>NC_140586.1:490132126-490732126 GCF_964204655.1 Triturus cristatus | reverse complement strand
CTTTTTATCCTGTTAGGCCAAAGATCTCCTCTTACAACCCTTTTTGGTCTCACTTCTTTATTATTTCTTTCTCCGATCCAAGTTCTCTTTCTCAGAACTCGACCCTCTGCTTTCTCATTCTCACTTTCATCTGATTCTGTTTCATTTGCCTCTGGTTCATGAACAATTTTCTTTTGCTCCACAGTTTTTCCCGCCACCGATTGAGATTTCCCTATTTCTGTCCCTCCTCGGGTCTCCGACACGCAATCTTCTTGCTGTCTACTTGTCCCTTCACCTAGCTTATCAGGAATGTTCCCTACACCTCCTCGGGGGTCTTCCGCAATCTGTCCCTCTCTATCTTCTTCTGACCCTACTTCTTCAGGAGTAATCTCAGGTGGATTTTCAACCTCCTCATCTGACTCAGGTGTAGTCTCTGTGGAATTGCCCTTTTCTCTTCTTTCTTCACCACTTGTTGTTGGAACTTCAGGCACTCTTACAGAATCCGATATCTCCTCTGAGACTCTCAATGTTTCTCTAGAAGCCTCTCTCGGAAAGAAAAAAGAATCACCTGACTCTCTTTCTCCTTCTCCTTCCCCCCTTTCAGGATTTTTTTTTCTTCTCACTAGAATCTGACTCTTCAAAATACTCTTTACCAGTCTCATCCTTCGGATTCGGAACTCTCAGAGTATGACTTGCATGCACCCAGTTTTTCACACCAGCACACTTCACTGCAGTTGTCGTAGTCAGAATAACTTGTCTTGGCCTTCCCCACCTTGGAACCAAGCAATTTCTTCTTCTGTGTACTTTTATCCTCACCCAGTCCCCTGGACTCAGGTCATGGGCTTGCTTCTTTTCAAGTGTTGTGGCGTCTTCTCCAACCTGGTGAAACACAGAATGAACTGCGTCAGCCAGGCCTTTACAGTAATCCAAAATTATGTCATCAGTTATTGTCATCAACTTGTTGACAGGCACGAAAGCATGTCTCATCGCACGTCCCATCAATATTTCATGTGGACTCAACCCTGTGGTTCGATCTGGAGTAGACCTAATAGTCATTAGCACTAGAGGCAAGCCATCAGGCCATTTCATTCCAGTGGCTAAACACATCTTACCAATTCGGTTTTTGATTGTGCCGTTCATCTGTTCAACAACACCAGAAGCCTCTGGTCTGTATGCACAATGTAGCTTCACAAATTAATCCCATGAGCTCATTGTAGAAGTGTCCACCTCTGTCTGACTCAATTGTCACTGGGAACCCGTACCTAGGAATCAACTCTCTCAACAGTAATTTTGCCACTGTTATTCCATCATTTCTCCTAGTCGGATAGGCCTCCACCCATCTCGAGAACAAACAGACTACCACTAGAACATACCTCAATCTATTCACTTGAGGAATTTCAATGAAATCAATTTGCATTCTGGTAAAAGGACCTCCTTCTCTGCCTATTGTTCCTAGGCTCACCACTGTCTTCTTTCCAGTATTGAACTGCTGACAAATCAAACATCTCTGACAGATGCTTTCTGCAATCAACCTGAACTTTGCATTGTACCAGGTTTGTTTAAAGGACCAAATCACTGCATCCCTCCCCAGATGTCCCTGGCCATGATACATTCTTGCCATTGTTGACAGCATGGAATTTGGCATAACTGGTCTTCCATCTCAATAGATCCAAACATGATCTGTCTCTCTTGGGGCACAACCTGCCTTAATCCAATCCCTCATTTCCTCATCTCCTGCTTCATCCTGCAACTGTTTAACTTCATCCCACGTTCCCAAGACATTAGTAAACATCACAGAACAAAAAGACATCTCCCTTTCTCGTCCCCTGTTAATCGAATGATTGTTCTTTGCACAATACTGTGCTATGTCATTGGCAAAACGATTACCAAGAGTAACAAAATCATCTCCTTGTCCATGAGCAGCACATTTTACAACCGCTAGTTCTTTAGGCAGCTGTATCGCCTCAAGCAACTTCCCAATCACTTCAGCATTCTTTATTGGAGTTCCACTCGATGTCAAGAAACCTCTCTGTAGCCAAAGTTGGCCAAAATCATGAACCACTCCAAATCCATACTGACTATCAGTCATCACAGTCACTCTCAGATTCTTCCCAATCTTGCAAGCTTTCGTCAATGCCACCAATTCAGCCACTTGAGCAGATCTTACTCCTTTCAAAGACGAAGCTTCCATAACTTCTGAAACCTTGCACACCGCATATGCTGCAATCAGCACACCATCTTCTGTTCTCAGACAAGATCCATCCACAAACAACACATGACCACTCTCAGATAGTGGCAGATCTCTTATGTCTGGTCTTGGTTTTGTGCAGTAATCAAGCACATCCAAACAATCATGATCAACATCATCTCCCACATTCACATTTTCAGCATCTGGCAACAGTGTTGCTGGATTCACATTCACACATCTCTCAAGAGTCACATTTGATGCTCCCAGAATGATTTTCTCATATTTAGTCAGTCGACTATGTGACATATATTGAGTCCTGCTTCTTGTCAAAAGAATAGCCACATCATGAGGTACGAACACCCTTACAGGATATCCCATTATTATACCCTCACTCTGTTCCAAGCTTCTGCATGTAGCAGCTACTGCTTTCAGGCAACCTGGCAAACCCACAGCTACGGGGTCAAGTGTTGATGAGAAGTACGCAATTGGTCTTCTCAATTGTCCATGTTTCTGAATTAACACTGAAAGTGCACAACCATTTCTCTCACTGCACTACAACTCAAACTCATTCTCATAGTCTGGCATTCCCAAAGCAGGGGCTTCACACATTCTGCTCTTCAACTCTTCAAATGCTGCCATTTGTTCTGCATTCAGTTCCAATGGGTCTCTCACCTCACTTTTAGTCAATTTAATCAGTGGCTTTGCTATCAGGGAAAAATTACTTATCCACTGACGACAATAACCCACCATCCCCAGAAACATCCTCACTTCTCTCTGGGTCATTGGGGCTCTCATTCCTCTGATAATCTTGATCCTATCATCAGTCACCTTTCTCAGACCCTTTTCAATATTGTGTCCAAGATAATGCACCTCTTTCTTGCAAAATTGCAATTTGGCTGGAGATACCTTTAACCCTCCATCTGCCAGATGATTCAGTAAAGCTATGGTATCTACTTCACAAGCTTCACGTGTCTTCGATGCCACAAGTAGGTCATCAATGTACTGCACTAGTACTGAGCTTTCAGCCATGATCAAACTCTCCAATGATTTATTCAATAACTGATTGAATATCGATGGACTCTCTGTATACCCCTGTGGGATACGACACCATGCTAAAATACGCTGTCCAAACCGAAATGCAAAAATCGGCTGCCTGTCATGATGCAATGGAATTGAAAAGAAAGCATGACACAAATCAATTACCGTATACCACTCAGCATCATGTGGACTCTGATACAAGATCACTGATGGATTTGGCACAATGGGACAAAATGCCACCACAATTTTGTTAACCTTTCTCAAATCTTGTACAATCCTGAACTTTCCATTAGGTTTCTTCAGCCCCATTATCGGTGAATTTTCACGGGCTACTCAGTAACTCTCTCAAAACACCCTGTTGAATCATCTTGTCAATTATAGGGGTTATTCCCTCAATTATTTCTGGTGTCAATCTGTACTGTGGGATATTAGGATAAACAATTCCCTCTTTCACTGAAATCTTCACTGGATCTACATTATTCATCAATCCCACATCTTCTCCAGTAAAATCCCAAACTGCTGTTTTTACTGTGTGTCTCAACTCTTGAGGCAAACCATCTGGATTAAACACAGCATACGTACCAACAATCTCACTCTCTCTATTATCTAGAGTCATCCTGTACAAAACATCCTCATCTGGTGTCTCAAAAGCTATTCCATCCGGAGTACAGAAAATTGTGCAGTTCATCTTACACAATAAGTCCCTACCTAACAAATTCACTGGACTAGTGTCACAGACTACAAATCTGTGCATGTCTGAAAATTTCCCTATTCTTACCCTTACTGGTTCAGTAAGACGAGTCTTAATCTGTGTATTAGCTACACCAACCACTTGGATTGCTTCGTCCGAGAGAGGAAGATTTCTAATATCTGCTGACCTGACAGTTTATCTTGTTGCTCCTGTGTCTACCAAAAAAGTAACACTCTCCCCATTTATTTTTCCATCTACAAATGGTCCTGCCTGGTCTATTTCTAGAGTTGCACCAAGTATGCACTCTTCCTCCTCTCTTCGGCACCGTCAATAGTCCCCTTCAGACTCACTCCCCTCATTCTTTAACCAGTACTGCTGTACCAGGTTAGTTCGTCTCGGTTTGTTTACCTGCTCATCATTGTAGAATCCTGAGTCCTGGTTATACTTTTGGGACCCTCTATTCTGCGGCAAGGGCGGTTTTGGCTCTTGACTCTGCTGTCTGACAACCTTCTGTTGTTGCTGCGGATGATTACACCCCTCGTTCTGCACATGTTGATTCAATGATTTATTCTCATTACTCACTACTAATGGTGGATTGGTACACTCGGATCTCCAATGCCCCAATTGTCCACAGTTGTGACAAGGGAACTTCTTCTTCGCTTCTTCTAGATTCCCCTTTCCCTTTCCTGTGCCATATCTGGGCCTATTTCCTGCATTGTTTGCTTGTTCCACTAGCTGTGCTTCTTGTCTTTCTGCAACTTTCACCTGTGCCCACATTGCTTTTTCTTTCAGCTTTCTCTGCTTTGCCTCAATTTCATCACTGAAGTACTTTGCATGTCTCAAGATCTCATCAATCTTTTTACTCTGCCAGTCAACTGTGTGTTCACGAATCCTTTCACTGATTTCAGGTCTCAAGCCACATACAAACCTGTATACAAAATGACTCAAATCCTTATCACCCAGGTGTTCATCTCCACTGAACTGTTTAAAAGCCAGTATCAGTCTTTCATAAAAATAATGAACTGATTCTTTTGCTTCCTGATGTGTTCGATCTATCGTAACCCAGTCTGTTTCTTTCGGGGGTACCTTATTCTTCAGGAACACAATAACCTGCTCATACTTCCTCATGACCTCTGGGTCTGGAGCTCCTGTTTTCGGATCTCTTGGGTACTCCTTAGCAGGCCAATCTACAACTATTTTACACTCTGTCCACAAGTCTGCTGGAACAATTATATCAAACAGACTATTCAGGTCAATCCACAGCACCTTTGACAATTTCACAAACCTGTCTACCTGCCTATACCACTCGACGGGCTTTTCTCTCAGTCGAGGGAAATCATTCGTAAATGACAAAATATCCTGTCTAGTCCATGGAACATGTACATATCCTCCTCCAGGAATCTCTCTCATAGGATAAGCATCCACTGTTTTCTCTTTTTCTCTCATAGGAAAAGCTGAGTAAGTCCTGTCCACTGAATCTTCCCTTCTCTTGTACCACCTATCCTTCCACTTTTCCACATCACCCCATTTTCGCAATAAGGAAATCATTTCCTTAATCTGCCCTGTTCTGCCAACACCATTTAGATTTTCAATGTCCTTATCCGAGAAATCCATCCTGTAAGACTTCTGCAAAGCTTTCACCTTATCCATGTCAACTCCCATTTCACTCGCTATACTCTTTAATCTGTCATGTGTACTCTTAGCCCTCCAGGTGATACTCTTGCACATAAATACCAACTCTCCATCATGATGGTTTTTCAATATTTCTGTAGGAATTGTTCCTGCAATAAGCTCCTCTAATTCTATGCGCAACCTGGCTACATCAATTGCCTGTGAATCTTTATCCTTCTTTTGAAGAACTTTCAACCAATCATTCAAATCCTCAGCTGTTATTTCTGTAGAGTTTTTCACTGCACCCACTTGTTCTGCCATCCTCTGTGGTTCCAAAATCGATCCTCCCAAACAACCAGCATTCAATCCTGAATTAGGCTGTACATCTGATCCTCCACTACATGTGTCATGTCTTGACTGTCTCAAATTATTTTCTCCTGTCCTCATTCCTGATTCCTCCAAAGAGCAAGAACCAACCAAACCATTTCCAACATAGGGAACCGTCAAACCATTCTCTGCTTATCAAAAATAGGCACAACCGGACCTATGGTTACAGGCACTGTAACAGCTTCTAGATTTTTCGTCAGCTCCCTAATTTTCTCAGTCAGCTCAGATGTGGTTCTAGCTAATTCTCGTGTTTTCTCATCACTGATTTGATTCTCTCTCTCTCGCTCTCTCTCTCTCTCTCTCTCTCTCTTTCAGTGAAAGAGCTACCACTTTTCAGATCAGGTGTCACAATTTCTGTTTTGACAATTCGCAAAGTATCTCTTATGGGAATAGCAACTGGCGTTCTCTTTTCTGGTTCTGGTCTATATGGAGGTGGTCTCTTATAGATCATGTCATCCAAGACCTCATCTTCATAATCATTAGCCCCATACCTTCTCACTTCTGTATCAGACACCTTTTCCGTACCCTTCCTCCCTTCTGTCTCTTCAACAGTCCTCATAGGATACAGTCCCTCTGACATACTAGCATCTCGCCATCTCCTCATTCGATCATGATGAGTTTCACGATCATATTTTCTCCCGAAAATATACCTATAATTGCCTCCACTCCTCTGCTTTTCTCGCTCATGCACCTCATCTTCCCATTCTACCAACGCCTCGAACTGTGTCAGCCTTGGTCTAGGCTCTAGACACATCATTTTCTCCCGTAAATTTCTCAACACGGCCAAATTAAATGAACCATGTTCCGGGAACGCTAAAACACCATCTTCCTTAGTGTACTTAGCCCAGTTGTCTAACCATATACAGGTATGATACCCATATTTCGCAACCATGAAGGATGCGGGAGTTCTTGTCGGAGGTAGCAATTCACCTTCTCTAGTTATTATGTTCTTATCCTTGTCGAACCACCTTTTAATTTTACCGAACAAGGATTTCTTTTTCTTTTCCTCCGTTTGGTAATACATTTTAGCGTTTACCACTATTCTCTAGTCCATTCCGCAACTGTACGATCTTTTGTCCATTAACAGCGCGACTCACACTAACGCACCAATCCTGGAGTGTCTACGTCACCCTGTACTCCTTCCAATCCCTGCGCGGCTCACACCAACGCACCAATCCCAGCGCGAGCACTGTCCACTGTCCAATCACAACGCAGTTTGTCTCTGACTCTCTGACGTCAGTAGCCGCTGTAGACGCTTCTGCTCCTGTCTCCTGTCACTCGTCTACCCCTCCTTTACAAAGCCTTCTCAGTAGACTCCGTTTCAGATTCTACAAGATCTATTAGTTACAACATATAAACATCTCCATTGTCTGCTTCGCTAACCACAGAATAGTAAAGAAAAGTCTTTCTTACAAGAATCCCGCTTTTCTCTAGAACAGCGCTTACCTCTGCTCCACTACGGAATTATTACTTTCGTTGACACAGTAGCACATCCCTCTACTCTGCCCTTCTATCATGCATCCATTAACTGTTTCCTCCAGGAATGCTCCAAAGAGTCTCACAATCAACTAAATGCTCATACATTCACGCACTTTCATACTAGAAAAATGTAGTACATCCACACAGAATCCTGCCTTTCCTGAAAACAGCAAGCAGTCTGTCCCACTACAGAATTATAACACACGTTAACCAAGCAGCGCTTACCTCTGCCCAGTCCTTCAAACAAGCTCAGAGAATACCTATTACTTCCCCAGCGATAAGCTTTAACGGCAAACCTTACGGATCCCTGGGACTTAAGACCAGAGTTTCACAGATAACCTTTGCTACCATACGCACTCCTTTTATACTGAAAATATGTCTCTAGTAGTAACACACGACAATGTCACTGATTCCGAACCCAGACAATGTGACGCGCAACTTCAATTGTCACACGTTTTTCCTGCATACGTACAGGTAATTCCAACAATTCCGTCTTTCCCGAGAGCAGCACTCACTTCCCTCTGCCCTACTACGGAACCGTCACCAGCTCCCCACGTTCCAGAAGCCGTATACACTACATAGAACTCAATATGACGACTTCAACATATAGTATTAGTACATATATCAAGATCAATCAATAAACCAATGAATCAAAAGCCATTTCACAAGCAATCTATCAGATCAAGACAATAATCAAACCATCATACTGCTACCAGGAAACTGCTGCAGATCGGAGCGTATAAATTCTCCCTACTTCCACGGACAGAGTAATTCCACAGTCACACGCACATGCACTCATCATACGCTAGGGCCCATCACACTGACATTCATTCTATTACTCTATCCGCACTGAATATACGAGAGAAATCCTAAACAATCTGCATCTAAGGCGAGGTCAATGCAACCTAAAGAAATTGTCTCGAGTCATGATTTAAAACATAGGAATTACTTTCGAAACTCAATAAATGACAAAGAAATAACCACCTGACACTGTAATTCAAACAAAATGGTTGTTTATCTAAATTAGTTCAAAGGAAAGTCAATCAATAGCGAAATCATTATTCTCATAGTTACCTATTCTAGCTAAATGGGTCAGGACAGGTCTCTCAGTAAAGTCTCCTGAGTCGCCGTCCTCTCAATCAGCGTCGATCCTCTCGAGCATAGGTTCGGGAAGAAGTGGCCTTAATCGCAACAGACCCTTTCTAGTCTAGTAATATTTATAGGGAAAATAACAATCTGAAAGTAACAAACAATCTCTAAACGTCCGTTGAGCCATTTGAGCAGAGCGAGCAGGAAAGGATGTTGACTTGCAACATTTAGAAAAACCTCCGCTCACAAAAATCACAAAAATAAAAACACGGAAGAAGGAAATTCAAACTAAAAAAAAATGATACATCCATGAATGCTTTTCCTCGGAACCATAGTGAAGCCACCGCAAGTTTATCAGAGTTCATTGTGGCTTTATTCTCCTCCAAGGGCAATTGGCAGCGAGCCTGGAGCTGCTGTCCTCACGGAAACTTTTAATACAGACAGAGGCTGTGGTCAGGTGACTTCCAACCATGTTCAGCGAGGCCTCTTGTCAAATTTCAATCACTCGAGTGCAGGCTGTAAATAGCGGCCATCTTGGATTAGGCCAAAACGGACCATCTTAATTAAAAGAAATACAAAACAACGTTAATACATTGTAATGATTATACAGTGTTAATACCCACTAATACCCTTAAGTGTATGCAATTTTCTAGCCTTCTGCGACACAAGGAAGCATTAAGGCACGTTATTTTAAAGCACAAACACATAACAAATTGCACTTTAGCCACACATATTTTATTAATTTGCTCACCAACTTAGTTCACGTATTAATAAAGCAACATAAATGCATTCCCGCGTGTAATTCTTTCATTAGTAATATTGATTAGTCAGAAACTTTAACAAAATTAGTAATTAATAATTAATTATCAATAATTTTAATTATGACATATAAACATAAAACTGGAGTTTAAATCTCAATAAATTTTCAATAGAAAACCCTGCTCCAGCACAGCCGCCTTGAATTTAGCAAAATATTTAAGCAAAACGGTGAGCAATGTTTTTTGTCGTCGCAATAGAGGTACTTTAGAGTACTTGGAGTGATTGCTTGTTTAATCCCAAAACGCTGTTCGTGGGGTTTGTGGAGAGACAGCTGACTTACCATAGATACTACTAATATAATTGCCTGAAAGATGGCAGTGGCAGTCTCAGTGTGGAGGACTAGAAAAGACAATACCGAAATTAACCAATCCGTAAATCGTTACCCCGTGTTGTGCAATAATGCTGCTTGTTTTTCTTCAAAAGCATAAAAATTGAGTGCATCACTCTTGAATTTTGAAAGGTTGTCTTTATTTTGTTCAACTGCCAAACGTGTTTTGGGGGTGGGGGCATGCGGCGTAGTGTGAATAAAATCATCACACATGAAAGTGATAGGTAAAAGTCTAATGTGTTTTGAATATGTCATGGGAACATGTTGTTACTTTTCTCTTTAGTCGCTGCAGCGTTGTGCTAGCAGGGAGCCCGCTTTTACCTGTGCGGGTTGTGCAACTCTCGCTTTCTCTGGTACACACTGCCTGTAATGAGCCCACATTCACCTGTGCACGCTGCCTGTAGTGTCCCGCTTTTTCAGCAGTGCTGGCTTTCCTACTCTCAGTTTCACTGGTACACATCTATGCAGTTTGCCTGTGTGCACTAGTACCTGCTGCAGGCAGATAGCATGATTTGAAGCAGGTCACCCCCTTTCACTGGTGCACCTCTCTGTTCATGTAAATGCTGCACTCACCTGCTGAGGCTCCAGGCAGCGAGCTAGGCTACTTTCCTCTTCAACGACTTCACATGTAGGAATCCGGTGCAGTGGTGTGTCGCGTACACAGCATGCTTTCTCTTCAGCAGTAAATCTCGCTCATACAGGTTCTTCTGGAGCCCAGCATCAGAGCAGGGCTTTCAGGTGAGGCGCTGCCTTATCAGCAAGTACTGTCAACACTCTTCGACCGTTTAAGTGCAGAAATATAATTTTATTTTTGTGCCACACAAATTCCAACATTCGAGACGTGCGCTCGATAGCGCCAAAAGGACATGGCAATAAGGAGTGCTGTAAAATCATTTGTATCATTAACAAAGCAGACCGTGCCTCTTTTGCTCACTTGTAGGCACCGATAATACGCATATATGCAGCGGGATTACAAATGGCCGCGAAAGAGGTAAAATGCACTAACCAAGCGCTTTACCAGTTTGCCAATTCCCATCTCCCCGGCTAGAGATTAGTGTGTAGGGTATCGGCTGGCGTAGCTCACTTTGCAAGGCATGCAGTATACATTATGGTGTGGAAGCTCCATCCACCTTTTCCATTGGCTTGTGTCTTAAATGCTGCATTCCTATTGGTTGTCGGCTTATTAGTCCCTCCTTATGAGAGCAATGTCATCATTTGTGTCCTTCCATTGCTACTGGCCCCTTTACAGCACAGACTGCTTTTTTCCCATGGATGCCCCCAGTCCGATGCCTTATTGCACGTGGAGGAATCATCCACAAACATAACATTGAATGAGGAGGTATATAAAGTGTATATTTAAAAAAATTACTTACTAAGGGTCGCCTTCCCTTACTAGACATCTGTGGGTTTTACGCTTGTGGTAGCTTGCCTTAAACATTACTTACTCCTTCTTCTAAAATAAACATTTGGACATGGAAAAATACCAGCATTACAGCGCAGGTGCTCTATGGGTATGCAAATTAAGCAAATTACTGCCCCACCAGGCTGGTTGTACTGTACTGCTGGCAAAACACGTGGGACTGCAAAACCTACAGAAAGAACTATGAAGGAAGTGAACTTTAGTGTAATTAGAAATTGAAACGTCTGATTCCCTGAAGAGCAATGCTAATTTGGCATACCGGAGCGAGGAAACTAAGGCAGTTATGGACAGCTGCTTCCGACAGGAACCATCTCAGGGAGCTTGTCACTTCCTTCCTCTGATGATAACCAGCAAGCAGCAACATAATCTGCTTAAAAATCCAAGCATGCGAGGTGCTACTGGTTAAATATCCAAATGTGATGATGTGACATGCAGGGCACGGGGTCACATGCATGCTATTGAAAAAACGCATTAAAAATGCTATGTGTATCGCATTTGTTGGACTTGGAGTTCTTGGTATTATCAATGCCAACGTGTTTTACGAGCCATGTTGTGGGACCTCTTTCGGCCACAAAGGGTATAGCACCCTGCAATAGGAGTGTTATGGTCCTAGGACCCTGGTGCCAACATGTTTCAGTCCTGGGTGGCCATATAGGTCCATATAGGTCCTGGACTTTCTTCAGGGCAAAGGGTTACCCCCTCTGAATGATTCAATAGGTGGGGAAGTCCCTATCCTATCTCGTGTATGTTTAACAGTAAATGTATCTGTTAGCTGTTAACGTCCATCTGTGAAAATGAAAACAAAGAGATGCGACAGACAACATATAACATCAAAAGTCACATTAATATAGTAATACTGTTGTGCTTAGTACCATTTTGGTGCGAAGTGGAGACCAGACATGTAGGGATGCCATAATTATGTGCCTGCTAGTGTCAACAGTCTCATCCCCTATTGTGCCACTCATCTCTTGATCTGTAACACACTAATTCTATGTGACAGGTATTTGTGAAGTGGCGATTTTATTTGCATGCTAACACTAACTGCGTGTTAGTCTTTGTATATATCAAAGTGTGCACCAGGTGCCAGTCTCTTATTAAAATCAACTCAGCGTATTTTCTTCAGAACAGTGCTTCTTTTATAAAAAATTAACCGGGTCTGTAACGTACATACATGCATGCTTCATATATTCAACTAGTCTATACAAACAACCACATTCATTTGAAATCTTACCCTGCTGTTGGTGGGTACAAGTGTCACACAGGACCGGTAGGAAACTGTGGGCGGTCCTGAGATAGTCGCCAGGAGAACGGGTGAGATGAGGGATAGCAGAAGGGAGAGATGAAAGACTCTGAGAAGTGACGCTTAAAAGGAAGCGATTCCGTATCTCATGAGTGTGCTCGAATCAATATTGTGTCAGAGCCACTAAACACTTACTTCGGTTCAAGATCTCGCGCCGCTTCTCACACCTACTTGGGTACCGGTCCTCGGCTTGTGCAGAGGGTGACTAGGGATCAGGGTTTTTAATCTTGTGTGAAGCGCGGGAAGGGGAGAAACGGAGTCACGCCCCTGCTTGGGTAATCGAAAATGACGTCAAAGCGACGTTACGTGCTGATTCATTGGCACGGGTGTTCGGGAGTTGTAGTTCATGTTCAGCCTTAATAGTTTAAAGCGGATACGATTGAGTGACGTTAGAACTAGCATGAAACCAATGTGCAGAAATTGCGTGTCTTAATAAAGCACATTGAGAATTTTAAAAAAAAGGGTTCGCAATCGATGTAATGCACTGGTAGTTCCGGTACGAGCGAGAACGAGAATCAATGGAGTGTTTGTAAATGTGAAAACAGTGTGCATATAAATATAGCACACTGAGGATTGTAAGGCTGAATTAAATTGCTCATCTAGCGAAACAATGTATATACGGATACATGTGTATGTTGCTACGAGAAACTCATAATGGTATGATTCAGAGTCATACATGCGACGTAGAGAGTCGAATGGAAAAAACGTTATCATGGGAGACTTCTCTCAAAAAAAGATTACAGGCAAAAAGATAGTACTGTTCACTGTTATTGGACAAATGGTATCGGAAAAAGGCAAGACTAGTTGAGATGGAGAATGAAGTTTTCTTGATGGCTTATTGCAAGTTCTGCATGTCGAACATATTATAGCTGATATGGAAAAAATGCCACAGCTTTCTGGAAGATGATGTGTTCTGAATGGTTAGTATTTTTTCAGTATATAACACGAGTGCAGTCTCAGAAAAGATCTTCTGTGGGGAATATAATTCCCTAATAAATGGACTTTGATGATTAAATGTCACTTATTTATTAAGTTGGCTCCAAGGAATACATTTATTAAGGCCGCTCGCATGGGTTTTCAAGCGGTACACCCAGCGCTGCTCTCTATCCAGGAGTTTTTTCTGTAGGTTGCTGCTACCCATAACCTTTTCAATCACTGTCCACCATATGTCAGTGTCTTTATGTTGACGCTCCTTAATGTGTGCTGTAAGTCTTGTTGCTGTAATAGCACGTCTGATTGTGCTCCTGTGTTCGCTAATACGAACCTTCACCTTGCGACTCGTCATGCCAACATAGGTCAGGTTGCATGGACATTTGATGAGGTAAATGACTGATTCAGAATTACAATTCGTATGTGATCTTTGATCCCAGTGTGTGTGTAGCGCCAGATCTAGGTTTTTTGTGTGTTCAGTGAACTCACATACCACACATGATCCACAAGGAAAGTGGCCCATGACTGGGGGATTGTTCCACAATGTCAATTGGGTCTCACCCCTTGGTTTATATGGTTCTGTGTGTACTAAAGTATCTTTTAAGCTTTTATTCTTTCTGAATGAGAACATGGGCTTCTCATATGTTAATTTATTGGATGTAAGGATGGACCATTTCTTGTTACTAATTTTTTCACACCATTGGAAGATGAATTGAATGTTGTGACAAAAATCATCTGTTCTGGTTGTGTCCGTTCATGAGTCTCAAGAAGGGCCTCTCGCGGGGTGTTACGTGCTCTCTTCTTGGCTTTTTCGATGACTTTCACAGGGTAATCTTTTTGTTTCAGTTTCTCTGTTAAGATGTGTGCTTCTGTCTTGTAATCTTGGAGGTCTGAACAGTTCCTCCGAATTCATAAGAACTGTCCCACTGGAAGGTTTTCTCGGATGATGCGGGGATGAGCACTGTCAAATCTTAAAAAGCTGTTCCTGTCAGTGGGTTTGGTGTATAGAGAACTTGTCAGTGTTCCGTCCCTGGCATTTACATTGATGTCTAATAAGTTTATTATTTCTCTGCTACTGTTCATGGTGAAACGTAGATGTGGGTTTAACCCATTGATCCAGTCTGTAAATTGTCGTAGGGTCTGGTCAACGCCCTTCCAAATTAGCAGGATATCGTCGATGTATCGATACCATTTATAGATGTTACTGGTGTATGGATATATACAAAGACTAACACGCAGTTAGTGTTAGCATGCAAATAAAATTGCCACTTCACAAATACCTGTCACATAGAATTAGTGTCTTACAGATCAAGAGAGGAGTGGCACAATAGAGGATGAGACTGTTGACACTAGCATGCACATAATTATGGCATGCCTATATGTCTGGTCTCCACTTCGCACCAAAATGGTACTAAGCACAACAGTATTACTATATTAATGTGACTTTTGATGTTATATGTTGTCTGTCGCATCTCTTTGTTTTCATTTTCACAGATGGACGTTAGCAGCTAACAGATACATTTACTGTTACACATACAATAGGAGTAGCTACTCTGCCCTCGCATCACAGATAGGATAGGGACTTCCCCACCTATTGAATCATTCAGAGGGGGTAACCCTATGCCCTGAAGAAAGTCCAGGACCTATGTGGCCACCCAGGACTGAAACATGTTGGCACCAGGGTCCTAGGACCATAACACTCCTACAGACCCGTTTTTTTAACAATTTTTAATAACCCAGACAGACCCAAGAATAAAGGGACACCAGGAGTCTGACTGAGGTTTTTTATCTTTAAGCCCCCCTGACCTTCATTTATCTAAAGAGCTCCCAATACTGTGGTCGAGCCCACCCCGACTTGTAGGAGTCGGGGTGACCCGATGATGAAGCATGACACCACTAGGATGTGTGAGGATAATTAAATAAATGCTAAGGTTTCCCTCCCCACATTTATGGTTGAGTTAGGTACAACCTTTCACTAGAGAGGCCCCCTATAGTCTCTTCCTTCCCCTATTTTTGGCCTTGGTATCTCCTTTTTTTCCCACGTGTAGTCAGTCAACTAAACACCACTGACCACTAGTTGGTCTAATGGAGTATTTTTTGTGATAAAAAATGAGCAAGACTAGGCCACCAAAAACAACAAACTTTCCCTGCACGGAGCCCCCATTGCTGTGTTGTTTCAGCAGCCCATTGTTTCCCCACCCCTCCAATCCCCCATATGTTTGACTCACAGCTAACCTTCTGGGACGGTTTTCTTTTCTCCTTTCCTGTCTCTGCACAGCCTCTGCTATTACCTTTATTTCGCTCAGGTGGACACCCCTCACCGCTTTTCTCTAATAAATGTTCTTTTCGGTGAGTGTCCAGTGAGTGGCTTCTATATACACTACTTGAACTCGGACCCCTGCTCAGTCCCCAGGGTGCTTACAGCCTTGAAGTTTCCCGCGATTGCTAGATTTCTGTACTGCAACTTATATCAATAACGTTCCTGTGCTGGACTTCAATAATTGCTTGTACTGCTCTGGGATGCACATTCTAGCCGGTAGCTGCTGTGCTTACAGTTTCTTGTCTTACTGCCTTTCATGCACTTTGTTTTATATTAGGAGTTCCCTTTCTTTTTGTGCACCCATGTCTTTTTATCTCCGAATTCAGATAACATAGTAATTGTATTCTTATAATGCTTACTAACCGTCACAAGTTTATTCAACAAAAGGATTAAAACAAAGGGATGTATTTTAAAAACATGACCATGCTTGTGAACCTGCGAGGTGCTTCTGGTTAAATATCCAAATGTGACGATGTGATATGCAGGGCACGGGGTCACATGCAAGCTATTGTAAAAAAGCATTATAAATGCAATAGGTATCGCATTTGTTGGACTTGGAGTTATTGGCATTATCAATGCCAATGTGTTTTACCGAGTCATGTTGTGGGACCTCTTTCGGCCACACAGCGTATAGCACCCTGCAACATGGCTCAGTAAACAAGCATTGAAAATGCAATAGGTCTCGCCTTTGATTAAGTTAAAGCCATTTCCTTTGCTAATGGTATTGTATAGCAAAGCAAATGGCTTTAACTTAATGAAAGGTGAGACCTATTGCATTTTTAATGCTTGTTGAAGGTCGATAACCGGTGCCTCTGTCCACAGCTCCCTGGGGTATATTGGAGACTGCAAAAACAGAAACCGCGGAAGAGAGAAAAAGGGACAAGAACAGAGAGAAAGACAGGAATAGGGAGAGAGAGAAAGACAGGAATAGAGAGAGAAAGACAGGAATAGATAGAGAAAAATGCAGGAACAGAGAGAGAAAGACAGGAACAGAGAGAGAAAAAGACAGGAATAGAGAGTGAAAAATGCAGGAACAGAGAGAGAAAGACAGGAACAGAGAGAGAAAGGCAGGAACAGAGAGAAAAACGCAGGACAGGAACAGAGACGACTGGTGCCTCTGTCCACAGCTCACCGGGGTATGTGGCAGCCGGCAAAAAGAGAAAGCGCGCAAAAGACACAGGAAGAGAGGAAAAGAGACAGTAACAGAGAGAAAGACAGGAATAGAGAGAGAAAGACAGGAATAGAAAGAGAAAGACAGGAACAGAGAGAGAAAGGCAGGAACAGAGAGAGAAAGGCAGGAACAGAGAGAGATATGCAGGAATAGAGAGAGAAAGACAGGAATATAGAGAGAAAGACAGGACAGGAACAGAGAGAGCAGGACAGGAACAGAGAGAGAAAGACAAGAACATAGAGAAAGGCAGGAACAGAGAGAGAAAGACAGGAATAGAGAGAGAAAGACAGGAATAGAAAGAGAAAGACAGGAACAGAGAGAGAAAGGCAGGAACAGAGAGAGAAAGGCAGGAACAGAGAGAGATATGCAGGAATAGAGAGAGAAAGACAGGAATATAGAGAGAAAGACAGGACAGGAACAGAGAGAGCAGGACAGGAACAGAGAGAGAAAGACAGGAACATAGAGAAAGACAGGAACAGAGAGAGAAAGACAGGAACAGAGAGAGAAAGGCAGGAACAGAGAGAGAAAGGCAGGACAGGAACAGAGATGACCGGTGCCTCTGTCCACAGTTCACCAGGTATATGGCAGCCAGCAAAAAGAGAAAGCACGGAAAAGACACAGGAAGAGAGAAAAAGAGACAGGAACAGAGAGAAAGACAGGAATAGAGAAAGACAGGAATAGAGTGAGAAAGAAAGAAACAGAGAAAGACAGGAACAGAGAGAGAAAGACAGGAATAGAAAGAGAAAGACGAGAACAGAGAGAGAAAAAGACAGGAACAGAGAGAAAAATGCAGGAACAGAGAGAGAAATACAGGAATAGAGAGAGAAAGGCAGGAATAGGTAGAGAAAAATACAGGAACAGAGAGAGAAAGACAGGAACAGAGAGAGAGAGAAAGACAGGCATAGAGAGAGAAATACAGGAATAGAGAGAGAAAGACAGGAATAGATAGAGAAAAATGCAGGAACAGAGAGAGAAAGACAGGAACAGAGAGAGAAAAAGACAGGAATAGAGAGAGAAAAATGCAGGAACAGAGAGAGAAAGACAGGAACAGAGAGAGAAAGGCAGGAACAGAGAGAGAAATACAGGAATAGAGAGAGAAAGACAGGAATAGATAGAGAAAAATGCAGGAACAGAGAGAGAAAGACAGGAACAGAGAGAGAAAGGCAGGAACAGAGAGAGAAAGGCAGGATAGGAACAGAGACGACCGGTGCCTCTGTCCACAGCTCACCGGGTATATGGCAGCCGGCAAAAAAAGAAAGCACGGAAAAGACACAGGAAGAGAGAAAAAGAGACAGGAACAGAGAGAAAGACAGGAATAGAGAAAGGAATAGAGTGAGAAAGACAGGAATAGAGAGAGACAAACAGGAATAGAGAGAGAAAGACAGGAATAGACAGAGAAAAATGCAGGAACAGAGAGAGAAAGACAAGAACAGAGAGAGAAATGCAGGACAGGAACAGAGAGAGTAGGACAGGAACAGAGAGAGAAAGGCAGAAACAGAGAGAGAAAGCCAGGAACAGAGAGAGAAAGACAAATGGAAGTTTGTGCTTGCATTGGGAACATCGCATTCAATGTCATAGGGAATCCTATCCCAGTCTATGCCTGCCGCCCCCATCTGAGGGCACTTCACCGTCCAGAGTGGAACATTGCACACTATCCATAACATCACCCTGGTGGTATATGGGAATATTCATACAGTTTTTTTTTTTGTTCAATAGTTTTTATTTAAGAGAAATAACCCAAAGTTAAAGAAAAACATTACATATCTCAGAGGAGATATAACAAGAAGTAATATACAATAATAAAATCTATTGAAAACAAGAATAATAGAGAAGCACAAAAATGTAAATATAACTTTAAAAGCAACAGCAATAAAAAGATCAAGTAAAATAGTGTTTGAAGTGAGTTGGTCAAAATCAGGAGATGATGTACCTAAAAATATATTATGAATAGCAAATGGGACCCCACAAGAAAAAAATAAAAGACATTTCGACCAAATAGCTTTCCAAAAGTCATAAACCTTGGGACAATAATAAAGTAAATGTATCAATGTCCCTTCAGCAGAGAGACAGGACCAAGATTGGTTAATTTTATGAAGAAAGAATTACAACTCTGTTATAAATAAAATATAGGGATTGTGTGATATTGGCGGCTTTGGAAGTTTTGAAAATCTTTTGCCACAATCGATTCCATTGAGGAATAGAATGCGATTGGGATAAATCCTGTTCCCAAGCTAATTCAATAGTAGATTTATTCCGAGTGCAAGTAGATAAGGATAAGGTTTTATATATAAAAGAAGCACTTGGAATTGTGTCAGAAGGAATTTGATACAGGGGTGTATCAGGTGTATATGAAACAGGAACTGGATTAGAAATACATTTTGTAAGTGAGATTATATTTCAAAATCGGATATTTGGAAATGAAGGTACAATTGGTCATGAACATAACATCCTGAAAAGAAAAATCATTTAACAATGAACGTTCAACAGCAACCCAAGTTGGCATCGGTAAATCTTGATAATCTTTAAACATAGCATACAATTGACGAATCAAAAATGCATTGTGGTATATTCTGAAGTTAGGAAATCGAACACCACCCTCTGATTTAGGGCAAATCAATTTAGAGAGGGCAAAACGAGCACGTTTATTATTCCATAAAAATTTGGTATATATAGAATTAATCTGTATAAAATAATAATTAGGGGTTTTAAAAGGTAACATTGAAAGTGTGAATAATACCTGGGGAACAATCATCATTTTAATCGTGTCCAATCTGCCCCACCAGGATAAGAATAATGGGGGCCAGGAAGACAACAAATTAGTAAGTTTAAATTTTTAAGCAGCAAAATTATGGGATAAAGTGTCAGGAATATTTGAGGAAAACCATGTTCCTAAATATTTAATCTTTTGGGGACACCAAGTAAAATTGGTTGAATTAAACAAATAACAATAACATAGTGAATTTAATGGTAATATTTGAGTCTTGGAGAAATTAAGGTATTAACCCGAGACAGTGGAGAATAATGTAATTTCTTGTAAAAAGGTAGGAAGTGAGGTGCTAGGATTGGATATGTAAATAAGGATATCACGCAGAAAGATTAAATTGATGGGAGTTAAGTGTAAAACCAGTAATATTGGGATTATTATATCTGATTCGTTCAAGAAACAGTTCTAAGCAGAGGAGAAATAGTAATGGGGAAAGGGGACAGCCCTGACGTGTGCCTCTTTGAAGATGAAAATATGAGGAAAAGAGGCCATTAACAAATTCACAAGCGCGTGGGGCAGTATATAGTAGTTTGACATATGAAATAAACTTTTGACCAAAACCAAACCATTGCAGAGTGTGGATCATGTATTCCGCATTTATTCGGTCAAAAGCCTTTTCAGCATCAAGTGATAGGGCAGCCAGAGAAGAAGAGCACTTCCTTCCAAGGACAAGAATATTGGAGAACATTCTGTCATTGTCAGAGGCCAGCCGGCCTTTGACAAAACCAGCCTGGTCTGGTTTAATGAGAAGAGGAATAATCTTTTCTAATCAGGAAGCCAAAATCTTTGCAAACAGTTGACAATCATAATTGATTAGGGATATGGGTCGAAATTTTTTGCAAAAGGAGGAATCTTAGTCTGGTTTAGGAATAACAATAATAAGGGCTTACAGAAAAGAGCCACAGACTTTAGAATTAGAAAGGAATGAATTGAAAAGTTCTAATATTTTTGGGGTGAAAATTGAGGAGAAAGCTAAAAATAATTTAACTGAGAAGCCATCTGGTCCTGGCGCTTTGGCTTTTTTCCATGATTTAAAAGCATTGGTTATCTCTTGAAGAGATATATCATTTTCAAGCGGTAAAAAAGTATCAGGGAGAGATTGAGGTTTGGGAATACCTTGGAAAAAGGATTCAAAATCCCCTTCAGAAGGATTGGTATCTTCAGTTTATAATAGTTTATAATAGGACTGAAATGTGTCTACAATGTCAGAATCAGATGAAAGGAGTTTATTGGTTGTATCTGAATGAATAGGTCCAATATTTTTACGTTCAGATTTGATTTTTAAATAATTTGCTAACATTTTCCATGCTTTATTTTGGCCTCCATGAAATTTTGATTTAATCTTAAGAACAATGTTACAGGCATCCACAGTGGCAATTTTATTAAGGTTAGATTTAGCTGTAATCAATTCTTGTAACGTGGAGGAAGATTTGGAAGAAAAATAATTATGCTCCAGATTTTTAATTTGTTGTAGGGTTTCTTGATATTTAGCATTCAGTAATTTTTACTTCTTAGAAGAGTAGGCTATAGTAAAGGCTCTAAATGATGCTTTAAAAGCATCCCAGTTGTTATGAGTTGAGGTGTCTGAAGGATTGTTAAGAAGAAAAAATTAATTATTAAAAGAGGTCGCTTATGTTATAAAGGTTCGATCTGAGTGAAGGTGATTGTTAAAACGCCAGCAACCTTGTTTGCAAGTAGTGAGAGACATTTCAATAGAGAAAGATATGGGGGCATGATCAGAAATTAAAATAGACCCAATTTCAGAGGATTGGAGACAGGGGAGTAATGATTTAGAAATCAAAATATAGTCAATACGGGACACAGTGTGGTGGACAGGTGAAAGAAAAGTAAATTCGGAAGTATCTGGGTTACATGTTTTCCATACTTCATACAAAGGACGAGAAGTGATGGCAGGCTGAAACGATTTATGGGTCTTATCAGGTTTAAATTCACAATTAGATTTTCTGTCAGAGAAAGGATCCAGCCAGTTATTAAAGTTGCCACCAACAACTATATTGGGATTAGAGATAGAGGATTATTTCAGTTTAATACAGTGCCAAAATTGTGGATCCGGCTTGACGGGACCATTAATATTAAGAAAGGATACTTGTGTTTTGCGTATGATAACATCAAACAATACCCAACGACCATTGGAATCACATTCTGCTGATAATATTTGGGTATTAATTGATTTCTGAAATAAAATAGGAACACCACCACGACGATCAATAGCAGGAGAAAAAACAATTTGATTGACCCATTGGCGTTTAAGCTTAAGAGATTCCACATCATTGCAATGAGGTTCCTGTAAAAAAGCAATATGGGAGTTAAGTTTAGCTAAATGAGACAATACCTTTTGAAGCTTGACAGGATGTCCTAGACCACGTACATTCCACAAGACAACGTTAAACATGTTGATGGGTTAGGGAGTACATATGGAAACAGGAACAATAAGCTGCAAGACCAACAAAAAAGAGAAAAAAAAAGACAACATTAAGTAAGTGATGAAAGAAAGACACTACAAGAGGTAAAACAATCGTAATGACAAAGAACTGTGAAGAGGAAACAACAGGAATTAAAAGGAAAGAGAAAAAGAAAAGAAGGGAGAGACGGAGAAGTGGATATAGTAAACAGATCTGGTATGCACCCGATGTTGTTTCCAGAAGAAGGAAGGGCATGGATGAGGGAGGGAGGGGGAACAATGGCACATAGAGGAAGCGTCGCCATGGAAGGGGACGGAGCATATGCAAAAGTTATAGTGGGAATTCCATTAAGCGGGCATCACGCTGATTTAGAAAACCATGACAGGAGAGAGCATCAAAGGGTTTGGCATACGAGCATGGCTGCCAAAATGTTAATTTATTAAATTAAATATACCTGACATGCATTACAAACTGTTCCACGTGTATGTACTTTTGTGTTATTCGACTTCTGACCCGCGCCTGAGGAAGTTCGCAGATCCTCCCTTTTCCTCCTCCCCCTCACCAGTGGCGATGGCAGGTCTTATGCAGATGAAGGAGCAGGACTGCAAAAGGAGAAGAGGCTGCGCCGTGTGTGGTGCAGAAGCGGGGCACAGATTAACAGAGAGCTGCCCCAAAATAAATAACGTAACTGGTGACCTTTAAGTCCGGTTCACGCTATAAAGCAAGCATTTGAATGCACAAACGGGAGGGGGGCGGCGGGCGAGCGAGAAGGCATCGGACTGCGGGGGGGAGGGACGGGAAGAAATTGCCTCGTGCAAAACGTGAAACTGAAACGAGCAAGCAGCTGTGTCCCTGAGAGAGACAGTGGGAAGTGTCTGCTCGGCGAGAGAGACAGAGGGAAGGGGAAACAAATAGTGCTTACCCAGTAATTAAAGGCCATAGTCTAACGCCGCCAGTAAAAGATCCAATCCCGGTGGGTGGGGCCAAAAGGGGGCAGTGCGGCAACAAGGAGGGACTAAAAAGCCTCCTTACCAATAGAATGCCAGTATTTAGCCTAAGCTATGATGCGAGCCAATGGGAAGAAGGGGCGGGGCTTCAAGTCCCCTTCCTCATCCGTATTGATTTCAAGAAGCTCTCGAATGCCGAGAGCAGCGCATGCGCGCTGCTGCTGCCAGCCGAGACCTAAAAACATTGGTATTGATAATGCCAATAACTCAGATGCTGGGATTTTCCTGCGTTCACCCCTCAAAACATGGGATTTCACCTTCTCCCTCTGTCTGCACGAAATGGCAGGATAGTGAGATGCAGGATGAATGAGCTCGCTTTCACAGAGGTCGGCTCCTGAGAGGCCCTGACAAAAATACCTGTCTTTGGAGACACTGTTAATAACCGCGTTCCTCTGCACTGTCTTCACAGGCACACTGTATTTTCCAAGGCAGTACACAGCACAAAGAAAGTTGCAGGAGTAAAAGTAACAGAAACAGCATTTGTTTATTTATGCATAAGGAAATGAAGTCTTACAATTCTTACGTAATTTTCTTAAATATCATTGCTTATGTCATTTTCGTAAGTAAACATTTTTACGCAATTTCCATAACGTTTAGATGTGACATAGCTTCAAGCCTGTAGCGACAACATTGTATTGCTCTGTATTGTAATTGCATTTAAATAGCACAAAAGTACCCCAGTGGAGGTGCTAATGTGCTTTACGGCGATTAACAGGATCAGTGGTTAGTACAGTGAAATTATTGGTTGATAGGTTTAGTATTGTGTGTTCAGATAAAACATGCATTTTTTCAATTTCTTTGTGGTAAATTAAATTAACTGATCAGGAATCGGAGTCTTTATTAAGTGCACTGTCGGGATGCTCCGATATTCGAGCAGCTGAAACCAAATGCCTACCATTACATGAGGAGTGAGAATGTAATCCTGTAAATCATCGCCTTTCTCTTACATGAAGATTAATGTACTAGGACTTTTAAGGCATGCATTGCTGTTAGTCCTGAGGAAGGTTAGGACTCCCATAATGCAACAGGGAGCATAGAAGGTGTGCATCACTCTGTGAATGAGGAGTGAGTGTTGATGTGTACTTCAACATGCTTTCATTCACCACAACTATGAAGTTGTGCAGGGGCAGATGCATGTGCACAATTATCCTCAGCATAAGTTTTGTACAAGAAATAATGTATTATTTAGTGAATTTGCACTAGTTTCAAGTACACATTATTTTTCAATTTACACTAGTTTAAATCGTGAAAAAAAGCTTTCTAAATCAACTTTAAACTTTCTACAACTTTATACATAAGATATTGCCAATTACCTTGAAGTTCCTCTACCTTATGAAGCTTGGCTTACAAAACTTTCTGAAGCACAAAGCGAGGTACTACATCCCCTAAATAAAAAAATCAAGTGTATTGACAGATCACAGTCTCTTTAGTAATATCCAGTCACTAAATAATTTTCAAGATGTATGACCGATTTTGAAATTGACAGAATCTCATGTCTCCTGACTAGACAAACAGTGCTTCAACCTAGATTTAGATAAGTGGGTAAATTGCTGACTCCTGACACAGGGGATATGAGTCTTTAATCTTTGTATGATTCTAGGTAAACCATTTTAAGCCCATGCCCTTAATGTCATTATCTTCCAAAGTTGGGCACTTTATAATAGGCTGAACAGTAGCGTTAAGTGTCATATTAAACACACATTACCAAATCTAATGTGTGTCCGCAGTGAAGCCTACTGTCTTTGTCCTGGGCCTACTTTAGGGCTGGTGGCAGGCAGTGCGACAATGTTTGTTGGAGCCCCACAATGACCACTTCCGCCAGTTATTCCCTCGCTATTGTCCTCAGAGCTCAACAAGCATTTGCAATGCAATAGGTCTTGTATTTGCGAGAGTTTGAGCTATTGGCATTGTAAATGACAATGTTTTTTATTCATGTGTTTTGAAAACCTGCAAGAGGTGCGTAAACAAGCACTTTGTATAATAGTCCTGGCTTGCGAAAAGCAAGGCTGTCAGTAAAACAGGCACAATTACTGCCAGCCTTGCTTCAAGTAAGGAAGGACTATAGGTGCAAGGTGCTTGTTAACGCACCGCTTGCATGTTTTCAAAACACATAAATAAAAGGCATTGTCATTTACAATGCCAATAGCTCAAACTCGTCTAAATGCGAGACCGATTGCATTGCAAATCCTTGTTTTGTATTTCTCTGTGTCGGCTTAACATTCTGTGATTCTGGGCTTTGGAAGAGTTCTGCTTTTCCCGGTCTCCCACCGCTTCCCGTGGATGCCCTCTCTCAGCCTCCTGGTGCTGATCACTTCTCACTCCAGTTGCTGCCCACTAGTCCCACCCACGTTCTTATTTTAAAATTATTATTTTTGATATATGTGCTGCTTGACTAAACTCTTATAAGGACCAAAAGGCGAGACCTATTAGCCATGAAATGCTTGTATTTTTGATTATCTCCTGTTTATCCATGGTTGCAAGGTATGGAACTGCAAAATAAAATATGGCATGAATCTTTTGGAATAGGCATAAATTATAATTCTTAGTAAAAAATATGAGACATTTCTGTATTCCAATTAAATTATATCTTAGTTTTTGTCATTTTTGTATCATCCTTTTACCTACATTAAAATCTATAATGGCAGTTAAAAAACTTCACAAATTGAGAAAAGAAGTACAGCACCTGTCATTGACATTGTTATTTGGGATTTTATTCAATAAAACCAAATAAATTAAAACAGGATGAAAAGAAAAAAGCAAACACAATTTTAAATAATCAATTATGGTGAATTAAACTATTGTTGAACAATCAAAAGTGTTATTGTTTGAAGGCCATTGTACAAAATACAACTGGTATCAGAAAGGAAACATGTCCAGAAAATAGTTCACAGAGTGAATGGTAGTCACACACTAGAAGAAGTGAGGTGCTCCGTCTCTTGCTGGTGGTGAAGGTCTTGCCATCCTCTCCTGCTGGTCTGGATGAACGTGTTCACCTGCGGGGGGCTGGTGGATCCACAGTTGCAAAGACTGAGGTGGGTGCATCTGTTTCAGCTTGTTGTTGGACCACAGAAATGGAAAGATGTTGCTGGAAAAACCCTGCACATATGGCTAAATAACAATCATGCAGCATCCCAATCAGGGAGCCTATTTTGGGGCTGTAATTTTCAATCTGAACATCAAGCTCACTCTACAACTGCTTCATCTCCCTGAGTTCTGTAAGGACCTGGTCCATCATGTCTTGGGACTGACGGAGGGATCCCAAAACTTGGCAGATGGTGGCCTGGATGACAGTGAACTCAGTGGCCTCACTTTGCTAGCCCACAAAGTCCTTCCCACGACTACTACTCCCACTACCCTGTGTCCTTGACCCAGTGTTCCCCATCCTCCTGGGTCTTGACCATTGCTTAACTTTTAGAAGAATACGTGCCGGGGCTCTTATCGGGAGGCCACTGCAGCTTGCACCACCTATTGTCCTTGCCATTTTGTCAATGATAGTAACAACACAGCTACTAACCATCACACTCCTACAGGTGTGACAATTCATACTATCCCAGGCCCCCAAAGCTATAAGAATGGCATGGGAGGTAGGTGTTAGTCATTGTAAATGTAAATTGAACTAATAAACTGCTGTTTGTTGTGCTCATAACTAAATTAGCCAGACAGCGTCACCATGTCATAAGCCCCGGTGCTGGAAATTAGGTGCCGATACATAGCACCGGAAACCACAGGCTCAAATTAAGCACTGGTCCAGACTGAACTGGAGGTGAGGTGGAGGTGGTGATTGTGGTGGATAAGCAGCAGCCAGGACTAGGGGCACAAGATTGAGGTGATGTTAGTTTGGACACAGTAAGTGGAGTTATCCATAGGCTGAGGTATGGTAACAGTTAGGGTGGGAGGTGTAGGTGTGGGACAGGTGAGAAAATCTGGAGCGGTCTGCCAAGGCAGACAAGATGGGCCACCCAGCTGCTCATCATATGGACTTACAGAAGCGGAGTCCTAACTGAAGGCTTTGTCCTGATCTAGAGTGGAGGTATCCTCAGTGGCAGATTGTTGTTCACATACTCTGGGTGTTGGGCATGTAATGAATTTGAAAACAAATATTTTTTCAAAGTCTGGATCAAACATCAAATGTGTTTGAAGCTAAAAATGAAGCAAAACTAAAGAATAAACAAGTATTAATTATTGTACCTTTCAGTGGTATGATATTAAATTACACAAACAGCTTAAACTGCACACAAAACTTCTTCAATAAAGCAGGTAAAAGTATTTCCTAACATGAAAGAAATAATTATAAATTATACATAACATATACCAAAGATTCAACACAACACAGAAAAGAGAAGAAAAGTGACAGACACCATTCTATGGCCTAGCAAGCTACAAATCTGACAATTACACAACTTAGAAGGATATTTTGCATTAGTTATCATATAAACATTGCAGCAATTTCTTCATTTTAAATTAACACTAAGTTCAGCATACAAATTTACCTACCTTAATATTTTTAAGTCAACAAACTTTGATTTGTAGAACAAATAACATCAATTCAATACAAGAACAAGGATTGGACAACATACTAAACTAAACACAAAAGCATTTCAAAACATAGCATGAAATAGAGATTGAGAAATACATAATACTTCAACATTTATGAAAATTAACCCTTTTACCGTTTCGGAAATTCCGCCACGGTGCGGCACCTTTGATGAGTGGGCAGGGTCGCGTCGGCCAGCGGACGTGCGCAGCACCACGGAGGTAGTGCGCGCGACAGCCGTTGGCCAACAGAAGCATGCAACGGGATAAGATAAAAAAGAGAGAATGAGCGCAATAACATTGCAATATTATTTTGGCAAAGCATCATGCTAGTTGGAGTCATTTACAATTTAAAACACATATATAAAATGTGTTATTTGACCCAAAAACACTTACAAATGTAAAATGTAGAAGAGATTGATACCTGTAATCTTAAATACATAAACTGCATTCAAAGAAGAGCAGAACATTTTTACAAATATATATAGGTTTTTATGTTTACAAAAGGTGCAACACACATTAGCAACAGCTAAAAGGAAATTAAAAATGAAATTTAGGTTTCGTGACACATTCCAATGTATAACTTACCAGTCTCCACTCCACCAGAGATTCTTGTGAAGCCTTCAGGATCTAGGTTCTGCAAAACCTTCTCTTCCCAGGGAAAACGTTGTAAGGGTGGGCTGGGAGAACCACCACCGGTCCTCTGGGCCTCCAGGTAACACTTGGAGGCCAGGGAGCGCACTCTCTCCCACAGGTTGTTCCACCTTTTGCAAATTTCTTCCTGTATGTGCAGCATTCACTCTGTCAACTATTCTGGTCCACATTTGCCTTTTCTAAGCTATGGTTTTATTTTGTGCTTGGGGTCCAACCAATTGCTTACAAATGTTGTACTCTAAGAATATCATCCACCATAACTGACAATTTTCCCTCTGTAAAATGGGATTTCTCATCCCTTCCACTATAATATTGAAATGTATTTGAATTAAATTCTATGAGCCACAAGACAATAAATGAAAGAGGAAAAAGGGACAAGAAACAGAGAAAGCTAAAAAATACTTGAATTCACTGACAAAAGTTCTGCTTGACAATGTTGTGCTGCAGTGGAAAGGCAAAGGATCATGGTATACCATGGAGTGTGTTTTATAGTATGCAGGTGAAAAGAATCAGCCAACACATCAGGTGTGTGATGATAGGATCCATTCAAAAGCCACAGGAATATTACAATGTTTAATGCGTCCTACGACGGTATCACTCCATCGGCCATCCACCGTTACAACACCACCAGCACCACTGTGAAATCTAAATAGGCTCTGCACAATCCTGCCACCCTGATGGAGATGGAGTAATATTAGCCAGCAGAGAGGTCCACCACGTCGACAGTGGTGAACCGTTTATGTGATGGTTAACACTCTGTCAATGCGAACAGCGTATCAGCCAGCACACATCTCAATACAGTGGGCACGATTCCGTCAGCTTGACAGAGTACTTATAATCTCCGCCGCGGAGGGACGACGGAAGTCCCGCCTAGGTCTAAATCAGGCCTTAACTCTAAACTTACACATTTTCACTGTAGCTTCGACCCAAGTCCCCCCAATGATGACACTCTCTCCTCATACACAGCCTACAGCCTTACCACACTAAACTTTACCTTCTCAAAACATTTTTCTTGAAAACTCTTCTAAGTCCAAAGGTAGGTGCTAACTTGGCCCAATCTACTTCTTGCATCTGAACCGTGCTCCATCGCGGTCCGCCAAATCTTTAGACTTTGACCTGGTCTTGTGCGATGAAATGTCTGCAGTTAGTGCTCTGATGTTTTTGGTGCTGGTTCATGCTGTGAATTGTAAAAATGTATAACTCTGGTTCTACTGATTATGTTGTTGTCATTTTGGTGTCAAACATTTTATTAAAATGTACTCTATTTTTCTAAATTGATGTGGGATTTTTCTTGTATTGTGTGTTGACTTTATTAGCACAGGATAATTTAGTGACTTTTTGTGGTTCGCCCTAACAGGGATTATGGCTGTTACTTGACCAGGGTTTACACCATAGTCAACCAACACTCCAGTTGCTCCCAATGACACATGGGCTCTGCAGGGTATCCAGGAAGGATACCAGGGGCTGTATTACAGAAAGTGCCCCTAGGCGCAAAGGGCATATTTGCACACCTTCTGGACACATTGGTATTACACAACGGGCTGCAGACACTAGTATGGCCCCTTCTGTAACACTGATAGTATTGCCACACATGTAGCACCAGCATTCTGTCAAGAGGACGTGCCCTCCTTTGAATGAGGTAGTAAATGGCAACAGGAGTATAACCCATAGACCAGGTTGAGATCTGGGTAAGTAAGCAAAAATAAGCAACAATGTCTCAACCGGATTCAATGAGGAAGGCAAATACACATGTATGTACACGACATTACAGAAAGGAAAGAGGGAGACTCCTGGTAGTTTGTTCAAAGGTGCACATGGCATTATATATTTGAAATCGCAGTTTATACAGAACAGTTGTATCAGCACTGTGAGCATAAATTGCAAAGGCAACCCAAAAGGACTTGGTGCACGTTGTGCTCGTGACATAAAAAGCGACGGCGCAAGTGACAAGTGAAACAAACAGCAAAAGGCGCAAAGTGACAAAGTGATGAAGAATATATACAAAGATCAATGGTTCAGCAAAAATGGTTATTTACAGTAATTGAGAATGGTTTTAGACTTTTTATGAACCAAAGTTGAATGTGCGCTGTGAGTTGTGCTGACAAATCGTTCGACGGCGTTTTGATCCTATTGATTTAGGACCATCTTCAGGACCGGGTGGCCACTTTTTGAGGTGCTGTAGGTCGAGAGGAGCAAGTAGCAGGGGGCAACTAACACTAGAGAAAGTGCATATATTTGCAAGGGGGCACACTCACTATTGTAATTCCAGTTGAGGCATTTATTTGGAGGTAGGGAAGAGTGCAGATTTATGTTTCTAACTCCATTTTAACTAACATTGAGGAAAGTGCATATATTTGTGGGGATCATATTTACTATACAGATTTATTATTCTAAGTTCAGTCCAATTAATGTTGGGGAAAGAGCATACATTTGGTGTGGGGGCAGATTTAGTAGTCTAGTTCTCAGCAAATACTGGGTAAAGTGCTTGGACGTGGGGGAGGTAAGATTTACTCTTCTAGTTTATATATTTGGACGGGGTCTGATTTACAATTCTAGCTCCAGTACAACTAACATTGAGTAAAGTGCATATATTTGGGGATGAGGAGGTTAGATTACAAGCTCCAGTCCAATAAAAATGTATTTATTTAATAGTTTCATGTAGCACTTTTTCAACCGGATTGGCATAAAAGTGCTTTGCAGGGGACAATGAGAGATAATATTTATTAGTGCAAATAGTGCTTCAGATCACATGTCACTTTGCCAAGCACTGTCTGTGTAGCAATGCAACTGGCTGTAACAGGAGGTTAAAGGGAAGGAAGAGAAAACATTGAGGGAAAGGGAGGTAGGAGGAAGAGGGTATAGAAAGAAGGTTCAGCTTACAGTTACACTCCAACAACCGAGCAGCTTGTATGTAGTCTTAAATATGAGAATTAATCACCTTTAAAATGTTTCCTGGGACAAATTAGAGATTTTGAATGTAAGAAACTGTAATATTAAAGTGAAGTGGATAGTAGTTCTCTTCAAGCAATATTGGCACTGTTCCTTACTATGTTCAGTTAGGTCTCAATACATGAAACCTGAGCTCAAACCTTGGTAGCTATAGCACAGAGCAGACAGGCTTAGCTTTGCAGAAATTTGTAAATCATTTATCAGTACCAAAAGAGGTAAAAAGAGTAGAAAATACAATACAATAAAATTCCTACTCCAATTTATTAAAATGGAGAACATTTAATTGAACAAATAGCCCACAAAACAGCAAAAAATCAGATGTAGGGAACTGGAGATACGATTCTTCAAATGTTTCTAGCAACAAAGTGCAAAGGCCAACAGCAATAGAGCACGGGTCGAATAGGAGGGACCAGGTTCAGTCTGATGGACTGTGTACCTTTTGATTTCTGAGATCTGAAATCTTTGGCAATAGAGCCGCTGGCAGGTAACAGTGCCAACCACATACAAAGAGGAGGACCATGATGAGAGCCTCAGCTCCGGCGGGAAGTTCGAGGCTCTCAACTTCGAAGGAGGGAAAACTCAGAGTGGACCAAGTCCAAAGATCAGGCCTATATCCGCAGGGTGCTGCTCAGTGTAGGTCTCAGTGAAGTCTTCTACGTTCAGACTTATAAACCTTTTTGGAAGTCAGGATCCTTTCAGTGGGACAAACAGGCAAGATGAGTCTGACCTGCACTACGACATTGGTGGCTGCGGCTCCTTGGCAGTCTGACTGGCAGTCCACTGCTCAGTCCTGGGTACAAGTGGGAGCAAGTCAGTTCTTGGGGTATCTCTGCTCTGCTTCTCTTTTCCACAATTCTTGAGGTGTTCTGAAGAAGATATCCAGGCATGCCTCGTATTGTTCCGTCACTAGCTTGTGGGTGGGGGACACTTTCTGTCCAATAAAGAAAAATTTCCCAAAAATAGTAATTGGCTATAAGATTGGATTTTAAATTCCTATTAATTTGAGGGCCCTGAACAATGGTTCTAGCTATTCCCAAACTGAGGGTATGCATTATAAGGTGTTATGATATAGCACAGTCACTGGCGTAATGAAGTTGAGGGGGCCCCCCCTGCAAGGTACATGGAGGGGCCCCCGTCCCGGATTGAATTCGGAGCTCTCAGGACTGACTATAGTGCTAAAGCTCGGGGGCCCCCGCACAACGAAGGATGCAGGGGCCTGTGTTACGCCACTGAGCCCAGTGCTTTTTATGGGACACCCAGCCTTGCTGTAGTGAATAACTACTTGAGAGGTTTTTTTACTTCCAGGACATGCACAACCTAAGAACACATGCCTTACATGTTAGATACCATGTACTCAGCCCAATGGGCATGTAGTATTAAAAAGGAAGTATTAAAGGTATTAAAATGGTGAGTTTAACAGATTGAAATGGCAGTTTGAAACCTGCCATTCTAGGCTGCTGTTGCAGGCCTAGACTCCTGTTTTACCTGGTCACTTCAGTGGTGGCATAATGCGTGTTGCAGCCCACTAGTGCTGTTTTATCTTGCAGGCCCTGCGCACACTAGGTACTATATACTAGGGATTCACAGGTAAGTTAAATATTCCAGTAAGGGATTAGCCAATTGTGCATATGTTTTAGGGGTCAGAGCATATGCAATGGGGCCGAGTTGAAAAACCAGTGGCATCAGGCCCAAAAATAGAGTTGACCTTTCAAAAAGAGGCCTTTCATTACAATGAATAGTACCTATAATAGTGGAGGTGGGCCATGGAAGAGGTATTTGTTTGGATCATGTGTCCTGGATCTTCACAGAAGAATCTAAGTAGGTGACTCTTTAGTCCTTTCCTGAAAGTCAAGATGTTCTGTGCTGTTTTCAGGTGAAAATTAAAGGGTTCCAAGACCCAGTGGCTGAACCTGAAATGGATTGTTTCAGAGCAAGGGAGGATTTCAATATTATAGTTTCAGCATGAGAGAGCTCTTACCCCTCGATTGTCTTCAGTATCCTGAAATGGTGAGGTGGTCTGCTTGGTAGCTGAGTTTGCCATGAAGCAGACATTTTGTAAGTTAGACTACATATTTTGAATGTTACTCTTGCTTCTAGTGGGAGCCAATGGAATTCTTTCAATATTGGAGAGATATGGTCAGATCTTTCGCTTTCTGTGATGAGGAGCACTGTGGAGTGAAAAACATCCTTTACCAGGGAAAGTATTCAATCCAGTAGGCCAGCTAGCATAGCATTTCCAAAGGCTATTCTGGCCATTCTACTTGCCAACTGAAATGCGTACTTCTCAACTGCAGATCAGCTAGTAAACACGCCCGATATCTACGATCTCATCCTAACTAATGAGCTTGATATCATTATCCTCACTGAAACCTGGCTAAACCGTTCTTCCACTCCTATGCAAGACCTACTAGTCCTGCCCAGCCATGACATAATTCGACTGGACAGAACTATGAAACAGCTTGTATACCGAAATACACTCTCGGTAGCTCAATCAGAAACTGTCACCTTGCCCTCCAGTGAATATCTACATCTCAAGCAATAACATCACTGTCTGCAAACTACACACATTCTACCACCCCCCTGGAGACAATCTGCCCTTCATTGAACAATTCATGGTGATTATCTCATCCAACGATGACCCTCTAGTGACGCAAATCTTCTTTGGAGACTTCAACCTCCACTTGTCTAACCCAAACGATCATGCAGTGAACTGTCTAAAAACCTTCCTATCAGACCACAATCTGACCCAATTCTGCGACAGCCCAAACCACAACAAGGGTGAAACACTGGACCTTATCATATCTAAAAGAAACACCATCACACTGGATTCCATTATCCCATGTGACTGGTCTGACCACTACAGCATAATTTCTTTATCAACCTGGAAGTGTCCTCGGAGAGGGGCCGACCCAAGAAAACAAAGCAATGGAAAAGGAACCTCAGAAACATTAAACCCGAAGTCTAAGCAACCCGATGTAACACTGTCTTGTTTTTGCTTTGACTTCCCAAGCAGGCATAAAAGATGTACAAGACATCACATACTTCTATAATTATTCTAGCTATGGTATGCTGGATTCTATCCCCCTCTATAGCAAAAAAAATGCTTCCACCAAAATCTCAAAATCTTGGTTCAACTGCAAGCTAAACTCTGAACGTCATTGTCTAAAGTCAGCAGAAAGAACTTGGAGAGCCAGACCCTCCACCGAACACCTAAAACACCTTAGATCAGTTAGGAACTCTTAGAACAGAAGAATCAAAGATGCAAAAGCCACCTTCTTTAGAACTCAACTTAACCAAGCCAAAAAACGCCCCCAAAAACATTTTGAAATCGTTAAGCAACAATGAGTCAATGCACCTAACCGGCCAGACCATGGTGACAGCATTCCAACCTGCGAGGAACTTGCCGCATTCTTTGTGGAGAAAACAAAAAGCATTGAAATCGAACTAGAATCAAAGAGGGCTCTTCTTCCAATTAAAGGGATCACTTTTCCACTCGCCTCCCTAGGCCCTGTTTGGTTTGGTCCCCCTGGAGATGTACCTCAGAGCAATGCCTACTGGCAAATCTTGGCTCCCCTCAGGGAAAGTGACATTTACAATATTTTTCCAGTGATCAACCCATCTAACCACTTCAGCGACCCTCTACCACCTCCAATCTTGAAAGAAATATAAGCTGTCATTCTCCCTGTATGGTTACAGATTGTTAACGCCTCACTATTGCAAGGCACTATCCCCAACTGCCTAAAAGCAGCGCAGGCAACCCCCATTCTAAAAAAACCTAATGCAGACAGCTCTGATCTTAACAATTTCCGCCCTATTTTCAACATCCCCACTCTGGCAAAACTTCTAGAAAAGTGCGTGCAAACTCAACTCTGCATACACATTGAGAAATTCCATCTCTTCTATCAACATCTGTCTGGTTTTTGTCAAGGTCACAGCACTGAATCTCCACTCAATCACATCATGGATGATATTTTAAAAGTGCTAGAACAAAATAAATCATGTCTTCTGATTCTTCGTGACTTATCCTCTGCCTTCGACACTGTTAAACACAATTGATTACTGTCCATTCTAGAACACAGGATGGGCCTTTCAGGGCTAGTACTGCAATGGTTCACTTCATTCCTTCACAACAGAACCAAAAGAGTCTAGGTTGATCAATCCCTCTCTCAGCCCTCTGCTGTCAATTATGGGGGTTTCTCAGGGGTGCATCCTTTCACCGATACTCTTCAGCTTATTCCTGCAACCACTTGCAAATGCATTAAACTCTGCAAACATTCTTTATCACACGTATGCAGATGACACTCAATTGTATTTGAAAATCTCCTCCCCAGAAGACTTCATTTCACTCAACTCTACCTTGCTGAACACTCAAAACTGGCTCACTGATAAACACCTCATGGTCAAGACTTCCAAAACGGAATTCCTCCTCATTGCTCCTCCTAATCACACTCCCAAGAACGACCTCTGGATGAAGTATCTAACAGCCTTCAACTTTTCTCCCTTACCTTTGGACTTAGAAGAAATGTTAGGGAAAAATATCCCAGAAGGTAAAAGCTTAGTGGGCCAAGACAGCTGGTGGTGTCTGAGGAGGAGGCGTCATTATGGGGGAGCTGCTGGACAAAGTTGCAGTCTAGATTTCTACGTTTGGACTTAGTCTCTGTTTTGGAAGTTGAAAATCTCCAGCAAGATAAAGCTGCAGGCTGTAGCCGATGATGGCTCCACGAGGCTGAAAACTCCTTCTGATAGTAACCACTGAACAGGATTTACTGTTGCAGAGAAGAATGCAGCAGTAGCTGCTGCAAAGTCAGGCCTACCGGTGATGCACCTTGGACAGACTGGCAAGCAGGTAGGTCCCAGTCTCCTCTTGGTTCTCAGAACACATTTTGGTTGACAATGTTCTAATTCCCATGTTTTTGATTTGGTCTATCTGGGCACCTTTACCACCAATCCCAAGGGTCCAGGACTGGATCATACCACTTGGAGGGTCAGAACTCACTCCAGCTGGGTCCTGGTGTGGATTCAAGATGATTGCTGAGTTCAAGTAGAAAAGCAGAGCAGACCTCGGGGATTCAGGGCAGGCTTCATACAGCAGAGCAGTCCTTCTTGGTACAGCAAAGCAGTCCTCTGAAGTACAAAGCAGGCCACAGCAGCAGGCAGTCCTCTGAAAGTCCTTCCTCAAGTCCAGGAGTGAACTGAAGAGTGGGTCTGAGGGTCCTTTTTTATACCTAGTGCCCCCTTTGGAAGTGGGATCAACTTCTGATGGCTTCCCCACAGAGAAGTGTCTGGAATTTCCTGCCTCCCTGCCCTGGTCCTAGTATGTCTGTGGGCACAATAGGCTAGTGAGTGGTTATTTATCTAAAAGCAGAGGCATTGTCTTTTGATGTGCAAATGGGGCTGTGCACTGCACTGCCCCCCCATCTTGCCTTGAATAGCCCATTCAGGCACATCTAGTCCCTCTGCTGTGTGGCTGTCTGGGAGGAACACAGAGGACCAGGCTGCAGCACCAAATGGTTAAGACAAGAAAATGCCATCTTTCTAAAAGTGTTGTTCTTTGTAATTCGTGTATGTATATTGTTGACAAATAGGTTACACAATCATGTGTTGCCCTTTATGATGAAATGATTAAAATGCTTCAAACATTCCTGTGAATAAGATGAAGACAAGTGAAATAAATCATCCGGGCTTGTGAATTAGTGACACTGCCTTGTTTATTGATAACGTTTTATACAACTAATGCAACTAGATACTAAGTTTGTATACAATTCAAAAGTGGTCCTATCTAGTTGGCGTAGTGACCCAAGCCTCCCCTGGGCTACATCTTTCTAAAAGTGGCATTTTCAAAATTGTGACTTAAAATCTGATTTGATCATTAAAGATTATTTTTAAATTACAATCCCTCAGACACCAAACATGACTTGCCTACCTGCTCCCAATAAAAAGTTATCACTTATTAAGTATAAGAGGATAACCTAATATTTTACTATGGGAGAAGTAGGCTTCACAGTAGTGAAACATGAATATATGTTTTTCACTACCAGAACATGTAAAACTTAAAAGTGCATGCCCAACTTTTTACTTAAAATGCATCCTGCCTTATGGACTGTCTAGGGCCTACTTTAGGGTGGCTTATATGTAATAAAAAGAAAGTGTAAGACTTGGTAAGGGGATTTGTTTTGCAAGTCGACCTGGCAGATTAAAACTGCCAACAGGCTGCAATGGCAGGCCTGGAACATGTTTTAAGGGCTACTTAAGTGGGCGCCCAATAAGTGCATAATAATGCATTTACATTTATCAGACTTGGGTATATAGTATACTACTTTCATAGGGACTTATAAGTAAATTAAATATGCCAATCAGGTGTAAGCAAATTTTGCAATGTTTTAGGGAGTCAGCATAAGCACTAACGCACTGGTTAACAGTGGTAAAGTACACAGAGTCCAAGGCCAACAAAAACAAAATCAGTTAAATAGGAGAGATGTAGCCAAAATGTTTAAAGGAAGACCACCTAAAGGTTGATAGGTCTAACAATGCACATGAAAGATTCTTCTTACTTCACAGAAAGTTTCCTCTCCGTCAAGCTAGTAGATAACGTTTTTAATCAATTGCGTGCTCCTGAACATTTCTAAAGAAGTTGTCAGATGCTGCCCTTGTGCTAGTGAATTTTGCCCTCAAAGCATTTTACAATGCCAAGATGCTATTCAAACATACTTTCTATAGAATTGAAATCAAAGTATTGCCCTTTTTCCTGTTTACAATGCAACAGGAAAACACTTAGCATTAGGATACAAAGATACAAAAAACATATTGTATTCCAGTGTATCTCCTAAATAGAAAATTGCACCATCATAAGCACAACTGGTACTGGAACTAAATTTAAGATTTAGGTGCAGAAAACCAATACAGTTATCTATCATTGGCCTGATTGAAGCCAGAATGGGATCTTCTATACATACAACCTGATTTTAAGACACTTTGTTGAAAATTATATTTGACTTTATAAACTGCCTTGTTTAGTTATTTATGTATATATCACATTTATGATAGAGAAATATTGCAAAGCTGCCTTTAATCCACAGCTTTCCCCATGTCTTCAGTAGTCCGAATCAGGTGATTGCTGGAATGGCAGACTATATATCCCATCTCAGGCAGGCATTCAGGCTGTGCCCCGGATTACCAAACACATTGTGACTTTTCAGATGGGAGTCAGTTTCGACCTACAGCTGACTAGGGATTTGTCTCTGTGTAGAGAGCAGTTTCATTCAAAGTGGTTGTCAGAAACAATCTTTTTCACTGCTTTCCCATTGAGAGCAGAGAGTAAGTCTGTTAGACAGGGAAGGGTGGGATAAAGCCCAGCGTGAGCTCAGGTAGAAAGACACTATGTAAGGTATTATTGTTTTATTTGTATAGTGTATAATATGTACCAGCCAATTAGTATATTTAGGTTTCCACTACAGCCATTGTAGGTTGGCTCAGAATAGCACCAGTGACATGGAAGTTACAAGTCATGTGTGGACATCAGTGTTCATTTACATCACCCTCATAGATGATAAAACTATACAGAACCAGAAAGCACCATTGTACGCTGGCTGAGCTGAAGTTTAATATCACTGCAGTGACACATGGAAATTAAATGTGCCTTTGCCACATAGAACACCCTCTATTATATGTTAGTTAAACACCCCAAAAGGTGCATTGTAGGCCCACACAGCTGGGTGCTTAATATGTAAAAATGAGGCATGCTGCACAAGAGGAAGGGTAGGCTCTCAAAGTAGACAGCAACCAAAAGCTTTTTTTGCTTTGTAGGTAAACCTACATTTTCCATGAAAAGGCCTAGCCCAGTAGTTAAAAGTAAGGAAAAGGTAACTTTAGGAAATTATATTTGTGCTGCCATACAGTATATTGGTTTAGTATGGGTTTACCTCTCAGCCCTGCTCCAAACACTGAATACCCGTGCTTTGCTGCTAATACCCTTGTCCTGCAGGACAACAGCTTTACCTTTGTTAACAGGACGGCATGCTTGGTGTCGCCAAGTGTTCACTTAACGTGTTTTAGGAATCTGGATGAGAATAATTTCAGATGACAGAGAAAATGCCAGCTTTCACAGCTCCTCCTTTGCCTTGGAATGCCAAATGGGAATGTCAAGAATTGCAACAATTGACTCCCAGAACCACCTTTGATTTCGAACTCCAACCTCAGCAGGAGGGCAAACCAATTCTACCAGTGATAGAGGTGAAGACTTCATCTTCACAGGAAAGTGGCTAAGCGATGGCCAAAGCTAGTGCAGGTGCACAATGGATGTGCAACATCTAATTGAGGTACTCTTGAATGGATTGCAGTAAACTGAGGAAGGACTGAACAGGGGATGGTGTTTTGTAGCAAAGTAGCCAGGATTGGATAAAGGTATCCTCCAGTCACTGACTAGTGCACAGGATAAGACTGGCACCTCACCCACTTAACATAAGGTGGGCCACAGAAACCAACACAATGCTTTGCGGATGATCATGCCCTTTTTGCAAACATGCAGCTTTTAAAATGACACACAAGCTTTTGGGACACGCCGCATGCCTCAGAGCATCTTGATTTGGCTGCAGATTCTGGTAATACTTAACTCTTTATTTTAAGAAAAATTGATGTGCCCACTGTAGTGCGTCGATTAAACATTAATGTCTCTCCCCTCCATGGGCTCTCACTTACAAAATCTTCCAAACCACACAGGGTCCTAAGGGTTTGTGGTCCTGCAGGTCTTCCCCACCATCTGACAATCTTCAGAACGACAATGGGTGGGGAAAAAACACTGCCTACCTCTGTCTTGTTTTGATTCTTTCATTGTCTGGGAGTGGGCAGTGAGCACAATTAGTGCAATGAGTGTAAGGGAGCCTCTCGATTTCTGGGGCCACCCAGGTCAGTCACTGTGAGAAGTTGGCCTGCTATATGCTGTCCACTAATTAAAGTGGGCACCTTGCACCAGTCCAAACAACCTTTAGGGTGATTTAAGAGGTCTAAGAAGGAAGCTATGGAGAGCAGCCTTCAGGCTTAGTCCTTAGCAGCTTGTTTTACCAGAATGCAATCTCATATTATTGATTAAGTGAAAGGAGAGCCACACAGTAGTTATAAAAATATGTATTTATTAATATGACACAATCTAGTATGCCACAGTATCTCCTACACGGAGATAATCACAAAGCACACAATACTTAAGCACAGAACTGACCTATACACAGTGGGTCCCAAGCGGGGAACCAACCAATACATTAAAAAAGTGGTATAAGAACCACATCTCGAGTCAGAACGATGTTGAAAGGATGTAGAATCGCTGGGACCCCAAGGAACCACCCAAGGTGAGTAGACAGGGACCCTACAGAGGAAGGGTGCAGTGTGGGAACACGACTGCGTGCTCTGTACAACTCTATGTGAAAGTCGCGGTTGAAGTTTTAGAGATTAAGGACCCTTCCCAGTGGACTTAGAAGAAAGCCTGTGGAAGACAGAAGGTTGGAGAGCCACCACACCCATGGATACCGGAGGACCCAAGTTACCTATCCCAGGGAAGACCGGGAGCATAGGGATGAAATGGCGTCGGAAACCGCTGTCGAACCAAATAATGGACTTCGAGAAAGTGCCACTGCTGGAAGAGAGAAAAGTGTCCGGTGGAATCCAGATGTGGATTCTAGATGGAGAGTGCCTGAAAGCAGAAGGGACAGAGTCTGGGTCACTTAGGAGTGACCAGGCGCTTGGTAGACGAATGCCCACCGATGTCAGGTGCTTCAGGTTCGTTGACGGTGCTCTTGACTCTGCAGCTGCGAGGACCAGGCGAAGTTGCAGACAACCAGGACCAGGATGCGAGGTGTCCCACAAAGGATGTTGAGTGCTAAGGGGTCGGTGTCCGCCGGGAGTACCAACAAGCCTTGGCAACAACAACTCATGCAGAAAATCAAGACATTGTACTGCTTGGACCAGCAAGGTTCAGGAGACTTACCACAGCAAGGGGAGTCAGGGCAGGCCTGGAGCTACCAGGGGAGCCCAAGAAAAGCAAAGTTGACTCACAAATATACACACAGGCCAGAGGCGCAGGAGTCGTGAGAGGTCCTCGAACAGATTCACCAAACAACAGGCCACAAAGCACTTGTTGCAAGGAGGTCAAAGATCTTGGTAAGAAATGGTGCAAGAGGTTGGGGCTATAGGGAGCCCAATGCACGTGTTAAAAGAATGCTAACAAGAAAATTCACTTGCAAGTAAATGCGGTGCACAGGCGTTCGGGTATTGCAGCCCCCACGAGGGATACAGGCCTCATACTCGATAAGAAGGCAGCTTGGGCCTTGAGGGACATAGAAACTTACCTCCTGTGTTGCTGGACCCTTCAGAGTCCGTAGGAGCTTGTGATCAGCAGACCAGTCAGCAGTGTTGAGGTGTCTGCAAATGCAGGGGAGTGACTCCTTCACTCCAAGGGAGATTATCTTCAGTTGTCCTTGATGCTCCACAGGTCCTGCATGGATCCTGTATGGTGCACAGGCACGGACGATACAGCAGAAGAGAGGGACAGGAAGTCAGGCCCAAACAATGTCCAGCGATGTCCAGAGTGTCCAGACAATCGAATTGCAGTGGTTTCAGATTAGAATCGTGTCCATGATGAATCTAAAGTCTTACAGCCAGGTAAGCCCTTAAGTACCTGCAAGAGAGGGGGTTGGACAGGGGAGGTTACTTCCATGTCCTTTGTCCAGTTTGGCACCAGAGCGGGTGCCAACGGCTCCCAGGACTGGTTTGAACTGGACTATGCACAGGGACACCAAATATGCCCTTCATGCAGACTTTCAGTCGCTGGCAGGCGCACCCACCCAGCCCTAATACACTAAAAACATGTATGGGAGGTGGTAACACCTCCCTGTGACAGGATGCCTATTGTTCTGCCTTCCCCTGCTCGAGCTTGTTTCAGCAGCAGGAGGGCAGAAATGTGTCTCTGGTGGGCAGCAACCATTTTATGCTGTGCTGGTCAAGAAGACTGGTACCTGGAACTCTGAGAGCCTCATGGAGGGCTCTACCAGTGGGTGGAATCATACCTACCACACCGGTTACATTGTGGGGGTATGATTCCAATATATTTGACACCAAACACAATAGGGTTAGTTTCAGTTGTTCTAGAGTTGGTCATCACGTGGTCGCATAATGCCCCTCTATATATATAGATGGCTGCTTTACTGACAACCCAGGAGAATAGACTCCGTAAGCTGCAGGGGTGTCCTGCTCGTGAAGGGGCAGCCTCTCACTTAGAACCAAGCACCCTGCCTTCAGGATTGTAAAGGCCTGCTATATGGGTGACTTATAGGTTGTAAGTGCAGAGACCCTTAGATATAGTAAACCTACATCTTTAGTAAGTTTTGCATGCACCACCAGTGGCAGGCCTGTAGTTCCATTTTGCATGGCCTCTCATGGGTGGCAAAATACATGCTTCAGCCCATAGGAGTCCTCTGGGGTACCTATGCCCTGGGTACATCGGTACAATCTACTATGGACTGACAAGGGTACCCCAGAATCCAATCTGGAGTGTACCTAAGTGCATAACATAACAGTTTGGGGAGAAAGCAGTTAGACTGGGGTCCTATTTTAGCAGGATCCCAGTCAGACTAGTCAAAAACCAGCTTAGCACCAGGCAAAAAACGGGGGTACACATGCAGAAGTATCCTACCTTCCTACATTTACAAAGCCTCCCTAGACAATGAATGAGGTGTTAGTGGCTCCCCCTTTAATGACACAGGCAATTTAAATCAAGTATAATGGAGCTTATCTCCTCATTGACTCCAAGGGGTATAATAACTGACGGAACTGGTGGTTGTCAATGGCGGCTGGTGTCTGAGATTGCAGTGCACCCTCCTGACCTGCCACATGCCTTGTACTAATGGCCTCAGAGTACTAATTTTAATGGGGTTAGCATTTTTGTGCTCCAGATGCGTTCCTACAACACAAGCAGCATGCATGCTTCTAGGGCCTCTTGGCACTCAGATTTTTAATGGTGGATTATGAAGCCTTACAGTAGCTTTTGGTACTGCTGCTACTGCTGCCTTCTCCTCCATAGCAGAAGCTTGTGTGTAGATGCCTGAACATGCTCTCCTTTCCACTCCTAGTTGTCTCTTTTCTCCTTACATATGGTCTTCTTAACAGCAGCGCAACGGGGTCCTCTACAGCTGTTCACCCTCCTTGCCCATATTCCCCATGCACCAAGGCCTTGCATGCAAAAGAAACAATTGTTGGACGGAATGCTGGACAATGCATTCATTCACCCCCATTCACAAGGATCTGGGTTAAATCCATCATTCTTTTGCTCACCACACCACCCCAGTTTGGACCCAGCCATATGCAAATCAGTCTTGACCCTGTTCCTTGTGGGAACAGCCCAGCCCGAACTGCCAAGCCAGGTCCTCCCTGGACTGGAAACAAGCATCCTGGGACCGGTTTCAGGGCATCACCTTTCTTCAGCCAGGCTGGATTGAATCCAGTGGTGTAGTGAGCACGGGACCCACGTCTGGGCATACCTTTCCCACTTATGGCGACATATGCAACAGAAACAATTGATGGATGGAATGCTGGACAATGCTATAATTCACCCCCAGTCACAAGGATCTGGTTTAAATCTATCATGCTTTTTCTCACCACAGCACGCCAGTTTGGAACCAGCCATAGGCAAATCAGTGTTGACCCTATTCCTTGTGGGAACATTCTAGCCCGAACTGCCAAGCAAGGTCCTCCCTGGACCGAAAACATAAGAATCCTGAGACGGGGTTCAGGGCATCACCCTTATTCAGCCAGGCTAGCTTGAATCCAGTGGTGTAGTGAGCACAGGATCCACGTCTGGGCATATACTTCCCACTTAGGTGGAAATATGCAAAAGAAACAATTGATGGGCAGAATGCTGGACAATGCAATTATTCACCCCCAGTCACAAGGATCTGGGTTAAATCCATCATTCTTTTGCTCACCACACCACCCCAGTTTGGACCCAGCCATATGCAAATCAGTTTTGACCCTGCTCCTTGTGGGAACAGCCCAGCCTGAACTGCCAAGCCAGGTCCTCCCTGGACTGGAAACAAGCATCCTGGGACCGGATCAGGGCATTGCCCTTCTTCAGCCAGGCTAGCTTGAATCCAGTGGTGTAGTGAACACTGGACCCACGACTGGGCATACCCTTCCCACTTAGGGCAACATATGCAAAAGAAACAATTGATGGACGGAATGCTGGACAATGCAATAATTCACCCCCAGTCACAAGGATCTGCCTTAAATCCCTCATTCTTTTGCTCACCGCACCACCCCTGTTTGGACCCAGCCATAACCAAATCAGTCTTGACCCTGTTCCTTGTGGGAACAGTCCAGCCCGAACTGCCAAGCCAGGTCCTCCCTGAACCGGAAACAAGCATCCCAGATCAGGCCTAGATCTCTGTACTGGGGTGAATGTATGACATTGTTCTGCATTCTGCCCATCAATTGTTCTTTTTACATTTGTCACCCTGAGTGGGACAGGTATGCCCAGACGTGGGTACCGTGCTCTCCATGACACTTGAGTCAAGCTATCCTGGCTGATGAGGGGTGATACCCCGAAACCGGTCTTAGGATAATTGTTTCCAGACCAGGGAGGCCTGACTTGGCAGTTTGGGCTGGATTGTTTCCATGATGCACTGGGTCAAGACTGATTTGCATATGGCTGGGTTCAAACTGGAATGGCATGGTGAGCAAAAAAACAATGTATTTAGTACCAGATCTCTGTATTAGGGTGAATGTATGACATTGTTCTGCATTCTGTCCATGAATTGTTCTTTTTGCCAAGGACTTGTATCCTTGTATCACTCAGAGAGTGTCTGTGTGTTCATCAAGAGATTGTAGTGGTCACTACAGAGGTAACTACAATGTACCTAGTCAACATATGTCCAGGAAAGCCAATACTTCAGGGTCCCCAGCGAGTCCTCTCTTTTCTGAACCCCGAGAGGAAGGGTCAGGGAGCTACTGCCACTAGTCCTGGAGACTAAGTGCACAAGAGCCTAGGAAATAAAGCACAGAGTGGGGGCCTTTGTGCTCCAGATGAGAGTTTATCTGCCTTGCCAGTCCATTTCTAACCTCATGTTCCTCTTCTTTTCAGCTGATCTTTACTGTGAAGAGAAAAATGCATATAGTCAATTTGAGAAAGTAGACATTGCATGTCAACCCAATCCAGTAATAGCATGTCATCCACCTATGCCTATCTGGTGCACCAAGGATCAATCCACTTGCTTTCCAACCCATTGCACAGTATTTTGGGAAGAATCCAGGATAGTGGCAGCCAGTTAAATTGTAGCATGTCTATACCATCAGCCAAGCCTTGCCTACCCAGTCCTGATTTCTTTGCCCCAGGATGCCAAATAAACCTCTTGTTGTTAGCAGAGCCAGAGGTATACCTGCACTCCCTTTTTCCCATGTGGGAACCTCTGCAAATTAATTTATAGGCAAGTCCTGCTAACATATGTGAATATTGCATCTTTGCAACTTTCCTCTGTCACAAGGAGACAAATCTCCCTAGGCTGGGACACTGTCTTCAGTTGCTTGATAATTCAGCAAGGGAAGCATGAAAATTACCTCTTCAAAGAAGGGCAGCTAAAGTAGTATTCTAATTACATATGACTCAGGGAAAATATTATTTAGAGGCAATGTGTAGCATATTAGTGCAGCACATCAAATAGTGAAAACACTGCCCACAAATTAATCACACAAAAATTTAGAAAAAAGAGTGTAATTTAATAAACTATTTGACACCAAATCCGAATGTCATAAGTTCAGGGTGACCACAATGGAATGCAGGCCAGTTTCAGAGATCAAGTTAGGCCTGCCGAACAAAGTACCTTAAATCCTGGTAGATGAGCGTTTGGAGATCCCGCGCTAGGGATGGGTTGCGCAGAGGCGATTTGGATGAGCAGAGGGGTGAGATGCAAGGACCTGCATCAGAAATGTGTCACACAGCATGGGTTCCAATGCAAAACTGCGAGCGGATGTGTTGTGTTGTTTCTAGCCAAATGACCACAGCTGGGCTGGCAGATCACCTTCAGCCCCACCTCCAAGGGTCCAGGAATAGGATGGCACCACTGAGGGGAAAAAGATTCACTGCAGGCTGAGTACAGGTGCAAGGTTCAGGGTGGTTGTCCCTGATGCTCTGATCAGGGGCAAGTCATATTGCCATTGAAGTCATTCTGCTGGTAGTCCTGGGTTCAAGATGCAGATCCAGTCCTTTTTACTCAAGCAGTAGTGCAGTAGAGCATCAGTCCTACTTGCATCAGAGCAGCAAAACAGCCCTTTTCTGAGTCTTCTACAGGTCCAGATGTGTACTCAAAAGCTGGGTCTATTTACAGATGGTACCCACTTTGAAGTGGGAGAAGCTATTAGAACCCTCCCCCTTCAAAGGTGTTTGGAATTTCCTGCCTCTCTGTCCTCTCCCCAGTTTGCTTGGAGGCACAAAAAACTAGTGTAAACCCTTTTTGAGTGTGCTCAGCCAGAACCTTTGTGATGTACAAGTGTGGTAGGTGACAGCTCCACCTCCTATCAAGTCACAGATGGCCCATCCTGCTAACCTATTCCCCCCTTGTCTCACTGTCTGCGAGCAATACACAAAGACCAACTGTCAGCTAGACCTAGTCATGTGACCCAGGATACATGCTGCAGGCACCAAATGGTTAGGAAAGAAAATGGCAACTTTCTAAATGTCAACAGAAAAAAACAGCTAGGTATGCACTCGTATTGAACAAAATTATCAATTCTTATAACTTAAACAGAATGTCAAATGACAATATTCTTCGGTGTGTGCACCAGGTAAGTGACACTGCCAGTCACCTCGCTTGAACAAAAAGATTGAAGATTCTAGAACGATGTCTAGAAATACCCAGGGGCATATGTATCAACATCACCATTTGCGATTCTCAAATAGCGATTGTTAAGGAATCGCTATTTGAGAATTGCAAAACGGGATGTATTTAAAAATTCGCAAACTTTTTGCGATTTCTTAAAATTCCTTAATTGCGATTAGCAAATTGCGAAATCGCAATTAAGGAATACCTGGCCATTCATTTCTATGGGCCAGGAGACCCATAGGAATGAATGGGAAGTAATTCTCAAATAGCGAATTCGCAATTTGCTAATCGCTATTTGAGAATAATTTCAAAGGTGCAAGGGTGTCATGATGACACCCTGATGCACCCCTGAAATGAGCATGTGTGTGCATATGGCGCACATACATGCCCTAAGGGCATGTATGAGCATCACGTGGCACTTTGCAAAATTAAAAATACTGCATTTTGAAAGGAAATCGCAAATTACCACCAACTGGAAGTTGGTGGTAATTTGCGATTTCTTAAGGATAATTCGCACAACTTGGGTGCTTTTTACATATCATTTAAGAAATCGCAATGTGCGATTTCTTACATGATTACGCAAAATTAAGAAATCGCTAAATTAGCAATTCCTTAATTTTGCGATGGGATTTTGCCTAATACATCCCGTTTTGCGAATTTTTACTCGCAAACGCTGTATTTTGCGATTCGCAGCGTTTGCGAGTAAAAATTAGCTTGATACATATGCCCCCCAGTGCACTACTATGTGCCCGAAAGGGGCGTACTCACATATAACAATATTTAAACAACAAGTTTCCAGAACATTGATACTGAATATTATCCAATTAGACACCAATTTTTTGTGGAATATAACCGAAAAAGACACAAATACAGTAAAGCGAATAGTTCAAAAGCTAATTGAAGTCTTCTGCTTTTATTCTTGATGAATACAGATAGCTTCTCTTTTGTAACGAAAAAGAACGTTGCTTGTAGTCAACATAGATGCTTTGTGAAAGCTTCACATATTAACAGAAAATCCCAATGCATTTCGGGCTCTCAACTGAGCCCTTCATCAGGGGAATCTAGGAGTATAAACAATAATGGTATATCAGTTACAAATTCAAAATCAAAGCTTCAGTACTAAACATTTCTAACTGTGGACTCAACCGGAGCCAGGAATTGATGTGTATTTACTAAGTACAAAAAAGAAGAAAAACGAAAGAATCCACCGTGTGATAAACGAAAATTCAGTCCCATCGCACCAAAAGCACTAAAAAGTAAGAAAAAGAGAAAGAAAAGCGACACCAGTGTGAACATAAAAGATACGTTTGCAATACATCTACACAGCTGAGGGAAGTGACTAACAGTCCGTGACCAAACTGAGACTGAAGATTAACGCCAGTCGCCAATTGCAAGCGAATACGTGCTGCTACTAATCACAAGAATCTAGAACACATACCTAAGGATTACTGAAGTACGTGGATTACAATGTAAATAAGCGCTGACTCAGTCCACTGCAAGTAGAATGTTGATAAGGCTGTGTTTAGGATAAACTATCTGTAACCAGAAAGAAACTCGCTAAGTATCGGATGCCTATCAACTAAGTGAACTAATGGGGATGTTCAACTTTACTCGCTTACACAAATGCAACCTAAGCGTAGCATCAACGAGCTGAATCTAATGCCCGACTTTCCGCCAACAGAAGTTTTCGACAACGGTATCTGCCGAAAAAAATATATACATATACGCAAAACAATGCAGCTTCTAGCCGACTTGTTGTACTCTACCGAAGTACTCCAAAAAATGATTTGCGCTTACCTGAGAAAATGTAACCACGACCATAAACGCCAAGTCACTAACTCAACCACCATTACGTAACTGCGGCTTGGCAATTTGAAGAAGGACTGAAACACTATCATGGAAACAGGACTAGTGAGCAGACTGTGGCTGCAGCCGCCATCTTAAAATGGGAAATCCATCACCATAAAAACGATGTCAGAAAACAGCGTTGATGAAAACAATAAAGTTAAATAGAAAGGAATGAAAAAGAATTATAAAGAATTATAATTCAGAAACATCAAATGAAGAAAATAAGGAACAATTAAAGGAAAAAATGAATGAGAAAAAGAAAAAATAAAGAAATAGATGGTAAATGCACGATGATAAATATCACATATTGAACATTTGGTACAGTGTGTAGCATTAGTATATCCAAACACAAACAGTGCGATTAATAATGTGGAATGAGTGAACAATAAATACTCACTCACTGACGTACATTATGCGCATAAGGAACCAACCAAAGGAATCTTTTTACAAAAAGCATGCCAGTTCAAATTTATCATTTAACCCCTTCGGAAGTAAAGTTTGTAGAAACCAGATCCAATGAGATTCACGTTGAGACAGAAATTTCGCCGTGCCCTGTCTGAATGTGGTTCAATCTTTTCGAGAGCACAGAATCTTAATTGCGCAATAGAATGCTTCATCTCTGACCAGTGCGATGCTAATGGTGAACTTGTGGTTTTGGTGCGTATTCTGCTCTTATGTTCAGTTATGCGAATACGTAAAACCCTCTCCGTTTTTCCCACATAGTACATTTCAAACGGGCATTTAATCAAGTAAATCACATGATGTGTGTTACAATTCGCATCAAAGTTCAACATGATCTTTTTTCCTGTCCACGGATGGGTAACATATTTGCCACAAATAACATTATTACAATGTGAACAATTTAAACATTTTGTCATGCCTTTAAAAACTGTGTCAGAACTGGCTGGGATACGATTCAACATTTCTTTTAAATTGTTAGATCTTTTGTAAGCAAATAAGGGTGGCTCTGAAAAAATTCCTTTGAAATCTGGTTCTGTTTGCAACAAGTCCCATCTCAGTAAAATACTTTTTTTAACTGAATCAGAGTTGGTGGAAAAAGTTGATACAAATACTTCCCGGTTGGGACCTTGTAATTTTTCTTGCTTTTGTAGTAAAGCCTCACGACTTTTCGTCAATGATCTATTAGCAGCTTCATCAATCACTTGCTGGGGGTAGCCCCTCGCAAGAAATTTGTTCTTGGAGTCTTGAATAGTCTGCACGCATGACTCAGGATTAGAAGAAATTCACCTAATCCTTAAAAATTGTGAAAAAGGTAGATGTCTTTTCAATGACCAAGGATGGAAGCTGTGGTATTGCAGGGCATTGTTGCGATCAGTGGGTTTTTTGTACACAGTGGTCTCAAAAGTTTCATCCAGCCTATTTATTACCACATCTAGATAAGCACTACTGTGAGAATGAATAGTATGGGTGAACTGCATCCTCGGATTAATACCATTCAATTTTTGTATTTGCAATACAAGTTCACATCGTGTACCATGCCATACAATCAAAATATCGTCGATGTACCGACGATATAGGATGAGCCTCGATGACCAAAGTGGATCAGAAAGAATGTTCTCAGATTCAAATTTAAGCATGAAAATGTTGGCGTAGCTAGGCGCTCCAGAAAAGCCCATAGATGTGCCATTGGATTGAAGATAAAATTGCCCCTTCCATTGGAAATAGCTGTGGTACAAGCAAAAGTGCAACAGTTCAACTAGGAACACCTTATGAGCCCTAATGGGATCATGCCTCAGTAAGGCCCATTCAATGGCATCAATGCCCTCATTGTGGGGAATCGAAGTGTACAGTGCCACAACGTCAATAGTACATAAAAGAATCTCAGTTGATTGAGGAATCTTAACCTTGTTCAAAATATTCAATAAATGAGTGGTGTCTTGAAGATACGATGGACTTGACTGCACGATTGGCTGGAGGAAAGTGTCTAGATAACGTCCAAGTGGATCATGTAATGACCCGCACCCGGAAACTATCGGTCTCAACGGGGGGTCAATGACATTTTTGAGAATTTTGAGTAACATATACAGGGAAGGTCTGCGTGGGAATCGTGTGAACAGAAACTCCCTCGTCTTTTTACTAATCCAAAGCATGTCAACTGCGTGTTGTAAAATGGAATCAAGTAAGGATGAAAAGGAACCCGTTGGATCTTCACTTAGCGGAATGTAAGTGAAAGAATCTTGTAACATTAAAAGAACTTTTTGCTCATAATGATTAAGATCCATTACAACTAACGCCCCGCCTTTGTCAGCCTTAGTGAAATGTAAGGTGGTGTTATGCTTCAAAGAATTCAATGCCATTTTTTCGCCGTTGGATAAGTTCAATGATTTAGGCTTGAACGATAAACTTTTGGCAAGATCTTGTTTAACCAAGTCTTCAAACAAATCGATGGTTTTGTGAGAAAAAGGTGGAACAAAAGAACTCTTAGGTTTAAATTCAAGATACTCATCTTCCTGAGCAGAATCCAAAGTAGTCTCAATAGTTGAGAAAAAGTATCAAAGTCGAAGTTTTCTCGTGGAGCCTGTTCCCTCGACGGGTTTGGTTAATGGTGCTGGTGTTGGTGTGGGAGGTTGATTTGATGCAGGGCTTGTCTCTAAAAAAGAGACTTTAGAGGTGCTCGGACCGGCGAACGCTGGTTCGCTCACTTGAGGCTCCTACAGCTTCTCAGCCTCAAGTGAGCGAACCAGCGTTTGCCGGTCCGAGCACCTCTAAAGTCTCTTTTTTAGAGACAAGCCCTGCATCAAATCAACCTCCCACACCAACACCAGCACCATTAGCCAAACCCGTCGAGGGCACAGATTCTGCAAAAACAGGCTCCACGAGACGAGGGAGGAGACATTAGTGGTTAACATTTCCTCTAAAGTTTTAACAAAAAAACAAATTGCGGTTTTTAATAAAGGTTGCTCTTTTGTTCCCACGTACTCAGGCAAGAGCCTTGAGTCCCAAGTAGATCTCTACAAATTCATTAGAAAACTTCGACTTAGATACTTTTTCTCAACTATTGAGACTACTTTGATTCTGCTCAGGAAGATGAGTATCTTGAATTTAAGAAGAAAAGAATAGTACGCGCACTCCCTAGAAGTTGCCAAAGGTTGTTTAAAGTACCGTGCTCACGGGGTATCACTCTCCGAGGTGGAGTGTGAATATAAACATAGAGAAGCACCCCCAACAATTTGGGGTGTGTCCCCCAGGCACTGGTGATGGTCCTCCGGAGAGGTTTCTGATTATTAAAGCGGGTTCGAGTTTTTCTCAAAGAAAGAAAAATTTCATCACAAGTTCATGTTTTCTCGAAGTGAATCTTTACTGTTTTCTATTGCTTCATAGAAATTGGAGATGCCATTTTCAATCCATAGACGAAGTCGTCTGCTTTTCAATTACAATTACAATGTCATTCCCAATGCATTTCGGCATGTTTGGCTTCGTCAGGGGAAATCTACAAATGATAATGCACGTCATGAGTATGATGTACGAGGACATGGTGTTAACCGTTAAAGAAACTTGTGAACGGTGGACGATGAGTGTGGAATTATAAACGTGGTGTCTAGAGAAAACCGCGCATCCCTTGACTGTGAAAGTAAACGGAAAAAGTATTGTTGGTGAATCAGCGGAAGGGTGAATGCTAATTGCATGTGACCAATCATAGAATGTTAAAGATTATAGGTGACTTCGGGTGGTGTTATTTACTCTTCGGGTGTGTTTTATATAATGTTGCGGGTGAATAGAATTCAAGGTAACGAGTTAGGAGGTGCTGTTAACGATAAAGGACGTGACAGATATTAAAGGTGTTTGTTAGTTATCAAACGAAACCTAAAGGATAATGGTGTTCCAAGGTTATATATTCTTACCGGGTGTGCAGAGTATCGACGCATGGAGTCAATGGTGGGTTAGTGACAGATTGAATCCAGGAACTAAAAAAGAAGGTGATCACGTGGTGCGGTTCAGTGCGTTAAAGAGCGAAAAAAGACTATAAGGGTTCTGGTTGCTCTGTGAAAAAGAGACTGTGGAAAAAGGAGACTGTAGAAAAAACTGAATAATGTGTGAAGATAAAAGAAAAAGGGGCTGAAATAACATAGTTGGTGTGAGGTGGATAATGAAAAAGATGGGGGTGATATACGATTTAATTATAGTTCGAAGAGAATGTGTGAGTAAACATGGATAATGAAGTTAACGGGTGTGATATTGACTGTCGTTATGAAGTGAAGTGTGAGTGGGTCAATAAAGTGAGAAAGTTACAACACATGTGAACAGAGACATCAAAACATCAAAGATGATTACAGGAGGGATGCATAACTATTGCAGGAGAAAATAAGGTTTAAATGAAACAATATATGTAGATAGTCTGGCAATTAAAAAAAAAAAAAAAAAATGGTTAATAAAGTTTTGTGTTGTTGAAACCACTATAGGTAGCATGTAAATTCTGTGCGATCATTCATTCCGTGTGGTTTCATAGAGTTCAACAAATAAATCCAATGGTTTTCTCGTTGTAGTAGGAATTTGTGGTTGTCTCTCCCTTCTTTCTTGTCAACGGTTTCCAGGATACAGAATTTCAATTGGCTGACATTGTGTGCTGCTTCTATGAAATGTTGGGCGACTGATGACTTCAACTGTTTGGTTCTGATGTTAGATTTATGTTCGTTGAGTCTGATTTTGATTTTTCGTTCGGTTTGTCCGATATAGATTATGCCACATGGGCATTTGAGCATATATATGACGTTGGAGGTGTCACATGTTGCTGTCGTTCTAATTTTGATTTTGTGCCCTTTCATAGGATGTGTGATGTATTCGCCTTTGATGATGTTATTGCAATTATTGCAGTTTAGGCACGGGATGGTGCCTTTGGATGTTCGCTGAATGGTTGGTAGTTGAGGTTGTTTTAGAATTTCCCCAATGTTCTTATTCCTGGTAAAGGCAAAAATTGGTGTCTCATCAAATATATGATTGAAATCCTGTTCCAGTGTTAGGAGTTGCCAATGTTTTCGGATAATGCGTTTGTATGAAGCGCTCATAGTGGAGTATTTAGATACTACTGTGATTTGGTTTTTGGTGTGTTTGATTTGGGGTGTAAGAAGTTCATTGCGAGTCTTGGTTGTTGATCGCTTCAGTGCTTCTTGCAGTACTTGATCTGGGTACCCACGAGACCTGAATCTTTTCATTAAGATATCCAGTTGTATGTTGGTTCTGTTAGGATTTGATACAATTCTTTTGATTCTGAGCATTTGGGAATACGGGAGATGTTGTTTGAGAGGTAAGGGGTGAAAGCTTTGATAGTGAAGAGTGTTGTTTCTGTCCGTGGTTTTCCTGTACAGATCTGTTTCGAATCCTGTGGAGGATCTTGTAATGTTGACGTCCAGAAATGTGATTGAATGGGGGTGGATGTTGGATGTAAACTGTATGCGTTGGTCGATTTGATTGAGTTGTTCCAAATCGTTTTTTAGGATGTGTGTGGGGCCCTTCCATATGATGAATATGTCATCTATGAATCTCAAATATAACTTTAGATGATCAGTCCATGCTTGAATAGTGAGGATGTTGTCTCACGGAAACAAGAGCGGAGACATTCGCCTTCGGACATGATGAAGCCGCCAGAATCTATGCTCTTATACACGAGGATTCAACCACTTATTCCAGTAGCAACACTAAAGAACAGAACATCCGCCAACTTCTCTACCTCTCCAAAAAAGAAATAAATCAGCGCTTACACGCCAGTACCATGATTAGGTACCATAAAGCACAAAGAATCCCAAGGGGTCTTAGAATACCACTGAAACCATCCCTTTGTAAAAATCAACAGAAATTTAAAGACAGGTGGTTTGCGATTTTGAACAAGTGTTCGCTAGACCTAATTCTCTTGATCATAGAAGAATTATCAAATATCTTAGAAGAACTCACCAAAGACATTAATGACATCAAAACCGAGCTAGAAAAATCCTTAACCCCTGAGGAACTCACCAACACACTTGAGAACATCAACATCCAACTAGCCAAGCACACAGCGGAAGTCAACGAACGCAAAATCCGCAAATTTCGCAGAGATACGACCGATTACAAGATGGGAGCAGTATACTCCTGGGCCGAAATCTATGCCAAACGCCGACAAAACAAACCTTACACCGCCAACACCGACACCTCATCTTCAGACAGCGATCGGACCCAACAACCCAGAAGATACACACCCAAAGATGATGTACCACCAACAACGGTTTCGGCTAACACACCGACAACATCAGCCACGACTTTAACCACCTCAACTTCTGAAGAAACCACTTCTTCGTCTTCTTCTTTTTTAGAAGTAGGCCACACAGAACAAGACGACCCAGGAGGAGCTGTAGGAAAAATCAGAGAAAAAGACAAGGATCAACCCCAAACCCGCACAACCACAGCCAAGAAGGACCGGTTGAAAAGAACGAACCAGTAGAAAACCTCGTCATCAACATTTCTGATTATCACTTCAGTGATATCCAATTGAAAATTCTACAAAAAGGGACATCCTTTGTGCCAACTTCAGGCAGCAATACGCTTGAACTCGACATCAGCTTCTTCAAACTAATGAGGAAACTCAGACTACGCCACTTCTTTGACAACGTCCTAAAACCCACCAAGGAGCAAGAAGAAGATCCCCTAATGGGCTTACACCTCAAAAGTACCTTCATGGCACCAGTTAGCCATAAAAGCCTTGACCTGTTTGAATCTATAGTAAAGAAAGACATAGCTAAACTCAACACTAAGAAAGCATCCAAACTTCACAATCTTACCAACAAAGAGTTGGGCATAATAAAAGCTATCGCACAAAATCCAGATATCATCTGCACTAAAGCGGACAAAGGAGGTGCATTGGTTATCCTCAACACCAAATACTACAATTCTCAAGTATTGGCCCACTTGCAGGATACAAACACATACATGAAATTGGAATCTAACCCTACAACATCATACATGGGAATTTTACAACTCCTGGTTCAAAAAGCTGTTGAAATGGGCACCATCAATGAGAAGGTCAAGAAATTTCTCATACAACCGAATCCAAAAAGCCCCACAATATTCATGGTACCCAAAATCCATAAAAATCCCATCAAACCACCGTGTCGACCAATAGTCACCACACGAGGAAGCCTACACGAGCCAGTGGGCAAATATCTTGATCGTCACCTACAACCTAGTGTCAACAATATGAGATCATTCATTAAGGACACCACTGACTTTCTCATTAAACTAAATCAAATAACCATCTCAGAAGATGAAGACATCATCTTATGTACAGTGGACGTCAACTCTTTATACACCTCCATCCCCCACCAATCAGGCTTGGAAGCCATTGAACAAGCACTACTACATTCCAATTATCCACAGGACTTACAAGTTTTCCTAATGGAACTGATGCAATTCACTCTCCTACACAGCTATTTCCAACACAACAACGAATGGTTTCAGCAACTAACGGGTACTTCTATGGGAAATTGCGCAGCCCCAGCGTATGCCAACATCTTTATGAACCGTTTCGAAGAAGACAACATCCTCACTATTCAAGCATTGACTGATCATCTAAAGTTATATTTGAGATTCATAGATGACATATTCATCATATGGAAGGGCCCCACACACATCCTAAAAAACCATTTGGAACAACTCAATCAAATCGACCAACACATACAGTTTACATCCAACATCCACCCCCATTCAATCACATTTCTGGACGTCAACATTACAAGATCCTCCACAGGATTCGAAACAGACCTGTACAGGAAAACCACGGACAGAAACAACACTCTTCACTATCAAAGCTTTCACCCCTTACCTCTCAAACAACATCTCCCGTATTCCCAAATGCTCAGAATCAAAAGAATTGTATCAAATCCTAACAGAACCAACATACAACTGGATAACTTAATGAAAAGATTCAGGTCTCGTGGGTACCCAGATCAAGAACAACCAAGACTCGCAATGAACTTCTTACACCCCAAATCAAACACACCAAAAACCAAATCACAGTAGTATCTAAATACTCCACTATGAGCGCTTCATACAAACGCATTATCCGAAAACATTGGCAACTCCTAACACCGGAACAGGATTTCAATCATATATTTGATGAGACACCAATTTTTGCCTTTACCAGGAATAAGAACATTGGGGAAATTCTAAAACAACCTCAACTACCAACCATTCAGCGAACATCCAAAGGCACCATCCCGTGCCTTAACTGCAATAATTGCAATAACATCATCAAAGGCGAATACATCACACATCCTATGAAAGGGCACAAAATCAAAATTAGAATGACAGCAACATGTGACGCCTCCAACGTCATATATATGCTCAAATGCCCATGTGGCATAATCTATATCGGACAAACCGAACGAAAAATCAAAATCAGACTCAACGAACATAAATCTAACATCAGAACCAAACAGTTGAAGTCATCAGTCGCCCAACATTTCATAGAAGCAGCACACATGTCAGCCAATTGAAATTCTGTATCCTGGAAACCGTTGACAAGAAAGAAGGGAGAGACAACCACAAATTCCTACTACAACGAGAAAAACATTGGATTTATTTGTTGAACTCTATGAAACGACACGGAATGAATGATCGCACAGAATTTACATGCTACCTATAGTGGTTTCAACAACACAAAACCATTTTTTTTTTTTTTTTTTTTTTTATTGCCAGACTATCTACATATATTGTTTCATTTAAACCTTATTTTCTCCTGCAATAGTTATGCATCCCTCCTGTAATCATCTTTGATGTTTTGATGTCTCTGTTCACATGTGTTGTAACTTTCTCACTTTATTGACCCACTCACACTTCACTTCATAACGACAGTCAATATCACACCCGTTAACTTCATTATCCATGTTTACTCACACATTCTCTTCGAACTATAATTAAATCGTATATCACCCCCCATCTTTTTCATTATCCATCTCACACCAACTATGTTATTTCAGCCCCTTTTTCTTTTATCTTCACACATTATTCAGTTTTTTCTACAGTCTCCTTTTTCCACAGTCTCTTTTTCACATAGCAACCAGAACCCTTATAGTCTTTTTTCGCTCTTTAACGCACTGAACCGCACCACGTGATCACCTTCTTTTTTAGTTCCTGGATTCAATCTGTCACTAACCCACCATTGACTCCATGCGTCGATGCTCTGCACACCCGGTAAGAAAATATAACCTTGGAACACCATTATCCTTTAGGTTTCGTTTGATAACTAACAAACACCTTTAATATCTGTCACGTCCTTTATCGTTAACAGCACCTCCTAACTCGTTACATTGAATTCTATTCACCCGCAACATTATATAAAAAACACCCGAAGAGTAAATAACACCGCCCGAAGTCACCTATAATCTTTAACATTCTATGATTGGTCACATGCAATTAGCATTCACCCTTCCGCTGATTCACCACCAATACTTTTTCCGTTTACTTTCACAGTCAAGGGATACGCGGTTTTCTCTAGACACCACGTGTATAATTCCACACTCATCGTCCACCGTTCACGCGTTTCTTTAACGGTTAACACCATGTCCTCGTACATCATACTCATGACGTGCATTATCATTTGTAGATTTCCCCTGACGAAGGCAAACATGCCGAAATGCATTGGGAATGACATTGTAATTGTAATTGAAAAGCAGACGACTTCGTCTATGGATTGAAAATGGCATCTCCAATTTCTATGAAGCAATAGAAAACAGTAAAGATTCACTTCGAGAAAACATGAACTTGTGATGAAATTTTTCTTTCTTTGAGAAAAACTCGAACCCGCTTTAATAATCAGAAACCTCTCCGGAGGACCATCACCAGTGCCTGGGGGACACACCCCAAATTGTTGGGGGTGCTTCTCTATGTATCTTGAATTTAAACCTAAGAGTTCTTTTGTTCAACCTTTCTCTCACAAAACCATCGATTTGTTTGAAGACTTGGTTAAACAAGATCTTGCCAAAAGTTTATCGTTCAAGCCTAAATCATTGAACTTATCCAAAGGCGAAAAAATGGCATTGAATTCTTTGAAGCATAACACCCTTACATTTCACTAAGGCTGACAAAGGCGGGGCGTTAGTTGTAATGGATCTTAATCATTATGAGCAAAAAGTTCTTTTAATGTTACAAGATTCTTTCACTTACATTCCGCTAAGTGAAGATCCAACGGGTTCCTTTTCATCCTTACTTGATTCCATTTTACAACACGCAGTTGACATGCCTTGGATTAGTAAAAAGACGAGGGAGTTTCTGTTCACACGATTCCCACGCAGACCTTCCCAGTATATGTTACCCAAAATTCACAAAAATGTCATTGACCCCCCGTTGAGACCGATAGTTTCCAGGTGCGGGTCATTACATGATCCACTTGGACGTTATCTAGACACTTTCCTCCAGCCAATCGTGCAGTCAAGTCCATCGTATCTTCAAGACACCACTCATTTATTGAATATTTTGAACAAGGTTAAGATTCCTCAATCAACTGAGATTCTTTTATGTACTATTGATGTTGTGGCACTGTACACTGCGATTCCCCACAATGAGGGCATTGATGCCATTGAATGGGCTCATAAGGTGTTCCTAGTTGAACTGTTGCACTTTTGCTTGTACCACAGCTACTTCCAATGGAAGGGGCAATTTTATCTTCAATCCAATGGCACATCTATGGGCTTTTCTGGAGCGCCTAGCTATGCCAACATTTTCATGCTTAAATTTGAATCTGAGAACATTCTTTCTGATCCACTTTGGTCATCGAGGCTCATCCTATATCGTCGGTACATCGACGATATTTTGATTGTATGGCATGGTACACGATGTGAACTTGAATTGCAAATACAAAAATTTAATGGTATTAATCCGAGGATACAGTTCACCCATACTATTCATTCTCACAGTATTGCTTATCTAGATGTGGTAATAAATAGGCTGGATGAAACTTTTGAGACCACTGTGTACAAAAAACCCACTGATCGCAACAATGCCCTGCAATACCACAGCTTCCATCCTTGGTCATTGAAAAGACATCTACCTTTTTCACAATTTTTAAGGATTAGGCGAATTTCTTCTAATCCTGAGTCATGCGTGCAGACTATTCAAGACTCCATGAACAAATTTCTTGCGAGGGGCTACCCCCAGCAAGTGATTGATGAAGCTGCTAATAGATCATTGACGAAAAGTCGTGAGGCTTTACTACAAAAGCCAGAAAAATTACAAGGTCCCAACCGGGAAGTATTTGTATCAACTTTTTCCACCAACTCTGATTCAGTTAAAAAAAGTATTTTACTGAGATGGGACTTGTTGCAAACAGAACCAGATTTCAAAGGAATTTTTTCAGAGCCACCCTTATTTGCTTACAAAAGATCTAACAATTTAAAAGAAATGTTCAGTTAAAAAAAGTATTTTACTGAGATGGGACTTGTTGCAAACAGAACCAGATTTCAAAGGAATTTTTTCAGAGGCACCCTTATTTGCGTACAAAAGATCTAACAATTTAAAAGAAATTTTGAATCGTATCCCAGCCAGTTCTGACACAGTTTTTAAAGGCATGACAAAATGTTTAAATTGTTCACATTGATTTGTAATAATGTTATTTGTGGCAAATATGTTACCCATCCGTGGACAGGAAAAAAGATCATGTTGAACTTTGATGCGAATTGTAACACACATCATGTGATTTACTTGATTAAATGCCCGTTTGAAATGTACTATGTGGGAAAAACGGAGAGGGTTTTACGTACTCGCATAACTGAACATAAGAGCAGAATACGCACCAAAACCACAAGTTCACCATTAGCATCGCACTGGTCAGAGATGAAGCATTCTATTGCGCAATTAAGATTCTGCGTTCTCGAAAAGATTGAACCATGTTCAGACAGGGTCACGGCGAAATTTCTGTCTCAACGTGAATCTCATTGGATCTGGTTTCTACAAACTTTACTTCCGAAGGGGTTAAATGATAAATTTGAACTGGCATGCTTTTTGTAAAAAGATTCCTTTGGTTGGTTCCGTATGCGCATAATGTACGTCAGTGAGTGAGTATTTATTGTTCACTCATTCCACATTATTAATCGCACTGTTTATGTTTGGATATACTAATGCTACACACTGTACCAAATGTTCAATATGTGATATTTATCATCGTGCATTTACCATCTATTTATTTATTTTTTCTTTTTCTCATTCATTTTTTCCTTTAATTGTTCCTTATTTTCTTCATTTGATGTTTCTGAATTATAATTCTTTATAATTCTTTTTCATTCCTTTCTATTTAACTTTATTGTTTTCATCAACGCTGTTTTCTGACATCGTTTTTATGGTGATGGATTTCCCATTTTAAGATGGCGGCTGCAGCCACAGTCTGCTCACTAGTCCTGTTTCCATGATAGTGTTTCAGTCCTTCTTCAAATTGCCAAGCCGCAGTTACGTAATGGTGGTTGAGTTAGCGACTTGGCGTTTATGGTCGTGGTTACATTTTCTGAGGTAAGCGCAAATCATTTTTTGGAGTACTTCGGTAGAGTACAACAAGTCGGCTAGAAGCTGCATTGTTTTACGTATATGTATATATTTTTTTCTGCAGATACCGTTGTCGAAAACTTCTGTTGGCGGAAAGACGGGCATTAGATTCAGCTCGTTGATGCTACGCTTAGGTTGCATTTGGGTAAGCGAGTAAAGTTGAACATCCCCATTAGTTCACTTAGTTGATAGGCATCCGAAACTTAGCGAGTTTCTTTCTGGTTACAGATAGTTTATCCTAAACACAGCCTTATCAACATTCTACTTGCAGTGGACTGAGTCAGCGCTTATTTACATTGTAATCCACGTACTTCAGTAATCCTTAGGTATGTGTTCTAGTTTCTTGTGATTAGTAGCAGCACGTATTCGCTTGCAATTGGTGACTGGCGTTAATCTTCAGTCTCAGTTTGGTCACGGACTGTTAGTCACTTCCCTCAGCTGTGTAGATGTATTGCAAACGTATCTTTTATGTTCACACTGGTGTCGCTTTTCTTTCTCTTTTTCTTACTTTTTAGTGCTTTTGGTGCGATGGGACTGAATTTTCGTTTATCACACGGTGGATTCTTTCGTTTTTCTTTTTTTTGTACTTAGTAAATACACATCAATTCCTGGCTCCGGTTGAGTCCACAATTAGAAATGTTTAGTACTGAAGCTTTGATTCTGAATTTGTAATTGATATACCATTATTGTTTATACTCCTAGATTCCCCTGATGAAGGCTCAGTTGAGAGCCCAAAATGCATTGGGATTTTCTGTTAATATGTGAAGCTTCCACAAAGCATCTATGTTGACTACAAGCAACGTTCTGTTTTGTTACAAAAGAGAAGCTATCTGTATTCATCAAGAATAAAAGCAGAAGACTTCAATTAGTTTTGAACTATTCGCATTACTGTATTTGTGTCTTTTTCAGTTATATTCCACAAATAATTGGTGTCTAATTGGATAATATTCAGTATCAATGTTCTGGAAACTTGTTGTTTAAATATTGTTATATGTGAGTACGCCCCTTTCGGGCACATAGTAGTGCACTGGGTATTTCTAGACATCGTTCTAGAATCTTCAACTTTTTAAATGTGGCATGTTCAGAATTGTGACATAAAATCCAACTTTACCATCAAAGAGTGTTTTAAATTGTAATTCTTTAGGCACCAAACTTGATAATCCTACCTGCTCCCAATTGAATGTTATCATTTATTAAATATAATAAGGTAACCCAATAATATTCATAATGTTTTTCACTATGAGGACATGGAAAAGTTAGAAGCACATTTCCAACTTTTTGAATACATTGTACCCTGCCCTCTAGACTGTTTAGGGCCTACCCTCGGGGTGACTCATATGTATTAACAAGGAAGGTTTATGTCTGCAAACCGTTTATTTTGCCAGATCGAAATGGCAGTTTAATACTGCACAAAGGCTGCAATGGCAGGCCTGAGCCATGTTTAAAAGGACTTCTTAAGTAGGTGGAACAATCACTTCTGCAGGGTCACTAGTAGCATTTAACTTAGAGGCACTGGGTACAGGTAGTACCACTTTGCCGGGGGCCTTACATGTAAATGAAATGTGACAATTTCGTAGAAGCCAATGTTACTATGTTTTAGGGAGAGAGCACAAGCACTTTAGCACTGGTTAGCAGTGGTACATTGTGATGCATCCTAAGGCCAGCAAAAACAGGAGGATTGAAGGCAAAAAATTAGGAGGAAAACACACAAATTATGTCAGCTCCAACCACTGGAAAGTGGAAAAGGGTGGAGCTATCTTAAATAGACAGGTTCTTCCAAAGATAGACACCAAATCTCACTGGAATACAACCCCCTAAAGAATTCAGTTGCATGCTTTGCTGCTAAGCCCTTTCTCCAATGAGGACCAAGCAAAATTTTAAGCCTCAACATGGTCTGTAGCACACGATGGTCACAGCAGTTTAAGCATCAACAGACCACCACTGTCTATGAGGCAGTGGAGGCAACCTAACCGTTGGGGCATTTGTTCCTCCTGTTAGTTGTTTTAGTCTTTGTGGAGGGGCCATGACACACATGTAATGTACAATGCTGATGTAGCACAACATTTTCAAAGAATGATACATAACATGATGCAGAAATAAAAGCATGAATTTGAAAATACATGATGCACATGTCAAACACAGTAACACACACATGAGAGAAAAGTGTAGTAGAAAACAGTAAAAGTTAGGTTTTAAACGTCATATAGAGACATATATGCAATTTAACACTAATACATATAAAATGGGCAAGCTTTGATGTTATAAGTTCAGTTGCCTTGTGTTATTGAATGCTTTTCATAGTGATTATACCTGCTAGAACAAAAGGTACTATATTGTAGGACGTTAGGATCCTTCTGCATGTTTACCCCCACTTTTTGCCTGGTACTAAGCTGTGTTTTGTCTAGTCTGACTGGGATCCTGCTAATCAGGACCCCAGTCAATCTGCTTTCTCCCTAAACTGTTGTGTTCAGTACCTAGGTACATCCCAGATTGAATACTGGGATACCCTTGTCAGTCCCTAGTATATGGTACCCATGTACCCAGGGCATAGGTAGTCCAGAGGTCTCCCATGGGCTGAAGCATGCATTATGCCACCCATGAGAGACCATTCAAAATGGAACTACAGGCCTGCCATTGCAGCCTGTGTAAGTTGGTGCATTCACCACTTACTAAGGATATAGGTTTACTACATCTAAGGGTCACTGCACTTAAAACCTATAAGTCACCCCTATAGCAGGCCTTTACAATCCTGAGGGCAGGGTGCTTGGTTCTAAGTAAGAGGGTGCCCCTGCACGAGCAGGACACCCCTGCAGCCTACGAAGTCCATTCTCCTGGGTTGTCAGTGAAGCAGCCATATACTAAATAGAGGGGCACCGCGTAATCGCGCGATGACCATCTCGAAAACGGCTGCAACAAATCCTATAATGTTAGGTATCAAACATGTTGGAATCATACATCCATTATTCCAGGCACTGGAAGAGCCCTCCGTTAGGCTCTCAGTGTTCCCGGTACCAGCCATCTAGTCCCGGATAGCACAAAATGGTTGCTGCCGACCAGAGACACATTTGTGCCCTCCTGCTGCTGAGCCAAGCTCGAGTATGGGAAGGCAGAACAATAGGCATCCTGTCACAGAGAGGTGTGACCACCTCCCACACAGGACTTAGTGTATTAGAGCTGGGTGGGTGCCCTTGCCAGCACCTGAAAGTCTGTATGAGGAGAACACCTGTTCTTACTCCAGTTCAAACCAGTCCTGGGAGCCATGGGCTCCCGCTCTGGCCCAAAACTGGACAAAGGTCATGAGAGTGACCTCCCCCCTGTCCAGACCGTCCCCTTGGAGGGTCCTCTGAATATTCCCAACCCTTTTCCTAGGGTACTTAAGGGCTTACTGGGTGTAGGTCCCTAGATTCATCGTGGGATATGATTTAGAGTTCAAACCACTACACTTCTACCGTCTGGACACTCGGGACTTCGCTGGACTTTGTTTGGGCCTGACTTTGTCTCCCTTCCAGTCTGCTGCATTGTCTATGCCTGTGCATCATACAGGAACCTTACAAGGCCTGTGAAGCATCAAGGACAACCTTGGAGTGAAGGGGTCACTTCCTTGCATTCGCAGGCACCGCAACGAATACTACTGGTCTTCAGATCGCAAGCTCCTCCGGACTCCGTGGGCTCTGCAACACAGGTGGTGATTTTCCTCAGCTCCCGAGGCCTGCTATACCCTCTTACCAAGTTTGAGGCTAGTAGTCCTAGTGGGCGTTGCAATATCCAAACCCCTGGGTACCACATCCCCTTTGCAGTGGCAAAGGCTTGTTGACATCTTTGCAAGAAGAGCTCCGGCTCCAAGTAGCCCCAACCTCGAGCACCTACAGTGACCAGAATATTTGGCCTCACCGCATTATGTGCATCGTGGCCTGCATCTTTTGGTGAGTGGCTTGAGGTCCTCTTGCGACACCTGTGCCTTTGGCCTGGGGGTTCATTTGAGGCTCACCTTTCTTTTGGCTTCTCTTGATTACTGGGGGCCTGCCCTGACTCCCCTGCCTGTGGTGAGTCCCCAGGACCTTGCTGGTCCTAACCCTACACCTTCTTGACTTCCTGTGTGGGTTGCATATGCAAAGGCTTGTTGGTGCTCCCGACTGACAATGACCCCTCATCACTCGACATCCTTTGTGGAACAGCTTGCATCCAGGTCCTGGTCATCATCATCATCGCCTGGTCCTCACAGCTGCAGAGTCAAGGTCACCGTCATCTTTCCTGAAGCACCCGACATCTGAGGACATCCATCTTCCACGTCTCCTGGTCACCCCTGAGTGCCATAGACACTGTCCCCTCTGCTATCTGATGCTCCTCATCAAAAATCCACATTTGGATATCCTCAGGACATTTTCTGCTCTTCCAGCACCGACACTTTTCCGAAGTTCTCCAGTGGGTTCGATGGCGGTTTCCGGCGCCACTTCACACCTATGCACCCGGCTCTTCTGGGATAGGTTACTTGGAAAGCACGGTATCTACAGGTGTAGAAGCTCTCCAACCTTCTTTGTTCCTTGGCGTTTCCTCAGGGTCCACTGGGAAGGGTCCCTAATCTTTATAATTCCAACCGCGACTTGCACATAGACTTGTACGGAGCATGCGATTGTGTACATACACTGCACACGCTCTCTGTGGGGTGTCCCTATCTACTTACCTTGGGTGGTTCTGTGGGTCCCCAGTAATTCTACATCCTGTTGGCATTGTCTTGACTCGAGTCGTGCTTTTTATACCACTTTCTTAGTATATGGTTTGGTCCCCCCTGGGGATCACTGTGTATTAGTGCTATTTACTGTGATTTCTTTGCTAAAGTATTACGTGATTTGTGTCTATCTCCGTGAAAGAGATACTGTAACGTATTGGATAGTGTTATATAATAAAAACATATTTTTATAAATACTTTGTGTGGTTCCTTTTCATTTAATCTATACTATAAAATGGCAATCTGGTAAAACAAGCTGCTTTACAGTTCTTCAAGACTGAGGCTGAAGGCTACTCTCCACAGCTACCACTTGGATAGGGGAAACATCGTTTACAACGCGGGGATTACATTGCGATGCCATTACATCGCGGTTTTTACAACGCAAGTCGTTACAACGACTTGCGCTAGATGGCGCTCTAGGACAAGGAATAGTAAAATTTACTATCCAACACCTTCCCTACTGTACGTAGACTGGAGTTGGAATAGTAAATTATACTACTCCTAAGTCCAGCGCCCTCCAACGCAAGTCGTTGTAACGACTTGCGTTGTAAAAACCGCGATGTAATGCACCGCGATGTAAATGTATGCATTGTAACGTCATACATTCTTGAACAGCTTTCTAAGTTTGTCTGAGACCTCTTCAATCACGATAAGGGTTGTCTGGACTGGTGCAAGGTGCCCACTTACATTAGTAGACATCATATACCGGGCCAGCTTCTCACCTTGGTGTGCAGCGGTTGGGATTCAAGCCTGCATTATTTTACCAGTTAAATCTTTGTGTTGATTAACTAAAAAAACCTCTAGTACAAGGCTTAGAATAGTAAGTTCTACTGAACTTAGGGTTGGGTAAGTCAAGGGTCTAGCACACCCTTTTCCCAACCTCAGAGAGTTTATTTCCCACTAGGTTAGGTAGGTGCAACACCACACCTTACTTAGTATGTCTACTCAAGGAGATGCCAGTGGCTCTCTGCCTAATAGATACAGTGAACTTTCGTTCCAAGAACTGAAAGCACTGTGTGCATCTAGATATCTGAAGACAGGAAGAAGTGCCAACACTCAACGCCTGGCAGAGGTGATACTGTTGGATGACCTGAGGAAAGCCTCTGGTTTAGATGAACAGGACAGAGCGGGTGGGCCAGGGAATGAAGATAGGGCAGGAGGGGAACACCTCTTTGACGTAGATTCTAACCCTGACCAGGTGGAGCCTGAAAGCTCCCAACTGGACAAATCAGACCTCCCAGACGATACTAGAGGTGTCCCAGAAGGTGCCCCCTTTGTTCCTCCTGGGAGAGTGCAGAGTAGACAGAGGAGGTCTAGATCCTCCCCAAGAGAATCCAATGCCTCAGGACAGTCACTAGGGATTGCCATTTCTAGTAAAAGTCGGAACTCTTTAGATAGGGAGTACAAACATCTGGAGCTTGAGAAAGCTAGGCTTAGGCAAGAGCTATTAGTGTATTAGTGCTGGGTGGGTGCACTTGCCAGCACCTGAAAGTCTGCATGAGGAGCACATTTGGTGTCCCTGTTCATAGTCCAGTTCAAACGGATGTATGACGATACAACGCATAAATTTACATCGCGGTACATTACATCGCGGTTTTTACAACGCAAGTCGTTACAACAACTTGCGTTGGATGGCGCTGGACTTAGGAGTAGTATAATTTACTATTCCAACTCCAGTCTGCGTACAGTACGGAAGGTGTTGGATAGTAAATTATACTATTCCTTGTCCTAGAGCGCCATCCAGTGCAAGTCGTTGTAACAACTTGCGTTGTAAAAACCGCGATGTGATGGCATCGCAATGTAATCCCCGCGTTGTAAACGATGTTTACCGTTCAAACCAGTCCTGGGAGCCGTGGGCTCCCACTCTGGCACGAAACTGGACAAAGGATCTGGGAGTAACCTTCCCCCTGTCCAGACCCTCCCCTGGGAGGGTCCCCTGAATATTCCCAACCCTTTCCCTAGGGTACTTGAGGGCTTACCTGGGTGTAGGTCCCTAGATTAGTCGCAGGATAAGTTTCAGAATTGAAACCACTGCACTTCTAGTGTCTGGGCCTGTGCATCATACAGGAACCTTCCAAGGCCTGTGAAGCATCAAGGACAACCAAAGTAATCTCCCTTGGAGTGAAGGAGTCACTTCCCTGCATTTGCAGGCACTGCAACAAAGATGACTGGTCTACAGATCGCAAGCTTCTTCGGACTCCGTGGGCTCTGCAACACAGGTGGTGGTTTTCCTCAGCTCCCGTGACCAGAATCTTTGGTCTCACTGCATCGTGTGCATCGTGGCCTGCCTGCATCTTTTGGTGAGTGGCTTGAGGTCCTCTTGCGAGTCCTGTGCCTTTGAACTGTAGGTCCGTTTGAGGGTCACCTTTGTTTTCCTTTGGCTTCTGTTGATTACTGGAGGCCTGCCCTGACTCCCCCGCCTGTGGTGAGTCCCCTAGACCTTGGTGGTCCCAACCGGACATCTTCTTGACTTCCTGCATGGGTTGTATTTGCAAATGCTTGTTGGTGCTCCCAACAGACAACCACCCCTCAACACTTGACATACTTTGTGGGACAGGTTGTATCCGGGTCCTGGTCATCCTAAGCATCGCCTGGTCCTTGCAGCTGCAGAGTCAAGGTCACTGTCATCTTTCCTGAAGCACCCCACATCGGAGGGTATCCTTTTTCCATATCTCCTGGTCCCCCCTGAGTGACATAGACACCGTCACAACTACTTTCAGATGCTCCTCGTCAAGAATCCATATTTGGATTCCTCCGGGCACTTTCTCCTCTTCCAGCAGCAGCACTTTTCTGAAGTCCTCCATTGGGTTTGACGGTGGTTTCCGACGCCACTTCACACCTATGCACCCGGCTCCTCTGGGATAGGTAACTTGGGAAGCATACACAGGTGGGTTGGCTCTCCAACCTTCTTTGTTCCATGACGTTTTTTCAGGGTTCGCTGGGAAGGGTCCCTAATCTTTAAAATTTCAACTGCGACTTGCACATAGACTTGTACGGAGCACGCAGTTGTGTTCACACACTGCACATGCTCTCTGTGGGTCCCTATTTACTTACTTTGGGTGGTTCGGTGGGTCCCCAGCAATTCTATGTGCTCTTGGCATTGTTCTGACTCGAGTCATGCTTCTTATACCACTTTCTTAGTATATGGTTTGGCCCTCCCGGTGCCCACTATGTATTGGTGCTATTTACTGTGATTCTTTGCTAAAGTATTGCGTGCTTTGTGTCAATCTCCATGAAGTATATACCATAACGTATTAGATAGTGTTATATAATACATATTTTTATAAATACTTTGTGTGGTTCCTTTTCATTTAATCTATACTATAAGATGGCCTTCTGGTAAAATAGGCTGCTTTACAGTCCTTCAAGACTAAGGCTGAAGGCTACTCTCCACAGCAACCACTTGGATAGCTTTCTAGGGGGCATACTATCAAGACAGGCGATAAAATTATCGGCGCTTTAGCGGCAGAAAACTGCCGCTAAAACGGTGATAATGGGCTTGATAATATGGTCTATGGAATTCCAATTGAAGCCCAAGTTAAATGTCCTTCACATCTCTAAAATCACCATAAGGGTTGTCTTGACTGGTGCAAGGTGCCCACTTACATTAGTGAACATCATATACCAGGACAGTTTCTCACATATGTGTTTAGCAATAAGATATTAGCTTGACATTTTGTAGACTAATTTTAGAGATGTTATAGTTTATGAATATGTTGAAGCGAATTTTGTAGGATTAATTTAGAAAAACTAGCATTATATAAAATAGTGAATGTGAGAGGCTGGCTTAGTCTATGATGCTCACTTATGTGTAGCATCCTGCTCTAATCCAGACAACCCTTATGGTGATATAAGTGGTTTAGACAACCATAGAAAGGCTCTCTAAGTGATAGCTTTGGAGAGCAGCCTTCAGGCTCAGTTTAGGAGGAGTGTAAAGTAAATAAATAAATCCGGTACTTGTAAAGCGTGAACTACTCACCCTGACGGGTCTCAAGGCGCTGAAGGCCGTCGGGGAAATTAAGCAAGCTATTGCCCAGAGTCACATGGTGCTGAGCTGATCTGCCGCCGGGGATCGAACCATGGGCCCTGTGCTCTGAAGTCAGCTGCCCTGGCCACTGCACCACACCTCTCCAGTTCCCCAGTATCACATTTTTAGTATAGGCTAAGTGGAAAAGAACCACACAGTGTACTTATAAAAATAGATATTTATTACACTCACTCAGTAACTCTATGCAATATCTCCTACCTGGAGATATAGTGAAAATGCACTCAATATTTCAAAATAGAACAGTCAGCAGCACCAACACATAGTGGTCCTTATGGGAAGACTGAACCATATATCAAAATAGTGTAATGCGAACCACAACAGTAGATGAGGCTGTACCTAGAAGGTGTAGAGAGTTGAGGACCCAAGATACCAACCCAGGGGAGAGTCTAGGTACCCCACAATAGTCGCATGCCAAGAGAATACATGACCACGTACTCAATACTACTCAGGGTACCTTGCGGTTGCAGTATTGAAGAAGAAAGACCCTTCCCAGTGGACCCCAAAGATACACTGTGGAAGACAGAAGTTTGAGTTGCCATCCCACCTGTGGATACCCTCCCTATCTAGATATCTACAACCACTGTCGAGCACAGTTGAGGACTTCAGGATGATACCGCTGTTTCAGAAGGAGGAAAGAGTCTGTTGGAACCCGGGCATGTGGAGAAGTACCTGAAAGCAAAGGGGACAGAGTCTATGCCACTCTAAGACGTCCAGGAGACACAAAAGAGGGCGGCCACTTGAGTTCAATGAAAACAGGTCAGTTGTGAAAAGGCTTCAAGTATGGGTACACCAAATCGGTAGCTCTGCCCGAGCCACCGTGATGCTGAAGACAACAGAATCCGTCCGTCCAACCAACCGTGTAGGCATGGGTCAGTTATAGCAGGGACAGACTTGATGACAGAACCTTTCGATGAGTCAGACGCCGTAGAAATGAGTCATTTGTAGTAACTGATGCCGTTTCTTTGTGATGAAGCGATGCAGCTACCTGGTGCACAGGGGTTAGGCTGCAGGGCGTTCTACGAGGGATGCTGGCCTCAACTCGATGAGAGGACAACTCAGGCCTTGATGGAATGCAGAACCACCACCTGTATTGCAGAGCCTGTTTGGAGTTCTTTGGAGCCCAGGTTCGGCAGACCTGTCGATCATGTTGTGGTGCCTGCGGATGTCAGGGAGTCCTTTACTCCAAGGGAGATTCCTTTGGATGTCTTTAGAAGTCCACAAGCCCAAGATGGAGCCTGTATGGAACACAGGCACTGATAGTGCAGCAGGTTTGAAGGACAAGCAGGTCAGGAACAGACAGCATCTTCTCTGTTGCAGTCTAAGTCCAAAAGCAAAGGACGATGCAATCAGGATGTCCTGACGGTCAAATATGAAGTGGAGTTGGAGCTGAATTGAATTCCACAGCGAATGTAGGGTCCCACCCACAGGTAAGCCCTTAAGTTCCCTCAGGAGAGGGTTGGGATGATTCAGGAGACCCAGAGGATGGGCTGGTCAGAGGGGAGGTTACTCCCATATCCTTTGTCCAGTTTTGTGCCAGAATGGGAGCCAACGGCTCGCTGAGCTGGTTTGAACTGGAGTATGCAAGGAGGGTACCAAATGTGCCCTTCTAGCAGACTATGTGGCACTGGCAAGTGCCCCCACCCCGGCCTAATGCACTAAATGCTGTCTGGGAGGTGGTCACACCTCCCTGTGACAGGAAACCTATTGTGCTACCTTCCCCTGCTCAGGCTTGGCCCAGCAGCCGGAGGGCAGGACCGTATCTGCGGTCGGCAGCAGCCCTAGGTTGTTGTCAGGCTCTGTAAGATCGGTCCCTGGAGTATGGAGGTTTTTTGACACCGAACATGCCCAGGTTCGTTCCAGCCAGTTTAGAGATGGTCATCCTATAATGGCCGCTCTATATCGTAATGGCTGATGCACTCACAAAGTCTGGAGAAAGGACTCCGGGGTTTGTAGGGGTGGTCTTCTCATTCAAGGACAGGCCACCCTCACACTCGGAATTGAGCACCCTGCCTTCGGGAATGAAAGGACTGCTAGAGGGGTTGTCAGTTTCAAGTGCAGTGATGTAAGATATAAGGAACCTCATATCTTCTGTCACACAGGCTTGCAATAGCAGGCCCATAGTCGAAGTTTGGAGGGTACCTCATGGGTTGCATAATACATGCTGCAGCCCATAGGGAGTCCCTGGGCCACCCATGCCCTAGGTACCTTAGTGCCACATACTAGGGACTTACAAGTGTGTCCCTGTATCCAAATAGAAATTCACCAAGGTACTCACCATAACCTATTTAAAAAGGAAGTGCAGTGACTGGGGTCCTGATTAGCAGGATCCCAGTCAGACTATGAAGAAAAATAGTAGGACACCAGCAAAAAGTGGTGGTAACCATGAAAGCAGATCCTACTTTCCTACAGTGAACATTTGCAATAATAGGGTATTCCTAACGTAAGGTAATTTAAAGTAATATTGATTTGTGAACATTTTATATTTTATTTAGGATTTCTATGATTTTAATTCATTGATTGGTGGTTTAAAGCTTATTCTATGAGAATTTGTGAAATCAACGTAAAGGCCTTATTGCAATTGGTTCCTCTAGTGCTGACCGTTTCCCCATATCTAATACAATGGTTCATTCTGCGTTAGTAAATTGTTGCACCTTTTATGCCACGCATGGGCATTCTTGAACTCCTACAGTGTGTTCAGTGAAATTTCCCATGGGAAGGGAAGGGAATGGAACTTCTACTGTCTTATGAGGTGACTATGCTTCTTTCCCTCAACTGATAGCTTATGCCGATTCATGAAATTGTAATTTCTCATGACTAGCATGGGAAATTATTTCGATGTTACAACAGCTAGGTGATTTAATGGACATGGTGAGCACATAATGATCTTTCGATGGTGGTGTGATGCCACGCCACTGGACTTTTCTAAAACAAGAAACCCCAAAGGAGGGACAATGCAACACCACATTTTTCCTTTTTGTTTGTGAGATGATGCTACACCTTTTCTTGCTAATGGTGAGCAGGATGCTATGCGTCTTGATTTTTAAGTTTCACAAACCATCCTCTTTGGTTGTGGACTATTTGTCGATACTACAATTGGAAGCTGATGAACTGAGACTTTCTTTGCCGAAACAATTTCTACTTTTTGTTTTAGCTATCTGCAGTGAACTCACCTTTAGAGGACTACTTTAATTCTCAACTTTCCCCTTTGCTTGGTAGGATTTGAGCTGTTAGACCGACAAACTATCCTTCTGCCTTAAGGGGTTGTAGGACTTTGTAACTCGTTTTTTTCCATAACTATCCTTGTCTAAATGCTGGGTGTTTTATTGCAAAATCTGATATTTTTGGCAGACATTCTTAAGAAATTGCTTTGAGCGATGGATTTCAATTCCCTAATATAATAAACTAATTAATCTAAATTTATCTGAGTCTATTATTGAGTCCTGTTAATTTCTTCCCTTTAGACTGTGAGATGTGTTGTGGGGATTTAATTTGAAAATTGACTTTCAGTCAGTCAGTCAAATATTATTTCTTTGGTTCTCTTTTATATCCATAAAAGAGTACATCAATCATACAAATAAATAAAATATAAATAATTGCTGTTTGCAGTTAAAAACAATTCACAATATTACTGCAAAGGTTCAAGGAACAAAATGCCCATGTGCAAAGGTCCATTCAGGTAAAAAAAAAAAAAAGGGAGTCGATGTAATCCAAACAGCATGAGCAGCATGCAATACGGAGAAACCCTTTGAGCCTGTCAAAAGTCATCATAAATCAAGAAACACTTTATAAATTCATAACAAATACATTGACAAAGCAAATAAAGTGCACTATACAAAAAATATGTATGTTTTGTCACCAAGCAGGAGAGTAGGTTAATCATTTCACTACTTCCTTGCGCAAGCGAACTGCAGAGGAAATACATTTGTAAACCATTTGACATATATATATATATATATTCTGGGCCACATGTAGTTAGCAGCAGTTTTCATACCGCCGTGTACAGCTGAAACTATCGCCATATTAGCGACGTATTTACAAGCCGTTGCTACATGGCGATAGCTTCAGGGATTGGCGGCGAAAACTACCTCTAACATTAGCGTGATGGCGATAGGAATTCTGGCATTAGGGGGCAAAAACCAACAAAAGGCCCATTAGCGGCAAAAAATGCACGTTGGTCAGCCCAATGTAAGCATTTTTTTGCCCCTATTGGAAAAAATAGCCTATCAGTCGACGTCCAATAGAAAATATGCAAAAAAAATATTAATGAAATGCAGAATGGAGCAGCAAGGGCCAAGTGCAGCAACCAAACATCCAACATCCAGGATGACCAGGATTAGGCCTGGGCGTTGAACTCCGCTCCGTTCGCGGAGTTTTCTGCACTCCACACTCCGTGGAGCTCACGGAGTGCATGCAAACCCCACTTCGAGTAGTGCAGTGGAATCTTTTCCCCACTCGCGTACGCGAATGGTAAGTTCACAAACACGAGCTGCTGCTCGGGTAGAATTTCTACCCGAGCTGCAAAAAGACCAGCACGAACAGCAGTTTGCACTACACTGTTTGCGGAATTTTTTTGTAATTTCATGAAGTTCCGCGTAGCAAAACTCAGCGAACTACACCCAGGGTTAACCAGGATGAGAGCCTGGATGCCTCGCCTTACCTGTGCCTAGAGCCTGGATGCCTCGCTGGACCTGCGTCTGGAGCCTGCATGCCTCGCAGGACCCACGCCTGGAGCCTGGATGCCTCGCAGGACCTGCTCATGGAGCCTGGATACCTGGCCAGACCTGCGCCTGGAGTGGGATGCGGAGGAGCTGTGGATTCGATAAGCCGTGGCGATAGACATTGAGGCGCGACGATCGATGGCAGGTCGCATGGAGACACGTTGCTGACCTGTGTGAGAAGACTGCCTTGAGCCCCTTGGAGCTGTGAATAGTATAGGCGCTCCTGCGCACCAACGTAGGGAGGTCTGCATTGTATACTACAATCCACCACTACACCAGGGTGTACAAAGGGGATTACCAACGTGGGTGGCGCCTCTCTGCATCACAGGCTGGATGATGTTGCGCTGGCCAGACGCTGTAGAGGGTGAGGCCCCTGAGTTGCACCAAACTTGTGTTGTGGGAGCGCTGCAACTTCACACCTAAAGGGGCCCTGCTGCATCAACTGCAGCAGGAGGTTCACCAGCAGATTTGTCGGAAACTGCTGTACCCAGGCTTGTGAAATCCCACCTGGCTGAGGCTCCTGCTGGCTGAGTCACAGATATGGAGAGAGTGCAGCGGATTGCGCCACAGTGTCAATGTCCATGTCAGGAGAAGGTGGGATGCGTAGCGGAGGAGGCCAGGGGGTTTAGTCGCCCAGGCCTAGCACCTGTAGATGACACACCCCCAGTGGCGGCTTATCAGCTATGGCAGAAGAGCGTTGCCCCACTGCTTATAAGCAGAGCAAGAAGAGGAAAAATAATCACATGATGATAACTTCTTGATGTTATCGTGCTATGTTTCCTTTGCTGGCGGGAGGGTGGGTAGGGCTGCTCAACTCACGGAGGAGGGCAGGGGCGGAGTGGCATGCCCACTCAAGTGCGCAATTACTATTTTGTTGGCCCACTCAGGCCACCCAAAGCAGTCATGCGTACTCTCCTGTGCGCAATGCAGGCTGCATTACAGCCTACATGAAGAACATGCCTACCCCTCCAGCCCCTGGCTAAACGCCTTGTCCCAGCGCCAACGACCAATCTTACCGCTGATTTGCAGTGTTGTGATTGGCTTAGGGGAGGGAGCCTGGCTGCCTACTTCCTGTTCCTGGCAGCAGACTCAGGAGAGCAGGAGCAACGAAGACATGGGACCTGGCCTTGAGGTAAGATTTCTCTCATTTAAATATTTACAACACCCACTCACACACACGACCCGCGTCCACGCCCTATCCAGTCTGTTTTCCGATGTTTCGCTCCTCCCAGCTGTCTAGTCCCCCCTGCAGCACTTCTGCATGGCGGCCGCTGTGCTGCCATGCGCAGTGGGTGTACCACTGGTGTGCCGAAGGTATATATGAAGTTACGACGCATACCATTACATCGCATTCCATTGCAATGCATACTAATACTAGGCATATTTCAACAGTGGAGATGGTGTTGGATAGTGGAAATGTAAATATTACTATTCCCACTTCAGTGAGTGCAACCCTAAAACTAACTCATGCACCCCAAAGCAAACCCTGAACCCTAAAATTCATCTTTAAGCCCCCAAAATACACCCTAAAAATCATATTTGACCCAAATGCATACCCCAACTTTCATAATTGACCCCAAAACACACCCCAAATTTAAAATTTTACCCCATAATACACTCCAAATTTAATCTCCGACACCCGAAACCCATACCCGCCCTAAAACTTAAAAATATCCCATTACTGACCTCACAGTGAGTTGTAATGGAATGCGATGTAAAGGCACCTGCGTTGTTGGGGTTGCGTTGTAAGGTTGTAATGGACGTCTCCAGTGCCAAAGGCAAGCCCGTCTCCGTCCGTTTGCCACCGGAACACGCTCAGCACTAAGCACCCTTCCTTTCGGACACTCTAACTCTACAACGCCAGCACCCTTCTCGCCATCAACACTGGACGCCCCATCGCCTGCCAGGACCAACCTCTGTTTCGGACCAGACATCGCCATCGCCATCACTGACGGCTACTAAATCACCCGCAAGGACCACCCTGACTGTCCAGGAGCAGGCATTGCCATCACCTACAGAAGCACACTCTGACTGACCACACACTCTAATGACCCAACGGTGACCATGGCACACCTCAACTTCCAGATCCGGACCAACCCCAAGCCCATCATCTGCGGCACCCTCATCTGTAGGCCCTCTGGGCAATGGACCCCCATTCTCCGATACCATTGTAGACTAGGCCTGGGAGATAAATTCCGTTCCGCTCGCGGAATTTGCGAAAATTGAGTAATTGCGCGTTCTGCGGAGAGCATGGAATTGCCAAAAATTCCGCGATCCGCGACTTCGTGGAACTTTTGGCTTGTTCGCGCTTTCAAAATGCGTGTTCATGAGATATTTCCCCCCGAGCAAGCAAACAGTGTTCGCGAACAGGAAAAAAGCATCGCGAACGGGTGGAACAAGCATTTCCGCATGTTCGTGAAATTTCTGCGTGCTCGCAGAGATTTTTTACCGTTTCGCTGAGCTTTGCGTAGCGTGACTACGCAAATTCTGCCTACCCCTTTTGTAGACCTCAATCCACCCCAGGCTCTCCTATTCACAAATTACATCCTACTCAGTGAACTCAAGTTCCACATGGACAACCCCAGTGACCAGAACATCACCCCCTCCTGGGGAAGCTCCCCAACATCAGACTCAAGCAGCTAGTCACTTCAGCAAGCCACATAGCAGGACAGTCGGTCGAGCAGGTCTCCTCCACCAGCGGGAACTTCAACTACAGCCACACCACTGGGCTCTCCTGGACCGACCATCATTGTATACATCACGTCTTCACCATGCCCACCGTACACCACTGCCATCATCGCCCCCCCTTGCAGCTGGATCAAGGCCACCGAAGAACGTCTCGTCAACTCCCTCAGCACCACCACCCCGCCATTGCTTACAGATGATGACACTGCAGCGCACAACTGCCACCGATGGATCTCCAACTGCGCTGACACCCTGGCACCCCTCAAGAATGGCACTGCATCAGTACCTTACGCCTGCCTGATGGCAGGTGTAAGGGTGACGTAGTGCCACAGGGATAGGTTGGCCCCATGCATTGCAGGAGTTGCGTCATGGTTGGGACACGACTGCAGCAATGCGTGACTTTATCGCGGACAGATACATCAGGATTCCAGATGTATCTGTCATTACGTATGTCATGGAGAACTGTCCAGTGAATACAGCGCATCCATGGTGTCGCAAGAAGGGAGTAGTGAAAAGTGTTGTAATGCTTTCTTGTCGCAGCGCTGCAACACTTTTCATGACTGCGGCCCAGAAATGCACACTATCTTATTGATGATGCTCATTCCTGCCCTGTAGTTTTGTTGCAGGGCAGCGCAGCACCTAAACCTGGTGTAAAGAGGCCCCAAGTATTGTCTCCATTTTTAAGACCGGCTATTTTCTGGACTTCAAAAACTACCTCTAACTGCAATCAGCGACAGTTTTTTTGGTCCTCCAAAGTTCAGGAATCCCCTTGTAAATATCGCAAAATGGGGTTAGCGGTGGTTTTTGCATGGGAACGCCTCCCTTGCATGTCCTTATCGCTAACAGAAGTGGCGATCTTTAGAATGGACGTTTTTGCAGGAAAACTGCAGCTAACAAAGGTTAGCAGCAGCTTGTACATAAGGCGATAAAAATCATGCCGAAAGACCGTTGGAAAAGTGCCGCTAAGACGGCATTAACTCCTTGTACATATGCCCCTCTGTTTTCAAAAGCTGTAGGTAATAAAGGGCCAGCCTGCATTTACTAATATTTAAAGCCCTTACTAAAGGGACAATAAAATCTCTCTGCAGTTGGCTTCAATTAAGGGTTCTCATTGGGCAGCTAACTAATGTCTGGCTATCCTAATTTCCACCCTTTCTTTTGGCGAAGACTGATTCATCAGAGGACCATTGCCTCTGTGGTAGATGGCTATTGAAGAAAGTTTTACTCTAATTGTAGAAGGCCCAGTACTATTAGTGTCAATACATGAGAGAGGGTATAGAAAAAACGTATTGCACGCTTCACGCTCCAACAGTGCAAAGTATTGCACAGTGCACTATATCTCAAACAGGATGGTACACTCCTTTTTAGTCTCAATTAAAATAGTTGTAATCCTTTTAATTTAGTCTAGTTTCGATATGCAACAGTACTATCTGTACACAGATTGAAGGCTCAACATTCTTCACTCACTTCACATATGTTTGAACATTCAATTTACATTCAACCTGCCCATAGCTTCTGTTCAGCACCTGCCCTTATTTTAGAGGTGGTTTGGAGATTACAGCTTAAATTCTTTGGTCTATGTCACAGACAGTAGGTTAGATTCCACCATGGGGTTCTATGACATCACAGCCACCTTATTGTCAGAGAGAACAATCATGATATTTATATTTACTCATCTATATTTCTATACGTTTTCTTTATGGAATTCAAAGATGTCATAATAAACAAAACGCTTTTCATGATCCAGTCTTTCTAGGTTCTCACTTAACAACTGTGAAAAACAAGCTGAGTCGGAGGAGTCTCACAGCCTGCCACATCCAAGTACCTCACACCTGCCCGGGATGCCATCATCAGCCTAGTATACGTTCACCACAATGCACTGGAACCTCTGGAGACAAAGCAAGGACCATACGCCACAGCTGGATGAACGCACATGTTGTGGGCAATCAACAGCACACATGTCCCACTTGTTCCCCCTGCCGACACAGCACACAAGTACCCCAACAGAAAGCACACGCCTCCCATCAATGTGCAGGCAACATCCCAACACAGTTGAATCACCACCAACGTCGTTGCCAACTACCCAGGCAGTGTGCATGAGACCTACAGCTTCGACAGTCCTACATTAACCAGCGCTTCCAGGATGGCACCAATGAAAATGCATAGCCTGTTGGCAACTACCAAATGAACACCCCACACACCTCAACTCCACAACCATGCAACTCACAACTCTGGCAATGCATATGTCACAAATTCACATGTAACGTGCCAAACAACATGCCCACCCACCAGACATAAAAGTACAACTTACCATGGTAACCTTGGCTAGCCGTGAACATGAGCCATCAACGTCATGGCACCCCAGGCACACAATAGTTGAATGTGGGGAGAGGTGGGAACCAGCCATGTGTGAAGGAGGCAAGAGATCCATGTATCGGAAAATACACAATGCCAAGTGTGGGGGAGATGTGCTGGACAGACTGCAGTATGCAGAACACACCCATATCCATGGCGACATACACCGCTGGTGTATGGAGTGTAGTGGACAGTGGACGCAACCACATCACCCCAGCCAGTGGGGGAGTGCCCGGAAATGTAGCCTGTTACGTCCATCCGTAAGCGTGTGCGGAGTGGGCAGGCCTGGCATACCCCAGGCCAGCATAGGAGTGTGAATAAAAAGCGCGTAGCCCTGGGCGTGGTTCTCTTCCGGAATGCCCAACATCTCTGCCAGGGCAGTGCCTCTCGCCCCGCCATTAGGCCGACACCGTCGTCGTAAGTGGAGTTGCCTTTGATCCTGTGTGCCTTCTGTACCCCGGGGCGCTGGACCTCGAAGCTGTCGGGCCCACCCCTGCACAGCCAGACCACACTGCCCACCTGCCGACGTGTGTCAAAGAGGGCCCACCATGTGCCAGTGCAAGCTCCAAGCCCGAGGCCCGCGACCTTGGCAGCCCCCTCAGACTATCACAGCCTCCGCGACACAGGCCCGCTTTACTCCTTTCTCATTGACGTACTCTACTGCTGCCTCCGGCCTACACTACGGTCAAGTAGGTCACACATTTGGAACTATGCATTGGCCGAGTACACACATCATGTCTGAGTCATATCTGTGTTCTCCCTTCTATGTTGGGCCACCAACTCTGTGCATAGCATTCGAACGAGAGCTGTCTGTGGTCCCTTGCTGACTACTGCCTTCGGCCTACACTGAGTCCGAGTAGGTCACACACTTGGAACTGAGTCTTGATTCATGTATGCCAGAGTTCATATCATTGCACGCAGGGAGAGGTGTAAGAGGAAGACGCGGTTCAGTCCGGAGGAGAAAAGGAGCTTCATTACCGAAGTGATCAAACACTGCCGACAACTGCTCTGGTGTCACTGACTCTGTCCATCGCACGTCAATGACACGTGGCTGTGTGCCCCTGCTGACTGCTGCCTCGGGCCTACACTGTGGTGCAGTAGGTCACTCATATGGAACTGTGTCTTGATTACATGATGTCCGAGGCCTTACATACATGGCAGTCTTACTTCACTGTACACCCTTTGATCAGGTGGCAGCAACTATGCATGTCATCCCAACGACACTTGGCTGTGGGCCCATGCAGACCACTTCCTCCGGCCTACACTGCGATCCAGCATGCCTCACTCCAATACAATCCCGCCCGTAGCCGGCATGACATGGCACCGTCGCTGACTGAACACCCGCTCAGCTATGGTGCCACTGAGTCTGTTCCACAACATCCATGGATACTTTCTGGGTGAACCTTGGTGGCGAATGGGTCTATGGCATTGGGATTGTCATCATCATCATGCCTGTGATACTGACTTTGTGGCAAAAACGAGGCAGTAGCATTCCACTCCTCTATTTGCCACTACCGGACGGCTTGTACCCTCTGCATCCTGCCCCGGAGGACACCTTCCACTGGCTCCCACAACTTTACGCCTCGTTCACCTTGGACATCGATGAGGACCCGCTCAGCACTTCGCGTGGCCTGATCTCAGTGCACCATAAGTCACTGTCCCTTGCGGGTGTGCCTGTCCCGGCCGCAGTGCATCCGGGGCTATTAAGTCTGTGCAGCTCAAGTCAGGGACCCTGTCTGCTGAGATATTGGATAACCTCTGAGAAGGTTGCCTTGGGTCCTCAACGCCATGTGTCTGTGGCCCTGCGCTGTCCGCTGCTTCCGGCATCAGCAGCGGTCCACCAGGGCTCCCACATCAATTTGAGTCCTCACCGGCCCGGACGTCTCATCACCGCAGGAAGCACACGCCACCACTGCCAGGACCACCTCCAGACGACAACAGCAAGAGTCGTATGTGTCTTACTTTCAGAGTTGGTCTGACCTGTTGTGGATGGCATCATCTGCCTGATGCCCTGGTCAGCACTCGAGGTGCCACTGACTCAGAGCACCACGACTCATGGACCATTTCTGATTGGGTTGTGTACTGTGGGGAGCTCATGCAGCAATGTCACCTCAGGCAGTGTGTGAGACCGTGGACAATGTTGAGGAAGATGATGCAGGTGTGACACACCCCACTGCAGCTGCATCAGGTATTTCCCGAATGGACACAATCCTTGACATTTTCTTCACATGAGCGAGTTCAGCTCTGATATCCCAACATCGGTGCACTGCAACTCACAGACACATCTGTTTGCATGTTGTTTGACCTCTGCACTTGCTCCGGCTACCAACATGATGCTCCGTAGTAGGCTCTGTAATGCTGGTGTTTACTGTTTTTATTTCTATGGTATTCACTGTTCAAGTTGTTGCCAGTAGTCGGGCGCTCGTGCCCGTGGCCAGTTCCACGAACTATCTCAGTGTGTCCGTGTGGTCATGATGTATGCATGAGGGTACCTGGGCCTACAACATTACATTCTGCTCTGTACATCGTGCACAACCATGTTACCTTTGGCAGTGGGTAAGACCTTGGACATGCAGCTTCGTCGTCATCCGCTCAATGCATGGGAGGAGTGGACTGGGCCGTCATACAGAGGTCCAGAGTGCGGTGTGCATGATGATTCCTGGGCTCTAGGCATGGTTCTTTGCAGGAAGTATGCATGTGTCTCTGTCGAGGTGTGGGTCTCCTTTGTGGGGTCTGGGTGGCCCCTAGTGGGACTTGTACATCCACGTGTGTGCTCTCGTTCGGGTTCCATGTGCTCTGACCCCACCCGCACCTGTTCGGCCACCTCCTTTTGGCATTCTGACACCTGGCGTTGGAATGCGATGTGTACCGAGGTGGGGTGTTGGTAGACAGATGTGGAGGCAGGAGCTTTCTGCTGTGTGGACTGTACAGCAGTTGGTGTCTCCTCTATGTGGCTTGGCTGCACTGCTCCTGGGGGTGGGTCTCCTAAGATGTCCATGGGCGGTTGTAGGGTGACTGTGTCGAGGTGTGGTGGTCCTCTCCAGCATCACTGATGAGTTGTCTGGTCTGCTCTGCTGTAGGTGTTGTTTGACCCTCTGCAATGCGAAGGGGAGATGCATGTTGACATTGTGTTGACATGTGTTTTGGCGTATTGTTCTGGTTAACATGCAGATTGTATGACAATGTACATTGTGAATGTTTGAGAGGTGCTGTATATTTGATGCAGGACAGTGGACATATGGAGTACATGACGTAGGTAAGGATGTACTCGTGCGTTTCCATCTCGCAGTTTCCTGCCGTGTTCCATGTGATTGGCCTGTTCCTGCGCAATTGTGGACCCAGTTGTGTCCTCTGTTCTGCAGTGTCGGTGTTGCACTTTGTACCACATTGTGCTGCTGTTGCTGTGTGTGTGTGCTGCAGTGTGCCACAGAGATCAGGGACATGCTCCAGGGTCATTGTGGTTGTGCAGTCTGCTGCACATTTGTTTGCATGTGTGCCATTGTGCCCATCTAACCCCGTCCCCCCAGTCCCTGGTCGTTGCTCAACCGGTGTATGTTGTGTCAGTTTCTATCGAGCTGTGTCCGGACTCCCAACTCCTTGCGCTGTCTTCACCCTGATGACTGTGGCCTCCATTTCCTCAGGCTCCTCCTGTGGCACAGGACTCCCACTTCTAGTCGCCTTTGCTGCCTTCCTGTTGGCAGCGGGTTTGTACTTGGTTTGTCTTTTCACATCATGCCAGCACATCATGTCCTCCTCCGTAGGCCTCCTCGACACCCCGACTGCATTCACGTTTGTCATGTTGATGTTCAGTGGATGGTTGTGTTCTGTCACCTTCGTGATGCTGATCTTGTTTTCCTGCGGACTGCACCCCGTCTTCCTCTTCTCCTTGCCCTTTCCTGACCCCGAGGTTCCTTGGTGGTGTTCTGTGGGGCTTGTGGAGTTTGCGTTGGCCGCTGCACTCGGTCCGGGAGCATCCATGGTGCTACGCAGTTTCTGTTTTTTATCCTTTTTTTTTAGTTGCTTTTATGGTGCATTTTCATGCATGACGCGTGATTATTGCATGTCTGTCACTGGTTAGCGCTGATTTCTGTATCGCGGTTGGCCTCATCGCTACTTTTTTGCGTTGGTGTTTCGCATTTTTGCAGCGTGACGTTGACTTTATCGCGGACATTTGACGCGTTGTCGTGGGACTATCGCATGGTGCCACCAGCTTGTGAATACCCGTTAACATTGTGTTTTTTTCCCGCGACAGACTGCGATATGCAAAGCTGCGCTAAGCTAAATTTGCAATGGTTATCACACGTTCTTGAGAATATACCCCGGAGTTGCTAGCATTGATTCTATTTGGTTTTACTCATCTTTCGCCAGTATGAGAGCAGAAGTAAACAGTGGCTTAATTTTTTTTATTTAACCTATCTTCTAGTGACTTAATTAAATTGCTCCCTTCACTGGAGTCTTGCTTCTCTCCAGACCAATCCTTTCTATCACTTTATGAGCTCGAGTAGCTACATTCTGTCAGGACAATATGCGCACCTGCACTGTTATATTTAGGAATGGTTAGGCAGAAGAGATGTAATAATGTCTCCCACCCAATAGGTTACAAGTAAAACGATGTTTGTTTAAACTCTGTGCCTAAAAAATAGTCTAACCTAGTGCCATGTAGTTTGGTTCTCATGTAAAGCCTTCTAATGTCCTTGGGATACCTACGCCCTATGTATATAAAAGTACAAAATGAAATAATAAAAGCGCAGCTTGTGGATGTCTACCCTGTGGTGTTATGGGAGCGTTGTACCTTTTCATCAATCTTCCTGACCCTCGCAGTATTGATCCCTAACGTCTAGATTGAGTTAGAATACTGAAGTGCGATATATAAATACACATTGAGTCAAATAGAAACACGTCAAAATCAATTCAGAAAAATCCCTTGGGTGTTCCATAAGGATAAGAAGGTAAGATAAGCGAAGAACTAAAATTCATTTTAGTCACATTCCAGCTACCTTGGAAAAATGCGTACGTGTGAAATTCGAGTCATGTTGGTAGCAACATGGCACGTACAAGACGTCATTTGTCATGAAAATCCAGAGAGACCCGCCGTTTCTATCAACAGCTGAAGACTTCTGTCATCTTGCCAAGAAAGAATAATCTAGGTTCAATTATTTTCCTGATAATGTGCAAACAGAGCAGTGCACACAATGTGATATCTGCACGGTAAACTCAAGAGGCCTCAGTTAACACCGAAGAAACCAGATTGCCAGGGAAAATGGGCTTGGCAAAGGCAAGAAGATAACAGGAGCCTGTCTGACTCTGACAGCTTGCAGAATGAGTTTGCTAAACTGATTTAAACTGGGAAACTTTTGCACGTACGCGTTACCCTGCAATAATCTTGTGGAAATTAATGTAATCATTTGTTTAAATGGTAATTTGCCAGTTATCCTATGTGCGGTTTATGCTTTGATATATGAAAAAGACAGAAGGCTCGGATTACTTACTGGTAACCGTCATTTCTCGGATTCTTCCATACTCGGCCCAATACTCACTCTTTGAGTGAATGTGCCATTCCCCTTTCACTTTTGTTTCTTTTACTGAGGTAGAGAATCTAGCCAAAAACCACTTCTCCTCCCTCAACACTTCCTCCTCCATACTAAGCCCTTGACCAGAGGCTGATGAACGCAACAGGGTGGGAGGGGAGGTAGTACATATTGGGACGAGTAAAGAAGAATCAGGGGAAATTAAGATCATCTGTAGATAATCTGAGCATTACCTCCCCATTTCCTGCCACGCCCCACTGCTTTCTCTATGAGGTCTGCCCAAGCAACAACCTCTTTCATCGGTCAAGAGACCATAATCAGACTGTTTAAAGGAGAAAAGACAGAAAGTTAAATTGCATGTCCATATTATCAACAGATATCAACACATACATGTGATGCAAAAACAGGTATTTTAGGTCGTTAATGGATGCAAACAGAGTTTGAAAACAAACAGGCCAAATTGAGCAACTTGTTAACTGCAATGAAACTGTAAACAAACGAGGGCCAGAAGACAGCTTTAAAAATGCCCTTGATGGATACTATTGTCCAATAAGCCCAGAGATACCCACTCCCCAAGCTGATTGAACTTCACTGTAAAATGGATCACATGACAATTCTAAAAGGCTAATGTTAGAAATGGGGGTCTCTAGTTGGCAGAGGTAGGTACCTTTGTCCAAGTAGGGACCCTTCTTCCTAATCAGGGTAAGGGGGATACACTTCGAAAAAAAAACCTGCTCACCCCCTTGGTAGCTTGGCGCGAGCAGGCAGGGTTATCTCAGAGGCAGTGTAGAAATCATTTGTGAACACATACAGAAATACAGTAAAAACAAATGGACACCACACAAGTCTAGAAAATAAGTAATCTTTATCTAAACCAAACAAGACCAAAACAATAAAAATCCACCATACTGTAATCAAAATATGACTTTTAAAAGATAAAAATAGTTCTGTTCAAAGCAAATTACAGATGCAACACTTTTCACCCAAAGTACCTTGGATGCGTTGCGCACACAAACAAAAAATGTCACAGGGAAGGGGATGCGTCGATTCCTTTCACCCAGGGAAGGTGATGCGTTGGTTCCTTACTTCAGGAGAGGTTATGCGTCGATGCCTTACTGCCACGCAGGGGCTGTGATATGTCGGTTCCTTACTGAAGGGGAGATGATGCATCAGTTTCTTACTGCGATTCCGGTGTCCTTGACGGCGTGGTGCCCAGATGCGATGCATGAGGATTGGGGATGCGTGTGTTCTCGATTCAGCGGTGGCGACAACAGTGCGTTGCTCTCTATAGCCGCGGTCCCACGGTGCATTGGTTTTTACAGTCACACAGCAGGGCCTGCATCAGAATCGGTGCGATGCAGTGACCTCGGACTTAGTAAGTCGGTGCACTCCATGTGGCGCGCAGTGATTTCTCGAGCCGCAGGCAAGCGCTGCATTGATTTCTTCGGTGATATGTTTAGAAACAGATGCTAATGCGTTGTGCTTCTCGAAGTTGTGTTACTTTTTCCAGCTCCCAGCGGCAAACAGCCTCCAGAGGTCCAAAGCAGCAGCGGGCACCTCTTAGCAGGTCATAACTCTCAGCAAGGAAGTTCAGGGGAGCTGGTCGTGAAGTCTTTGTGACCCTGAGACTTCAGAATAGGAGGCAAGCTTTATTTCAAGCCCTTGAAGATCTTCCCTAAGCAGGGGACACAGCACACAGCAAAGTCCTTGTCCTTTCCTTGGCAGAAACAGCCACTGCAGGCCAACCTCAGATAGCAAATAGTAAAGGGGCAGTACTCCTCCTCAGTTTCTCCAGCTTTTCACCTTGACAAAGGTTCCTCTTGATTCCCAGAAGTGAACTAAAGTTCAGGGGTCTGGGCCCCAGTCTTTTTAGCACAAAAGCCTTTGTTCTCTGGTGGTAGAAATGCTCTTTGCCCAGCCAAAACCGGTTCTGTCCTCTCTGGTGCAGCTTCCTGGCAAGTGGTGGAGTCAGCATTGTCAAAGACACACAGGGCCTATTCAGGTGCAAGGGAAATCTCCTCCCACCACTCTGAATGCAGACCGGGCACATGTATGTTGGGTTACATTGCCAAGATTGGCACCCCATGTACTGTAATGGTGACATTCTAATGTGTGCAGGCTGTAAGTGTTTACTGAGGTGCACGGATGGTTATGATATTTGCATAATGCGATGCTTATTCCTAAATGCTTTGTGCTAAGTTCACTCTTACCAGTAGTTACTGGTTGTCCTCACTTACTGTAATGTGTCTTTACAGTGGCCCAATTGGCTAAGAGATTTGTGTAATCTTTAAAGTCATGACAAGTGCCTGGTGGCACAGTGTATGTGATTATGTTCTAATGTGCTCTTATGGATAATACAAAAGCTATTTTTATATCTTGTGTGGAGTTTCTTTTGTGGTGTGCCTAGTGTGTCGTTGCTGTGTGAGTGTGTTGCACAAACGCTTTACACATTGCCTCTGGGATAAGCCTGACTGCTCTGCCGAACTAACAAGGGGGTGAGCAGGGGTTATCTTCAGTGTGTAACTCCCTTGCCCTGACTAGAGTGGTAGTTTCTGCCTGGCTTAGGTGCATGTCCTAGCCAACCAGAAATCCCATTTCTAACACTTGTCATTTAAAAACAAATCACAGGGAATGCTTGGACAATTGACTGTATTTCAGTGCTGGCAAATAGCTCCTTGGAGTATGTCAAGGAAAGGACAGGCTGAGATGAATCCAGATGTATATTCAAGGGATACCAACTCCGGACAATGAATTAACGTGACGCTATTGATACTGTCTGGTTGAAGAGCAGGGAGAACAATCACCTAACTTCTATGAAAATCATTACAGACCCTGAGCCTAAGGAGAGGTACATATGATGCTAAAACAAGGGTGTTGATACCTAAACCCTCACAACCGCAGCTATCCTCTGGCAATGAATACAGGTATTAAATAAAGGAGACCCTTGAGAACGACAAACTCTTTAGTCCTAGCTTCAATATAGTTCCCTGGAGAAATGAAAAAACAGCAGAAAGAAATTGATCTCAAGCAGCAAAGACTCTGTATAAGTTCACTAGTACAGATTCTGCAGAAAAAAATAAACTTCAAAGTGAACTGTGTCATAATTGCAGATCACTGTAACCTCCGTAGAGCCACAGACAATGCCTTAACAAGGATACCCTGTCAGAAATTGAAAATATTAGGAGTTGCAGTAACAATAGTAGAACATGTTTATCTCTACACAAAGCATCGAGGAAGCCCAATCACAGGATTTATTAGTAAATCCAGTTCTCTTCTAAAAAGCAAGTAGAGAATTAGAGGCTGAAATCAATTTTTCTCTTCAGGAAGCTCACAATTACAATCACTAGATTGATAGTTTGAACCGGGTAGGGTACCAAGACGCATAAGAGGCTACCACAGATGGGAAGGAGATACTGAAAATCCCCACTCCTATACTCCCTGAAGAGAATGCTGGTCTCCCTATCAGACCGAAAGGAGCAAGAACATTTTCATTGATATTTGATGCCAAATCAGTGCACAGAGGTGGGAATGTCTGCTGCTAAGAAAGAGTCAACTGGACTGAAAAGGCAACAGACAAAAAAGTGCTCATAATTCTGCTGAAGAGGCAGTTAATGGCTTAGAACAAAAAATGGAAATCAATAGTCCTCAATTCCTTAGAATGCCAAGGAATTATGAAAGAAGATAACTAATAAATACAACATTTCATTGCTTTAGAGGCTACTTCATTACTAGAGCCTCTTTTTTTGACAAGAACACCTGTAAGCCGAAGGCGCGCCAAAGGCAAGCCCGTCCGCGCCAGGACGTCGCCAGGCGCCACGGACTATGCCACTTTCACAGTCAATCCTAGTAAGTGTAAACTAGTATATAGTGGGGCTGAACTTAGACTCATTTGTGCTAGGTCACCTTTGACTAGCTTGTCTTGCCACAATGCGGTGCCACACACTCTGGAAGGACCTATGTCCTGCACACAATGTAGATTCCAGAGTAACTGGGAAACTGAAACTCTAAAAAATGTTCCCTCAGTATATATTCCTGGGCAGTATGATACCGGGCCCCCTGCGCCCCCGGACACCATCATGACCAGCAATAGTTATATCTCGACTCCTAATACTTCACAGCTCAAACACTGGAAGGGCTTTTTAAGTAATGCGAGATCGCTTCCTAAACACGCATTAGAGATCTGGGATTTACTTACGACCGACTTACCTGATGTGGGTTTCCTGACTGAGACCTGGCTGAAACCCACCAGTGGCCCAGATATTAAGATTGCCATTCCTGATGGCTATAGGATTCAGCGGCTCGACAGGCCAATGAAAACCGGGGGGGGGGTTGCAATTCTTCATAATTATCGCGTAAAAATTTCTATCTTAGACCAACGCACCAATGCCCAAATAGAAATCTTGATCTTTAAAATGGAAATGGTCACCCATGACTTTTGGAGAGGGGCACTGGTCTATCGCCCCCCTGGCCCTATAAAGGATTTCTCCTTTCAATTAATGGAATTAATAGCCCCCCATGTGATTGCGTCGGAGAACTTCCTATTATTAGGCGATTTCAATATACACAGCGACAATCTTTCGCTTCCCGAAATATCAGCCTTTGTCTCTGACTTATCTACACTGCACCTTACCCAAAAAAATGAGGGTCCCACACACACGGCTGGCCACACTATAGACATCATTTTTTCTAACTCTGACCGGCTTATCTGTAAAGCCCCCCGCCCGATGTGCTGGACTGATCATGCTCTTATTAGTTTTCAAGTTCAGTACCCTCCTATGTCCTCTTCTATGGCAGCACACACCCAATTCTCCTATAGACAATGGTCAAAAATCAATCCGGAGTCTTTCTCATTAGCTTTTATTCCTCCCAGGTATCCCCCGACCAATAATATAGAAGACAATCTTACCCTTTTTAATACTACTGTTTTAGCGGCCATCAATTCTATTGCCCCTGTAAAGATATGTTCTAAAGCCCCTAGGAACAATTTGGCGGTCTGGTTTACTCCAGAACTACATATAACGAAAAGCCGATGCAAAAATCTGGAAAGAAAGTGGCGGCGCACCCATCTAGACACCGATAAAGCAAACTTTAGAGCCGTGCTAACTCTCTTTATCATAAAGAAATCAAACAAGCCCGCAGAACATATATAGCTGCGCAATTAAGGCTAGCAGGTAATGCGCCAAAAATCCTCCACCAAATTTTGCAAGATTTCACTTGTCCGAAAGCTTGTGATTTGGACAACAAGTATTCCCAGTTTCTCTGTAATAAAATCGGCTCTTTTCTCATTCAAAAAATTGATACCATCTATGACAAATTCTCTAATACTTGTCACACTTCACTGTCTGACGACATTGTAAAACCCCCTATTGTCAAACATGCAACTTTGCTGACCTTTCCTCCCCTCTTACGGGATGAGACCGCCACACTATTACGCAATGTTACATCTGGCTCTCCCGTAGATGTTATGCCTGCAAGATTAGGGACGTCTCTTGCTCACGCACTAGCAGACCCTGTCACCATGCTGTTTAACTCCTCTTTAAGCAAGGGGCTAGTTCCCCTCTCTTGGAAAGCTGCACAGGTCATCCCACTACCTAAAAATAACAAGCTTCCTATGGATGACCTCGCCAGCCTTCGCCCTATCTCCCTCCTCCCTTATTTGAGCAAGGTCGTCGAGAAGTATGTGAATAAACACATCTTGAACCATATCGAAGCGACTGGTTACCTGGACCCGTCCCAATCAGGGTTTCGTGCAAACTACAGCACCGTGACTGCCCTGGTTGCTGTTACCGATTGCATTAGATGGACGCTCGATCAGGGACAATCTGCCATCTTGGTCCTTTTAGACCTCTCCGCCGCTTTCGATACGGTTGACCATCTGACCTTGCTCGAAAGATTAAGAGGGGCAGGATTAGGGGGTACGGCGCACAGTTGGGTAACTAGCTTCCTTACTGACCGCACACAAACTCTGAACCTTGGTCCTTTCCGCTCCACTACCGAGTGTCTGACCAAGGGCGTGCCACAGGGCTCATGTTTGAGCCCTACGTTGTTTAACATCTATGTGGCCCCCCTTGCTTCTCTCCTAAGATCCCTTGGGTTCATCCCCATATCCTATGCGGATGATACCCAACTTATCTTTCCATTTGATAAATCTTCTCTGACTGCTCAAACTTGTTTCTCCCAAGGTATGCTGGCCATTTCGGAGTGGATGAGTGGTAATCTCCTGCAGCTGAATGCCAGCAAAACGGAGATCATCCTCTATGGAGATGCCGCAATCATGTGGTCACCAACCTGGTGGCCAACTGAGTTGGGGCCCGCTCTTACAGTAAAAAAACCTTGGCGTTCGCTTCGATCAGGCTATGTCCATGAAGGATCATGTCTCTCACACCGTTAGTGCATGCTTCTTTACACAGCGCCTTTTGAAGAAAGCTCTTCCCTATCTCCCGGACTCTTTTCGCAAGACAATTGTCCAGGCTCTGGTATTAAATAAACTGGGTTACTGCAACGCCCTAATGGTCGCTGCCATTGAATCTGCCCTTAACCATCTGCAAGTGGTGCAAAACACCGCAGCACGACTGGTCACCAAAGCCCCAGGCAGATCTGCCTCTATCCCGCTGCTTCGGCAATTGCACTGGCTGCCAGTGAGGAAACGAGTCAAGTTTAAACTTTGTTGCCTGACCCACAAAGCACTGTGGGCCCCAGCCCTTCCTACCTGACTGAAAGGCTCCACCAATATATTCCTAATCGCGACTTGAGATCAGGCTCCAAATCGCTGTTACTCATTCCAAGGATAAAGAGAGCACGGCTAGGAGGTAGATCTTTCTCCTACCAAGCACCATTGGCCTGGAATCAGCTTCCCCTCCCGCTTAGACAGTGCTCAGATTACCTTGGGTTCAGAAAGATACTAAAGACCACCCTTTTTTCAGAATGACACCACTACATCATCTCCGCATAGTTCTGCCAGCGCCGAGAGACCCCTTCGGGGGTGATTCACGCGCTCTATAAACTATTTAACATAACATAACATAACATAAGATACCTCTAAGACATGATGGATCACAAATGTCTAATATCTGATCTGAAATGAGGAGAAATAATTGGAAATACTTTGGCCCTGAAAAACACTACTTTTCAGGTGGGCATACATATGTGCATAAGCATAATGCTGTCACTCACCATGCACAGAGCCAATGGCTGAAGCGGCTGACCCAGTGTTCTCTGCTGTATACTGTGGTGGGCGGAAGCAAAACGGGAATGACACTACAGCAGACCAATAGATGAAGAAGGCTTCCTGAAATCCCTATGAGTTAGTATATTATTTGTATATATTATTGTAGAATCAAAAGGCCTTCTTAACCCCAGACATAAAAAGAACAGCATTGAAGTTACAAATAATTTGAAACTGTTATGAATGACTGATTCTAGGATACACAATGGTGTACTTAAAAATATTTTTTCTGAACGCTGCAATTATTGGCTAAAACCCAAAATGTTACTTAAATTATAAATCAAGCAAATAAATAATAAATAATGTTTCTACCATAGTGCATTTGGAAACCAGAACCACCCCGTTACGCACAGTCACACTTTTCAGAATATTTATTCTGGGTTGTATTTGTCAGTTGCACACACAAAGCTTTGGAAGGCAATTTAAATTACAAACATATGAGGTGAAAAGCTAAACACCCCGCTATTAAAAGATGGCTCTTACCAGGAACCTCTTTCTTTGGCGATAACTGAAACTTGTGAGCAGTAACTGAGGCTCAAAATAATACTAAAAATATGAAGTTCGAGAATTTGATGGGAGAGGATGATAGGATGACTAGGGTCACATGTCAAATGCAGACAGACTTGACAAAGGAAGTGTATTGATCATTGTATGAGCCAGCGGCATGTTCCAGTCAGTTGACTACAGCTACTCATATGGGAATATGCCAGACAGCCTGAAAAACACATGATTTGATGGGTGTCTGAGCCAGTGGCTAAAATGCCCTTCACAAGGAATTTGACAACAGCCACTTGTGGGACATCATGCTTGACGCCTCCACTTTGAGAGTGTATTCTGCTGTGTTGATTGATGATTATCAATAGATACAAGGTAAGGAGATTTTTTAAGTTTACTAGTATTTCCTGAAAATCAAAATTGTGCTCGAGTTAGGACGTGAGTGGAAGGAATCCCAAAGTATAAATCTATTATGATGAAAATTCTTCTGTAGTTTAAGCACGGTGGTAATAGAGCCTGCTGGGCAATTTTTTTTCCTTATTCTTCTCTGCAGGGAAAATAGTTTTCTAGTTGGACGAATACCTTCTCTGCTGCACCAGCAAATCAGACGTGATCCATTCCCAATCCAAACCCGTTAGGTGAATAACTCCAGATCTTGATTGGAATACATTTCTGTGGTGATATGATGCTGGCTGAGATCAGCGGGAATATTGTGATGTCATCTAGAGTATTGACAAGCATCCTGCCCAGAGTGTTCTTTCAGTGGCAGTTACTACTTGTGCCTTGGCTGTGCCAGCTGGGATGGCTCTCTGACTCCTTCAATAAACTCTACTTCAGTTTCTACTACTGTGTCCTTTCTACTTCTTAGCAGTGACGACAGAAGATGGGATTTCTCTACCCACAGCCACCTTCATTTGCTGATGATCTACGTGAGCTGTGTCACAGGTATTCCTTGCTTATAATATGGGAGTTCAGCTGTGAGTACCAGATTTTGTTTACTACTTCCTCACCCAAGGCACTCCTGCGCGACTTGTTACAGAGAGCCGTGCCTGTCTTAATTTACTCACTAAGCCTTTCCCCTGTGCTGTGTTTCTACCTGCTGCGAGGGGTTTATTGTCACGCTGCTGCTCTGCTGTGTCTACGCTGTTTGAATTTGCTGTTTGTGTACTGCATCCAGCGTAAATATTTTGGGATCAGCGAGACTTTGTTTGTGTTTCCGAAAGGGGCCCTCGCTCTTGCCTATGGTCTCTGAGCTTTGCTCGCGAGCAACTCCATGAGCTGCCTTCACGCAAGAGCCTTTGTCTCCTCGCTCCAACATCTTGTGCACGTTTACGAGCTGTACCGATCTTTCTTTGCACATCTTGAACATTTTGTTGCCTGGCAACCAAGTAAATTCACAAAGCTGCATATACACGCGCCAACTCGTATGGCGATTCAAAAAACTTTTCTTCGTCGAGCTGACACACACAGCTCTTACCATTGTGTGTCGATTCTTCTTCAGCGGGCTTAGGAAGGGCATCCATTACTTCCGGAAAGCACTTCTCATGGATATCCCATCGATATCCCGCCCTCTACTTCCTGCTATTTCTTCATTGGTTGGATAAAACCAACACGTTTAATGTTTTTCTCTGCTTCAATATTATCAAAGGCTGCCATCTAGTGACCAAGTTCTACACTAACATCTGATGTGAAATTTCACAAGTGTGTCACACCTGTGATACACACACACATTTTATTTTTATTATCTGGATTCACTTCTACAATAGAGAGATCTGGTTTTTATCTACTGTACAAGACAAAACTTTATGCACAATTGGTGAACTTCTAGACATTTTGTTTTCTTTCTTCTATTACTTCATTGGTGCATCTAGTTTTTCTTATTCTCTTCTCTTCTTCTTCTGTCTTTTTTTTCTCTTCATTTATCTTTCTTCCTCCTTGGTTTTAATTTCCCTTCTTCATTTTAACTATTTTAATTCCACAGGTATTCTGCTGATATGCAGAGTGTCACACGACCAGCGCCTTTTCTACAAGAACCAGCAGAACCACATTTGGAATGGAAGTTATAGATTAAATCCTTCAGGGCGTACTTAGGCACAATCAATGGTCAAAGGTACAGACATGAGAGGAAAAAGAATCTTATGTATTACCATCTTGGGGCTGAAGGTCAAAATGTATTTGACCATTTACTTCCATATGTTCCGCCCGAAGATGAAGACCCCGATGAATTTGAACGAGCTGTAGCACAATTAGACAAGTACTTTACCAAAACAAAGAACATTGTAGTGCATTGATATACGTTTTTCAAAGGATGCTGAAACCCAATGAAAAGCATAGATACTTTTATCACAGCTTTAAAGGTTTTAGCTTCAAAATGTGAGTTTGACAACTTCACATCTCAACTCGTGAGAGATCAACTTGTCACAAAATGCTATTGTAAAAATATACAAGAGAGGCTACTTACCTGAAAGGATTCCACCTTAGATAAAGCATTTGACATTACCAAGAGTATCGAAAGTTCCATGGATGACGCAAAGCAACTTGAAACTGCTCTATCTAACACTACCATTTCAGGCGCTGTCTCCACCAAGCCTCCCACTGCCACACGTGACGATATCAGAAGACCAAGCATGCCTAGAGGTGGAAGAAATTTCACGCAAACTAGACAATCTAATCCTAGAATCTGTTGTTATAGGTGTGGCTCATCCTTGCATGTCTCATCTTTTAAAAACTGTCCAGCCATCAACCAACCGTGTGGCCTGTGGCAAAATGGGACATTTTGCCAGAGTTTGCATGAGTGTCAGAAGAAGAAATGTAAGATGTGTAATTAACGAGAGTGACAATTTCTACGATGAGGATGTTACGAGTCAGGAATAATATGTCGTAGTAGTTCAAAACTGCAATGAAAAGCAACACCTACTACATATTCCTGACCCCGAAGTTGATGTCACTATTGAAGCAAATCGCATTCAAGTTCTAGTGGATACAGGAGCACACATTACCATTGTGTCGCAAAAAAAGTACCTTAGGTTTTGGTCTGAAAAGAGTTTATTACTACCTGATGTTCTCACTATAGCCTTTGAAGGTAGTAGAATCGAGTTGTTGGGGTACTTCTGGGCTGCCATTAGTGTTCTAGAGGAAACCATCAAAGGCAAGGTGTATGTTGCAAGAAGAGAGATCAATGTTCTTGGTCTTCTCCATCAAGCTGAGTTTGGGTTGACTATCAAATTTGGTCTGGCTAACCCCGTTTTCATTGACAAACAACCTGGTCAAAATCACATCAATACCCCTGAAGATATCAACTCTCTTTCTAGCACTCAGATGCCCAGTGATTGGGAACACAAGTTCAACAAAGTATTTGAAGACCGTCTTGGCAAGATTACTAATTTTCAACACTTTATTAAAGTTAAAGAAAATGCTAATCCTGTCAAACACAGGTTACGCAATGTTCACTTAAGCATTTGAGGTGATCTTTAAAAACATTTACAAACATTGTGCGATCAAGGTATAATTGAAAAAGTTGAGTCCACCCTCTGGCTTTCACCCATTGTTTTGGCCAAGAAAAGGTCTGAGGACTTGAGAATGTGTGTCGACTTGAGAAGCCGCAATGAAGTCATCTGAGTCGATGGTTTTCCCCTCCCACGCATTGAGGATCTCATCGCAAAAGTAGAGTCCTCTTCATGGTATACCAAACTGCATCTTAAAGCTGTATATCATCAAGTCGAGTTTCATCCTCAGTCCCGACACCTCACAGCATTTGCTACCCCTGATGGTGTTTTTCAGTTCTGTTGACTTCCCTTTGGTCTGGCCTCAGCAGCCGCAGTTTTTCAGAAACTTATGACTGAAATGTTTAATCATAATCCTCATGTTGTGGTCTTTCAAGATGACATTCTTATATTCACTAAAACTAAAGCCGAACATGATTCAGCTATTGATCATGTCTTTAGTGTGTTAGAGAGTAGGGGTGGGCGGAATTTGCTTAGTTGTCCTATGCAAATTATCGCAAAATTGCTCTAAATCTCCGCGAGCATGCGGAACCTTCACGAAGACACGTAGATTGCTTTTCCCGTCCGTTCGTGATGTGTTTTGCGTGCTCGCGATCGCCAACTTGCCCATGAGGTCGCTAATGGGCGCGGCTATCTTGTTTTTCACTTGTCCCGCTCGCTCGCGATGGTTATTTACTGTTGCGGGTCGCGTAATGCATGCTCGCGATGCTTATTTCCTGTTCCGGGTCGCGTACTGCATGCTCCCGCTCGTTCAGGATAAGTATTTCCTGTTCGGGAACGCGTATTATATGTTTGCGACGCTTTGTGCATGCTCGCGGAGGAAATATCACGCGAACTTTCCCACGCGGTCGCAATGGGCGCGCCATCTTGTTTTTCACTCTATTGCTATGGTTCTGGGCCTGCTTTTTTTTGTGCAGCGCCACCTCCCCTTAACCTTGGCAGAAGGCGGCAGGCCTGGGTCGGGGTCCGGGCTCCGGGAGCGTCGGCAGCGTTGGGGAATGGTGCGCCGGGCAGTTTTTCACTGCTCTGGTGTCTGGAGCACCCAAAACCAGTTGACGCACCAGTGGTCCGATATCCTGGACCGGGAGCAGGACCTGCTGGACCTGCTAGGAGTGGAGGTCCTGGGGCTTGGTGAGTAGCTATTTAATATTACTACTTTGTGTCTGTTCTACTGCTCTGTGTGCACTAGGCAGTCTGTTACTTTCCCTCTCCTGAGGCGGATGCCGGGAGATCTTTCTTTTACTTTATTGCATTGCATTGCGCATTTTAAAAAATCGTATGTGCCATTGTGACTTTGTGTGCGCTAGTGCGTGAGTTTTATACTTAATTCTGGTGACACGTGCCAAAGCTCCTGGAGAGTCTTCTCCCCCCCCCTCGTTGCCGGTCACTCTCAGCCGAGTATCGACGCTGAGAAACCGGCTTCATAGGACGAGGGGTAGACGGCGGGCATATTGGGTTGGGCTACTGTTCGGTCATGCTCTAGCTGCGCATAAAAGGGGTTTTTGGAAGCCCTGAGCTCGACTAGGCAGTCTGTTACTTTCCCTCTCCTGAGGCAGATGCCGGGAGATCTTTCTTTTACTTTATTGCATTGCATTGCGCATTTAAAAAAATCGTATGTGCCATTGTGACTATGTGTGCGCTAGTGCGTGAGTTTTATACTTAACTCTGGTGACACGTGCCAAAGCTCCTGGAGAGTCTTCTCCCCCCCGTCGTTGCCGGTCACTCTCAGCAGAGTATCGACGCTGAGAGACCGGCTTCGCGGGACGAGGGGTAGACAGCGGCCATATTGGGCTGGGCTACTGTTCGGTCGCGCTCTAGCTGCGCATAAAAGGGGACGGGCATGGCTCCGCGCAGCGGACGCGTTCAGCGGACGCGCCGTATCTGCGCCGGAGTCCTGCCAGAGTCCTGCCCGTCTGCGCCCATCCGCGCTAAGGAGGCGCAAGGCACAAGGATGAACGGGTCTCATTACTCCGCTGACGGTCCCTACAAGAGAGAGGATCTACTCAGTATTTGGCAGACCTTATTGTCCTGTGAGTACACCCCTCATGACCAGCTGTGCGGTCCCTACCGGTGCCCTTGTGGTAATTTTGTCCTTAGCTTCCCTACCCCCATTAGAGCACTTCATGAGCCCCCTCCCATGACATTCCTGCCCAGTGAGTCTTCCACTCCCCGGATTCTTAAAATATGGAACCTCAATGTTAGGTCATTGATTAAACATCACGCTGCTATCCACGACCTTATCGTAGCAGAAGGCCCTGATATCTTTTTCATGACTGAGACTTGGCTCCATTCCGGTCCCCGAGGTTAAAAACCTGGGGGTCTGGTTAGACTCTGCCCTCAGTTTCTGTGGATATACAAAAAAAGTGGCTGCTGTTTGTTTTAGGGTCTTGCGGGGGCTTAGGCCAACTCTGAAATTTTTTGACGCCCCCACTAGACAGTTGATAATCCAGGCCACCATACTCTCACGGCTCGATTACGCGAGTTCACTCTTGGTGGGGGCCAATCAGGCCGAAGTTATCCGGATGCAGCGAGTACAGAATGCGGCGGCCAGAGCCTTGGTGGGTCTACCTAGGTTCTGCTCCGCGAAGGAAACTATCCAGAAACTTCACTGGCTGCCTATGGCTCAAAGGATTGAGTTTAAGACTTTATGTCTTTCCTTCAAGATCCTTAAGCTGTCCTCCCTCCCGATCCTGGAGCATCTTCTTACCCCTTATGCTCCCTCTCGCTGTCTGAGGTCATTGGGCCAAAATCTAGCAGTAGTTCCACTGTTCAAACGCTGCAGAGCGGGAGGGCGTTCCTTCCGCTTTATGGCGGCTAGGCTTTGGAACTCATTACCTGCTCATATTTGTGCCCTTGATGACCTGCTTATGTTCAGGAGGGCTATTAAAATGTATCTTTTTCCCTCTGGCTGTTATTTTACTACATAGGATTTCATTTCCTTACTCTGCTTCTCCCCTTCTCTATCTGCTTCTCTGCTCTATGTATTTTTTCATTCTGCCTGTTCGAGCGCCGGGACGCCCCTTTGCTGGGGCAGCTGTGCGCTATACAAGAACTGATAACATAACATATATTGCGAATATATTTTTATACCGACCAGCAAGAATGCTGCTGCTTACATTGCAGGTAAATTACTTTTAAAAATCTTCTGTGATTGTTATGACACAGGTGCTCGGCGCTACTAATCTTACTTGTTTGCACCTTTGCGCTCACTTAGCGTGATTATGTAAGAGTTTCTTTTAGAGAACTTAAGTTAGGTAATGCTAGCGAGACTAGTCCTTCCTTTGTCCTCCTGTCACTAAGAGATAGTGGTGGATTGATACTTAGTTTTAGTTACTTATTAGTACGAGTTGGTAATTTTTTACAGGTCTTCGTGATGCACCCTCTGTTACGTCATGTGCTGCTTATCCCAGTCCTTAGTAGAACCTTTTGTAGTTTGTTTAGTGAGTGGTAATAGAGGCTTAGCACTAGCAGAACATCAGCAGCAGCCAACCAACAATTTGTCCTCCATTTATGCATTTTTGAGGACTAAAATAACTGGAAATGCAGACTAGTGGAAAATTGTGCCGCCTGGAAGAGGTGGGCTAGGTCAGGTGGTACCTAGGCTTAGTTGGTATTCTGGAATTAGAATGGAACACTGGATTAGTGTTGGATTAGTGTTGATAAATAATAACTAGTCGGTCCGCAAGTCCCCCGATACTACTAGTAGACCAGATTAGATAGCTCAATTTTATTGCAATTGTTATTTCCATAATTGTTTTTATGACTGTTTTTACAAATATTGTATTTGTTTCACACCAATCATCAATGTTTGTCTCTTTCTTTCTTATATCCTTCATGATCAGCATCCAGGGGCATCAAGACTGGGACGGAGTCGGTGGGAGCAGCTGGCCAAGAACACCAGGCACAGGAGGAACTGGTCCAGGACCGCTCCTCAATTGAGGGTTCTGCTGCTGGCCCCAGTAAGTCTTCCTGTTGTTAATATTAATAATTATTATTCCCTAACTTTTACTGCACCTCATTTTTTCCGAACTATTGTTGCCGTTTCCTAATGCTATTTTTTACCAATTCTTCTTCGATCTAGACTATCTGTTTCTAAATTCTTGTTATCTCTGCCTCTAGCTGCGTCTGCTATGACTCTCTGTACTACTACTATTCTGTCTGTAGCTACGCTTGCCCAGTTGGCATCTCTTTATTTGAAAGGTTTTAAATAAAACTCAGATTCACCAATAGCTCTAGCCATTGAGTCCAGTCCTTTGGCTTGTCCTCTTCTACTACTTCAAGTCTTCTGAATCTTGAGACTTTCTTAATCTTGAGGCTTTGACAATTACCACCAACAAAATGCCCAACCAGATTTTACTATTTTTGATAGGATAGGACATACTATTTCTGTTGTAGGGATTCTGCATATACAGAAGTTTGCCACAAGAAAATAGGACGTTGGTTATGGGAGGTTGGACCTTCCTCACACCTTAATCAGAGAACCCACCACAATCCCCTGACTGACTAGTTATAGACAGTGTCTCATTACTATTAGCTCTCTGAACCCCCCATACCCAATGAGTAGACAACCCAGATTAGAACACTCCCGACCTCTCAGTCGCGGAGGCAATGCACATGCACATTGCACACCCTTTCGCTCACTCACTCATGTAAGTCCACACCAAATACCACCGAGTCTATGTAAGTTCAAAGGGTTTATTTTCAACTGACAAGCTCTGTACGTTGTTCTATAATGCAGCACCAACAGCAAAATGCATCAGATTAAAACAATAAACATTGTTACAGTGCGTTACACTTACAACAACTACAAGTAGAAGACAAAAGGCAAAATCATGCTAACTGAACAGTGGTGGAAGTACCACCCTCCCCTTGTTAGGAATATAGTTTATATAAAATTATAAATGAAGATCTCTGAGAGAATTCTGGGGACCCCTCACCTTAGAAGAACCTAGTACTGGTTACATCATAAGCTCTGCAAAGCTCTGGTTCGTAGAAGGGAATCTTCCGTCTGTTATGAGAAAAATGGTGCGTTTTAGTACTATATTGCAAGCATTTCTCAGTCGTGCCAAAAAGTGTAGCATTTTTATGGATAAGCAATATGAACTAACACCAAAACTCCATGACAAAGTGGCTTGTTTTTCGACCTTGTATGCAGTGCTCATACAGTAGCAGTATGAGCTCATGTGGGCTCAAAGGCGCATTAAGCAACAAGCTGTGAGGTAACGTGCACAAAATTAAAAGACACAAAGGTAAAATGGTTGCATGGCTCGGGCTAGCTAAGCAAAAGCTAGAATGACCCTAGGACCATATAACACTACTAGTGTCTACTCTACTACCTGATTTGTACTAGTGATGTCTGTTGTATATGTATGTATTAACTTTTTTTCCAATCTTGCTAGTGAAAAATAGGGGGAGGTGTATATGGCATCTAAAAAATGTGTTATGTTTTTTCTAGGAGTACTACCGTCCACCAGTGCCGGGGCCAGCGGCGAAGGCGACGCGGCTGCTAAGGGAGGAGAAGAGGCAGCAGTTGCAGGAGGAGCTGCAGGGGGTGAGCCAGCAGCAGTGGCAGGCGGTGGTAAATTATATTCCTAATCCTTACTTTTTTACAATGCATTACACTCACTGCAAGGGTGTACTGTTGAGACATATTAAGTAAGATGTTGTTGTGAACGGTTGAAGACACAGTTTACTTAGCATTAGTAAAAGCATTAGTAAAAGCATTAGTGGCGGGAGTGTTGAGTACCCAATGGCCTCTTCTATCTGACTTCAACTCAGCTGTGAAAGTTTTATGGAGAAGACTAAAAGTCAGTTCAGATGACCTTGATGGATGGGTTGAGCGAAAAGGGAAAGAAGGCTGGAAGGAAGAAGGACGGGGGAGAGTTAATATTTATGACTGGCAGAGAAGGATACGTGGGATGCATGCATGCAGAGGTGGGTGATAGGAATCAGATGCATGGGTGGTTGAATGCCTGAAACGCCCACAAATGTTAGAGGCCGAGGAAGTGGGAGGATAGAAACATACCATAAATGTTATGGACTGTGCTTGCTAGTGCTACTGTGCCAATATGTGTAGAATTTGTCTTACTGCAGTGCTTTGCTAAGAGTATATTTTACAGAGTGCGTGGCTTGCCGAGCCAAGATGGTGGCCGCATTCTAAGAGTGCTCCAGGACCCCTCCACCATCCGCCCCTAATCCTCGCCTAAAACGAGCCATCAGGACCTGCATCTCGTTCCTTACCCGGCATAGTGCTCCTGGCGGGTTGTCCGGGGGTGTGGACCGTCGCACCGGCACCTCCTGGGGCAGCAGACCGGCCCGCCGTGTGCCACGGACAAAATTGCGGCTCCCTTTCACTGATTGCAGCACTGGCCGATCCTTGTAGCCCTCCACAGGAAGCAGTACCTGGCCCCAGGAGATGAGGGGCTCTTCAAAACTGACCTCCGAGTCCGCTGTGGCCGACGGCCCGAATTGAAGCTGGGCTTTTCTTCCTGCCCACCCCACTGACTTTTGTGTGCGGCTGCTCGGGCCCGGACCTCCGGCGGCGCGGCTGCATCACCGCTTGCTGTGTCGGGCGGCAGGGGGTGAGGAGAGGGACGCTGTCGCCCCCCGCACACCAGTGTGACCCCTGGAGCCCCAGAGCCATGCTGTGACAAGTGGCGCTGCGGGTGACTCCTGAAGACAGCGAGCCCGCCCGTGCCTCGGCCCTCGAACCTCCGGCGGAGTGGCCGGGAGATCAGCCGTATTATTGGGCAGCAGGAGCCGCAGAGTGTGGCGGTGGGCCCTGAGGCGAGGAGAGGAGCTGCTGGCGTCCGCTGGCCTGGGGAGTGATGCGCACCAGAGCGGGTGAGTCCTGACAGCGGTGGGGTCCAGGGACAGTTAATTATGGGGCCCCTGCGCGTGCAGGAAGTCAGCGTTAGGGGGGGCCTGCCCTAAGCGGCCCCCCTCTCTACCTGGCCCGGCTGGTTCTCCCCCCGGACTATAAGCTATTGGAGCCACCTCCCCTTCTGGGCTGGTGGGGACCTGATACCGTGCTTTGGGCCATGCGGCGGCCCCTGGGCTGAGGTTGGCCCGGTACTCCATATCGGCCGCCGAACCGAGCGGTGGAGAGCATACTGCTGATCCTCTACCGCCTTGGTGGCCACGGGTTGGCTCTCCTTGCCCGGGTGACTGTGTTGGTGCGGGCATGGCGGAGGGTCCTCCCTATCTTACTGCCACATCCTGATTTCCCCCCCAGGACGCATCAACAACTGGGGACCTGCTGTTGAGGCTTTCGGCCACACACACCGAGTGGCACCTGTTTGGTTGTCTATGAGGGCCCGCTGGTCCGCATTTGTGGTGCTGGGCAGTGGCCTTGGGCGGCGGCCCCCTCCCCCGTGCCACCGCACCCAGGAATCTTGGCTCCGAAAGTGGGGCGGCTTGTTGTCTCTCCTATTACCGCCTGAGTTGTGGGGGCTGCGGCCTCAACCAGCAGGGCCCTACCTGCGGCCCTGGGGCCTGGACTCTATCCGTTTCACCCTCCCCCTCCTCCCTGAAGACCCACTTTGTCCCGGACAGCGGAGTCGGCCTCACACACCGGGTGGCGGCGATCTGGTCCTAACTGCACCTCGGCATTGGTTGTCCCACCCACTTGACTTTGGGATGCCCACAGGGGCTCGCTGGTTCCCCCACTGCAGGAGCCACCTACAGGGTACCCGGCCGCTGCAGCTCCTCGGGGTGCCACCATGGGCAGGACAGACAGGTTGGCAAAGGCTCCTGCCACCCAAACCAAAATGGACCTTTTCACCACCTTGGAGGCAGGCGCAACTGGGGGAACCACGGGACAGGAGCCACCGCCTTAAATGGATTTGTCTACTATCCTACAAGCCATCAACGCCTCGCAAACCTCGGTGGTGGGCAAGATCGTGGAGGTGCGTGTGGACATGACTCTTATCCCGCAAGATCTCCGAAACGCCAACGCGGATCAAGGAAACTGAAACCCGTATCTCCACCGTGGAAGACGATGTACAGCAGCTCAAGGGGCAGGTGACCCGCCTTCAATCTCACACTCAGGAGCTGCACCGCCGGGCAGAGGACATAGAGAACAGATCCCGATGCAATAATCTCCACCTGGTGGGCTTCCCGGAGGGGGCAGAGCAGGGCTGCACGGCGGACTTTCTGGAGAAATGGCTCAGATCATGGGTCCCTGAAGGCCCTCTCTCTCCTTGGTTCATGATTGAGTGGGCCCATCGGTCCCTGGCTCCTAAGCCACATTCGGGTGCAGCCCCCCAACCAATCATAATGCAGGTCCTTAATTTCAAAGACCGGGACGCCATCCTGTCAGAGGCCCGCAAACAGCAGCGGCTCCTACACGAAAATCACGCTATTATGATTTTCCCGGACTACACTCGCGCGGTCCAGAGCCAGCGCAGCTCCTTCGACGACATTAAACAAAAACTGAGGGCGCTCAAAATCAAATACCGGCTCCTCTTCCCGGCGTGCCTGCGAGTGGTATTCACCAACAAGACCTTGTTCTTTGACAACCCAACAAAGCCCTGGACGGAGGAACACCCGTTACCCACTGACGACTGAGCTCCGCACCGGGGGGGCGGGCGGGGTTGGACCTGCTCGCCTCCCGCTCCCCAGACCCAACGTAACCGCTCTCGCAAGCACCGTGGACGGAGACAAACCCACACGGACTCCTCACCGGGCCGTACCCTTTAGTCAATACTGATGTATCTTCAACTGGGAGATGCTCAGGATCACCTGACCATTTGGCCCATGGGGGCGCTTGCAGGCTCTCCCAGACACAGACCTCTCATGCAGCCCAATGCTCTTGAAAGACCCTGCTTGAACTCACCTCTGCCTGCCGGGCCTGGCTCCGCAGCCGGAGGGTGTGCCTGGTCTTACCACATTCCTTTCCTTCCTGATGGTCTCGTTTATGTACATCCTGAAATGAGGAGGGGTCCTCCATGCTTTCCCATTCCAAGCATTTTAGTTTGGTTGTTCACTCTTTGGTTTGTTGTTAGGGAGACAGATGCTTTTGTTCCTAAAGTGTAGGGTGGTGGTAGGGGTAGGGGTGGGGGGGGCGGGACTGTTGTCCCGAGTTTTTTCCTCAATTTTGTGTTTTTTTGTTTTTAGTTTTATCACACCAGCACTCACGAAGCACCTTGACGTACACCCGATGAGACAGACAGACCGGACCTCCCCTTTCAGACTTGTAGTCCCACTGCCAACCCAAATGCCATGTCCGACGCACCATTAATAACCTCCCCCCTGCGCATCATGTCCTGGAACGTTAATGGTCTTCTGGACCACTTTAAATGCATGGCTGTCCTCAGATATGCGCAGCACCTAGGGGCGGACATCTTACTCTTACAAGAAACCCACCTGCTGGGTAATCACTGCCCCTTCTTAATGTTGTACGGCTATGATAGAGTGTGGCACTCGGGGTTTACAAGGGGTTCCCGAGGGGTGGCGATCCTGGTGAAACGCTCCCTTCCTCTGGTGACTGTTCAGACAACTATTGATGCCCAGGGCACTTTTGTGGCCCTCAGTGGCACACTAATCGGCAACCAGCTTAATCTGGTGTCCCTTTATTCTCCCCCCTCAATTCTGACGACAACCCTAGCTAAGTCTGTTGACCTCCTGGCGTCTCTGCCCCCTGGTCCTACATTCCTTAGGGGCAACTTTAACGCGGTCTAATCACCCGACCTTGACACGACAGACCCTCCGTCACCTGGTAGAATTGCACAAGCCAAGCAGCTGAGGTCTTGGTCCGCATCACTGGGTTTATGCGACGCCTGGCGAATATGGCACCATCACTCTAAACAATTCACGCACACCTCAGCGGCACACAGGCACGCATTGACGCCATCTTCGTTCCTTCGACAGACTGTCTTTTGATTCAGGACGTCTCACTTCTTCCGAGAGGTATCTCTGACCACTCGCCAGTGATGATCCGTACAGGTCCCCCCCCAGCCTCTGTCCGGCAAACATGGAGGTTGAATGCCTGGTTTCTTCAAGACAAAGATTTCAGGAAGGTGGTGAAGCGGGAACTAAAACAGTACTTTTTCTCCAACGAGGGCTCAGTGTTCTCCCCAGGAACCCTATGGGAGGCGAGCAAGGCCACGATTAGGGGGGTCGCCAAGGGCCAACTCAAGCTCCAGCGACAAACCCAACTGGAACAGATTACCTTGTGGGAGGCGCAGGCCCTGTGCCTTGAACGTGGCTCAGCCCGATCCTCAGACGCTTCCGACACAAGACTTCTGACCCGGCTCAGGTCGGAGATCAAGCAACCGTCGCTGGACGCGGCCAAACTCCATTGGTGCTCCTCTGTGGCCAGGGTGTATGGATGGGGTGACAAGAATGGCTCACCTTCACCGCCTGGCTACGTACCCAAGGGCGAACCGTATAATTCTTGAAATAGCGGCACCAGATGGGTCACTGTGCCGTGCCCCAATGGAGATGGCGCAGGCCTTTGCCACTTACTACCGCCGGCTATATGAGGCCCGAGCCCCAACCCTGTCCCTTATGGACCTGATGGCCATGGAGGGTGGCTGCCTTCTGTGTGTAGATGCCGCCGCAAAAGCCAATCTAGACCGTCCCATTTCCCGTGAGGAAATTGGAGAAGCAATTGCTCTTGTTTCGTCCGTCAAGACCCCGGGCCCAGATGGTCTTCCTCAAGAATACTATTCTTACTACCTGGATGTCCTCATCACTCACCTTGATGCACTGTTTCACGAAGTTGTGGAGAAGGGCTCTTTTCCTCAGGAGACGGACATAGCCACCATTGTGGTCCTTCCGAAGTCCCAGCCCCCCTCCCCACAGTTCACAGATTATTGTCCCATCTACCTCATCAACACTAAGGTCAAACTGTTCGCCACCCTTCTTGCCCAGCGAATCAAACCCCACCTGTCTACGTTAATCCATTCCAATCAATGTGGGTTTATGCCCTCTCGCGGCACACAACACTGTCTTCGCAGACTGCACTCCACCTTGGCCCATCGCCACCTCCTCATCCCATACCTTGCACTTCTCCTGGTAGACTTTGAGAAGGTTTTCAACTCGGTGAACTGGGGCTTCCTTCAAGATGTTCTTGACATGATGGGACTTGGTCCCCATTTTCAGGCCATGGTCAAGGTTCTGTACGCCCTCCCCAGGGCTCATGTTCTGGTAAACGGAGTCCTGTCGGAGCCCTTCTCGGTCTGTAGAGGGACGAGGCAGGGTTTTCCCCTTCACCCCCTGCTTTTTGCCTTAGTGATGGAGCCCTTGGCGTCTTTGATGCGGTCTTGCGATCGGATGCAGGGATGGGAATGGCCCAGCGCTGAACCGGATAAAAACGCACTCTACGCTAACGACGTCCTCATCTATTTGGCAGATCCTGCCCGGTCTGGCCCCCATTGTCTTCGCATCTTGCAATCCTTCGAACAGGCCTCAGGTCTCCGTTTGAATCCCAACAAATTGGCCCTTTTTCCCCTTCACCTCTCCCGGGACTGCTTTGACTGGCAGTCCGAAATACCTCTACGTCGTCAATCATTCAAGTACCTGGGGATCTGGGTGACCTTGCTGCCCAAGCTCAGCTGGGCCCTCAATGTCACTCCACTGGTGAAGCAAGCCAAGGCAGACCTCCAGCGGTGGCAGTCGCTGCCCCTCAACCCCATGGGGAGGGTGGCCCGTTTTAAGGATGATTGTGCTTCCCCGCTTCCTTTACATGCTTCAGAACACCCCCATGTGCTTTCCCAGGGTCTGGTTCCGTGAACTCGAAGGTTTAGCCAGCAAGTTCTTGTGGGGGAAAGTTAGGTCCAGACTGGTGCTCAATACTTGCAGGATCCCCTCGTTCGACGGGGCTTGGGGATGACTCACCTTTATCTATATTATTTAGCCACGCGACTTCTCCCCATACATGACTGGTTCAACGGGGGTGGTCCGATCCGGCCTATAGGCTCGAACTAGGGGAGCTGGGCCTCGCCAGAATCCAACCCTTTCTATATGGGACCCCGATTCCTTCCCGTCTTCCGGAGGTGACGCGCTCGGTGTTACTGGCCTGGCGGGCAGCACTGCAGCACACCAAATGGACACACACACTGACCCACTGTACACCCCTGTGGCACAGGACCTGGTTCAAAGAAGTGACCGGGCTTCGGGTCTTTGAAGCTTGGGACCTCATAGGTATCACGCAGCTGGGAGACATTTGGGTGGGGGATCACATGCGCTCCTTTGAAGATCTCCAACTCGCTGCACCACTCGCAATTCTTTCGCTACCTCCAGCTACGGCATGCCCTACGTTCACACCTCACAACAGGTACGCGGTTGCCGGCTCACAGCCCGCCTGAAGCCCAGATTATGTTTGGGGACCTGGGGAAAGGTGGCATTTCCCGCATTTACCGTGCACTGATTAACAACACCCCAACTTCCCTGGACCGACTGCGGGCACAATGGGAGGACTGGGTGGGCCCCTTGGAAGAAGAAGACTGGCGTGACGCCCTTATGGCCCCCAGAACGGTCACCGCCTCTGCTAGGTTGCGCTTGGTGCAGCTCTATTACCTACATGCCGCATATCTCACACCGGTACGCCTTCATCGCGTGGGGTTTAGTCCGTCCTCAGCCTGTACCAGGTGTGGCCATGACCCCGCTGACTTCCTTCACATGATTTGGGACGGCCCCCACCTGGCGGGATTTTGGAAGGGCATCGAAGAAGAACTCTCTGGGGTTCTAGGTTGGGGGTTCCCCACAACCCTAAGCACACGATCCTGGGCATCACTGATGGGCTTGACGGGTCACGCAACGAAAAACTGTTCTTCACTACAGCTATGGTGGTAGCTAAAAGAGACATTACGGCCTCCTGGAAATGCCCTGAACCCCCAAGTGTGGGGCGTTGGCGGACTGGGGTGGATTGGTGCGCCACACAGGAGAAAATTATGTATGTGTCACGTGGATGCCCTAAGAAATATCGCTGATTTTGGGGGAAGTGGCTGGGGGGGGGTCTAATCGTGAAGGGTTTGACTGTTTTCATCTCATTTTTGTTTTATTAATGTCTGTACATTGGGTAACGAGAACTTGTCCATGTGATTCTCGATTATTGAAATACGGTGCTGATTTGGCTGGTGCATAAACTGAATAAAAATTTGTTTATAAAAAAAAGAGTATATTTTACAATTGTCTTGTTTTTTTTTCTTGATCTAGCTACTCCTTCCAAAGGGAAACCCGACAGGAAGGTGTTGGCAGCCAAGGCCCAGCGCCGGAAGCTGGAGGCCATACTAAGGGAATACCAGTGGCTGGTGGTTTTGGCAGAGGAGGAGGCAGTAGCAGCTGCAGCCTCCTCGAATGCCCCGGGCCCCAGCCACCCCCTCCAGCGTTAAGGCACCACCGTCTGGCAGTCTTACATCAATGCTGCCCCCCGTGGATGCAATTGCCACGCGTTGAAGTACCGCGTCGCTCGGCTAGAGGAGCAAATCCGTGTCCTCCTGGAGAGGAGAGTCCGCCGATAAGACCCAGTTAATTGCCCTTTTTTTATTTCTTCTTTTGGTGGGTGGGAATCTGGCGTTGGGGTTAACTTTCGTTGGACAATTGGCCTTTTTTGTTCTGGACATTGGTTGGGGTTAGGAAGAGGGGTGGGTCAGGTGTTGTTGTGGGTTTTTTACATAGTTTGATTTTGTTAGGGGATTAAATTATATATTTATACTTTACATACGATGCTGTTAATGTTTTGTGGGTGGGGTTACTGTTTTACGTCACACTGTTTCCTTGCTGGTGCAGGGCCACAGCCAGTGTTTGATTTAAATAATTGGCTGACTTTGTAAGACACAAACAGATAGATGCGGTACTCCTCACTGTCCTACTAGTACTGTCAGTCTCTCCTCCTAGTTTATGCATTCTGCAACTGGAGTCAAAGGGGTGTGTGAAATTGAATTAATGAAAAAATTCCCATTATTAATTATGCCTCTTCCAAACTTCTTCTCTTACCTGTGCTTGATGTTTAACTTAGGCACAGCGAAGGCTGCATGGCTGCATGGTGATGATGGATTTCTTTCTCAACATGCCATTGGTTGTGATGGTAGTAGTAGTAGACACTGGCAGTAGCATTTGCAAAAAAAGAAAATGAGACAGTCAGTCGCCTGAGAGAGACTGTTGGAGGAGTAGTAGAACGAAGTACAGGACAGAACTTACTGCCAAACAATAATGTGCAAAAAGCCAATAAAACATAATGGTGGTGGGGATATCCTAGTACACAGAGTTACAAATTCTAGTTGTGTCGAGTCACTCGACTAGGCCTACCTACTGTACACTCGACACAAGCGTAACCGTTAGTGCTGTGTAGGAGGATGAAAACAAATTCAATCGATGCCGGCAATTAACGCTGATGGATTAGGTTCTTTTGGTAAAAAAATTACCTCACAAATATATACTGCTCATGGGTGGACAAGCAGAAGAAGATCCTCGCCCTGCTTTGAAATAGAATTAGTGTTGCTTTTGCCACATCCGCCCCAGCAAGCGTGTGATAAATTATTGGTGTCCATTTAATTTAGTTACACCTCAATAAGTCACACAGCCAGGGGGAAGAGGGTTAGGGTTTGATGAATGGTTGGGAAAGGGGGTTTAGGGAAAGGTTTGACAAAGAAAAACAGTAAGCATGGACAACAACAAAAGAAAAAACAATCTTGGCAGACAACCATATCCATAAATCTGTTAAGGGAGAAAAAGGAAATGCATGCATGTTGATGATGATAACTTGATAGTTGATGAAGTAAGTACTAACTACAATTAGACAGTACAGGGCAGCAGTATATTATGCAATTTGCCTTGCCTGTCTGCCCTCATAGACCCGAATTACATACAGTTTCTGCTCTGTTGTATCTGCCCGGGCTTACTATTGAAGATAGCAAAGGAAATTCAAGAATAGCTGTAGGGATGCATTGAATTATAAGCAGAGAGCAAACATACTAATAACAACAATACACAGTACTAATGATTGAAGACAACAAATCAATCAAATTATTTAAAAGATGATGAAAGCTGTTACTGTATGTTATCCTGGTCAAAGTGGGGAGTTGCATCTCGGTATTCCTCTTGGTTCTCCCTTCCATGGACGCTCCGGCCATCAATCTTGGGTGACGCCACTGCCTGCCTGGCAGATGTAGATTTATTGGTCAGGTAAGTGTGAGTTGTTTTTCCCAGTATAGCACAGAGTAAGGGCCGGCCTGTAAATGTAGATGGAAAAACAAATGGCATATTGAAGATCAAGTTGATTAGAAAATGCATAAATTACGGTGGAGTGCAACATGAACACTTTCAGAGGTGGCATGGATACATCATGTCTACTCTAGTCTGTTTCCAGCATTAACCTCCAACAACAACAGGACAGAGCAGGTCCATGCCACCCGTCGTGACCCCTCCTCCATTTAGCGTACTTTTTGGGGGGGACAGAGGCAGACAAAGCACATAATATAGAACAACATAGCATTTTACAAATTCAGAGGCCTTTCATCAAGCCGGCGCTATAAAATTATTGCAACTTTAGTGGCCGATTCCCGGCGAAAAGCGGCGATAATTTTATCGCAGTATCAGCAAGGTCACGCTATCGCGTGAATCCTTGCCTTAGCACCCTTTTTCCCAATGCCCAGCTATGCATCCTAATGAGATGCAAAGTGGGCGTTCCTTCCCAAAATAACTGGAGAAATGTTGCTAACCGACATTTCTCCAATTATCAATGGGCAGGCTAACAAGCATAGCGATAAGAAAAGTAGCGCTAACCACGGTTACCGCTAATTTCCTTACGCCTGCTTTTAGTTTGACTTAGCCATGATATCCAATGGAAGGTGGATATCATTGCTGAGTCTGCCCTGCCCTATCAGCAAGCTATCACCAAACTTTGTGCGATTATCCAGCCATAATCGCACATTTGGCAGCTTGCACCTGGAATTTTATCGCTTTTGAGATAAGTGTTGCTGATAACATGCTATCTCAGCGATAAAATTCAGCGTTAGCCGGCGATAATTATCCTCGCGCTAAGCGCACTGAGCGATAATTAGCGCCGGCCCTTGCTGATATGCCCCTAAGTGACTAAATCAATGCATCACTCTCAGTCATACCACCACACTCGACTCCACCACTACACAGACATGTAGGTCTGCAGTGCTTGTTGTTGACTTGTTTACCTTTTATTCCACTCATGAAACCCCCTGAGTTATTCCATCAATCATCTTGGATCCTACTGAGTGACTGCGAAGATATTATGTTACTGTGGTCATCATCATGATGTTGTCCAACTCAGTGTGCATTGCACAGATTGAGTCCCCTTTCCATATTCAAAATGCAATGGATCGGCCTGCAGTAGAAGTACAAATTTGTTATTAAAAAACAAGAAGGGAAACAAACATTGCCTTGAGTTACTTTTAGTGTGTAGATTAGATAATAGTACACAATGAATAACTTCATGCACTACAAACAACAACAACACAAATCACTCAGTCAGCGTCCAATGCATGTCATCATTAGGTTCATTACCTGTTCCTTCTCATCTTCAGTTAATGGGCAGTCTCTCTCTGCTCGGAAAGGAGGATAGCTATAGTAGTCATCATCATGTTCCACTTCTTTTGGAGGGACTCAACGAGGCAAGATTTTCTTCTATTATGCTAATCATCTGGCTTGAGGGCAATAGATTTAGGGCGATTCAGGAGGATGGAGGAGCAGGACTCAGAGGAGTGGACTGAAATGCAGAAAGCTGAAACTCATATATGGCAATAAAAGACTAGAATACGGTGGTGATGGATTTGTTGTGACTCGAAGTTTCCATCAAGAAAGACAGACACACAAATAAAAGTCAATAAGGGAGAAAGACAGTAAGAAGTGGAAGTCTAGGTGTTAGGGAAGTATAGCTCATCTTCAAACTCTTGGGGTTCAACCAGAAGTAGGTAATCATCATCTAAGACGCTACTTCCGTCACCTGAGCCGATGTCCTCATCTTCCTGCATTGATTCATGTATTGTGTAATTCGGTAGTATAAATTGCTGATTCATTTTGATCATGGTTAACCTCTCCACGTTTCTGGGCGAGAGATTGGTCCTTCTCACTGTTACAATGGAACCAGCAGCACTGAAAACACGTTCAGAAGAGACACTTGCGACAGGGCAAGCCAAATAGTTTGTCGCCAGCCTGCTGAGCAGAGGCTATTGGCCCCTTTTCCCATACCAATATTGCAGTGGGTTTTGATCAATGTAGACTTCTGTCGGGTTATCCAGATAGGCCTGGACCATCCGCTCAATATTCAGGGGTGCTACACTTTGTTTGGCCTCTTTTGTCTTAGCATCAGCACTGGACCTAGCTGTAAATACCAATCCTTTAACGATTTTACTGGGGCTGATGATCGGGTTCTTTCTGTTGTCGATATTGTTGGTGAGTGTTCTGAGCCAAACGCACTGCCCTCAGGCTCCGAAGTTGAACTTGACGCCGGATGCACTGCTGCAGTACTTGTTGTGGTTGTGGGTGTATGAGCGGGCTTTTAATTACCAGCCGTTAATTTTCCAACTTACTGGCTGCCTCAGCTATCCAAGTTTTGTACCTGGCAACATCCACTTCAGAAAAAGGAATTAATGTCTTATTTTTCAGTGCCAATTTAGACCGTGGATCCAGAATGGTGGCACTAATGTAATGTTCTTGTGTCAGCTAAGCGATGGGATAAGCTCTCCACCAACTCATATGCTTCTTTTTTTTCATCTACACCTTTGTACACTTTAGACACCTCCTTCAGCTCTTGCTCTAGCATTTGCAACAATGGGATAGCTTGGCCCAGAGTACAGTCCTCCTTGCTGACTTCACGTGTGAAGACCTCGAAAGGAAGAAGTATCTCAGTCAGGCATTTAACTAGGCACCATTGGTCCATCTGAAGGATCATGCCTTTCACAGTAGCATCCCCTCTTCGCATGACATATTCATTGATTGGTCTGTACTGCTCGAACAGACGGTCAAGCGTGTAATAAGTTGTGTTCCAACGTGTTGCCACCTCCTGGATGAGTGCTTTGACTGGCATTCTATAGTCACATTGAATGATCCTCAGCTGCTTCCGAGCTTTAAAGGAATGGCTGAAATGAGTGCATATACTTCGACAGGTGTTCAGTAAGTTGCTGACTAGGGCTTCTTTTTTCAGAAAGTCTTGAACTATAATGTTAATGCAGTGCGCCAAACACGGCACCCTGAAATAGGAATCAAGCTGCATGGCCTTAAGTACATTACTGCCATTATCTGTGGAAACAAAACCAATCTTAAGCCCTCTTGGGCGCAGCCATTCAAAGATCTTGCTGTGAAACTCTTCCAAAATGTTTACAACAGTATGAGATTTCTCCATGGTGAACATGGCTACAGTTGCATGTTTCCGAGTAGCATTAAGGATCTCAGCTGTATCAACAGCACCTACTTCAGATAGCTTATCTCTAACCCCCACAAAAGAGACCCAGTGTGCAGTGATGCACATGTAATCAGTGGCTTGGCAACTGGTCCACATGTCTGTTGTTAGGTGGATATTTTGAACAGCACTCTGCTGCAAAGCTTGTCCAACCAATTCCAGCACATCGTGATGTAGTGCTGAAACAGCAACTCTTGCGAAATAAGACCGGCTGGGAACCTTCCATTTAGGGCAGATGGCTGACACAAATTCAAGGAAACCCACCCCTTCCACAAATGAAAAAGGGAGAAGGTCCAGCGCTAACATTTTAGCCAGCTTCGCATTGTACAACAGTGCCATTGGGTGGTTTCGTTCGTACTGCCCCTCCGACCTAAACATGCTGAGAATGGTAGGCTGGATTTCTTTATTTTGTGGGGCAGCTGTTTTCTTGAACCCAGTAAGGCTCAATGATGCACTTTTTTTCATTGCAGTACTCGGTCGCCTTGGGTCTCAGTCTGACTCTGAGTATGACTCTTACTGCGGTGCCACTGAGATGTTGCTGAAGATGTGGGTGGTACCACTACACTGCTGGGGATAGGGCTAGAAATGTCTCCCTCTTGTTCACCTTCCACCGCGATCATATCTTCCAATAATTCTTCATCCTCAACAACAGCAATGGGTTCAGTTTTACTTTTTTCTAAGCGAAGTAGGTGAGCCTCCCACTGGATACTGTGGTGTATTTTGAGATGACTTGTTTGGCCTCCAGTACCATAGTTTGTACCAAGCATACCCCGCCTAACAGCCTGTAGACAAATTGAGCATATAGCAATGTTCTCCTCCTTACTGCTAACCGAAAAGAAGTCCCAAACTGGGGAGGAGAACTTTCTGGAGCTGCTGGATGTGCCACTTTCAATACCAGATGAACTGGAGGATGTGCCTGGAATTTGGTTCTGTGCAGTTACACTACCACTACCTACTGAGGTGGTGGTTGAGATGGATGTAGCTCCCTGACGGGCCTTTGCAAATATGGAAGCTGGAGCTCGTGTTGTTGTTACCTATGTTGGAGGTATCCATGCTACATCCGTCGCAGCTCTTTTGGATAGGGTAATAATGTTGGTCTCCATCTCCTCGGGGCCGGGAGTGATGCTCGTGATGACTGGCTCATCATCATCATCCCCCTCTTGTACATCTACCTCCATCACTGTAAGGCTTTCTGGAACCTTCCTTTTCACTAGCCTTGTCTCTTGGCGTGCATCACTCTCAGACTGAGCTGGTGGCTTCCAAGTGGCATCAAGATCATCAGAAGCGGGGCTTGAAGAAGAAGATGATGGACTAGCCCTCCTTTTCCTTGCTAGGGTCTGGAAGACAATGGATCTTCTGAAACAGTGGCTTGCCCCTCACTGCCTGCAGGAAGCTCGATCTCCTGAAATGCCCCTACTTCAGGAGGAACAACTACTATTGTGGGCTGTGGCTGCTGCTGTTCTTGCGGCTGCTGCGCCTGCTGTGGCGCCTGCTGCTGCCCACTTATCTGCTGAGTTTCCACCTGCGTTGATTGAGTACTACTTTACGATAATGACATATCAACATCGCTGCTCGTTAGTAGACTGGCTACCTCTGCGACACTCATTGGCTTGGGCCTAGGTTGGTGGGTCTGGCCTGCTGATGCTAAGGTGCTGCTCCCAGCTTGGTCCCTGAGCAACGCTGCTGCAGGCGTAATTTTTTGTTTCCCAAAAAACATCTGGGGTGGCACACCAGTCTTGGTAAGTGCCACTTCCTTTTTCTGTTCCTTCTTCTCACCAACAACTTTCTTGGTACTGGAGGACCTGCTACCTTTCTTTGGGGCCATCTTATTCAGATGGCAGCAGGATGCAGGTGCACAAGTTGCAGAGATGTCTGTGGTCACACGTGGACGTGACGCGGTGCGCAGCAGGACTTCTGTCTGGCAGTACAACGGGTGATGATGATGACACCTTCTCCTCTGTCTTTTTGTGCACCTAAATGCAAAGAAGCCACGAGAAGAACATTAGTGAAATGTTACATTTGTTGTTGTGGTTCAATTACTACTTGTACAAACAAACAAATAAACTATATAACTTAGTGTAGCCATTTGTGAGACTTTGTCAACAAGGGCTTTCAGGGTATACTGTGTACACTCTCAGGAAGGATAGGAAAGAAGAAGAACAACAAAAATAAAAAATTAATGGAAGTGGACCCAGTTTGGCATGAAATTATTTGCTCGTCATCTCATCACATCATTCAGGGAGCTACTGCTGGCAAAGGGGATGGATGGAAGCAGTAAGCCAAGAGGAAAACCATGCAGGCCTATATGGCAAAAGCAGCACACTTATAAAGCTCCCACCAGAAATGGCCACTCAAAAAAAATCACAAGCACCAAGCAGGAGGCCTGGAAAACAATGTACTGACAAAAGGCCTATAATAGCCAGGCAAAGGATGCATGCTAAGCCACACTGCTTTGCCTTTAATGCAATAAAATGCAAAAACGAAAATCCACAGGGCTAAAAAAGGTCTGCAAGGTACACACTACACAGGCATTTATCTAACACACACCCAAAAATACACATTTGGCAATTCAATCCAATGCCATCCATGCCCTAAATGTTGTTTAAATTCAACAGAACCCACAGAAACAGCTGTATCATGCACCAGTGACTACCTATGTGCCTACTGGATGAAAGGCCTGTTGGCAGACTAGGCCACAAGCTTGCAGGCCTTTGGCAAAAGCACACTACCGGCCTTCAAAATGGCCACCAGCCACATGGCCAGGCCCACACACTACAAGAAAATGAAGACAGACAATGCAGGCCTATAGCAAAAAGCACACGGCCTGGCTTCAAAATGCTCGCCAGCCTTATGGTCAGGCCCACAACGCAAGAAGCCTAGGCCAAAAAGGAATAACATTCAGGCCTATATGCAAAAGCAGCACACAAATAACTCCCCCCACCAGAAATGGCCACCAGCCACATGGACCTTCACAAAATCACAAGCAACAAGCAGGAGTCCTGGAAAACAATGTACTGACAAAAGGCCTATAATAGCCAGCCAAAGGATGCATGCTAAACCACACTGCTTTGCCTTTAATGCAATAAAATGCAAAAACGAAAATCCACTGTGCTAAACAAGGTCGGCAAGATACACACCACACAGGCATTTATTTAACATACACTCAAAAAGAACAGAAATACCCCCAAAAATACACATTTTGCAATTCATCCAAAGCCATCCAAGCCCTAAATGTTGTTTAAATTCAACAGAACACTCAGAAACAGCTGTATCATGCACCCTGACTACCTCTGAGCCTACTTAATGAAAGGCCTGTTGGCAGACTAGGCCACAAACTTGCAGGCCTATGGCAAACGCACACTACCGGCCTGTAAAATGGCCTCCAGCCACATGGCCAGGCCCACACACTATAAGAAATTGAAGACAGACAATGCAGGCCTATAGCAAAAAGCACACGGCCTGGCTTCAAAATGGCCACCAGCCTCATGGCCAGGCCCACAACAACAAGAAGCCTAGGCCACAAAGGACTAACATTCAGGCCTATATGGCAAAAGCAGCACACTAATAACAATCACCAGAAATGGCCACCAGCCACACGGACACTCACAAAATCACAAGCAACAAGCAGCAGGCCTGGAAAACAATGTACTGACAAAAGGCCTATAATAGCCAGGCGAAGGATGCATGCTAAACCACACTGCTTTGCCTTTAATGCAATAAAATGCAAAAAGGAAAATCAACAGGGCTAAACAAGGTCTGCAAGGTACACACCACACAGGCATTTATTTAACACTCACCCAAAAAAGAACAGAAATACCCCCAAAAATACACATTTTGCAATTCAATCCAAAGCCATCCATGCCCTAAATGTTGTTTAAATTCAACAGAACACACGGAAACAGATGTCTCATGCACACAAAAAGCCTATAATAGCCTGGCAAAGGATAAATGCTGCTAAACCACACTGCTTTGCCTTTTAATGCAATAAAATGCAAAAACGAAAATCCACAGGGCTAAAGAAGGTCTGCAAGGTACACAACAACACCACACACACAACAAAGGCATTTATTTAACACACACCCAAAAAGAACAGAAATACCCCCAAAAATACACATTTTGCACATCAATCCAATGCCATCCATGCCCTAAATGATGTTTGAAATAAATTCAACACACACCAAAGGAACAGTTGCTTCATAATGCACCCACCCATGACTAGCTCTGGGCGTACTGACTACCCACACAATTTAAAAAATAAAAATAATGATAAGTACCAAAATTGTAGTTTCATCAACTGCAATGCCCCAATCAAACAACAACCAAACCAAATTTCTTGTAAAATATCAAATTGAAACGTCCTCAAATCCAATAATAATGATGCAGCAGACAAAAAGAGTGATCCTTCCAGCTCAAAATCCAAAGGCAGAATGAACAGGAGCTGGACAAAGCACTGGGAGGAGCCTGCTGGACAGGAACAGGAAGTTGGAGACTCTGTGGCACTTCCTCCCTCTCCCCCCCAATATTCTTTTTTTTTTTTAAAGGACTCCTTGCACAAAAAAAGACAGCCAAATGTCAATCTGAGGAGTTGTTTTCATCCAAATCATCATTGCAGAAGGTTTAATGCTGCTCGAGATATCATTCTTCTCCAGATTGAAAATTTTGCGTGTTCGGGATCGCGAGCTTCACCTCACTTCCGCCGGATGTCGGATGGTGCGTCCAAATGACGTGTTCGCGATCGCACGCTCACTCCCACGGTGGTGAATGATGTGTTCGCGATCGCAGACATCTCGCGGTGTCCGATGACGCTGCGAATGACGTGTTTGCGATCGCAATCTCTCGCGGGATAGCGCGACCGGCTACCAACATCTCGTGGCGCACGCGAACGTATCGGAAAATTCACCGGCGAACGGAGGGATCCCGGTAAGACGATCGCGCGTGCGAGAACTTATTTTTAAAGCACGAACATGAAAAAAATCTCCGCTACGCCGCAGATCGCGCAAATTTATACATCTCCGCGTTCTCAGCGGAATGCAAAAATGCCTAAATTTCACAAATTCCGCAAGCAGAACGGAATTTGACTCCCACCCTTATTAGAGAGCAGAGGGGTGACTTTACTGAAAAGCAAGTGCACTTTCAAAGTAAAAGAGATTGAATACTTAGGTCATATCATCTCAGAACATGGCATAAAACCCAGACCAGGTTAAATCAAGAGTATTGTAGAGGCGCCTGCTCCTCAGAACAAGGAACAACTTATGTCTTTCCTTGGCCTTTGTGAGTTTTATGCAAAGTTCATGAAGGATTTCTGAGTGTTTCAGAGCACTACTTAGGAAAGGGGCAACTTATACATGGTCAGAGGAATGTGAGAAAGGTTTCCGATGCATCAAAGATCACATTGTAAAGCTCCAGCTCTGCATTCCATTGTGGAGGGTAGGCACACTGTTATCACAGTCGATGCCTGAGAGTACAGTCTGGGTGCTGTTCTATCGCAATATGCTGAAGGAAGAGAGTACCCGGTGGGGTTTGCCTCCAGGACTCTTCATCCTGTTGAACGGAAGTACTCCATCATTGAAAAAGAGCTGCTCGCTTGTGTCTGGAGTATCAAGAAATTCAAGTCATACTTGTGGGGCAGATCTTTTGTTTTCAAGACTGACCATCGGCCTTTGGTTGATATCTTGTCTGGGAAAAATGTTAAACGCACTACTGCTCTTTGGCCAGGTTCTACAAAACTACTAGAGTACACATTTAGTGCAGAATACATCCTTGGAGGAAGGCATAGCAGAGCAGACTGCTTATCTAGGCTCCCCATTTTTGACACAGACGAGCAAGATTGGGAGACTGAAGCAGAGGAATGTTTTGTAGCATGTATCAATCACAACTGTTTGTCCTTTTCAGAAAAAGATTGGGTGACTGAAGTTGATAAGGATGCTGTGCTCAGGGAAGTTGCTTTGCTAATCAAGAAAGGTTGGCCGAAAGAAAAGTGTCTTTCTCCAGATCTCCAGATGTTCTGGAAGGTTAGCAATGATCTTTCGGTTGAAAGTGGAAAAGTAGTCAGAGGCGACATACTTATGCCTCCTATGTGTTACAGAGAGAAAATTATTTTAGCTGCTGATTCTGGTCACCTTGGTGCAACCATCACTAAGAGAAAGGTTAGAACTGATTTCTGGGGGCCTAGGATGGACACCCAGGTTAATGAGTTGGTTAAACAATGTGTACTATGCAATGATAGTGACAAAGTTCTCGTACTAGAGGGTGTGGTTGAATCTGCTGTACCTCCTCCTGGGAGAGCCTGGCAGAAGTTGGGTATGGACTTTCTTGGGCCTTTCCATGTTCTTCCTACTAACTCAAGATACTTTTTGGTTCTTGTTGAACATCTGTCTAGGTGGGTTAAAGTTGAACCCATCAGTATTCCTAATTCCAAAAGTGTAATAACTGCCTGAATAAGATTTTTCTCAGGGAAGGTTATCCTGTGGAAATTCTTACAGACAACGGTGTCCAATTTGTATCGCAAGAGATGAATTCCTTTTTGCACTCTAGTGGCATTAAACACACCAGAACCCTTCTTTATCATGCACAAAGCAATGGCAAGACTGAGAGATTCAATAGAGTTGTAGTAGAGTGTGTCCAGGCAGCTTTCAAATCCAAGTCTTGTATTTTCCAAGCTGAGAAAGATCTGGTTTGGTCATACCTAACATCGCCTCATGTTGCCACCAATTTCAGTCCATTCGAACTTATGAGAGGGAGAAAAGCTTGTTCACAGGTTTATCCCTTTTGGATGGTGAAGTCTTTCCACCATGGTGGTGACATGAGGTGCATGTGAGACTCTGCCAACAAAAAATAATCTGAAATATGTTTTAAAAATATTGAATCTGGGGGAGGAGCCTAGCACGCAACCAAGATGGCCGCGTAGGTGCGAGGCTCCCGAGGACCTCCGCGACCTCCTACATTTATCCTGTCTTCATCCTGATTCGGTTGAGGGGACTGTGTTGGTGAACCTGAGCCGAGGTGGTACCCGTTTTCCGTATTTCAATCGGACCCCGTGTGCCGTGCTGGGCATCGATTGAAGTTTGCGGCCTGCTCCTCTCCTGACCCCGGACTAGAGTTGGGGGGTGATCCAGTGGAGAAGTGAACAACAACGGCGGGACGAGCCTGGCGAGTCGCGTACCCCACACTTTCACTTTCGCTTTTGAGCCCTCTCGCCATTGTCGCGAGTGGGATCACGGCCTTTCGGTGTGTGGTGGTTGCCTCGCTGGGGGACCCTGCCTGCCCTGCAGGGACCTGCTCCGCCTTTTTGAGGCGACCTCTGGGGTCCTTGGCCTCGACTGTTCTCTCTCCGCGGTAGGACTCGTGGGTGTACGGGATACTGGACGATGGCGACGAAGCAGGATGGCGAGAGGCCAAAGGCCAAATCGACCCGGCGTGGCGCTGCAACTCAAGCCAACATCATGGATCGCTATACCCTGCCGAAGGGCTCTCCCGGCGGGTCGCATAAGTCCCTTGAGTGCCCCACAGATGCCCCGGATTTGCCGACGGATCTGACTTTGCAGGACATCATGGGCGCCATCGTGGAGATGAAGACCTCGGTGGGTCAACAATTTGATACCCTGGCGCACAAACTCGACGCGGTTCTCATCGATGTTAACCTTGTCAGGGCAGATCTTTCCAAGACAAATGACAGGGTGGATTCTTTGGCTCACACCGAGTGGGACCTCACAGCTGAGGTGGCGGCCCTCCAGACGGAGGTACGTCGGCTCCGGCAGGCCAGTGCGCTCACGGATCGGCGACTGGAGGATTCCGAGAGTCGGGCCCGGAGAAACAACGTTCGCATTATCGGGGTGCCAGAGGGATTGGAGGATTCGGCGGCGGATCTCTTTGTGGAGGATCTGATCTCTAATCGTCTGCAGCCTCGAGGTTTGAGTAAATTCTTTGCGGTGGAGAGGGCCCATAGAGTTCCTGGTGGCAAGCCGAAGGTCGGAGCTCCCCCGCGGCCTCTTATTGCCCGTATCTTCAACTTTCGGGACAGGGATGCGATCTTACAAGCTTCTAGAGTGCAGGGGCCGCTTAAGCTGGAGAACGTGGAGGTGAACTTCTATCCTGACTTCACTCAAGCGGTCCAGAAGCAGAGGCTGGGTTTCATGGGCGTTAAGCGGCGGCTCCGAGATATGAACTTGAAATACGCCATGCTTTTCCCGGCCAGACTGCACGTGGAGTCCGAGGGTCGCTCTCATTTCTTTGACCGTCCGGAGACGGCCGGGGACTGGTTGGACACTTTGCCTAGGGGACATGATCGAGAGGGTTTGGGGGCCGCGGGAGGAGAGTGCCCACTGGACCGGGCCAACGGTATTGATACTGGGGCTAATTCCTGATGATGCCACCTTTCGGCTGTGCTCAGGGTTTCTTGACTGTCGTGCTTTGCTCCCCCTCCCGTGGAGGTGGTGGTGTGTCTCGAGGGGGTTCTCTTTCCTCCTCTAGGGGGTCTTTGTAGTCTAGTTCATGCAGGGGCGACAGGCACACTGCAGGTTGGGGGGGCTGTTTGGGCTCATGCAGGGGTGCAGGGAGGGGGGAGTTTTGTTTGGAATTTTGGGTTGGGGTTGGGTATTGTTTGTTTGTACCACAAGGCAGACATATTGTTGTGTTCTATTCAAGGTGCTCTCTGGGAGGGGACAGATTGGTTTTGGCTGTGATGGGGGGTAGGGGACTGAGACTTCTTTCCTGGAATGTTAACGGACTGGGGGACAGGATAAAACGGGGGGTGGTCCTGCAGTTCTTAAAACGGATTTCACCTGATATTGTGTTCTTGCAAGAAACACACCTTATTGGTAACTCCTTCTGTGCTATGAATCGGCGGGGCTATCGCCTTGTGGCCCATTCGGGCTTCACCTCTGGTTCGAGGGGTGTGGGCATTATGGTTAAAACCTCGCTCCCGTTGGAGGTTGACGAGGTGCACCATGATGACAGGGGGCGATATACGGCTCTGGTGGGTAGATGGGAGGGTAAAGTAGTTGTTTTGGTTTCCGTTTATGTCCCGCCGGGGTTGCAGACGACTACTTTTGCTGATTTGGGGCGCCTTCTTCTTGGGCTGCCGGAGGGTATCTTAGTGGTTGGTGGGGATTTTAATGCTGTGGTCTCCGGAACTGAGGATCGTCACCCACCCAGGGATCTCCCCCGGGCCCAAACTTGGTTGTCTGGCCTCTTAGATACCCTGGGTCTGGTGGATTGTTGGCGGCTAAAACATCCTGCGCAAGTACAATACACCTTTCATTCCGGGGCTCATGGTAGTCTTTCGAGACTTGACTATGTTCTGATGCCAGCGGCACAGGCGGGGAGGGTCGGGGAGGTGCGGCATCTTGCTCGGGGTATTTCAGACCACTCCCCTCTCTTGTTGCACTTTGATATTGTCCCGGGGATGGAGGGGAGGGTGGTCCCGATCAACCCCTGGTACCTGCGTAATCCCGCGATTCGCGCAGATTTGATTAAATCCCTTGAGCAATATTTTGGAGATAATGTGGGATCAGTGTCGTCTGCTGTTTCTCTGTGGGAGGCGTTCAAAACGGTACTCCGGGGGGAGGCCCTGTCCCTCATTTCCCACTCCAAGAGGTGTGAGCGGGAGGGGGTGACCCGTATCGAGTCTGAGATAACTGAGTTGGAGGGTGACCTGGATTGTGGTGTCACGGACGACAAACTGCATGCTCTCAGGATCAAACAAGCGGACTACAAGGCCCTAGTCACCGAGGCGGCCAAGGGCCTGAGTAGGGAGCAGCAGGGGCGACTGTATGATATGGGTGATAAAGCTGGAAAACTGATCGCGTGGCTGGATAAAAAGGAGAGAGCGAGTCGAGTTGTTCCGCTGGTTGAGAGAGAGCAGGGTGTGTATGTTACTGATCCGTGTGAAATTGTTGATTGCTTCGCAGAGTATTTTCGCGGGGTGTATTCCCCGGTATCTTCTCGCTCGGAGGAGGATTCCCGCGACCTGCTTAAAGATATTGCGTTGCCTTCCCTTTCGGAGGAGGATAAATCGTTGATGGACGCGACTCCGACGTCTGAGGAGATCGCTCTGGCCATACGTTCAGTCGCCTCTGGCAAGGCCATGGGTCCTAATGGCCTTCCCATAGAATTGTACAAATTGCGGCCGGATACATTGGCGCCGCATCTTCGTGATATGTTCCTCGCGGCCCGGGCGGCGGGTTCCCTCCCACTGGATCAGCGTCTAGCCACTATCGTGGTTATTCACAAGGAGGGGAGGCTGCGTGATCGGGTCCCTTCTTACAGGCCCATTTCGCTTTTGAATGCGGAACCCAAAATTCTGGCCAAGGTGCTGGCTAATCGGCTGGTCAGCGTGGTGTGTGACCTGATCCATCAGGACCAGTCCGGTTTTATCCCTCATCGCAACACCGCGCTTAACCTGCGGCGTCTGCATGGGGTGCTCTCGAGGGTTCCGTTCATACGTGAGCCAGCCATTTTGGCGTCCCTGGACGCCACTATGGCATTCGACACGCTTGAGTGGCCATATATCTGGGCGACGCTGGAGAAGTTTGGGTTTGGCCCGGGATTCATTTGCTGGGTGAAATTGTTGTATTCCGGACCGCTAGCCCAGGTGGTGGTGAATGGTAGAGTCTCGGCTCCTTTTGAATTGGGTAGGGGCACGCGACAGGGTTGCCCGCTGTCGCCTCTCCTCTTTGCGCTCGCCTTGGAGCCCCTGGCGGAGTGGCTGCGGTGGCACCCTTCGATTCGTGGTCTCCGATGGACTCCTGAGTATGAGGATCGAGTCTCTCTCTACGCGGACGATATTCTTTTGTATCTTGCTTCCCCGCGTGAATCGTTGATTGTGTTAGTGGATGTGCTGATTTCCTTTGGCCGCAACTCTTGTCCTGTGTATATGTCCTCTCAGGGGAGGCCCCTATCCTCCCGCGGGGTTGTCCTATCCAGGTTGCTCAACAGGGATTTAAGTATCTGGGTATTTTTATCACCCTGGACTCTGCGGCCCGATACACACAGAACCTACTCCCCCCCCTCCAACGTTTGAGGGCGGATGTGGCGCGTTGGAGGCGCTTGCCGCTCTCGCCGCTCGGCCGGGCGGCGCTGTTTAAAATGATGTCGTTGCCACGGTTTTTATATGCCTTGCAAAACACGATGGATGTCGTTCCGGCTAGTTACTTTCGGGAGGTGGAGGGTCTGCAACGCCAACTGTTTTGGGATGGGAGGCCGCGGATCGCCCTCGCGAAGCTGACGCTCCCGTGGTACGATGGGGGGGTCACCCTCCCCGACATCAAACGTTATTACTGGGCCTCCCAGCTGGCTGCGATAAACCACGGGCTTTATGGGCCCGCCCTTAATCCGGCTTTTGAAATGGACAAATTGTTGTTGCCGGGTGGCGACTACAATCGTGCGCTCTACTCCAGATCGCTCGACGCACGTTTGACTGGTCCGACACGGGTCGCGGTACGGGTGTGGCATGCGGCAAACTCGCCGATGGGGTGGAAAGATCGGTTGACCCGGGCGATGCCACTGTATGCCTCTGAACGACTGGGTTGTTTGTGGACGACGAAAGGCTTCGAGAAGTGGGACACGATCGGCATTAGCAGGGTGGGCGATCTTTGGACGAAGGGGGGATTTAAAACGTTTGATGTGCTGAAAGCGGAATACCAGTTGCATGACAGGGAATACTTTCGGTATGTACAGGTTCGCCACGCGTTGTCTTCCGTGTTCCCGGAGGTCGCGTCCATCCCGGAGTGCTCCCCCTTGGAGGATAGAGTGCTAGATGGGCATGTACCGGATGGCACTATCTCATTGATCTATAAAAAGCTCATCAACGATCGCTCGGGACTGCTTGCCGCCCTCCGTGAGGCATGGGTCGCTGATGGATTGGAGCTGGACGACGAGGATTGGGTTTCTGCGGTTGCCTCCCCGAAAGAGGTGGCCATACCGGCCCGCCTTCGTTTCGTCCAGCTCAAAATACTCCACAGGGTTTACGTTACGGGACCGGGCCTGATGCGCATGGGATACGCGGTGGATGGGATGTGTAAGCATGGGTGTGGCATGTTAGGGACCTTCCTCCACATTCTGTGGGAATGTCCGGAGGTGTCTCGATTCTGGCGTGGTGTGCATGAGGTGTTGCAAGCGGTCACGCATGTTGCGCTGCTCCCCGAGGCTAGGAGGTGCCTGCTGAATGTGTGGGAGCCGACTGATTATACGGTGACGCAAACGTGGTGGGTGACATTGGGATATATGGTGGCCAAGCGTGACATAGCACAATTGTGGGGCTCCCAGAGGTCACCCACGATTTCGGTATGGAAGGAAAATATGGATTGGTGTATGTTCCGAGAAAAGGTTGTGTATGTGGCGAGAGGTAAGCCTGGGAAATGGGCAAAGGTGTGGGGCCCCTGGAACTCCTACCGCGGCGAGATCTGTACCCCGCCACTGACGCCCGACCTGGCGGCGGCCCTGTCTCCCTAGTCTGCACATTCTCTTGATTCTGTGTTACCGTAACCACTTTGTTTCTGCCCCTGCCCTTCCCCCCCTCTTATTCTTGTAGGTTGGTAGAGCCCTCCCGAGGGGAGCACATACTGTTGCCGAGATTTTTCCTGCCTTGTGGGTTTGTTTCTCATTTTTTCATTTAAAATGAAACCGCCATTTGGGATGGTTGGGCAATGTGGCCGCAAATGATTTTTGATCTGTGGGACTTTTTACTGCTTGCTGCTATGAATATGTTTCATGGTCTCACTGTCTACTAGCGGCCGGCCTGAAGGTTGTAGGCCCATACTTGTATATCTCTTGAAATCTGTAATAAAGGTTTCCCAAAAAAAAAAAAAATAATAATATTGAATCTACTGTTGAGAAAGAAGTCCACAGGATTCGTGTTGGAGACTGGGTTAGAGAAAAAAATCCTGCCTCAGTAAGAAAAGGTTCTAAGTTTTTAGATTCTCAGCAGGTTGTAGAGATTCTCAAGAATGCTGTGAAATTGGCCGATGGAAATTGGTGGAGAACCTCTCATGTGGCTAAGGACCCTTGTTTTTTCCCTAAAAATGTGAAGAATGACAAAAACAAGTTGGGGGAGGGATGCTGTCAGGAAGAGCACCAGGGTCCATGCCAGACCAAGCAGATTACGAGATTATGTGTAAATGTAAATGTCTGTTACTTACATTGACCTTTGGTTTTCTTTCCCCTCTTCCTTTCTGTATCCTTTTCCCTTTTCCGTTGTTTCAGTATCATTTTGTTAAAAGGGGAAAGGTGTGGTGATATGATGCTGGCAGAGATCAGTGGGAATATTGTGATGTCATCTAGAGGGTTGACAAGCATCCTGCCCTGAGTGTTCTTTCAGTGGCAGTTACTACTTGTGCCTTGGCTGCCAGCTGGGAGGGCTCTCTGTACCCCTTCAATAAACACTACTTCAGTTTCTACTACTGCGTCCTTTCTACTTCTTATCAATTTCCATCCATTTTCAGGTTGGGGAAGGGTTGGGGCATAGTGTGTGAAAGCCCAAAAGGTATATGTTTGTGTACGTTTACAAACCTACCAGGCAAACCATGGTTTAGAGTTCCTACTTCCCTCTCCTTGCAAGGGATTTATTGCTGCAGATTTCTCTGTGCTCAGTCAGTCAAAATTTTATTTTGCAATGTTTCCAATGCATATAAAGTACACAAGATGAAAACAGCAATAATTAAAATATGAATATAATATGTAATACATCATAAAAACAAAATTGGAATCCATATTTAATATCCTAGATTTAAAAAAGTCATGATCATGAAAATTGTAAAGTGCATTTTGCCACCAAGATTAATCAACAGTCACCTCACTTTTGTCCTTCTCTCTCCCATTCTGCATTGGCCCTTCTACTATTCAGAGAGGACCAGAGAAACGAGGCCGTGGCATGAAATACAAAGGGTTTCATCAATTGTTTGATAAAATGATGAGCATGGCGACATTGCTTAAAATGGTATTTCCACAAAAGGGGGAGAATAAACATTCCAACCGACTCATACTGGGATCCGGTTTTCTCAAATGACACATTACGATGCCCAAAACCCATTACTTACCAAACAACTTGTTCACTCCGAATCCAACTGGATTTTCCTGACGATAAGCCTCCGGAAACACAGAATGGAGTAGTTTGGAGCCACTTCACAGTCTGAATCCCACCGCCCAAGTACGATGTGTACTTCCTATGCGCTGAATCGTTCAGCACAACCAACACGTCAGAGCAGCCGGGAGGGGAGTATTTCAGCTCTGAATCGTGCCACAATACGATTCCTTCGACCAAGACTGTGCAGCTATGTAGCCCATCACGTATGTCATCCCTATACTCTACATCTATGAGGAATACTACAACCCCAACCAACGCGATCGTTGCAGATGGTAAGTTAGATACCTACCCCTACATAATAACGCAACTAACCTGCGAAAGACAATACAAGAGAAAGCAGGGGCACAACTACAGCCAAAGTGGGGGGGGGGGGGCAGAAAACTTACAGCAATGTAGAGTCAAATTTGTGGTTGGAGGCTAAATTCCCACAGCATTGTAGAGCCAATTTGGGGGTGGGGGGCAAATACCCACAGCAAAGTAGAGTCAATTTTGTGGTTGGGGGCAAACACCCACAGCAAAGTTCATCCAATTTGGGGGTTGGAGGGCAAATACCCACAGCAATGTAGAGCTAATTTGAGGGTTCGGGCAAATGCCGACAGCAAAGTTCATCCATTTTGGGGGTTGAAGGGCAAATACCCAAAGCAATGTTGAGCCAATTTGGGAGTTGAGGGGGAAAATACCCACAGCAAAGTTCATCCAATTTTGGGGTTGGGTGGCATATACCCACAGCAAAGTTCATCCAATTTGGGGGTTGGGGGGCAAATACCCACAGCAATGTTGAGCCAATTTGGGGGTTGGGGGCAAATACCCACAGCAAAGTTCATCAATTTGGGGGTTGAGGGGCAAATACCCACAGTAATGTTGAGCCAATTTGGTGGTTGGAGGGCAAATACCACCAGCAATGTGTCCTTCACTAATGTAAGTGGCACTCATGCAAAGTACCTCAATACCTCTGGATGGAGTACAAGTTGTAGACAACAGCAAAAAACAAAACCTAAGGTTGCTCTGCAAAAATATAATTATCACACTGTGGCAGCAAATGTACGTGGCAACTATAAAGAATGGACAGAGTGGAGATGGGGGTACACTAGGGACTGTTGAAAAACCAACAAAGCCACATCAGCTGGTAAATGGCCCCTTAAGAACCTGTGAAATACTTGTGTGCTTATGTGCAAAGACTACAGACCAGCCACACACAGCAGCTCAAGAACTATCTGTGTGTAAATGTGGGATCTTTCTCAGCCTGGGCTGACAAACACGACGGGGGGGGCTGGAGCCCATAGAGCCCTATGGGCGTTGAGTTAGTTCAAAAAGTGTTCTGTATAGGCTTGGATTGGGAACGCAGCCAATTGTGCATTGGTTGATTGGCCACAGTTTTGGGACCTTTGTAAACCACACCAAGAGACTGACTTCCACCGTCACCACCAGGTCACTGCAATGGGGTGCCAGTATGTTGTCCGCTCCACAGCTGTGCTGTAAATTGAGGCTGGGGGTCAGCCTTTCCGACATACTAACCTTGGCGTCGTGCCTCGCATGCCTTGACAAAAGCAGTGTTCTCTCCCCCAACCGCCCATCACTGTCAGGTCATGGCAGGTGCAGGGAGGTTGCTTTGCATGAAGGGGCCTCGCAGGGAGTCAAGTTTCCTTTGGCCAGTCTAACCTACCCCACACCCTCTTGATCAGCAGAAGCATGCTTTTTGAAACAACCCTTGCCAGGTAAATGCACAGAGGCTACAATGAAAGGGATGATCAGGATGTGTGCCAATGACTTTGGGAGTGCCCGAGCATCATTGGGATCTCAACCCGACCTTGGTTCCATAGCATATTGTGCATGTCAAATCAGGGAATGTCATCATCAGGTAGGTACAGTCAGCCCGCTAAATACTAGGAGAAACACACATCTAACATTGGAACAGGAATGCCCATAGTCCCAGTTATGTATATATCACAAAGTGAATGCATGAATCCACCACAACACACAACATAACTTAGCAGAGCAACAGAACTCCAATGTACTCACAAATGTATGTCCACAGAGACATATTCACTGGCACTATGCCTGCACCTACAGGCATCTGTTACATAGGCTTAATCCTAAGATCTGAAACGTATACAAAGCCCACAACATCTCATGGCATAGGAAGTCACATTATAGGAAGTGACATCATTCATCCATATTACCTTGCCATTTCCCTAACACCCTAGAAGAAGTACATGGTTTACTCTGGATAGCTGCCTAAGAAGATACAACATATATAAATCACACAGGAAAAGTGAAGTCAAAAGCAATAGCTGATCTACCAAGTAGCAAGACAATACATCCACAAAATCTGATGGATAACCTAGGCCTAGCTTATTTACTATCTCACACCTCACTTTAACCAATGCACAAATTGTTGACAGATCACTACATGTCGACAAACAACAAATTGACTACTACAGTCCAAACTGGACCTCCACTCCCCCATCAGACCAATCACACAGTCCCTAATCCTGTGTCATGATGAGTACCCCCTCAGTGTTAGAACAGGTCATCATAGGGAGACACAACCAGAATGGGATGTTGGATGTGTCAGGAAGAACAACATGGGAAGGGACCAGCACAGACCCAGAGCAGGACCCAGATAGATTAATCCCTTACATACAATCACAAATATGCACATTGCACTCAAATACATAAAGAACACAACTATCTTGGGGTTCACTATGCTTTATCAGACCAGGTCGACACGCCCCAGGTGGACCCGTGCCATTCAGCCGCCACTGTTCACTCAGACCAGCCAGCAGGGCACTGATGTGTTTTAGCAATGCACAGTGAAGAAATTGCCACATGGATTGCGGATCTCTCCAATCACTCAAGGTGGCCCAAGAGAGATACAGTCACCTGTGTCCAAGTGAAAGCTCGTAGGCATCATTGAGACTGGGCGGGTTGCTGTCCAATGTATGAGTGTCAATGTGGCAGTGTGCAGAATCACTCTGAGTATTGTAGGAGAGTAGAATCTGCTTTGCATGTTTACCCCCACTTTTTGCGGGTGTTTCACTGTTTTTCGACTTTAGTCTGCTAATCAGAACCCCAGCGTAGCTGCTTACTCTCTAAAATGATTCCATGTACTTTAGATAGAGTTCAGATTGAATCTGAGGTGCCCTGATAAGTCCCTAGTATATGGTATACTATGTACCCAGGGCATAGGTACCCCAGAGGCCTACCAGGGGCTGAAGCATGTATTATGCCACCCCTCGAAAGCCACCCAAAATCACACCACAGGTCTGCTACTTCAGCCTGGGTAAGGTGGGGCATGCACCCCTTACTGTGTTATAGGTTATCTATATCACTATATATATACACCCATATAAACCTATAAGTCACTCCTATGGCAGGCCTTATCAATCCTGAAGTCAGAGTGCTTGGTCCTTATGTGAGAGGGTGCCCCTGCATGAGCAGAGCCCCTCTGCAGTGTTCGGAGACCCTTCTCTGATGCTCTTTGTAGTGCAGCCTGACCATATACTCTTAAGTGCATTATAACCAAATGGTAAATGCTAACTTTGGACTGGCTGCATGGAAACATGTCGTGTTTGGTGTCAAACACCTTGGAATCATACCCCCACACCAGTAACAGGTGTGGGAGTATGATCCCACCCTTCTAGAGGGACAGACATGACAGCACTGGTATACCCGGTAGAAACTTAATAGAGTTCTGGCATCACAAAATGGATTCTGCAGCCACAGACACGGGTCTGGCCTCCTGCTGCTGACCGAAACTCTGGCAAGGGAGGCCTGGACAATAGGTTTCCTGTCACAGGGAGGTGTAACCACCTCCCAGACAGGCTTATGTGTATTGGGGCTGGGTGGGAGCACTCTTTGAGTGCTTTGAAGGCCTGCACTGGGGGCACATTTGGTGTCCCTGTGTATAGTCCAGCTCAAACTGGTTCAGGGGCTTCCAGCCCCTGCTCTGGTGTGAAACTGGACAAAGGAAATGGGTGTAGCCACCCCTCTTTCCAAACCCTCCCATAGGTGGGTCCCCAGAGTATGTCCAACCTCTACCTTAGTATAAGTATGGGACCCCTGTCCTTAGGACTTTAGATTACCCTGGTGGAAACTCTGAAGCTGAATCCTGGACCTTCGATGCTCTGCTCAAGACCAAACGACTGAAGAAATCTCCCTTGGGGTCAAGGAGTGACTCCCCTGCTTGGGAGGCACCAGCGAAGCAATTTGCTGGTCTGCATTATTGAAGCTCTTGCCAGACTCCGAAGTATTTGCAGCCCAGGAGGAGGATTTCCAGACATCTCAGAGACCGACCCGAGTCCCCAGCAAAGCTGAGACCCGCAAACCTCGTGAGTAGCGTGGAACCGGAACTCCTGGTCACCGCGCATTTCTGCAAGTGCAGTTCTCGGCGTCTTTTGAAGTTGTGCTTGGGCTGACTTGTAGCCGCCACCTTGAGCACTGAATCCGTCAAAGATTGTTGGCCTGGTCATTCTGAGTGACCCGTGGGCCACCATTTTGTGTTTCGTCTTGAGGTCCCTTTGTGATCCCTGGTCCGTTGACTAGTGGGTCCCTGACGGGGTAACTTTGTATTTTCTTGGGCTTTCCTGGTTGCTCCAGACGTGCCCCGACTCCCTACCAAGTGGTGAGACCCACAGACCTTGCTGGTCTGCATCGAAGCATCTTTCTTGTTTCTGCGTGGATTGCTGTTGCCAAGGCTTGTTGTGTCCAATCCGGGCACCGACACTGCAGCACTCGACATCCTTTGTGGGACAGCTCAAATCCAGCTCCTGGTTGTCCTTGAGCCTCCTGGTCCTCGTGGCTGAAGAGTCAAGCTTAACCTCCGTCACCTGAAATCACACGACATCAGTGGGCATCTGCTCATCGCCTTCCTGGTCACTGGCAAGTGACCCAGACTCTGTCCCCTCTGCTTTCAGGTTCTTCTTATCTTCGATACAGGCTTGGATCTCTTCAGACACTTCGCATCTTCACGGCAGCAGCACTTCTTCGCCAGCTCCCATTGAAATCGATGACGCGACCCGACACCAAAAGACACCTATGCACCCGGCTTCCCTGGGTGAGGTAACACGAGTACTCCAGTGCTCCCGTGGGTGCTAGCCCTAGAACTTCCTAAGTCCATAAGGGTTTGGTCCTGACCCATTTCTAAGTGTCCCTAATCTTTAAAAATCTAACTGCGACTTTCCCCGTAGAAGCTAACGGGAGCTCGCGGCTGTGTTCACACACTGCACACGGCCCCCGTGGGTCCCCTGTGTCACTCCCTTGGGTGGTTCCTTGGGGTCCCAGCGATTCTACAGTCTCTAGGTCTTGTGTCTAGTTAAGTTGTGATTCTTATACCACTATTTTAGTATATGTTTGGCTCGCCCCTAGGGCCTGCCGTGTATTTGTGCTTTTTTTTTTTTTTTGTCAAAATTGTTTTTATTAGCTTCAAAAAGGCATAACAAACAATACAGACCAGGACATGTGTCTCGTAGCCGAGTGGACCAGCAAGCAATAGTGGATACAACATCAAAGTACCGACCCTAAACAGACCCAGAAGAGGCGAGCCTCCCCCATAAAAACTCACGCTAATGGAGGGGTACAGAGAAGCTAAAGTAGGGAGAGGATGCAAGTCCGGGAATTATACCCCGGAGACCCCCATTGGGCATTAATCGGGTTCTAACCGTCCTACGCCGGCAAGTACTCAAAAAAGCTCAGGCCAAACCACCCGCTGACACTGTGTCATGAAGCTGCAAAACCAATTTATAACCCACCCCCCAACTCCCCACAATACCTCCCGCCCCACCCGCCCCACCCCACAAAATATAAGAGAAAAGAAGGAAGAGAAAGATAGGGAATAGAGAAAGAGATGGGAGGGGCTCCGGTAGAGGGCCCAAAGAGCTGGTGCTGGGGCAAGGGGGGGGGCGAGGTCCCTCCAGGGCGGGCACAGGCCAAAAGGCTCCCCCAGGGACCCTGCGACAGCGAACCACACCATTAGGGGGTGCCACCCACAGCCGCTGTGTCTGCCTATAGCTGAAACAGCTGCAAGCCCCTAAGCTGGGGCGGACATACCGCCGCCGGCAAACCACTAGAAAGGAAATTCACCAGGGGGCCCCACTTAAGTTCAAAGGTGGCATAGTCATCCCTGAAGATGTCCGCCATTCTTTCCAGGCTCAGGAGCCTCCAGAGGCGGGCATACCACATCGAGGCCGTGGGAGCCGCCTGCTTCTTCCAATTGGCCGCGATAGCCACCTTCGCCGCCCCCAGGCACAACCACATCAAGGGCCTTATCTGCTCTGGTTTAGTAGCACAGGGAGGGATCTCGGAGGCCCAACAGTGCCGTCGCCATGGAGGTGGGGATCGGGTAGCCCAACATAGATTTGATTTGCGCCAGGATCTCCTCCCAGAAGGGGCGGATCGTAGGGCAGGTCCACCAGATGTGCTGAAAGTCCCCCAGCAACCCACAACCCCTCCAGCAGCGGTCAGAGGTACCAGGGAAAATACGCCGCAATTTAGCTGGATATAGGTACCAATCCACCATTACCTTCATGTGGGCCTCACGCAATTCAATCGAATGGTTGTGTTTAGATATGTCCGACCACAGAGCCTCCCACTCCCGTTCCTCAATTGGTCTAAGTAGCACCTCTTCCCATTTAGCCTTGAATCGCGGGGATGGGGAGACCACAGTGGCCAAAAGGTGCCCATAGAGAAATGAGATTGCCCCCCTCATGGTGGTGAGTGCGTACAAATCTTTCAAATGGTGTCTGGGGCCTGTGGATTGCCGCCTGGACCGCCTGTGATTGGAGCCAGTGCTTGAGCTGGAGGTATCTAAAGTGTTCAGTTTGCGGAAGGCTAAAGTCGGTCCTGCATTCGGAAAAAGACATCAACCGTGACCCCCTAAAGAGATGTCCTACCATTAAACACCCCCCCTCCTCCCAAGCCGCGAAGGGACCCCTAGCGAACGCCGGCGGAAAGGCAGCCAACCCATGTGGGGGGAAGGGAAAGTGGTCCACCGCTCATCCGTCGCCAAGGTGTCCCAAACCCGCAACTTCGTTTTGGTGGGCGTGCTGATGTACGCGTTGACTGGTCTCTCGCGTTTCGGGCGCCACGCTATATCCCATATAGTCCGACCCGCCACCGACCTGTCCATATGTAGCCAATGTTTTTCCGATTCTCTCTTCGACCATTCTATCAATACGCGCAGTTGTGCCGCCTTATAGTAAAGGTGGAAGTCGGGGAGGCCCGCCCCGCCCGCAGAGCGAGGCCTCCGCAGCATGGAAAATGACAGGCGGGCTCTTCCCCCCTGCCAGATGTAGCGAGAGCAGAGGGAGCGCATGGTCGAGAAAAAAGAGAGGGGGACATCAATTGGGAGGGCTTAAAACAAATGGAGCAGTTTCGGCAATATTGTCAATTTAAGCGAATGGATACGCCCCATCCAAGAGATAAACAATGGCTTTCAGCGCGCTAGGTCGGCCTTGATGTGCATAAGCAGGGGGGGGAAGTTGGCCTTATATAGGTCGTCTACGGAAGGGGTGAGCTGAACTCCCAGATACTGGAGCGACGTAGCCGCCCAACGAAAAGGCGTGCTCTGCTGGATGTGCGAGAGCTCATCACCCTGAAGCGTAAGATTAAGGATGTACGACTTGTCCTGGTTAATCTTGAACCCCGCCACCTGTTCATAACGACGCAGTTCTGCGTGGAGAGACGGGAGTGACGCGGAGGGGTGCTTGAGGGAGAGGAGTACGTCATCTGCAAATAGGGAGATCTTATAGTCCTCTCCCACGAATGGAATCCCCGGTATCTGCATGTTGTGTCGAATGGCCACCGCCAGGGGCTCAATGCTCAAGGCAAACAGGAGGGGGGATAAAGGGCAACCCTGCCTGGTGCCCCTAGAGAGGGGGAACGGAGCCGAACAAGTCCCATTGACCTGAACACGCGACGTTGGGATCCGATAGTTGGCCTGAATCATGGCGATAAAGGCGTCCGCAAAGCCCATCCGGCGCATGGTGGAGAAGAGAAAGCCCCAGTCCACTCGGTCGAACGCCTTCTCGGCATCCAAACCAACCAGGATGGCCGGCAAGCGCCTCCTAGAGGCTTTTTCTATGAGATGTACAATACGTCGTGTGTTATCATGCGTTTGCCTCCCTGGAATGAAACCTGATTGGTCGGGATGCATCAGCGCTGTCATAAGAGGATTGAGCCTAGCGGCCAGAATAGAGGAATACAATTTAGCGTCTATGTTAAGAAGCGCAATTGGGCGATAAGAGGAACAGTGGTCCCTGGATTTCCCCGGCTTTGGGAGGACCGTAATAACCGCCTCCGCCATGGATGGGGAGACCACCCCCTGAGTGATGACGGCGTTGAAAAGAGCTTGCAGGCGTGGAGCCAGATCCGGCGCGAAGGTGCGGTAAAAGAGGGCTGTAAGGCCATCGGGACCAGGGGCTTTATTTAATTTGAGCGTCATGATGGCCCTGGTGACCTCCTCCAACGAAATGGGGGCGCAGAGATCCGCATTGGCGGCAGCGGCAACCTGGGGAAGCTGTAACCCCTGTAAACAATCTTCTTGCGCTGGACTTTCCAAGGCATCCGACGAGTATAACTTGTAGTGTCGGAGCGAATCACCACGTCTGCGGGATCTCGTATCCCCTCAATATATTCCCTATCCCTTTTAACTCGGAGTTGGCGGGCCAGGTGTCTCCCGATCTTGTTCACCTGCGTATACGAGGTGTGACGGAGACGCAAGAGAGTAAGCTCAGCCCTGTTGGCGTAGATAGACTTCAGTTTCCCCTCAGAGCCGTAAGAGGCCGCAAGGTGAGGCGCGAAGGCTTGGCCTTATGGGCCTGCTCCGCCGCTCCCAGCTCTACCTCCAGGCGTTCCCATCCGCTGCTCTCTGCCGGTTGAGCGCGGAGTTGAGTGTGAAGCACTTACCCCGGAGAACCACCTTAAATGCGTCCCACCAGATCAGCTCTGAGGTCTCGTCCGCGCCGTTGAGGGCAAAGTAGTCGTCGATAGCCTCCCTCAGGGATGCGCGCAGCACTATGTCCCTAGTGAGGGAGGCAGGGAAGTACCACTTCCGCGGCCGATCCCGGGGGCCCGTCCAGTGAAGTGTGATCGTGACCATACTATGGTCAGAGATGGAGAGCGGGAGAATCCGGGCATCTCGTAAAGCCCCCGACAGAGAGCGGTTAATAAAAATATAGTCCAACCGCGAATATGACTGATGAACATGCGAGAAATGGGTGTAATCCTTCGTGGAAGGATGAAGGGTGCGCCAGGCGTCGCAAAGGCCCAAATCGGAGAAGCGTTGTCTAGAAGCCGTGGAGAAAGTACCCGACTCCGCCCTCTGGAAATGCGAGCTATCCAACGCTGTTTGCCATACCAGATTAAAGTCCCCCATCAGGACAACCGAGCCCTCCGCAAACTGTTCCAATTTCGAACAAAAAGTGGACAAGAATCCCGCCTGACCCGTATTGGGCGCGTAGAGGGAAATGAAAGTGCAGGTCTGTCCCCTCAGAACCCCCTTCACCATCACCCATCTCCCCGTCTAATCCGAGCATGCCTCCAATGGTTGGAACTTCACTCCGCTATGAAACAGCAATGTTACCCCCCCTGTGTTTGGTGGTGGCAGAGGAACTGTACATGAGTTGGTATGCCCTATGCCTCAGCCTGGTGTCCTCCCCTCTACGCAGATGTGTTTCCTGCAGTGCAACTATGCCTAGGTGGTGGTCCGACATGTACTTCATCACCCTCTGTCGCTTCTGGGGGGAATTAAGCCCTTGAACATTCCAGGAGCCTATGGATACAGCCATCGTGTAGGTGAATGAGAGTAACCGTCAGCAGTCAAGCCCATAGTGTGCCCCTCCGCTGCTCCACCCCCCCCCCCCCGGACGACCCCCCCGCCCTCCAGGTCAAGAGAAGAAAGGAAGAAAAAGAAGAAAGGGAGAGAAAAAAAAGGAATAAAAATAACCAAGATACCCCAACTCTACACAACATCCAAGTGGGAATCACTCGGAGGGTCATGGCAACCCGCCCACCCCCACCCCGGCAGCAAATATATCACTATGCATAGAAAAGAAATGAGGAAAGCATCCTCAACTGTTGTTCCTAGGCCCCCCGACAGGCCCATACCGGTAGTCCAGTGTCCAGCGATACTCCCGCTTCCATAATGGCCACCTGGCCCGACGAGGCAGTGAGCAGGCGAGGCCGCAGGAGTTCACGACAGGTGACAGGGACCCCCTCCGCTTGTTAAAGCATTCTCCAGATGGCGGCACCCGCGGAGTCACCTGGGCAGTGCCCGACCCACCATGGCCCACTCTCCGGCCCTCGCCCCGGCTCCGTCAGATGTTGAAGTCCCCCCCTCCGCCTGCTCTCCTTCTGATGGGGAAAGTCCCAGAATGGCCCTGCCGGCCGCCAAGTCCATCACAGTTCGTTGCGTGTTCTGGTATTCAAATGAGAGGCCAAAGGGGAAAGTCCAACGGTACCTAATGTGCTCCGCTCTCAATTTGGCAGTCAGAGGCCGAAAGGATTGGCGCCTCGCCAATGTCGCCGGGGATAGGTCTTGGTACAGCGCGCACGTAAATCCCTGGAACGACACCTCGGCAGACGCTCGGGCCGCCGCTAGGACAGCCTCCTTGATTTTGTAGGAGTGAAATTTAGCCAGTATGTCTCTCGGCCTCCGCTTATCTCCCGGCACCAAGAAGCCCACCCTGTGTGCCCGGTCAAGTTTGATCTTGAGGGTCTGCGGCTTCACCACCTCCGCGAAGAGGCCCTCCAGGAATGCCTCCAGGTCTGGACCCTCCGCCCGCTCTTCCAGGTGGCGCACGCGGATGTTATCGCGACGAGCGCGATTCTCCAGGTCTTCCGCCTTGAGCTGCGTTAGCGTCAGTTGATCTTGGAGGGCTTGAATCCGGCGCGAGTGATCCGTGGTCCTGCCGTCCAAATCCTGATGGCGGGCCTCTAACTCCACCACTCGCGTGCCCACCGTGTCGACGTCTTGCCTGAGGCCGGACAGCTGGTCGCGCAAGTCCGAGCGCAGCTGGTCAATCGAGCGCTGGACATCCCGGCCTACCTCCTCCCGCAGTTCCACTTTGAAGTCCCGTAGTGAGGGCGCTTCTGCTGGGGTCCACGGCGGCCCCCTATCCGCTGGACCGAAGAAGGCTGTGACGGAGGCGTTGCGTCTTGCTTGATTCTTCTTAGCAGGCATATGGCCGCCCCTGACCGGCTCCGTCCACGGCTCGCACGTGCAGGGCCCCCCGGATCAGCACCCGGGGCCTCAGCCCGCTCCGACAGCACACCTCAGTCGCTCCCGGCCCCTCTCACCACGGTCTCCAATGTACCTCCGGGGACCCGCCAATCGGTGTTGGTGCGACGGGGAGCCTCCTCTGGCCCCCCCGTCCAATGCCAGTGTGTCCCCTTGCAAAGGCTCTCTCTGCCGCCCGAGGGGGAGGCGCGCCGCAGACGCGGTGCTGTCGAGGGCCCCCGGCACAACCACGAGAGGACGGCCCCCCACTAGCGCTTCCGGGTAGCTGTGACACGGAGGGCGGCTCACCCGCCACCCCTCCGCTCGCTCAGTCCAGGCTCATGCATTCTCTTGGGGCCGCCTGGTCAGTCCTCCTCCCGCTCCTCACCGTGCCTCCGTCGCTCATGCTCCGCTCTGCTCCCCGCTCAATGTGGCCGCTGCATCGAGAGTCCCGATCTCCGCTGAGACCGCAGCCTCGGGGGTCTGCTCCTCTCCCCCTCCGGGTCCGCGCCTCCATGAATGCACCCAGGGAGCCGCAGCCGCACTCGTCCTCAGCCCGGGCGCGCGGGCCCATCAGCTGCGCCTGGCGCGGAGCGCCGATCTTTCTATGGGAGCCGCCATCTTGCTCATCGGCAGCGCCGCCGCCGTCGCGGGTCCCGGGCGCTCCGTCAGCCTCTCAGCGGGGTTCAGCCCGGTCTACCGGTGCCCATCAGCTCGCCTACGCATACCGAGTGAGTTTGTCCCGCCCAGGGACCCAGGAACAGCTCTGTAGCCGGGGTAAGCCCGGGGTGGTGCGGGAGCCGACTCGGATTAAGTCCGATCGCACATCTTGCTCAAGCCACGCCCCCCTATTTGTGCTTTTTTACTGTGATTATTGAAGTGTAACTTATGTGTTCTGACCTCTAGTCTCGTAAAGAGACTAGGATGGTATGTTTAGTAATACATACATATATTTTATGTATATACCTGGTGTGGATATCTTTCATTTAGTGACTCAAGAGATAATAGGCTGGTAAAACAAGCTGCTTTACATTCCTTCAGAACTTAGCCTGAAGGCTGCTCTCCATAGCTACCACTAGGATAGCTTTCAATAAAGTTTGTCTTTAACCTATAACCAATAAGGGGTTGTTTGGACTGATACAAGGAGCCCACTATAACTAGTGGACAGCATATATCAGGCCAACTTCTCACAAGCATCTCTTGTACCAGCCAACAGGGTGTTGATGCCTGCACGCGCTGCCAGATCAATTTCAGGTAGCTTCAATCCAGTCATGAATCGGGAAACATCTAACATGCGTTCAAAGTAGGGGTGAATATATAGGCTATAACAATACATTATGAAAAATTCATGGATGGTTGCCTGACAACTGTGAATCAGTGGAAGGTGACCCATAATCTTCAACATCTGCTGGGTTGTTGACAAGCAACAGAGGAGGCAGGACACCAGTTGCCCTGACTTATCCCACTTTGTGTTCATCACAGCTTGTAATATGGCACAGTAAAAGCAACCCAGTTGCTCAATTAGATTGGTATGGTGTGTTTGAGCATCTTTCAGCATGACTAACATCAAAGCCTGCAACTGAACCAGTCTATTGATGACATAGTGATGAACTCTGTCAACAGCAAAGCCCTGAGGAAATTGGCCCAGTTAATGTACATGTCGCCAGACACAGCCACTCAGTAATGATTTCAGTGATTGCCACTCAAACAACATAGAAGTTGTTGAGTCCCAGTCATCAGTAAATTATCTTGAGACAAAATTCAGCAGTAAAGCAAAAATGCATATGCCGACAACAATGTATGCTACAGTCACCATATGTGGATTGGTTGCGCAGCACACAACACCCAATCTGTATATGTCTAGGGATATCTTCTGATAATGTCATTCACACCAATTCAGCATCTACCTCCTCAGGCTAAGTTGTGTGCTGCAAACAAATAATTCCATGCTGAATGTGCAGATTGTGTACTGAAGAGTAGTAGGAGTACACATAAGTCTCAGGACGTAGGTTCCAATGACAGTGTTGGATGGACCATTGTCCAGCACATTGTGTAAGCTGAGCTGCCACTATTATTGAGGATGCTGGTGGGGCTTAACCTCTGGCCCTTGGACACAATTGACATAGACATTCTTAAGCCAAGGGAAGTGGTTGAGGAGTAGGGATATGTGCAGAATGTAGCTTGCTCTGTCTACATTTGGTAATGAAATATTGCACCCTTTATATTTAAAAACATCAAGGAGACCCTCTACAAAGACATATTGCCCTCTTGCTCTGTGTCACTTTTCAATGTGGTAAATGACCCCTCATATGGACCCACACAAGGGCTACACTTGCCAAACCAGATTACAGGTGGACAAATACATTGACAATGAAAACACTTACGGAACTAGGTGTAATGTTCCAGTGTCACACGTGTGTTTTGTGACAGTGCACTGTAAGGATATCAGGACAACCAGAGATGTCATTACAATGAGTCCATCTCCCTTGGTACCCCTACAGCTCTGACATTCAAAGTCTGAATGACATTAGTACACACGTGTGTGTAGTCTCTTGAGAAGTGTGGGGATGCATTTCAGGAGTAGTCTGACCCCAGGTGGCCCGACAACATACATCCTTGACTTTTTCACTTTTGGGGGGCAATAGACCTCCAAGCAATGGACTGGCATTAAAGTTTCTGTATCATGACAGTACAATATAAGTAATCTCCACCTCTACCCCAGGGCAGTATCCAAGATGAAGTGATCAATCAGTGACAACATCTACCTACAAAGGGTAACTTGCCGCTCATGCCCACACACAACTCAAATTGTAATGTGAGGAAAATAGGTCTTGCATATGCCACTGTACTCAAAGCGGCCATTCCAACAATCAGTCATGAACATTCAGTGGCAGATAGCAAGCTGCAGCAGACACATACTACATCCTCACATTTCATCAGCCAACTGGTTTTGCCTACTTACATACACAATCTACACATATGTACATTTCAACATTACCTCTTGGCCTGCACAATCTCTATTTGTGTGGGTATGACCCCTCTCACGTCCTCGTCAAAGTACATGCTCATCTCTCAAAAGTATCATACATACACAAGCAAGTCATAAGCCCCCTCTGGTGCATTTCTCTGAAAAAGCCCCACAAGCTCCTGCCTAGTACTCAAACTCTTCATAAATGAATCTCAATGTCTCACACTGGCGCTGCCCTTCTTACATCCACATCTACATTCACAGCAGCACTCTTCATCACTATGTACATACCACCTCTCACATGACATGTACACAATGTACTGTACTCATAACTTCCTTAGCAGACCTCAATCGTAACTTGTGATATGGACAACTCTCATCACCAGTTGCATCCTCTGTAATGTTTTGGAATGCACTCATATCACAATATGTACCATCACATCCTACTCTGACATACACACATCACCACATCTCTCAACAATTGCTCAATGAATATGTCCTCAGTCTTTTGCATATCAACATTCACACACTCTTCTCTGATCAAGTTGTAGAGATAGTCATTTTAAAAACAAATGCATCCACAGATTCAAACACAACATACATCAACTGGACAACACCTCACATTTCACCATAAAGCACCCTAAATTTCACAAATGTTGTAGACCCTTGACATACACATATCTACTTTGTTACAAATGATAACTGAAACCTTGTCTCACTGTGGCCCTGTCACATCCACAACAGAGTATCATGCTCCATACTTCTATTGACTTATAGACATCAACAACTATCCTTACCCAATTACACTAACCTGGTACAATCAACTCTCACAGCACTGCCACAAACAACAGCTCTCATCTCCTGCCAGCATCCAACCTTGACTACCTGGTTCTAGCTCTATCACATCTATCTATTACTAGCAAACCCTGCACAGTATTTCACAAGTCTTACAAGCTCAAACACTCTGATTCAAACCCCTGCATTTCAAACCCAAAACTTTTCAACAATGAGGAAACTTCTTGTTTCCTACATAAGAGCTGCCTCTGAACTACACTCCTACCTTACACACTGAAAAATACAATATTTGTTCTGTACCCATTACATATGAGTCTCCACTCCAGTCACAAAAAGGGAACACAAGTCTCTGTCACCTCAACCCTTGTTTAACCTAGCTTAGCACATGCAACATGAACATTGCTAAACACATCAGCAGCTAGGCCTCACATCCCAAAATCCACCTCCTCCCCTGTGAGACCATGGATGTGACACTGGCTCTGTAGCATCTGCACAGCTTACAACATGTAGCACAGACCAATACAATAGCTATTACAGAACTCATAGTTCTGCTCAGTGTGATCTGGAACAGCATCAAGCATAGCTCCAAAGAACTACATCATCAGTCATGCACAAATCATATGCTCAACTATGAATGATGTGTGTTTGAAAAAATCCAAGCTTGGACAGAAAAACACTTGTCATTTGAAGATTGTGCAAAATACCTCACAACTACCATTTACAAATCTCCATAATTGTCACTCACCCCTGTTGAACAGTGCCCAGAAGTCTACCATTACATTATGCATGTTAGACTTCAGTTGTGGGGGCATAACAAAGGATTTACCAAAGTCCATACAGGCAGAGGCAGGTTGCAGTCACATCCATAGCACTTACAAGTGATGTGGCCACATACCATAAGGATGACAATGCATTGTGTATGCTGTGTGTGGACTGACCACAAGTCAAATGTGGCATGAAAGCCAAGGCAGTATCAAAAATATGACCTTCCAGTCCTGTTAGTGCCAAACACACGGACATCTCCGCACAGTCCTAAGAGTCCCAGGTGAGGGGTGTTGTGTGCTGATTCTGCATCACCCTGATACACTATGGATACAAACCCAAGGAAAGGGTCAGTCCTCCTGTAGCTCGTAACCGTGACTGCACAGTAGAGGCAGTGCTCTGTTGCTGGGCTCTGTGGTGATTGTCATTGGCGAGGCCCTGTGCAGCTGAACATGGGCAGTGTCAGCCTAGACTGGCACACAGCATTCACCTTGAACTAAACCACTCTACACCACTTCTGGTACCAACAACTGAGGTTTAGACTGCTTCCATTAATTGGGCCAAGAAGGGGATTGTTGATGTGCGTTGTCATGCTGAATAGGTATACCTTCAGCTGAGTCACATAAGGGGGCCTGAAGGGCCTTTGGATCACCAAGCACAGACAAATGTTGTACACACAGAATGTACGAACAGGACTTGACATTGCCTATCCTAATCAAGTCACCTGAAAGATTTGTGCAATTACTTTGTGTGCATGGGTGTGTCCAAACTCACTTAAATGCTGTCAAACTCAATATCTTTCCAGGGGCATTGATGAGACAGTGGTCTTCCTGCACATTACAAACATATGCAGCATGTTTCACATAAACTGTTGTACTTTGCAACACTTGCACTATGTTGACATCTGAAATCATGAACTATGTTGAACTGTGGTCTCCTAAACAAAAAACTTTGTGACTGCATGTCACACTCATATACAAAATCAAAGTAGCCATAACAATCTAGGATACATACTGACCAAGTACTTGTACCCCATGTACCATATGCAATCCACACAATAACTACATCATTGTATACTTACACCACATATTACACATGAATAACAGTTAAGCAGATATCCATTTTGAGGACACAGAAATATGAAAAAATCAATAGAAAATGCTTTAAGCTGCAAAAATATGTGTTGATTCTATGATGCAAAAAAGACCAATGGCCAGTCCAAAGACAGTCAATGTCTTTGAGGGCCACAAATGTATTTTCCCTTACTGCTTGCCTGCACTTATTCTACAAAGGGACAACTTCCCCTGTGAGGGGCAACTAGGGGGCATGCCAGGCACCAAAGGGACAAAACTAGGGGAGACTGGGTTGGGTTTTGGGAGGGATGGGATCCGGGGGGGGGGGGGGGGTGATTGGGTCCATTGCAGTGGCAGGCTCTGATTGAGGGGATGGTGGCTCCATTGTAGTTGTTGGCTCAGATTGAGGGGGACATCTGTAGTGGGAGGGGTAGATGGAGGGGGGATGGGGTGGGCTTTACCAATTTGGGGATTTTAAAATCTTTGAGGGGTTTGACAGGAATAGCGATTGGACTGTTTTTTTCAGGACTGGGTGTTTTGGGGACGGAGGTACTGGGGAAGTACGGGTTGCTGGAGGAGATTTGTATTTGGGAACCTGGGAGAATTTGCATGTGGGGGGTTGATTTTTTCCATTGTTTCTCAGATGTTGATATCATGTAAGGGGGGTGAATTTACACTTCTTGGGAGGGGTGTGTAGGATGTGGTAGGGAAGAACTCAATGGGAACAAGGTGGGGTGTCTGAGCTGAGGGGGCAACAGGATAGGAAAGGGTAAGTGGTGTGGAGGTAGAGGGTTCTGAGGCCTGCAGAGTGTCTGTGGATGCATGTATGTCATCTACTATATATGTATATATGTTATGCTGAAGTAACTACGGCTAACTACAATACGCATTGTTTCTACCCAAGGGAACCATTGTTCTTTATACATTAAATACCCAGGTTCCTAGGGACACAGGGTTACCCCATTGTGTTAATATATACCCCCTTCATCTGTGGCACTGCCTCCTCTGCTGGCCAGTGCTGATGCTGTGAACAACAATGAAAAAGAATCGAAAACTGTCAAGCTTGCATGTTTCCGGGAGGCGCTGGAAAACATGGCAGCCGGCGAGTAGCGGGTCGCGGGAGAGCTCCCAGAACGTTTGTGGATTTGACCATGCAAACTGAGTGAAAAGAGACGATTTTTCCTTATTCGAAATAGGAATGCCCATATCTTTTTAATTTACATAATTCTCCAACTTACCGGTCTCTAGCTGCTGCTCCCGGTTATGGCGTGGTGAGAGGCTGCTCGGTGTGGGTAGAAACAGTCATCCGGCAATACGGCGTTGGTGCGGGTGCGGGTGTGGGGCAGAGCAGCCCTGGAGCTCCGCAGGGGAAGAGGCGCATTGGCAAGGATTCCCTTCCGGGGGACAGGAGGCAGAGGAGGTTTCAGCACCAAAGTGGCCATCGGCGATTTTTCACAAAGGAACGAGTTGACTTGAAACACTCTTAGTAGTATTATCGGCTGAAATTAAAAAACAGATTTGAAATATCAGAGTCAAATCAGTTGGAGATAAAGAAGGCCTGTGAAGTAATGGAAAGGAAGATTGATGACCTCAGCAGTAGAACAACAACGTTAGAGGAGGAGGTCAAAGAGCTCCAGGAAACGGTAAGGGCAAACTGTGCTGAAATAGACAAACTAAAAACTGCGGAAAAAGAGAACCTAGATAGAGTCAAAAGGCTGGAGAATTTCCAAAGACTAAATATTTTGAAAATCTTGAAAGTGCCAGAAGGAAGAGAAGGTGATAACATTAAATCATACGTAGTAAAATTGAACAAGAACAAGCTTCAGATGGAGGAGTCAGAAGAAGAGATAGCAAAAGATATACAGCACATCCACAGAGATCCTTTCAGACTTAACACCAACAGGTCTAAACCCAGAAAAATCTTAATAAACTTCCTAACATACTCTCTGAAAGAGAAAATATGATCAAAAGCCCTAGGGACGAAATCAATTGAGGTGGATGGCGTCAGATACGAGATTAGATCAGATGTTTCTGTTACCACCTCTAATAGGCAATGGGAGATGGGGCAAAGGATCGGTGGATTAAAGAGCTTGGGTGCCTCAGTATAGTTGAGATTTCCTGCTTTCTTAAAGGAAATGTTAAATAACAAACTGCACATTTTTCACTCTGTAGACAAGCTGGACGACTTTATCAAAAGCTTACAACCCGGGGGTTAGATCTTCTCTCCATGTGGAGTGCCACGGCCACTGATAAGAGAGTTGAATAATAAAACTAATAAAAAAAAATTAAAAAAATATTTTCCTAACCTAAGGGAAGGAATCCAATAAACTCAATAAAAGGTTAATGGCAAATTCACTCAGTCATAACTTTACACTTATTTTATCAACACGTACGTACTGGGGGGACACCCAGATGACTTTGGGCCATGTAGAGATAGGGGAGGTTTTTCCATGGGGAGGGGGGTTTTGGGAGAGCACAAGGTCGGGAGCAGTGGGAAAAAAGACAAAAAAAATCCTCCATAGCCTCTAAAGTTTTTTTTTTCAGTGATAACTTGGTGCTTATTTTTACTTCCAAGAGAGATGGGTGAGTAGAGAGAGGATATCATAAAAATCCTTTCGTGGAATGTTAACGGCCTTAGGGTACGAGGTAACAACATTTTACAATATCTGAAAGATTGTCCAGCCCAGATTATTATTGTGCAGGAGACTCACTTATTAGAGAAAGAGGGCCTGGATCTTTTTAAGGCACAAAAATGGATCTCCCAAGTAGCTTGCACATCCCAAACGGCCATAACAAAATGGGTGGCGATATTAGCGAAGAGAGAGGCACAAGTGATTTTTGGGGCCCAGGTCTCTGACAAAGCTGGAAGGTGGTTAGCTGTTAAGGCGAAGAACTTGGGTCATGCTTTTACTCTAGTGGGATATTATGGCCCAAACCAAGATGATGTCGCTCCTTTAGGTGATCTACTATTGGAAATAGTAGATCTACCTGATCCGATTATTATGGCTGGAGATTTTAACGCTATTCTAGACCATACCTTAGATAGAACCTCACATAGTAGAGCATGTGTAAATGCAAAAATGTCAACGTTTATCAAGCAAATAATGGTCCAGCTGGGGCTTTGTGATATTTGGAGACAGAAGGCAGGGCCAAAGAAAGGCTTTACTTTTACAATCAAAAAAATAGACACCAGTCGAGGATAGACTACTTCCTCATTGACAGTAATCTGGCAGATTGGTCTCAGAAGGTTGAGCATGTGGGATTTCATCTGTCGGATCACTCGGCAGTGATTTTGCACTTGAAGTCATATGACGGAGCAACCCAATCCAGATGGACCATAGATCGCACAATTCTGCAGGAAAAAGAAGTCATAGAAGCACTGACCAGAGAGACAGAAGAGTTTTTATTTTTAATCGGGGGTCGGCAGCGTCTGGAATCATTCGGTACGCTTATAAAGCTTTTCTGAGGGGAGGATTAGCGGCACTGGCTGCTGAATAAAGACGAAGTTACCATAAAGAGGTGTCCGCAGTCGAGGAACAGGTTCGTACCTTAGAGAAAGATCTGACTGACCCTATGATAGATGAAGAAGCCCGGGAAAGTTTGTTAAAGGAAATGCTAGAAGTAAAATCTAACCGGGCAGTAATCCTACATGAAAGGGTGAGAAAAAATGGGAGGCCAGTAGACTGGCCCATTTTGAATATAGTGCGGGACGTAGCAAGCTGCTGGCCTGGAAGGTTAAAAGAGAGCAGGTGAGAAACATGATAGTCAACGTCAAATGCGAACACACCGGTGCCCTTATCAGTGACAATAAGGAAATTGAACATACTTTTCATAGCTATCATAGTAGAGTGTATCAAGAAGACCTAAAACCTACCCAAGATGAAGTCGAAGCATGGCTGGGGCAAAGCTCTAATAACCCCCTCACAGTAGATAAGAGCAGGCAGCTGAACCGGGAGATTGGGGAGGAGGAACTAGAGCTCGCATTAAGAGAAAGTAAGAGGGGGAAGGCTCCTGGTGCCGACAGCTTGCCCCATGAGGTCCACAAAGCATTGGCCAGTGCACTAAAACATATTTTTTCAGAAATCATTAATGATTTCTATATAGATGGGGCCGAAATGCCAGCCCCATGGAACAATGCTAAAATCTCCCCAATTTTGAAGCCAGGCAAGTGCCCAAGAAATTGTGATTCTTATCGGCCAATATCTTTGCTAAATTGCGATTATAAGATCTTTGCAAAGATATTGGCCGATAGGTTAAATGGACCTATGGCGGAGATGGTTCATACAGATCAAAAAGGGTTTATATGCGGTAGGTCTCTGAAAGAGTTGACTTATACACTGATAGGCTCGATAGACCTGGCATCCGCTTATGAGCTGCCCCTTGCGGTAATAGCTTTAGACGCCACTAAGGCTTTTGACCAAGTCAATTGGGTCTTTCTACAGACTGCGGCAAAATCTTTAAATCTTGGCCGAAACTTTTGCAGAGCACTAGAAGCCATCTATAAGTCACCAAGAGCTAGAGTACTGATTAATGGCTTTCTGACAGATCCTGTTTCTATTAGTAGGGGGACGAGACAGGGGTGTCCTTTATCGGCACTCTTATTTAACCTATATATAGGGCCCCTAGCCAGAGAACTTAGGGAGGATCCAGAGATTATACCCTTTCAATATGAGGGCTGGAGTAAGAAATTGGGTCTTTACGCAGATGACATCCTCATTTACACAACCAACCTACAAAATACCTTGAGTTGCATCACAGCTTTAACGGCAGATTTTAGGAAAATCTCGGGTTATGAAATAAATAGGAGCAAGACTGAGGTTATGTCCTGGAACCTGGAAGAAGGAGAAGCAGCCAATAGGGAGGCAATGAGATATTTGGGAGTCATGATTCCACAAGATATTACTAAACTAAAGTCAGGTTAAAGATCTTGAGAGGCCTGGCAGAGACTTGGTACAGGATCAGAAAAGCCTTAAAAATACCGTACTATAGCCAAATGGCTCCTATCTGGGATTCACCAGGCTCATCGGAATGGGCAAAAGATGTATTGGCCCGACCACTGAGAGAGGCAGGTCTAACAAGATGGAACCATATTATACAAGACGGTCATCTAATAAACTGGGAAACATGTAACCATCTTTCGGAACAGCAAGTGTCCAGATTTAAACATATGCAAATGAAGAGTTGGTTCCAAGACCCAGGTACGATAATAGGAAGACCAAATGAACTTGAAGACAGACTTGTGGACGAGGTAGCACTTAAGAAAGAGCTTGCAACAATATACTGGTTGATGGTGGAATTGGAAGATGGTGCTTTCACATTGCCAACGGAATTGTGGTTAAGATGCTTGCCATAGTCTTTGCTGGAAAACATGTGGCAAGTATCAATGTCTATGTTGTTTAAAATAGTTAAACCTGCACACCTAAGAAGAAACTATCTTTTCTCCATCCACAGAGCCTATTGGACTCCTCAGAGGTTGTCAAAGTTTGGGAGAGGAGGAGATGTAGCTTGCCCTAAGTGCGGTAGTTTGAAAGAAGATGATGTACATATGTTTGTGGAATGTCCAGAGATTCAGCCATTCTGGATTGATGTGAGTAGGGCCCTGTCTATTATGCTGAAGATTGACATTAAGGTAAGCGTTTTATTTTTGGATGTGCAGATTCCTCCGAAAAAATTACAGGACATAAGGCAAGGCTGCTTTTTTATTCTAGGCTATTGGCGCGTAGAGAAAATTGCAAACAGTGGATAGCTGTGTCCCCTCCCAGGTTTATTGATTGGATATGCTCTGTTAAATAAGTTGCTAGTTTGGACATGAAGGCTTTTAAATAGCACGATTTTTGGTCTCCCTTAGTGGAGTGGTGTGAGCAACAGAAGAACAACAAAGTCCAATGATTATGCCTTCTCCGCCTCGTCTGGCTATTTGGTCTCCATTTTGTCCCCCACCTTTTGTTTCTGCTTAAGAAGGTGAGGAAGGGAGTGATAGCGAGGGATTTTTACTTGGAAGACGGTGCTTCAAACAAACGAGGGTGGTAAAGGTCGAAGCTACTGTCTCTCCTTCTTTCTTTCCCTGCTTCCAGCACAAAAAGGCATGATACTCTATTCACAGGTGCAAATGGAATGGTGTTTTTAGAGTCAAATGAGAATAATAAAAATAAAAAAAAGGAATGAAAAAGAATCGCATAAGTCATCCGTATGTACTTGACACATAGGTAACATCAGAAATCTTCCCAGATCAAACAAATTCATCATTTTGACTACTGCTTTTACCTCTTGCTTCATTAACATACATGGCACTTGTTAGTTTGCCAGTTAACCATTGATCCCTCACACATGATGTTGTCTGCAACATTGGGTGTATCAACATCAAATGTCACAACCACAATGTCAACTACTTCACTATGTAGCAGGTGATGTATCGTCTTTTGCTCCTGACAGTCTCGTGTCCTGACATACCTGTCCCATCTCCTGCAAGGGAGTTTAGAGCTCAGAATGGAAATAGGATTTACACAATTGAATTGAGACATGGTGTCTATTCTGCAATACCTAGTCATCAAATTGTGAACCATTGGCTCAAATGTTACAGGTCAAATTACTTCCTTGTCAAACTTTAAGCTTGCATACTCATTGCATGAGTCATGTCACACAGATAACAGTGATTGTGCTCATTTGTCCTGTAACTTAGTTTCTCTACTGTCAGGTCACACATCTCACTCTTATTGCAGAGACACTAAGGTATTAGTAATAGCCAGGGTGAGAGGCATGTGGCACACAGTCTTGTGTGATCCATGCACAGTGTAATGAAGATGAGTCAGGATATTGTGCACATTGTAAACAGCTCATCATTTTCAGATGTGAACAATGGTCAATACACTTCCAAGTCCGATGACTACATCTTCACAATGCTTCAGGTGAACACCATGCCACTGGCCTGTCTGGGTGCATTGTCTGCACAGACTATTAGTACTGAAACCTCTTTTCTTCATGAGTTTAGTCAACACTGTGTACCAATCCTGTCTAGAATGCAGAAGTACCCATTTGTATGGGCCAAGTCTGAATGTCTCTCACTTCGATTAGACATATTGCACACTTTGTAGCGCATACATTGCTCTTATTTTCCATCTCATTTTGGAAGCTAACTCCAAGATGATGCACATTTGACATCTCTCAATCTGACTGTGATGCATCATACACATGGTTTACAAAACCCTCAAGTATAAATAGTCAAGAACATTTACACATGTCAACCATTGTGAATGTGTGTCTAACATCATACCTTACAATTTCAGCCATGTTTCCACCAGTGACCACCTGTGTTTATCAGTGAATGGCATGTGTTGTCACTGTTACAGAGTCAGACACATAGACTCACTATTTTGGATGCAGTGAAAAGAATCTTTCACACAATCATGTGAAAGGACAGAGTGAGAGGTGACCACAGCTAGCATACCTTTAATTGGCTCATGGGATACATTTGATTACACTGAGCACCACGGCTGGGACCTAACATTGGCACACTAACCAACCAAAACTCACAAAGGCCTCAACATGGATGTCACCTGCTGCCGGGATGTATAGGATGGGCTTTTCACACTTGATTGCTCCAATAACAACATACTTCACAGATTTTTTGAGACCACACTGAGAACAGTTAATACATTAGTCAATGTGCTGACATGTGTCAAGCAATTGCATTACTCCTGAAGGTTATCTTCATGCACATGTTGTTGTAATTTGTGCTAACCATATGAACATGGCACTACTGTCACTACCCTGAGCATAACTTCCTCACATGTTCCTGATGAAAGGGGCATAACCAGGTATGTAATAATCCTTGTGCATCTTTTAAACTGAACAGTGATTTTTGGTGACCTCCGACCTGTAAAAAACGCAGCTGGCTAACATACTGCAACATACATGTTTAAAGAAAGCTGTGCGGCATGGCACATTCTCACCCATTCCTTGCTGCTGTGTGGTTTTCAACTTCCCATCCAGGTCAGGGAAGACCACCAGTAGTATGCGGAGCAAGGGAGGGTCAGGGTTCAGCACCCGCTCCACTTGCCTGGAAGTGACAGGCACAGCTGGACTTCAGCGATCTTCTTGGTCAAGCTACAAAGGTCCTGTCACCTCTTGCGGCAATGATGCACGTGCAGAGTTTCCAACCCCACGGAGCACACCTTCCTGGCGATGATCCTCCACAGCTTAGCCTTCTGATGGAAGTTGACCTGTAAGGATGACATGATGACAGACCCTTAGTTCAGATGCAAGATGTTTCTGAGTCAGAAACTTGTGCACAGAGGTCATTGTCAGATTGGCAACAATGTCTAAGGGGTAGGCAATTGGCATTATGTGCAATTGTCCTGTGTTCAATGATGACTCGGTCCCATGAAAACACTGACAAGATGTTTATCCCAGTACACACACTTCAACAGCATTGTAACTACCCAGAACAGTTATCTACACACTTTTCAACTTACAAAAACATTTTACATGCTTGCCACTGAGATTTTTAATGCTAGTAGCACATGGTAATTGCACATGTCCAATGAAAATGCAGTGTGACCATCACTCACCTGCTCCTCTGGTTTGCCATACAGCTGGCTGTACAGTGGCAGGAAGGTGTCCAGCAGGACCAGGTTCTCCTCCTCTGTGAAAGCTGGGGCCCTGCCAACTGTACGTGCCATAGTAGTTGCCAGAGGATGTGCACACATCAGCAGAGAGATGAAAGGGGTAAGAATGATGCAGGTAGTGCAGGCAAGTGAAGTCTCAAGGGAACAGACAGACTTATATCTAGACAGCAGAGGCAGTCTTAATTCCATGGATCCAAAGTGAAAGGTTCGCGTCTGTTGCATTTTCCAAATTGGTCCAATGCTTTACATTGCTTGCAGACAACACACCTACTGCGAATTTCAAAAACTCATCATTAGACCGCGAGTAACTTTGCTACATTGGTGATGGGAGGTTACCGACTCGGTTTCCACGTGATGAGGACACGAGCCGAAACGCGCGTCTGTCACCATAATAACTTTCAGCCAATGGCTGTGTCTGAATTGGTTAGGCTCATCATAAACAACAATTGGTTCTGTCTGGTAAGAAAATTTCTTTAAAGTTCAAAGCATTTATGTAATATCAATGAATCTTTGATAGAAGTATGAACACATATACAGTAACAATTTTTAGGCGGTATCAAAAACTTTTTACTTTTCTTTTTCATCAAACATTGCACAAATTCAAATTCAAAATAAAGGCTGTCTAGTTATTCATAAAACAGAACAACGCAAGTGACATAAATTTACAATGAATAAAGTGCCCAAGTGACAGAAGGTGACTGAGTTTATTATATATGGAAGGAAAAAGACGATACGTCGAATAATACACGAAAAAAGATTTTTACAGGGAAAAGGGAATTTTTCAAGTGCAAACAATATACGCTTTAAGTATCTCTAGTCCAAGCAACAATTGCTTAATAACTCAAGGATAACGAGACCTAAGAGTGTATGGACAAGTGTAACTGTTGAGGTTTTGACCCTAACAAACGCACAAGTAAGGTATTGGCATAGCGGGTCTTCTTCAGGACAGGGACAGGAGCTGCATATGACAGCCAGATGGAAAAAAGAATTCATATGTTCCAAAGGGTACTGGTAAGTGGTTACGGGTCAAACGTGCCAATAAACTCACCAATTCCATATGTATCTATGGATTCTGTTAACTGAAGTTTACGTGGTCATTCAATTCAAGAAGTAGGCAGGAATGTCTTGACAAGAACCCTTAATTAATAAAGGACAAGAGGACCTAGTTAGTCTGAACTCAACCAGGCTCAACCATGTTCCTGGCATCACAAGTGACTAGGAATCATACCTGGAAAATATGATTCCAGCTGATTGCCTTAGGTGAAAGTGCTGTTGTGGTCAAAAGTTAAAAAAATTAAACCAATGAAAGAATTGTACCCATACACATGGTAACACTCAATGTCTCGTCCCTGTATACAAACATCCCACAGCATAAAGTCTTGGAAGTGACCAGAGAGACCCTAGATAAATGCCCTGCACCACACTAGGTTCCAACGGACTTATTGATAGCACTGTTAGAAATAGCCATGTCTAAAAACTACTTTGTATTTTAAAATCAACACTACTACCAATGTAAAGATGTAGCTATGGGAGCAGGATTCACTCCTAGTCTAGCTAACTTGTTCATGGACTCCTACGAAGACAAATACCTATACAGTCTCAACAACTCATACATAGATAACATCAGTATGTGGAAAAGATATATAGATGACTTCTTCATGATTTGGTCAGGAAACAAAACATTATTGATTGAGTTCTGTAATTGGCTGAACAGTAGGTCCACGGATATCCAGTTCACCATGAAATTTGATAAAAAATCAATCAGTTTCTTGGATCTCACACTACAAATAGAGGAAGGCATGATTTATACCAACCTTTTCAGAAAGCCGACAGAGCATAATACCCTGCTTAAATATAACTCACATGACCCAAGGAGCCTTCGGGATAATCTGCCATATGGGCAGTTTTTGCGGTTGAGACGCAATTGCTCTCAGAGGTCTGTGCACTTCAAGGAATCTGATATACTGATCCAACGCCTTGACTGACAGGGGTTTCCCCAAGGACCTATTAAAATTTGGGAAGAAAAGGGCTTGGTATTGCCCATGTAAAACACTGCTTGAGGTCAAGTCCAGGGAGACCCAAAACGAAAAGATGGTATGCGTGACAATTTATAATCCCAGAACCCACGAGATCAAGAAAATCATAAAAACGTATTGGAAAGTGGTGGCTACAGAAATCGGGGCGAAGGAAGATCCGATATTCACTTTCAAGCAAGGAAAGAACGTCAAGGATTTCATAGTCAGTGCCTTCTTAGAGACCCCACAACCACCAGATGTAAGGATGCAACTGAACCTACCTCCATTGCTGGTCATCACAAATGTGGACATTGTAAGGCTTGCCCGTGGACAATTGAAGGCAATAGTTTCACATATGCCAACCACACTTATACCCTATCACAACCGCACCAATGTCATTTACATCATTAAATGTCCCTGTGATAAGTTGTATGTTGGACAGACCACCCAGAAGGTTGAGGCAAGAATCTTACAACACACCAGCAGAATTAAATGTAAAGTTCAAGGGGCTGACTTAGTTGAACACTTCGTGAGTCAGGACCATCAACCAGAGAGTCTTAAGTGGTTGATGCTTGGAAAAAATCTGCCCACATCCAAGAGAAGGCAACTTGGCTTCCTCATTGAATTTCAAGAAATGTAGAGGGATACATTCTTTGAAAACAATCACATTGGGTCTTAATGAAATGGAGAAAATACACAAACAAATGGGACAGTTGAGCAGTAGATGACATTAGACTCCATACTCTCCGCCTTCCCAATTGTGGCTGACACCATCAACTCTATCATCCTATTCCATTGAGCCATATGTGGTACATAGTTCTCATCTATATGGCACCAAATACACAGAGCTTATGTGCCATAACCAAGCAATACAGTCTTCCTCTACCTCTCTTTAATGTTACAAATTGTTATCTGAGGGCCTCCTTTGTTGCTATGATGCATCAAACATTCATAACTGGGCTTGATTTGTCTTAATTAACTTCAATTGATATCGGGTGTCATTCACTCATAATGTATTTGCCACAATCATGCGTGATATGTTCTCGCTTTAAAGCTAAAATGTCATAAGCTTTGAATTTGATGCACCAAACATACATAGCCTTTGCTAGACGTGATATGTTCTCATTTACTTTAAATGTCACAAAATGTTATCAGGTGTTATTCATGAGGCACCAAATAATTTTAATGTATTTGGGACAAACATAGGTGATATTTTTCCTTTCATAGCCAAAATTCAATCAATTTTGAAAAGAGCAGTGTGTTTTTACCGCACAGTAATTATGCTGATTAATGAGGAGTCAATACCGCTTACAATATACTTCTAAAATATGTTGATTATCTGATCACAATTAGCTTTTGTTTCATTTTTATTGCCTTATGAAGAGCAGTGTTGCTGACATCCATTATCTCTAACTGAAATACATGTCCTTTCCTGACTCATCCCACGGACTGGCAACAGTTGGATCTAGGTGCTGCACAGAACCGTGCATGCTAGACGCCCAAGCTGGACTGACACGTTCTGTTCCATACCGTGACAGCTAGTTTTCCCGCGGCCACTTGAGACTGCTATGAGTGAATAGCTATCTCACGGCTCACACTGAAAGGTACGTTCGTTAGCGCGCACCACAATTCTTCCTCTTTTGAAGAGTGCTCAAACCTTTTTGCTTACATTCATATTCTCATTCACAGAATCTGATTATTACTACAATTAGTCCCTGACTAAAGAGATGCCTCCCAATTGATGTGATGCATCCCATTCATACAATCACTGGACACTGTGTGGACCATTTCATTATTGTATATGTAATGGTCAGTCCCTTGATTTAATTCCTTTATTTATGCAGTTTTGTTGGATGAATTTACCATCTAAAAAAGTACCCAGACATTGTTCTTGGGCTACATCCACATATTAAGGTATGTTTCAATTTAAACCGTCACAATTCACCTAATCACCATGTGTGCGGGTACAATTCTTTCATTGGTTTCATTTTTTAACTTTAGGTGATTGACCTCAACAGCGCTTTCAACTACGACGATCACCTGGAATCATCTTTTCCAGGTATGATTCCTTGTCACACGTGATGCCAGGAACATGGTTTAACCTGGTTGAGATCAGACTAACTAGGTCCTCTTTTCCTTTATTAATTAAGGGTTCTTGTCAAGACATTCCAGCCTACTTCGTGAATTGAATGGCCACGTAAACTTCAGTTAACAGAATCCATTGATACATGTGAATTGGTGAGTTTATCTGCACTTTTGGCCCGTAACCATTTACCAGTACACTTTGGAACACATTCTTATTTGAATTATTTTTTCCTTCGGGCTGTCACATCTCCTGTTCCTCAGTCCTGAAGAAGATCTGCCATGACAATACCTTACTGGTGCGTTTGTTAGGGTCGAAACGTCGACGGATACACTTGTCCATACACTCTTAGGTCTTGTTGCCCTTGAATTATTAAGCAATTGTTGCTTGGCCTAGAGATACTTATTGTTTGGACTTGAAAAATTCCTTTTTCACTGTAAAAATCTTTTTTAGTGTATTATTCAACGTATTGTCTTTTCACTTCCATGTTTGATACACTCAGTCACCTTCTGTCACTTGAGCACTTTATTCACTGATAATTTATGTCACTTGCGCAGTTACATTAATAACTAGACAGCCTTATTTTTTATTTGAATTTTTTTATTTGAATTTTTGCAATGTTTGATGAAAAAGAAAAGTAAAACGATTTGGTTTACCGCCAGTTAGACTTGGCATCTTATGGTGTGTTGACATCTGTTTTTGCTGGCTTAGTGTCTCTGCAGACCTCACTGCTGATCAGTGTGAAAGTGCTCCTGTTGTAAACTGTGCTATGGATTGATGTTTCCATGATTGGCATATTTGATTTACTTGTCAGTCCCTTGTAAAGTGCATTGAGTGTGCTAGGGCCTCTAAATCAAATGCTGTTAGTAGGCTGCAGCACTGGATTGTGCCACCCGCGCAAACAGCTTTTAAATGTAATTCTGGTCTGTCATTGCAGAGCCTGTGTGCAGTCTGGGACTGCCATGTCGACTTGGCAAGTGTACCCATTTGCCAGGCCCTAACCTTCCCTTTTCTTACATGTCAGTCAACCCTAAGGTAGGCCCAAGATATCCCTGTGTGCAGGATGCAAGGTATGTGAAAGGTAGGAAATGCCCTGGTGTGTGTGCCATGTCCTGATAGTGAATTACTGTCAATTTAGTTTTTCACTATTGCAAGGCTACCTGTTCCCATAGGACAGAATGGGGAGTTTGTTTATAACATCTTATAAACATAACTGGCCCTAGGAACTAGGTAGAAAAATAAAGTTTAGTATGCCTGAACTCAGAATCTAAAGATGCATCTTTGGGGCGTGGCCAAGATGGCAGCGAAGGAGGACGCATAGTTCAGAGCTCCTACCTGCCGCCCGCCAAAAATAGCACCAGCGGGCCTTCTCGGGGGGCGATATCCTCCTGGGTGATTGCAGCGGAGCCTTACTGGCTACCAGGGCTGTTGGAGCGGGCCCTGTAGCCCCGCGATAGACGCTGAGAGTTGCGGCACCAGTGCGGCCCTGTGAGCGGTCCGGCAGCCCTGTCCCTCGGCGCGGCGGTGGATGGCTTCTCCAAGCGGTGGTCTGGCGTTAAGGACCATCGGGCCAGCTTCTCTCAGCCCGGCCGCCACGGCAGTGACCCGGACGACACGCGGGTTGCACACGGTGCTACTCAGCCACCTCCAGAATCAAGATTTGCTGGAGGGCACCAGACCGGAGGCAGAGCGGTGGGCCCTGTCGGAGCACTGCCAAGACTGTGGAGATGACTGGGCCTGGGCGAGCCTGGCCGCGGTTGCTTCGGGGTGCTTCTGGACGGGGGCGGTCGCTCCCGTGGCCCGGCAGGAGGGGAGCGGAGGCATGGTGAGCCCCAGCGGATATAGGGGCACGATCCCCTGAGACGCGACACCCCCTGCCTCTGCCTCAGTGCAGTCCACGGCAGGGGAGACTCATGAGACCCCTGGATTCAGAGATGACGGGTGCAGCGAGGTCTGGGCCCCACCCGGGTCACCCAAGGGGAGAAAGCAGCCTGTGGAGCCTCGCATACGAAGGAGGGAGTAGCAGACCGGCGGCCGCATCAGGAGACGGCCCTCCTGGAGACGGCGTTTCGCGCCTATGTGCCCTGGTGGAGGCAGACCAGACAGCGGGGGCGGCGCATGGCCTAGAGAGTTGAGGCCGCTACTGGCGCTCCCCCTGCTCCACGGAGACAACCTGAGGCCCGGTGAGTGGCTGCACCTTGGGACGGGTCCGGTGTTGCTTCTGAGGTGCCCCCGTTAAGCCTGATTGCAAGCATTTTGACTTTGAACCTGGGGCCCATGGGCAGTCCACCGGTTGATAGTGGGGGGCCTGTGTCCTAGGGGCTGCCCCGGCCACTAGAGCTCCCGACTTTGATGCACCCGGGCCCGGACTTTGCTTACAGGCCTGCTGTAGCCTCCCGGGGAGTATTGACCGCGCTTCTTAGGGGAGCGACAGGACAGCCCAGGGGCCGCTACGGGGGCTCCGAGAAAGAGCTCCACTTGGTTCTGGAACGCTGATCGCTGGGCCGGTCTTGAGACATCTTGTGGAGTGGTGACCTTGGCCGCAGCTTGGGATCGTGCCTCCTATCGGGGAGGGGAGAGAACGGGGCGTAACTCAAGAGATTTGCAGAGTCCTGTACTGATTAGCGGAGGTTTTGCTTGCTGGACGCCCAGGGGGATGGACGGGGACCCTCCCAGCATGCGCCTCTTTCTTGTTGCAGCTCTGGAAAGCGCAGGGGCATTTCCCGTCCAGGACACAAAAGGGGAAACCTTTGACAGACATATTTGGCCGCTCGTGGTCCAATCCTAACATGGCGGCGGCAGCACCTGTGAACGTGACCACCAAACCCCGAGGGTCCGCAGAGGATGAGCTGATAACAAAGGCGTTTTTAGAGTCGCTGTTTCGCACTCTCCGCGAAGACATACAGTCAGTAAAAACCGAGTTTGCAGCAAGGAGATGAGAAGGGATATGGATGCTATCGGAGAACGAGTGGCCACTCTGGAGGAGAAAATCGACGGTGGTGTGACTGATATAACAGCGCTCCAGCAGGAAGTACTCAGGGTGCAGGACCAACATATGGATATTCAATCACATCTGGAGGATTTGGCAAATAGGCCCCGTAGACATAACATTAGGATCCGGGGGGTGAAGACAGCGGAAGACACCAAGGATCTGTTTGCTTTCTCCAACAGCCTCTTCCGACACATCCTCGGCGACTCCCATACCTCAGACATTATCCTGGACAGAGCACACAGGGTTGGGTCGCCCAGGGCACCCAATGCCCCGCCAGCAGACATATTGGTCTGTGTACAGGACTTCAAGATTAAGGAAGCCATCCTTACTAAGGCACGGTCATTGCACCCTATCTCTTTCTGCGGTCACTCCCCAGTGCTATAACAGGACTTAGCTCTGATCACCCTGCAACGCCGCCGGCAATTCCACCCTGTAACTGAGCACCTTCGGCAATTGGGGATCCCATACTCATGCGGTCACCCCTTCCGCCTCATCTTCCGCTATAATGGAAAACTTCACCAACTCCACTCCCGGATGGACACCTGCCGGCTGCTGGGCATTGCCCTACCAAATGAAGAAGACGACGCACACAGCGCTGGATCGGGACCGGAGGTCTTCCCGTCGGGATGGCAAAGACGGGGCAGGCGGAGACGCCCCCGGAAACTGCACCAAACTGAAATTGCCAGGAGCCAGCGGGCGGCCGTCACGGCTGTCTTGGAGGCCCTCGCAGGTGAGAGATCTAGCACTAAGTGACATCCGGGGGGATATGGGTCTGCTTTTTCTGCCTTGGTCCAGATTTCTTGCATGTTCCCACAGGGAGTGTAGGTGGGCGGCGGGTGGAGTGGTACTCTTCCCCTTGGCCGCAACACGGAGCCCCCTCTTTTCTCTGACCAGTCATCTCAGGATGGCGGACAATGTCACATGACTTCCTCCGATCAAACTGTCCCCAACTGGTTGTTGTATTGGGGCCGAGTTTCAGGGAACTTTGGGCCTTTTCTTTTCCCCCCCTTTTTTCTTTTTAGTTGTGTCCCCTCGTCCACCCTTTTCCCCTGCGCTCTGCGTCTCAGCTATTTAGAGGGGTGAGTTATCCTTCCCTATGCCCTCAGATCTTGGTCTACACAACTGTCCACAATGTAATACAGCTCCTGCCTTCTGCTACATTTCATGCCACATAACCCAGTCCGTATCTTGACGTTTATAGTGCGCGGCCTAAACAACCCCATTAAGCGCAGGGCAATCCTACACTATCTTGAGCACTCCAACGCCGACATATGTCTCCTTCAAGAGATGCATCTTATCCCCAAGGACCATCATAGAATGAAGTCACGTGCGTTCCCCACACAAATGTTTCCTCTAACTTTACTAAATCGTCTGGGGTTGCCATACTTGTTTCCAGCTCCTTCCAGAGTAAGGCGATACAGAAAGAGGCAGAACTTAAGGGTCGTTTGCTCGCATATCAATTTCAGGTGGCGGGTGTTTCTTTTATAGCGGGCTCCTTCTATGCTCCCAATGAGGGGCAGGAAAAATTCTTCCACAACGCTCTTACTGAGGCGACGGCTAACTCGGAGAGGTGTCTATTGCTGGGGGGGATTTGAATATGGTATTTGATAACATTCGCGACCGCTCGTGTCAGCGATCAAGTCAAGTTGGTGCTCTCTCGTCGGCAGCCTCGGCACGTCTCCAAGATCTGGGCATAGTTTACATTTGGCGCCACTTTCACCCCCACAGTCGAGCATACACCTTTTACTGAGGAGCACACAAGACATACGCCAGACTAGATTATCTCCTCAGCTCCACCCCGATACAGGCTCTTGCGTGCGACTCCGAGATCCTGACAGCATTTCTCTCAGACCATTCCCCGGTCATCGCCTCCTTCCGTATCCCCCCTGCGTGGCCGCCGATGAGACACTGGCGACTTCGCGACACACTGCTCCACCGGGTTTCCACTGTTAATCAAATTAAAGGCGCCATCACAAACTACCTTGACCTCAATAGTACCCCGGACACCTCCTTAGCAACACAATGGGTGGCTCTCAAGGCGGTATTACGAGGGGAATTTATAGCTATCTCCACCACCAAAATCCTAGAACGTAGTTGCAAACGGGCCGAGCTCACCCAGCGGTTAGCCGAGTTAGAACAGATGCACCAATGCAGGGGGGCAGCCAGGGCATGGCACCAACTCTGCGTGGAAAGGAAACAGCTCGCGGCACTCGATCAGGACCGAGCCGAGTATGCGGCACTCTGCCTCCGTCACTCCTATTATGTTGGGGTGATAAATGTGGTCGCCTCCTCACACACAAGTTACGAGAAACTAGGCAACGACAGGGAGTGCAGACTATCAGTACTTCCGGGGGGGAGCTCACCACTGATGACACGGCCATTGCGGAAGTCTTTAGAGACTTCTATGCAACACTGTATTCAGGCGACACTTTAGATGCACAGCACTGCAGCGATTATCTGCAGACGGCAGCGATACCCGCTCTCAACAAAGCACAGGCTGACTACCTCGACAGGGACATAGGCACAGAGGAGGTTATTGCAGCAATTTCTCGGCTTAAGCTGGGCAAGTCGCCTGGGCCGGACAGTTACACGGCGGCCTTCTATAAAAGTTTTGTGCACAAGTAGTGCCCATACTGCGGTATCTGTTTAACACCTTCGCAAATGACGGGGCTATACCAGCGGAGATGGTGGAAGCATCGAAAATAGTTATTCCGAAGCCCAGGAAAGATAGGACACAATGCAGCGCGTACAGGCCGATTTCCCTGTTAAACGTTGACATCAAGTTGTACACTAGTATTCTCGCCACTCGGCTAGCGCCATATATGACCCAACTGATAGAACCGGATCAGGCTGGCTTTATCCTGCAACGGCAAACAAGCGACAATACTAAGAGAATCCTCCACCTGATAGAGAAGGCATCCTGTACTACAGGGGAGTACATGTTGTTGGCTATAGACACCAAAAAAGCCTTTGACAGAGTCCATTGGCCGTATCTAGAGCAGATCCTGATCCGATTCAGCTTTGGTGATAAATTGCGTTCTCGGATACTTAACTGTTATCGCCTGCCCAAGGCGACCGTTCGGGTAAATGGCCAGACGTCCTCGCGTTTCTCCATAGGCAGAGGCACTAGGCAGGGGTGTCCCCTTTCACCCCTCCTGTTCGCGCCCTAAATGGAGAGGCTGGCGCTGAGGGTTCGCAGCCACCCCCTCGTCACAGGCATTCGTTTTGGAGGCGACACTCACACCATCAGCCTCTGTGCTGATGATATTCTGCTCTCCCTCTCTAGCCCGATCCTGGCAATGCGCGCTTTTTTCGTAGAACTGTATTGCTTCGCGCAGGCCTCCAGCTTTAAGGTCAATATTGATAAATCGGTTGCATTAGATATATCCCTTTCCACTGCCACACTGGCTCATCTGTAAGAGGAACACACTCTCCAGTGGTCGACCTCATCGATCCCTTATCTGGGAATTCAGCTTGCGCCCACTATTCCAGCCACCGTTGCTGTTAACTACTCCAATCTTCGCTCACTCATCCGCTCGGAATTGGGAAAGTGGAAGCACCACACTTTATCATGGTTAGGCAGAATAGCAGCCATTAAAATGACCATCCTCCCTCAAATCCTGTATCTCTTCCAGACCCTTCCCCTTCGGCCTCCCTTAGGATGGATTCAACAGACACAGGCTGACCTAGCGAATTTCATCTGGCAGGGCCGTAAGCCTCGGTTCAAACATGCGATCGCGGTTCTCCCACCGGAGAGGGGGGGTGTCGGGATTCCGGACTTACAGCTTTATTTTAACGCTGCACAACTCCGCTACTTGTAATGGTACCGCTTCGAATTGGAGAAGCATTGGCAGTTTCAAGACCAGGCGGTCGCAGCTATGCCCCTTCAGGGCATCCCCTTTCTTCGGAAAACAGAGAGACTGCCCAATCTATATGCTTCATATACCACGGGTACGATCATGGAGGTTTGGGACCGCACCAGCACTGCTCACGAGCTGACTTCCTTTCCCTCCCCACTGACGCCCCTCTTTAATAATCCTGAATTTCACCCTGGCACTGATCCTAAGGCATTCACTGCATGGCGTTGCTCCGAGCGTTGATCCCTCGGTCATCTCTTTGATTTAGAAGGGATTCTCTCATTCCCACTACTTAAGACACATTACGGCATCCCTGAATCAGAACGTCTACGGTACCTTCAACTTAGGCACTGGGCGCTCCACCGGCAAATTAAACCCGGTGCCCAGCGCCTACTGACCCCATATGAAAAATGGCTTATCACCCGCACCTCTGATAAAAAGCTTATTTCTGACCTATATAAACAGCTGCTACTGAATGCTACTCACACCTATAACGCAGGTCGATTGCGCTGGGAGCGGGAATTGGAACGCACCCTAAGCCATAAAGAATGGGATGGTATCTACCACAGGGCACGGCACTCGGCATACCACATGGGCCTCACAGAGACATTGACTAAAGTGCCCTGTGTTGGAGGGGATGCAGGGAGGTGGGCACACTCACACATCTTTTATGGAGCTGCGATCGCATCCAGCCTTACTGGTCTCGCATATTGGATGAGGTGGACACCCACTTTGACACACAAATTACGCAATTCCCTGCGTATGTCCTCTTGGGCTTACGCAACCCTATCACGTATCCCTTAAAATCTAGAAGGAGTCGGTTGATAGCTATCACACTGGGGGCAGCCACTCAGAATATTCTCACGCACTGGCATGCTACCCACCCACCAACACACTCCGGATGGCTGCAGAGGCTTTGGCAGGTACTGGACATGGAAAAGCTCATCCTCACTCTTGCGGGCAGAGGGTCTGAATTTCCGGAACTGGGGCGACCTTTCTTGACACTACTCACGGCCGAATTCAGAGAACTGACATGCCCCCGTTATCTCAGACTTCTCCACCTTGCTGACACACAACTCCCGCAAGCAGGACCCTCACACACCCTCAAGCGGGCGCGCTAAATCTCGTGGCGTTTTTTTCTTCCTCACCCCCTTTTTTTTTTCTTTCATCTGTCCGTGGACGAGGGGAGGGGTTGAGGGGGTAGAGTGGGGGTTTTCAGGTTTGTTCTGTTTTTCCTATCCCCACTCTTTGTTTTCTTTGTAGACCCGCTCCGCGCATCTTACTTTTGTAATGTTCTTACTTGTGACACTAGATGTCCTCATTGCACTGTCTACAGGGAGCTGGGGGTTTCTTTGTTGTTTCTTCAAAACTAATAATAGATTTAAACCATAAAGATGCATCTTTTAGTGAAGGTGATTTTTACATTCTGTGTTTGAAAATTCCACTTTTAGAGAGTAGGTATTTATCTTGCTTAGCCATCCATTAGGCCTCTGTGGGGGTTGTGGATTGACTGTCTGGGTTTTGGTTGACAGGGGCTGGGGAGGAGCAGTGGCTCCAGATAGTCGATGTGGGCCAGGAAAGGGCTGATTAAGGCCTGGGCTGCATTTAGAGTAAGGGGAGGAGATTTCCTTTCATCATAATGGACCTGGTGGAGACAATGCCGTCTCCACCTCTTGCCAGGAAGCCTCACCAGAGAGGGCAGAACTGGTTCTGACTGGGCACAGACACTCTCTGCCTGAGAGGGCAAAAGTGGGGACCAAACCCCTGAACATTAGACCTCTTTTGGACCAAGAAGACTGCCAAGAATAAGAGCCGGAGAAGCTGTCAGGAGGAACTACAACTTTGCTGAGTGCTTTGCTGTGTTGGCCTGCAGTGGCTGCGTCTGTCTTGGTCAGTGAAAGGACTGGACTGCACTTTCTACAACTTCTTTCTTTGAGTGTCTCCAAGAGCTTGAGGTAGAGCTTGCCCCCTGTTCAAGAAGTCTCAGGAACACTAAAGACTTCAAGTTCTTCTGCCCTCAGCACTGGGACTGTGTGTTTTGTGCTGCAACAGAAGAAAAAGCAACCCAACGCTGTCTACGACGCCACTGCCGACTCTGTGTCCTGAAGGCACCGCAGAGGGCTCTGCCGCAATGGCGCACTGCGATCCTGGTCTCACCGACGACGCCATCTAATGCCACCACCAAGCCGCTACTCGCACCGGGACCTGTGGACACCGTACTCGGCACCGCCTCGCTTCATGACGCCGCCTTGGTATCCCCGATAACACCGCTTCACACTGACATCGATGCAGCTGCTTACACAGTGGTTCGAGGGCATGGCTCGTAAAGTTACATGACGCACCGCCCTCATCCTGCACCGCAGCCTTGGCCTGCCGGCACCGGCGCAATCGACTCCAGTTCATCAGCCGACGCTGCATGCACCGTGACCTGCCAGCACCGTGACGGGCACCGCATCACTTCGCACCGCGACTCTGGTCTCATCGACACCGCCATCTGACGCCGCCATCGACCAGCTGCTCACACTGCGACCTGAGGGCATCGTGCACACTTCGCACCGCAGCACCTAACACCCGCCGACGCCAGCGCTCCTGACTTCAACCGCGAGGAGTTCGATCTGCAATGCGTGTGACTTCAAGGGCCCGACGACTCCTGCACCGACATCTTGAACCAACGCCTGCAGATGCCATGCTTTCAGAGCTCAACCAGAGGCCGCCAACGCCCTGCATTTCTAAATGTACTGTTTTGCAGGTCTTGCTGACACTGTAGTTGGCCCATGATGACGCAGTCAGCCAGAACCGTTTGGATTTGTTTTTTCACAACGCCGTGATAGCCCTTGATGTAGCCGTTGACTTTAAGGAACTGTATTTCAAGGTTATTTTGAAATCAGAAGATTTCTAAGTACCGTATTGCAGAAGTTATCGTTTTTGGTCTTGTCTTGAGTATATAAAAATATTGGATATTTTTCTAAACTGGTGTGGTGTCCTCTTGTAGTGCTTACACTGTATTACTGTTGGCTATGTGCAAATGCTTTACACACTGCCTTTAAGATAAGCCTGACTACTCGTGCCAAGCCAACAAGTGGGTGAGCAGGGATTATTTTAGTAGTGTAACTCCCTTATCCTGACTAGATGGAAGGGTCCCTACTAACCTCTGCCAACTAGAGACCCCCATTTCTAACACCGCCTAACATTTTTTATCGTATATGTTTTCCAACTTCTATCAAAGATTCATTGTCATTACATAAATGCTTTGAACTGTAAAGATTTTTTTTTACCTGACAGAACCAATTGTTGGTTATGGATATGCCCAGGTTCTGAGGGATACTGGGTAACACCATTACTTTCAACATGAATCGGTTAGGATGCAGCTACCATTTCCTTTGAATACTCACCCGCGGATCTATACTTGAGGGGCACCTGGCACACTGATTTTGAGGCTAATACCAACATGATACAAAAGTACTCCATTTACCCTCCTAGGCTTGGTCATAGCGCCAATGACTTTTTGGCGATGTACAAGTTCATTCTTGACATATTCACTGCATTTGGGAACTATGTGACCCAGTGTGCAATCTGTGTTATTTCTGACTGTAAATGTTTGGTGTGTAAGTCATGGATAAAGCATTTACCTTTGAATGAGTAGACCATGACATTATGCAGCCACATCAGCTTGTGTTTGTTATGTGAATTACTAATGTATCTTTCTGCTCCAGACTTAAGTGGATGATGGCGTTATATGCAACTTCTACATTGTTTATGTCTTGTGTATGCAATTGTATGTGTAATGCAGACATGACAAAATGACAGTGTCCACCCTGTGACAGTAGTGTGCATGATTCACATTGTGAGACTCTGTGTGAATTAGGTGCCACGCATATATGGCTTTACATGATCCTATTGTGGGTACCTTTAACCATGTAATTGTTTTCACAAACCTAAATCTTGGCTTGATTGGTGGGGAGTTGTTGAGTATGTGATGCTTGATCACATAAACGATGTCAGACAAATTTTACACTACAGCACACTAATTGCTGTGTCACCATACCTTGGTAACATGTCTAGGAAGGTTACTAATGCTGTGATATGTATCTAAGGTACAGCTTTTTCATTGAACAGGTATTTCCAATGTTTTGTAGCTTTAATTGTGTTCAGATTTCATGTTCTGTTTGTCTCAATGCATGTTGCTTTGTACATTGTGACATAACATCAACTGTGTTTACACTTTACACATAGGTATAACAGATGACCTCCAGTCTACAGGTCCTATCCAGACCTACAGAGCATGGAAGAACGTGATGCAATAAGGAAATACTGATACACAAGGCCAATTATTGAAGAGCTGTTTGGGCAGTTGTCACCTCATTTGCAGCCTGGTCGCAAGTATCCAACTGCACTGACACCCAAAGTGAAGGATATGGCAGAGGTACATTTCTTTGCCACCGGTTCATTCCAGTACACAGTGACAACATCTCGTGGAATGTCCCAAACCATACTCAGTCATGTCCTTCATGATGTGTTGGAGGCATTCCTCCGTTACCTGGACCAGAACATATAGTTCCCAATACCTGGAGAGTTGTCAGACATCAAGGTGGAATTCTTTGCGTTGGGTCGGATGCCCCATGTTATTGGCTCTATTGATTGCACCCATGTGGCATTGATCCCACCACAGGCAAATGAGCAAATGTATTACAACAGAAAACATTACCACTCCATCAATGTGTAGGTGGTATGTTTGGCTGACATATCCATCTCCCACATCTGCGCATGTTTCCCTGGATGGGCACATGATGCATATATCCTGAGGAATAGCTTCATCCCCAGTTTTATTTTTAAACATAGTTTTTATTGAGTTTCCATTTGCAAGAATATATACACATGCAACAAATGATGTAATCCGTGGCATATTGACATCTAAAGTCAGTAGGGCATGTAGATGCGACAAGCGGCGCACGTGCTTGTCCACCTGAACAATAATTGAAACTCAAGTTTGATGTTCTGTGGGGTAAAACGCTCCAAATACCAGTCGCAACTTTGCGCGCTATAAGCACAAAGTAGAGGCCGGTAATGAGAGAACCTGGTGTAATAAAAGGTATTTGTTCTGAAGGTATAGCAAGAGCAGCGTAAGGTGGTACTGCTGCAGACTACGCTTGCTGTGGGCTGGTGCCTGCTAGCATTCAGCCTTGGGTATCTGCCGATCCATGAGAAAGGCAGCAGGGGACTGGTGTGCACCCAGCTCCTTGGGGGATGTGGACGATGGATCAAGTCAGAGGGTCTCCTGCAGGTGAGTTAGGAGCGCCCGTCCCTAAGTGCAAAAGGTTATTGGCTCACGGTAAATCATAATGGTGAAGGAAGGCCAATGGGGCACATACACACTGTGCACAAACTCGCTGCAGACAGCTGCCTTTTACATGGCCCCTCTTCAATGTTTACAATTAAGCATTCTCGCCTTGGCAATCAACGAATGCTTTGGTGTCCCTTACTGATCGGATAAATTAAGATAAGAAACAGCCTCTGGGCTCAGGTCGTGCTGCATTTAAAACGGCATTAATAACTCAGAGGATTGAGGTGCCCAATAAATAGGGGAGGTCTAACAACAACTAGAATTTGCATAAGAAGACATACACACAGGGGTGGTGCACACATATGCACACATTGCGAGCAGATAATTGTGAAACCAAGTTACTCAAGCCTATTTCTTTATATCTATGCCTTCATATTAAAATGGCATTTATTTAGGCCCACATTGTAATTGGATGGGCACATTGATGCAGTATGCCGATTTGTCCTCAGTGGGACTTTGGGACTACTGCTGCTGATTTCTGAGGTAATACTGTATGTTGGCCCTGTTTCTACTGGAAGAATTAACCAGGTTCTACCTGGTGAATTTTCAATGTCAATGTCAATGTCAATGTCAGAGATTTTTGTATAGCGCACAATTCACCAAAGGTCTCATGGCGCTAGCAACCAAGACAAAGAAACCGGGAATGACTGAAAGTGCTCATGCAACAACATTTATTGGGAAAAAAGCCAAGTTTTCAGCTTTCTACGGAAAAAAAATGATCATGTATAGAGAGCAGATCCAAAGGAAGTTTGTTCCAAAGCAAAGGGGCTAGGTATGAAAAGGAACGACCACCATTGCGGACTGTCCGGATGCGAGGTTGAACAAGGAGAGGTTTGGAGCTGGACCGCAGGGGGCGTCCAGGAACATACCATTGGAGTTTTTTTGCCAGGTAAAGTGGACCAGTGCCATGCATTATCTTATGCGTGAGACTTAGAAGTTTGAAACGCCCTCTTTGGCGGATCGAAAGCCAGTGCAAAGTTTTTAAGGTAGGAGCAGAGGGGGTGCGGGAAGGAAGATTCAGAACAAGTCTTGCGGCCGTGTTCTGAAGGATTTGAAGTTTGGAAATTAAATCCTGGTTGAGTGCGGTGAAAAGGGCATTGCCATAGTCCAAGCGGCTAACTATAAGACCCTGGACCAAGGGTTTTCTTGCTTCAATGGGTAGCCATTTAAAGATCTTGCGTAACATACGCATTATCCCAAAACATGTCCCAAGCACTTGATTTATATGGGTCTTCAAGGATAAAGAATTGTCAATCACGATGCCTAAGTTACGGACTGCGGACTTGGGGGAGGGACAAGTGCCCAATTCTGATGGCCACCAAGCGCTGGTCCAGAGCTGTTCGGCTTTCCCAAATAAAATAACTTCAGTCTTCCCGCCGTTCAGTTGGAGCTTATTTAGACTCATCCATTCATTTACACGAATCAAGCAGCTCTTAAAGCGGGTCTGGACATCAGACTGGTCGGGGTCACAGGTCACTAGCAGCTGGGTATCATCGGCATAGGAAAGTGTGTCAAAACCATATGACCTGATGATATCAGCTAAAGGTGTTAAATATACATTAAACAGCATGGGGCTGAGAATAGAGCCCTGCGGGACCCCCACTGTTACAGGATATGAACAGGAAACGATCCCATCCACGGAAACCGCAGTGAATCGGTCTGTCAGATAGCTGTCGAACCAGTCAAGGGCCCTCCCTCTGACACCAATCTCCCACAGAATTTTCACTGAGTGCTGAAGAATCAAAAGTGTGGCAATCCTGCATTCTGATCAGTTTATGGTTGTTAGAAATGGGGGTCTGTTAGACTTGGCATCTTTTGGTCTGTTTCCCCTGTCTTTTTGCTTTCTGACCTCCCGGTTTCGACACTGTTTTTGCTGGTTTAGTGTCGCTGCACACTTTCTGACTGCTGTTCAGTGTAAAAGTGCAAGTGCTCCTGTTTTAAATTGTTGTTATGAATTGGTGATTCTAGTTTTGATTTACTAATCAATCCCTAGTACAGTGCACTGTGTGTACCCAGGAAGGTAAATCAAATGCTGCCAGTGGGCTTGCAGCACTGGTTGTGCCACCCACCCAAGCAGTCCTTCAAAGGTAACTCAGATCTGCCACCGCAGTATCTGTGAGCAGTCTAGTACTGCCATGTCGACTTGGCAAGTGAACCCACTTGCCAGGGCCTAACCTTCCCTTTCCTCACATAGGAGTCAACTCTATGGTAAGCCCAAAGAACCCCTGTGGGCAGGGTGCAGTGTATGTGAAAGGTAGGGCATGCCCTGGTGTGTGTGGCTACCCGTTCCCATAGGATAAAATGGGGAGTTTGCTTATAACATTTTATAAACATAACTACCCCTGGGAACAAGGTAGGAAAATAAAATTTATTATGCCTGGACTCAGAATGTTAAAATGCATCTTTTAGTGCGGGTCATTCTTAGAACAAGCCTAGCGTTGCAGTGCATGCGCTGCTCGCTCTGCGAGGCATGCTGTAGTAGGGTATGTTTTAAATGTGGAGCGGAAGCCCCACCCATACATTTCATTGGCTGGTGTGATTGTACTTGGTAAATACTGGCTTCTCATTGTTAGTGAGGCTTATTAGTCCATCCTTGTTATCGCCCTGTCGCCATTTGTTATCTCCCAGAAGGACTGGATCTTTTACTTGTGGCGTTACACGATCTCCTTCATAAGTCGGTAGGCACTATTTTTGTTTTTTGTATTTGCAGCATGGTCCGGGGCGCTGGACCACACTCTGTATGCAGTGCATGATAGCAGAGGGGGCTCGGACTGTCAGCACTGCGGGGACTCAACAGGGATGTCAAGACTTGCATGAGGTGAAGTGGAGGGCAGCAGCTGGAAGAAGCAGTCTGACACAGTGCTTTCTGCTGCACTTCTGCAGTTTTGCAGCGCTGTGACTCCAGGCACTGTCATTGCTGTACTTGGTAGTATTTGCTGAATTCGGTAGGATGGAAGGCTGGGTTGGCCTCACAGGCACGTACTTCCATCCCTGGGCCTGTGCCTAGTCTCCTAGGGTTGGTACCAAGTGTGGTCTGTTCTGCTGATGACTGGAGGCCGTGCAGGGCTTAAGCCAAAGCTGCACAGTGGGGGCCACAGGTCCCGTGTTCACACGTGAAAGCAGCAAGGGCAGCAGCATCTGGCTGGTCATGGTCATCAAGTACGGTGCCACCACGTGTCTGCTTCAGACATCACTGATGCCGTACGGTGGATCAAAAGGTGGCTGGAGACCCCCTGTAGAGCGGGATACAGCTCTGCAGCCTGTGGCCATTACTAGTGTGAAAACACCCCAGGGTGCCGGCAGCAGGCTCACAAGTGTGAGCGTTTGCTTTTTTTTCATGAGGGCAGACATGCTTCACAAGCAGAAGTCTGCCCCACCTCTCTCACTGCCAGCCCTGGCACCCAGGATCCTACAGCCACAGGTTTGGGTGCTGGGCAGTGAACACGTCTGGATGCAGTGGGATGGAGGAGGCGAGGCGGGCCTGGACATCTGTTCTGAGTGAAGGAGTGGGGTGGTGCCAGAAGATGTTACTGCTGAGAGGGCAAGAAGGCCTAAGGCCATGTTCTGCTGCAGGGAGAGGGCACCTGGAGAGTGTGGAGGAGGGGACGGTGCGGGAGGCAGCCCCACACAGAGCCCGCGGAGCCTGGCCCCGCTGCAGGAGGGCAGGTTGGAGCTGAACTGCTTGAGAGGCAAGGGAGGAGTCCAGGTAAGGTACCGAGCCTTGGATAGGGTAGGAGGAGGTATCCATTCATGTTTACCAGAGTTTATGCCAGTGTGGGTGGACATAGGGTGGGAAGTCACCTCTGCCAGACCAGGAGGTTGCACTAGTCTGGCAGGACATTCGCTTTCACTCCTGAGGGGTGGGGGAGTCGGGTAGACAATTTATTTGTGCCAACGTGACTTTAGCAACACAACAAAAACGAGTAGGAGATGCACTTTTCAGAACAAGTGGTTCAACATCTCGTCAGGGGCAGAAAGCGCTACATGAACTCTAATAAGTTGCATTTTAATACAGACCGTGCTGGCACAGCATCAGTTTTAGCTGCGTGGCAGAACCCACACTTGGAAAATTGTCTCCTGGTGTTTTTGACTCTCATCCTCCTTGCGCTCAAATCTCCCAGTAAGTGTCAGTCGGATGGGGCGAGGGTGGTGGACTGAGTTCTTTAACTCAAATGGTTTAGAGAATTGAGTCCACATTCGAAAAAGTCTGAGGATTCGAATCAGGGCTGCTGAGAACAAGAGCATGCACATTTTTTTACTGTGTTGCTAACACGACCCTGCTCTTGAATAGCAAACGCAGTTTCTTCCACCTTATGCCACCACCGAGCCGTGGCTTGCACCGCGACCTGTATGCACTGCACTCTGCACTGCCACGCTTCACGCCATTGCCCTGGTATCCCTGACGACGATGCTCCACGCCGACATCGATGCCGCTGCTTGCACAGTGGTTCAAGGGCACCGCTCGTAAGTTACATGACGCATCGTCCTCATCCCGCACCGCAACCTTGGCCTACCGATGCCGGCACCATCGACTTCAGTTCGTCAGCCGATGACAGTGCTTCAGCAACGACGATGCCGCTGCTTGCACCATGACTTGCCATTACCACAACGAGCACCACATCACTTTGTACCGCAGTCTTGGTCTCATCGACGCCGCTGGACGGCCATCACCGAGCTGCTGCCTGCACTGCGACCTGAGGGCACCGGACACTGCACCGCTCCACTTTGCACTGCAGCCCCGACGCCTGCCGATTCCAGTGCTCCCGACTTCAACTGCGAGGAGTTCAATCTGCAACAAGTTTGAGTTCAAGGGCCTGACAACTCCTGCACCAACCTCCGGAAACGACACCTGCGGACGCCTGCCTTTTGGGTCTCATCAAGAGATTGCCGACGACCTGCATTTCTAAAGGTACTGTTATGCAAGTCTTCCAGACACCATAGCTGGCCTGCGACGCCGCAGTCTGCCAGAACTGTTTGGATTTGTTTTTCACAAAGCCATGATAGCCCCAGACGGAGCTATCGACTTCAAAGAACTATATTTCAAGTCTATTTTGATTACTGAAGATTCGTAAATACTGTATTGAGGATTTTTATCGTTTTGGTCTTGTTTTGAGGAAATAAAAATATTGGATATTTTTCTAAACTGGTGTGGTGTCCTTTTTTAGTGCTTTCACTGTGTTACTGTTAGCTATGTACAAATGCTTTACACACTGCCTCTAAAATAAGTCTGACTGCTCGTGCCAAGCTACCAATGTGGTGAGCAGGGGTTATTTTAGAAGTGTAACTCCCTTATCCTGACTAGAAGGAAGGGTCACTACTTGGACAAGGTGCAAACCATTGCCAACTAGAGACCCCCATTTCTTACAGGGTCTCTAGTTGGCAGAGGAAGGTACCATTGTCCAAATAGGGATCCATCCTTCTAGACAGGGTAAGGGGGATGCACACTTTAGATAACCCCTGCTCACCCCCTGGGTAGCTTGGCACGGGCAGACAGGCCTATCACAAAGGCAATGTGTAAAGTATTTGTACTCAAAACACACAGTAATACAGTGATAACACCACAAATGGACACCACACCAGTTTAGAAAAATAAAGTATTTTTACCTAAACTCAACAAGACCAAAACAACAAAAATCCAACATACCAGTATTAAGAATATGACTTTAAAAATGTTTTAAGCAACTGGGTCCATAGAAAACTATGTATGAGTGATTTCTCTCAAAGTACCTGTAGTTGCGACAAAATTCACAAGGCCATACAGGGATGGGAAGCGTCAAGAAGACAAAGAGATGTGTCAGTTCCTGAGACCATGGGGAGGCGATGCAACAGTTCTGCTGCATGCAGGAGAAGTAATCCGTATTGTCCGGTCTGTAGGGGGAAGTGATGTGTCGACTCTAAGATGATTCTGGTCAGCGGGTGATGCGTCGGGAAAACTTGAAGCAGAGGTACGATGTGTGGAAATCTGGGATGCACCAGTGATCGATACAGTGGCGACGTGTGGCGCTGCATCAGTTTCTTCAGCCACGATCCTTGGATGAGTCGGTTCTTGCAGTGGCGGTGAGGCGCTGCACTGATTTCGGCAGCGGCTCAGCGATGCATGGAGATTCTTCTCACACAGCAGTGCTGTGTTCAGGAAAACAGCCGCAAGAACAACAATGCATCAATTTTCTTGTAGTTGTGTTGCTTTTCCAGCTCCCAACAGGAGGAACAACCTCCAGATAGCCAACACAGTCACAGGCACCTCTTGGCAGGCCAGAACCCCTAACAAGGAAGTTCTGGGGAGCTGGCGTGAAGTCTTTTTGTCCCTGAGATTTCAGAACAGGAGGTATGCTCTACTCAAGCCCTTGGAGATCTTCCTCAAGCAGGGGTACACAGGACACAGCAAAGTCCTTGTACTTTTCTTGGCAGAAACAGCTACTGCAGGCCAACCCCAGACAGCACACAGCAAAGGGGCAGTACTCCTCCTCCAGTTTCCCCAGCTCTTCTCCTTGGCAAAGGTTCCTCTTGATTCCAGAAACAGTCTAAAGTTCAGGGCTTTTAGGTCTAATACTTATACCCCAAAATGTCTTTGTTCTCTTTGTGCAAGAGTCTCTGAGCCCAGTCCAAACCAGTTCTCTCCTCCTTGGTGCAGCATGACCACAGGGGGTGGAGCCAGCTTTGTGCAAGGGAGACAGGCCCTATTCAAGTGCAAGGAAATCTCCTCCCACTACTCTAAATTCAGCTAGGGTCTATTCAGCCCAGCTCTGAGTCATCCAGGAAGGATCAGGGGCCGTCTACTGTGACTGCACATCCGCAGCCCCTGTTACTCCAAAACCGGACAGTAAATACACAAAAAGGCAGAGGCACACAGAATGGTTAAACAAGAAAATGCCTACTTTCTAAAAGTAGACATTGCAAACACATAATTTAAAACCCATCTTTACTAAAAGATGTGTGTTGTAATCTTCCATTTAAATGTATATATTTACATGCCTCTTCTTGTATATATATTTATTATGCCTCTTCCTTGTTATTTACAATGGTATGTTCCACCCCTGTGTTGCTGGGACTTTGGTTCCTCTTTAGAACCCTAGGGAGTGCGCTGTAGAATGTTGGACAGTGAGCGGAAGGGATTTGGACATGGCAGTTGGGAAACTTCCTTACTGAAATAAACCCACGTTTTTGGAAATCTACCTGTGTCTCCTGGACTTACTTACTTCATTTGGCGATGAGCTATTGAGGACTGCTGCGCAGGGGGAAGCTGGGTTTCCCAGCCCAGTTACTTTGCCAGTCCAACTAATTCCCCCTGGTGTGCCTTGTCTGCTCTTACGACAACCCTTCGTCTGGCATCTCTTCTGGTGTTCCCGTCGCCTCGGGGGGCTGCTTCACAAAGCACTGATGCTGTGGTTTTACTCAACTCTACAAGTACTGAAATCCGTATTTTTCCCAATCAGCTGAGGTGCCCATCCGCTGTATCTAGTCGGCTGAGGAGGGGAGCTCCAACGGTATCTCTCCTATGCTGAAGGAAGGAGCTGTGACAGCGGGGGTCTAGTGTCCTGTCATTTTTGTGTGCTGAGGGAATGCTGCTGTCATCGAAGATTATCTGGACTTTTCTGACTGAGGAGAAATAAAAAAATCTATTGCAGCAGCACCCTGTATTGGTAATTTTGATAGTGCCAGGGATACTTTTCTCACTACGGATGCAAGTAACAAGGGCATAGGTACCACTTTGTCCCAAGTGGAAGGAGGTAAAGAAAAGATCATAGCTTTTGTCTCCAGGACATTGAAGGAAGCAGAAATTAACTATTCCACTATTGAAAATGAGGCCTTGTCATGTTTTTGGGGCATTAACCACTTCAAGTATGTTTTGTGGGGAATACCATTTGTAGTAAGAACAGACCCTAAACTGCTTGTGCCATTATTTTCCACTAAAGACATTGAGAAAACTACAACCAGAATTGGCAAATGGCTTACATCTTTGTAGAGTTTCAACTTCAAAGTTGAATATGTACCAAGCATCAAGAATTACGTGGCTGACTTTCTTTCTCACCTTCACACTGATAAGCAAAAAGAAGAGGATGAGCAAGATTTTGAGGTGTTGCAAGTTGCCATCCCTGGCATTTTGAAAGAAGATTGGGAACTCCACATGTCAGATAATGTTTCATCAAAAGTGGCCAGTGAAAGTATAAAAAATGGATGGCCTAGGAAATGTAGAGATCTCCCCGTGGAGATACAACCGTACTGGAATGTGAGAGAAGAACTGTCCATAGAGGGTATTAATGTATTTAAATCCGACAAGATCTTAACCCCAGAAAAACTGAGAAGGCTCATTTGTGAAATAGCTCATGAGGGCCATCTAGGTAGGAATCTTACGAAAAGCAAGCTTCGGTTGGGATATGGTTTCCCTTACATGGATACCATGATAGAGGAATTAGTAAAAGACTGTCATGCCTGTGGTCTCAGTGACAAATCAAAAATCACAAGAAAAGCACCCCTGGAACCTGTGGAAATTCCCATTAAAGCCTGGGATAAGCTAGGTTTAGATCTAATTGGGCCTTTACAAATCTCAGTCTTGCATTGGAGATTCATTTTAGTCTTGGTTGATTACTTCTCCAAATGGATTACTCTCAAATTTGTTAATAAGGTTGACACAAAAACCATCATAAGTTTTTTGTCTGAAGTGTCTGCCAATGAAGGTATCCCCCCACACCCTCATTACTGACAATGGTGTCCAATTAGTGTCAGAAGAAATGAAGCAATTTCTGGTCAGTTTGGCCATCAGCCATATTTCTACTCCCTTATACTGCCCCCGTGCAAATGGGTTAGTTGGAGCGTTGCAACAGAAGGATCAAAGATGCCTTGCAATTAGCCATGGTCTATCAAGGACATGATATGGTCATATCATATTACACCCAACAGTGTGACAGGTTATTCCCCTTTCTGTCTATTGAGAGGTCGCAAGCTAGGCTCCAAATTAACACCCAATTGGCTGTTTGAAAACAACTCTTTCGAATGGCATAGGCAAGTTGCCAGGAAGAAAATGTGGGTGCATCAAAAGAAATACAAGCAAGACTATGATAACAGATGGCGACACAATGGAAATGCAGAGTAGGACAGTGGGTCCTCATTCAGAAACCTGACATAAACCAGAAAAAGTATAATAAATACTATGGTCCAGAGAGAATAAAGGAAGTGGGGAAAAACGTGGTCATAATGGCAGATGGACACATGTGGAGCATGGATAGATTGGTTCTACATCTTGCGCAGGACAGTCCCAGCAAGAGTGTCAGTAGTGCCAATGATCTGCCCACTACCTATGATGTCAAACTAAGTAAAAGGAAAGCAGGTTCTCCAAAGTGGCACACAAACTATGTCATGAATTACGTACTCCTTGAGTGCCTCCCTGGTATTGTTCTTTGATTTTCATATACACCACTGTAGAAAATATTTGTAACCTCCTTTTCGGCCCCTCTCCCTCTGTTCGTTGGTTTGCACAGTTTCCCTCTCTCCTCTAAATTGTGATAAGGGAGATGTGTTGTATTCTTCCATTTAAATGTTTATATATTTATATGCCTCTACTGGTCGAGAAAAGAATGAATGCACAACTCGGTGCCTTTCTACGCGAAACTCAAGCTCTGGATCCCACTCAATATGGTTTGAGAGAAGGACACAGCACAGAGTCTGCTCTCATAAAATCCACTGAAGAGATTAGGGTAGCCTTGGATCTGGGAGGCAAGGCCGCTCTAATTATTTTAGATCTGTCCACGGCCTTTGATACGGTCCATCATGATCTGCTGATGGATCTATTGATGGCATGCGGGATCCAGGATAAAGCGTGGAAGCTTTTGAAAACCTTCCTAACTGACAGATCACAAATCATGTCACTGGGCAATTTTTTTTCCAAACCTTTTTCCCTGCCTTGTGGAGTTCCGCAGGGGTAGTCTCTGAGCCCCACACTTTTTAATGTGTATGTATCATCTTTGGCCCCCCTGATCAGCTCCTTTGGCTTTTGCCTTACCTCGTATGCAGATGACACACACATTCGGCTCAATTCGGACAAAATGGAGGTCATCCTGTTTGGAAACAATGCCAACTTCTGAACCCCAAATTGGTGGCCAGATTCTGTGGGCACTCTTCCTATACCCACCAGGAAAATAAAAAACTTGGAAGTTATAGTGGATGATAAGCTTAACTTTGGTGACCAAGTTAATGCAGTGGCATCTGCCACTTCGTACGTTCTCAGAATGATTAAGAAAATACTGCCTTGTTTGCCAGTGGATAGTTGGCGTATAGTGGTTACAGCACTTATCCTGTCAAGGCTGGACTACTGCAACAGTCTTTACCTGAATATTCAAGATAATTTTTTGCACAAACTTCAACCATTGCAAAATGTGGCCGTTAGATTGCTTACCGACACACCCACATTTGCATCAATTCCCAGGGAAATTAAAAACTTTACTGGCTAACCTTTAAGAATCGGGTGCGCTTTAAATCCCTCTGCACCGTGTACAAAGCCCTAAGGTACAGGACCGGACCATCTGAAGCGACAGTTCCAATGGTATTCACCCAAAAGGACCCTTCACTCTCTTGGAGCAAAATTGGTGATAGTACCACCCACTAAAAAAGCAATGTGGGGATGGAGAGGTTTTGTTACCTGCACTGCAAAGGCCTGGAACAACCTTTCTGTTCATCTGAGGAATGCCACTGATCTCCTGGCTTTCAGGAAGGGATTACAAACCTGGCTCTTTGACATGTAAACCTGTCTACAGCGCTCATTTTCAGAGGACAGTTGCTAGCGCCAGGACACCCTTGGGTAACCTCTACGCTTTAGAAATGTCGCTAACATAACATAACATATTTATTATGCCTCTTCCTTGTTATTTACAATGGTATGTTCCAACCCTCTGCTGCTGGGACTTTGGTTCCTCTTTAGAACCCTAGGGAGTGCGCTGTAGAATGTTGGGCAGTGAGCTGAGGGGAGTTGGACATGGCATTTGGGAAATTTCCTTACTGAAATAAACCCACGTTTTTGGAAATCTACCTTTGTCTCCTGGACTTACTTACTTCAATGTGTTATTAAATTCTGAGTTCAGAGAGCCTAAACTTTATTTCTCTATCTGGTCCCAATGGGAATTTATACTTGTAAGATGTTAGAAAGCATGTCCCATTCTATCCTATTCTATCCTATGGGGCAAGACAGCCTTTCAATAGTGAAGAACTAAATTGACAGTATTTCACTATCAGGACATGTCATACACACCAGTACATGCCCTACCTTTCACATACACTGCACCCTGCCCACATTACCTTGGGCCTACTATAGAGGTGCCTTAAATGTACAAAAAGGGAAGGTTAGGGCCTGGAAAGTGGGTGAACGTGCCAAGTCGACATGGCTGTTAACAACTTCACACAGACTCTCCAGTGGCAGGCCTGAGGTGCCTTTTTGTGCTACTAATGTGGGTGGCACAATCAGTGCTGTAGGGACACTAGCAGTATTTAATTTAAAGGCCCTGGCACACTTCAGTGCACTTTACTAGGGACTTACCAGTAAATCAAATATGCCAATCAGGAAGAACCAATTGTAACAACACTTTACACAGGGAGCACTTGCACTCTGACACTGATCAGCAAAGGCTAAGTGCCCAAAGCATCTAAGCCTGCAAAAACGAATTCCAGCATAGCATAAAAAATACATGAGGTAGGGACAAAATGTCAGGGGAAACCATGCCAAAGATGCCAGGTCTTACAATGCGCCGCAAGTCGAGCAATCAGAAGCCTTTACTTCCACTGGAAATGTGTTCATTATTTTAGCTCATCGCAGGTAGTGCAGACGCTTGATATACCTGCCGCAGAGGACGCTTACCAAGCAGTTTGTGACAATTAATAGGCCAGTGGGTTATGTTTGTCGGGATGATGCTTTGTGCGACTTGCAGTTCATAGGTTAAAATCTCAGTTGGAACAGCGAGCGTTTAACTGTCTCCAAAGAGATGCATGAAACTGCAAAGTATTGTTTAGAGTGCTTTGATTTCCCCAGCCCATTAGCATAATGTTGCAAAAAGGGGTTTCAGGTGGTAGGACTCACTTACTACAATAAAGATAAACCCCAACCATGCTGCTATGTTTGAATTCTGAGATAGTGCTTCTTCAAACTAGCACTCTGAAACTATACTGGCTGCCCGTATGGATGGCTTGTAACTAAGACACCTTGGAGTCACCTGACTTACTTAACATTACCTATACACGGATTTCAACACAGATGATCGATTGTCCCAGTAATGTGGTGTGTGGTGTAGGGTGCATGGACACCCTATACTCGTGTGAAAGGGAGAAGTGTCAGGGCACTCGCCAGGAGGCTAGTGCAGCTTGCACCACCATTTGCCACCACCAGCGCTGTCACATACAGTGCCTACATAGCTACCAATCATGACACAGCTACAAGGTGACATTCTAGATTAGCAACACCCCCACAGCTATCAGTAGGGATTGGGCAACAGTTAAGTTGATATATATTCTCTGGGGCTCAGATAACTGGCTTCCACCGGTGAAGCTGGCTGACAACCTGAGGGATGCATAGCCTAATGATTTAAACAGGCATGACTTGCAAACATGTCAAATCAAGTTCCAGTGCCTGCAATGTTGAAGGTTTTAATGACATGGTGGCCAGAAGCATTATTTTCTAACCCGCAAAAAAAATCAATTTTCTCACACAACTGGGAAATGTAGTTTAATTGAGCGTGAAGTGTCTTCAAGTTCTCTTGGTCACTTTTATCCGGATGACCTTGCTCGGGTGGCTGCACTTATTCAGACAGAACATAGGGCCCGATTCACAGAACTAACTTAAGACAAAATCCTAAACTTACTACCATTTTGGTATTCACAGAAGGCACTTACTCGTTTTGGTATTCACAGAAGGCACTTACTCATTTTGGTATTCACAGAAGTTAGGAGTCCTAACTTTAGGACTCCTAAATGCCTTCTGTGAATACCGAAAGTCCTAAAATTAGGATTTTTCTCAGTTTAGTAGTAGTATAGTTAGGACTCCTAACTTTAGGACTCCTAAATGCCTTCTGTGAATATAGAAAGTCTTAAAATTAGGATTTTTCTCAATTTAGTAGTAGTAAAGTTAGGAATCCTAACTTTAGGACTCCTAAATGCCTTCAGTGAATACCGAAAGTCTTAAAATTACGATTTTTCTCAGTTTAGTAGTAGTATAGTTAGGACTCCTAACTTTGGGACTCCTAAATGCCTTCTGTGAATACTGAAAGTCTTAAAATTTGGATTTTTCTCAATTTAGTAGTAGTAAAGTTAGGAGTCCTAACTTTAGGACTCCTAAACTGAGAAAAATCCTAATTTTAAGACTTTCGGTATTCACAGAAGGCATTTAGGAGTCCTAAAGTTAGGACTCCTAACTTCTGTGAATACCGAAGTGAGTAAGTGTCTTCTGTGAATACCAAAATGAGTAAGTGCCTTGTGTGAATACGAAAATGGTAGTAAGTTTAGGATTTTGTCTTAAGTTAGTTCTGTGAATCAGGCCCATAGTGTATTTTAAGATATTTAACATGGGTAAGGCCATGGCTACAAAGATGCTAGTGTAGCCAACAATGTTAGGCATATAGTAGTGCTAGGATGTCAGGTGGTTAACGCAGCTTATGGGGAGATCTGCGCACAATTCAGTTATAGGTTTGATTCATTATAAACTAGCATAGAGGGTTAACGTGCTTAAGGGAGAGCATTGCATGCATAATCAAGCCCCAATTCTTATGTATATACAATAGATTAGTGAGGTAATGTTTGGTTGTACAGATCCTTGCTGTGCCAGCTGTCTCAAATGGAAGTAATTTTGGTTCTTCTGATAGTAATAGCTTATTAGTAAGTACTATACACATGATTATTAGTTTAATTATACATCTAACAGATAGCTAACATCTTTACAGAGCACGCATATACCTACTGCATTGACAGGCAGAGTTGAGAGACGGAAAAACTACTTCCAGATCCCAACTCATCTCTGGGGAACCAGTGAGAGACCCACTCAGTGCATTTTACCCTGATGGGTGTCTACAGCAAGATGTTAGTCCAGTTGTGATCATCTAGCCTTCAACTGTTCGCTTCCAGGAAAAACCCAGACAAAAGAGTTGCTGATGGCTCTTCATGTGAGGCATTTGTGGTGGACCTGGCATGTCTTTCTTTATGCCTTCTGTTACCTGGGTGTTCTTCTCTCTCATATTGATGGTATACAGGCTATTATCTGCCTTTCCTGTTCATCGTACATGCTTAGGGTACAGCAATCTGCTACCTAACAGGCCATTTCTCGATATCCTAGGACTGTACACTACCCCTTTTTCCATTACATCAGTAAGAAGCAAAACTTGGTCCTGCACAAAACAAGGCGTTGAGGCACTGATCGCACCTCATTCTTGTGCAGAGATTATGGGCATGAATGTCAATCACCTCTGCCACTGGTAACACTTTGTTGTGGACTCGAGCTTCAGGGCGCACTTATCCTGGCTTAGTAGCCTAACTCATCCTCTATAGGAACCGGTGTAGGACCTCATGGTCACTGGTTCAAATCGTGGGGTCCCCTCAGCTTGCCTTCTTTCTGAGATGGAAGAAGGGGTACAAGTGAGTTGGGTCACACTAGCTGTTATCAGCGCAGAGATACTCTTGGGTAAACGTGCCTTTTACAAACACTCACGCTATGTTATGGTAGTACATTCGGACTCTGCACTTGTGACTTCTTCAGTGGCCGTGTCTAGCTAAACAGGTCAGCCACTAGTACTATTTAGGAAGATTAGTAATTTATGTCCCAGTGGCCATAAGTGTCCTTGTGGTTATGCAGCTGTCTTGGAATAACAATGTGGGTATTTGCACAGTGATATGAAAGGATTGTTGAAGCAAAAGATACATTGGTATCACCAATCGCTTCCAATTGAGCCATTGGTGACCCTAGCGTCATGGCCAGGCGCGTGCAATCGGCACCTTGCCAAGTTAGGGTCGTTGTTATAATTCCTGACCCGCAAACTAAGTGCTCCCCATGTAGCAGGATTAAACTCGCTTTGTCATAAAACCTGTTGCAGAGCAAGGGAGACAAGAAACCCCCAGGCAACAAAGCTGCACACGATCTCCCTGGGGGCTGCCAGCAGGATAAAATTAATCTGTCCAGCAGATCTTTAGATAGCAAGGTCCTTTAGGTAGCAGGCGAGCCGGGGAGGAGCAGTAAAGTCGGGTGCAGGGAAGCAACAAACCTCTACTGGCGGGCAGTAAGCAGGCAGCATCCATGCCCAGAAATACAGGTGCTGGTTGGTGCGCGGGGTTAAAGCGACCAATCGTCGGGACCCTGGGTGCACCACAAGGTTAAAAGGGTGCCCCCCCCTTCTCATAGCAGATAGTTGTCTGGGCCCCCGGGTCTGTCAAGGGCTAAAAGGGAGTTGGGGGACCTCCCCCAAGAAGCATGTGCCTTCCTCTGTGGATGTGTCCCCGGAGGTTTTACATACGACAGCTTTCATCCGCTCAGTGGAGTAAGCAATGTTCCCCCTAAATGTTGCAAGGATACTCGAGCTGCAGGTGCGACTAGTGGTGGGGGAGCTGTCAGTGGTCGATAAACCCCCTCCAGCATGGCGTGGAGTCACGAAGGGGCATATCAGCAACAACCGGCGATAATTATCGCTAAGCGCACTTAGCGCTAGGATAATTATCGCCGGCTATCGCTGGTCGATATCGCTGAGATAGCGTGCTATCAGCAATGCTTATCTCGATTGCGACAAATAAACCAGCGATAGTTGAAAAAAGGTGTGATTATCTCTTGAAATCCATCGATAAACGCACAGGGACAGGGGTTACCTTGATGATAGGGCTGGGTGGTCCCAGCCCTATAATCCACCACCCATTGGCTAACATTGTTTAGTCAAAGGAAAAGCAGGTGTAAAGAAACCTGCGATGAGCGCGGTTAGCGCTCCTTTTATCAACGCTGCACAGCTTAGCATGCAGGTTGATAATAGGAGTAATATCGATTAGCGACATTTTCCTAGAAATATCTCTGTGTTACACCCACATTGCATCTCATTAGCGATGCAAAACTGGGCGTTGCTGTAACGGGCGCTAAGTCAGCAAAACATGCGATAGCGTGTCTTTGCTGGTAAGGCGATTAAATTATCGCCACTTTTCGCCAAAAACGGACGCAAAAGCAGCATTAATTTCATAGCGCCACCTTGATGATATGCCCCGACATTTTTAACAAGAAAGAGTCTTCACAAAAGGACGTAAAAGGGCAATTGCCCGAACAAGGTCCTCGGGATGCCTTACAGAGGGATACTTGAGGGCAGACAAACGGTAAGAAATGTTCAGTGCTGGGCGGACATGACACTTGCAGCCCAGGCATGGTCATGGGGCTATGAATTCCAAATATTCGGTAGCAAGTTGAAGCCTCGACACGCTGTACCGAAGAAGTGAGAGAAGTAGAGCTGTCATGATGGTTGGAAGTTATGGTTATAATGCAACATTTTTATGATGTACACTGTAAAACCTTTGTACCAGATGAAACTAGTGCAGGCACAGCTCAGCCCTAATGGAAAGGTACAAAGGCCAGGCTGCCTGGGTTCTTTATGATACGGGGGCAGGGGCCCGCGAGGGTGCGGTTGGTGCAGTTCAATCTGTACCAGCTAACTGAGCAATGGGGCAACTATATATGCATGTCTGCCGGGCGGGAGGCCTACGGAGGGCACGGTGCCGCTCAGGCGGGAGACTCTGCTTGTTGGTAACTGTACTGGGACCTGCTTCTGGGTTACAGAAAGTTATTTTCGTTCTCCTTTATGTGCTTTTGCTGCTGGCAATAAGTTATTATTATTATTATTATTATTAGGAGCTTATAAAGCGCGCTTATACCCAAAGGTGTCCTGGCGCTGAGAAACTGATCATCCCTGGAGAGCGAGTGTCTAATCCCTAAACAGCCAAGTCTTCAAGCCCTTTCTGAAAGAGAGAAGTTCCTCCATTTTTCTCATATGTGCCGGCAGACCGTTCCATGCAGTAGCAGCACCATATGAGAACAACTTTCCTCCCCAGCTGGCCTTTTTTATCCTAGGCACCACTACTAGATTGCCCTCCAAAGAACGCAGTGCCCTCCCCGGCACATACTGCTTAAAACAGGCCTTCAGAAACTCCGGGCCAGTGCCTTTTAATGCCTTGAAGACTGTACACAAGGCCTTAAATTGGGAGCGTTTGTGAATTGGTAGCCAATGAAGTTTCCTCATTCCTTCTCGGATTGAGACATGTTTAGGTGTACCTGTCAACAGTCTCGCTGCCGCGTTCTGCACCAACTGCAGTCTGTACAGGTGTTTCTTTTGCAAGTTAAGGTACAGACTGTTGCAGTAGTCAAGACGCGAGAGAATGAGAGCCGACACTACTAGCCGGAGACCATCCGTGGGGAGCAATGCTTTAATTTTCCTCAGAATCCTGAGGATGTGAAAGCAGGATGAAACTACACCACTGACCTGATTTCCAAAGTCCAGTTTCTGGTCCATGATCACCCCCAGATTCCTAGCTTTGGGTGTGGGCACCGGTATCTTCCCCAATACCTCGGGCCACATGGCTGGGGACCAGATGTTGGGATTATTTCCGAATATCATTACCTCGGTTTTTCCAGCATTTAGTTTGAGGCAGTTCGCAGCCATCCAACTCGCTATACCTTGAAGACAGTCATGACACCGTGCTGAAAGATCAACTTGGGACCCTCTTTGTACTGATAACACAATCTGCGTGTCATCAGCGTATGAGGTAAGTTGGAGTCCGTAGGATCTAATCAAAGCTCCCAAGGGACTCACATATACGTTAAAGAGAGTGGGACTCAAAGATGAGCCTTGCGGGACCCCACAGGGAAGGACAAAAGGTTTAGATCTCTCTGCTCCCAATTCAACACTCTGGGATCTGTCGGCCATAAAAGACTTAAGGAGGTTCCAGGCAGTGCCTTCCACCCCGGCCAAAGCCAGTCGGTCCATCATAACACCATGATGGACCGTATCAAAGGCCGCCGACAGATCTAACAGAATGAGGATCGCCTCACCCCCTTGATCCACTGCCACTCTGATATCCTCAGTCGCCTTAACCAGGGCAAGTTCTGTGCTGTGACCAGCACGAAACCCAAACTGTGTGGGATCAAGGGCCCTCGATCTTTCAAGGAAGGAGGTAAATTGCTTGTTTATGGCCTTCTCTAATAATTTTGCTGGTAGTGGGAGCCGCGAAATAGGCCTATAGCTATTCGGGTCACACTTATCTAAAGTGGGTTTTTTAATTAATGGTAAAATGGAAGCCGCCTTCCACCTCCTGGGATAGCTACCTGACTCTATAATAGAGTTAAACAGTGGAGTGAGTGTGTCGGCAATAACCTGTGGACAATTCTGAAGAACCGCCACCGGGCATGGGTCACTGGGGGCTCCAGAACGTGCCGTCACCAGTAAACCCATAACCTCCTCTGCTTGTAGCGGGCTGAAGCCCCTAAGTTTATCCTGCGTCTCTACTGACCCCGCCTTCGTACTCCAAACTGCCTTTCCAACCTCTTTGTAGACTTCGGAAAAGGAGGAAAAAATCCCTGCTACCTTGTTCTGAAAAAAAGTGGCCAAGGTTTCACAAAGGTCAGGACTAGTTGAGGAGATCGGTTCAGCTGGGATCGTGAGTTTAGTTAAAGTTTTAAACAGTTCTCTGGAAGATGAACTTGCCGACTCAATTTGCTCCGAAAAATATCTTTTCTTTGCCTCATGTATTTCATTTTTGTAAATAGAGAGGCTATTTTTATATTTTTCTTTATCGGACGGACTGTAACCCTTCCGCCATATTCTCTCTAATCTTTTACAGTCCGATTTCATGGTCTGTAGCGCATCAGAGAACCACGGAGCCGAGGGAGAGGCCCTTCTGGGCGTAAAAGATTTAACAGGTGCAAATATATTGCAGGCCCTCTCGATCCATTCAAAGTATGAGTCTGCAGCCTTATTTGCATCCTGTGGGACACCAGGGGCGCTGGCCATTAGGTAATTGCCGAACTTTGTCCCATCTATCTTTTTCCAAGCTCGTGTCACAATCTCCTCCCTAGGCTTAGTCTTTGGTAATGTCTGGGTTCCAGTAGGGAGTGTGAAAATTATTGCGGCATGATCAGACCAAGGGAATGGCAAGACTTCCACTACATCCAGATCCGTTCGATTGGTAAAAATGCCATCAAGGGTGTGGCCAGCCGTATACGAGGGACCCACCACCCTTTGTTCCAATCCTCCGGCATCCATAAAATCCAGCAATTGCCTGGTATCCGGATCTAGTTTGTCATCCAGGTAGAAGTTAAAGTCGCCCAAAACAGTAAATGAATGGGCACAGAAACCATCCTCTACCAGGGTGCTGAGTGACTCCAAGAAGGGCGCTCTGGGACCTGGGGGGCGGTAAATCAACAGTGCTCTGAACGTATTTTTGGGAGAGAGGCGGATAGTGATAGAAAGTGCCTCACATGCTTGGTTAGATGCCGTGAAAAATAAAGGCTCAAGACTATTGTGATAAATAACAGCAAGTCCGCCCCCCCTTCCTGAGGGACGGTCCAACGTGAAACACATGAAATTAGCAGGGAGAGCCTTCACAATGTCTGGGCCTGCGGCACTGTTAGTCCATGTTTCCGTAATGAAAGCCAACTTAACCTGATGCTGTTCCATGAGCAGACAGCAGTCCATGCTGTGCTTCACTAGTGATCTAACATTCATCAGCAAACACTTCCATAGTACGGGTTTCCTTAGAAGTTGTGGGCCTGAATCCAGACTACACCCTCCTTTACCCTTGCCCTTGCCTGCGAGGATTTCTAGCAGTGGGGCCCTGCATGACCTGCAAGCAGTACCTGAATCTCTGATGATCATTTCAGGATGGTATTTGGGACAGCCAGCCTTCCCCCCTTCAGGGTCGAGAAGCCTCAGCTGGGCAGAAGTATAACTCACCAACCCCAATGTGGCAGAGCCAAGGTGACTAGCCCTCAGCCCGGACCGAGCGCGGACGGGCGCAGACGGGCTTGCCTTAGGCGCACCCGCTGCGCGCGTCCGCTGCGCGGCCGAGGCATGCTGAGCTTAAATTTCCCCTGCCGGCTCCCGCGCCCAATTACAGCCCAGTTCCCGCCTCCGGTCTCCACCAATGACCCGCAGGTACTACGTCACTGGCGGAGCCCCGGAGAGAGATCGGCTCAAGCCCCAGCCGGTAAGCCTGTGCAATCAGTGCAAATATAATTGTAAGCGTCAAGCGGAGAGATGACACATAAAAACAATTAATACTTAGTAGTAGTAGTCGTCTGCTGCCGGCCTGCATGGTTGTAGGCGAGTAAGCTGTGTATGGAATCTTGCGAGACCTTTAAAATCAATAAAAGTTGGTTTAAACAAAAATGCCTTATGTTGTAGTCCAAGATTAGCCGGAAACTAGCATGTCGATAACCAATGCCATCACAAAATGTGTACCAACTTATGATTTGAATACATCTGCTGCTGTTCTAACATCAGAAAAAGTCTTGATGTAGATGATTTATGGGGTGCGAAAGAACGGCGGGCGGGCCCGTGAGTTGCTCACACAACTGGGGGGGAGGGGGTTTAAATAAAGGACGACTGGCCGCTCAAGGTCAGAGTGCGCATGACCACTACTGACCATGTGGGCCAAGTCTGTTGGTGTTCGTCGAGGCCCAGTAACGGCCTATGCACAAGAGGGGTGGGACACGTTTACAGGGGTATTCTGTGTCTGGCTTATGCATCTGTGGTGGCTTTGTGCTCCAGCTTGCATAGCTTCGCTTTTCCACATAGTAAAATGTTGGCATTTTATTGTGTCCAGAGAAAAGTGACTGCTGAGCTTTGTGCCTGTCCTTAAAAAAGCCTTGCTGTCTGTATGTGACTAATACCTCTGGTATGTGGCCTCTGCGTCCATTCTTTGTCCATCGCGCATACGTGTGCCCTGTGTGTTCTTCTATTTGTGGGCGCCTTCATTTCTATAATTCATTATGGGAACACCGATGCATTTTCAACACGTCAGGCGCTTGCTTGGCGTTTCGTGTGTGCATTTCGTTTTGTCCTGTGTAGTTTTAAATGCATTGCTGTACTGATTGTCAAGGGAGTTGTCAATATTTGGTTGTGTGTAGAGGGGTGTATCCCGTTCCTAGGTATTTATGGCTGCAATCATTGGGATGTGTCATTTGGGCTGTAATCGCAGGTGTTTTGGAGCTGAGGTGTTTGTTTTGACAGTAGTCCCAGTGGACTTTGTTCATTTTGTGTTTCCAAATTCAGGAGATGGCTTTTTTCCAAATTTTTGCAATGATAATTTTTTCTATTACATCTTTATCTTGGGGTTATACACCTTGCGCCTCTGACACCAAGCCGATAATACTTGATAATTTAAAAAAAAATCTTCAGCCATAGTGTTTCCATCAAAATATTTTATTGCACTTTCTCCCATGGTGAAAGTATGCTGTAGTATTTTGCTAAGTCTGGCATTTAGGGGCATATTATCAAGCACCGCGTTAAAATTATCGCCGCTTTAGCGGCAGAAAAACGGCGAAAAAGGGCTTGATAATACACCGCAGAGAAATCCAATAGAAGCCCATGTTGGCACCAGAACATGGGCTTTTATGGGAATTCTCAAGGGCATATTACCAAGCCCATTATCGCCATTTTAGTGGCAGTTTTCTGCCGCTAAAGCGGTGATAATTTTAACCCCGTTTCTTGATAATATGCCCCAAAGTTTATTTTATATTGGTGTATCTTTTGCCCTTCCGATTTAAGGAAAAACGATGTAAAGCACTCTGCTTCCCACTTTTAGAGGGGCATATTATCAAGGTCCGGCGTTAAAATTATCGCCGCTTTATCGGCAGAAAACTGCAGCTAAAGCGGCGATAATGGGCTTGAGAATATGCCGATGTGAATTCCCATAGAAGCCCATGTTGACACCAGAAAATGGGCTTCTATGGGAATTCACATCAGCATATTATCAAGCCCATTATCGCCGCTTTAGCGGCAGTTTCCTGCCGATAAAGCGGCGATAATTTTAACGCCGGACCTTGATGATATGCCCCAGAGTGCACTATTTCTAGTGATCGTGTAATTCAGAAAGTAACAAACGAAATAGGGGCATATTATCAAGCCAGGCGATAAAATTATCGCCGCTTTAGCAGCAGAAAACTGCTGCTAAAACGGCGATAATGGGCTTGACAATATGCTCTTTGGAATTTCAATTGATGCCCATGTTAGATGTGAAGGACATCTAACATGGGCTTCAATTGGAATTCCATAGAGCATATTATCAAGCCCATTATCGCCGTTTTAGCGGCAGTTTTCTGCCGCTAAAGCGGCGATAATTGTATCGCCTGGCTTGATAATATGCCCCTTAATCTGGCCGAAAGTAATGCTCGAGAGTGGCACGTACTGAATTCTGAAGACTGTGAACTATTTATCATCCTCCTGTCGTGTAAACATATTCGTTTTAGAACCACGGGGTGGCAGCATTGGATAGGTCTGGGAACATTTTACCTCACATTGTATTACTCACAAAAGGTAGCCCCATTGATGTCTCTTCATTGTGAGATTCATGATACTCGTTTCGTTTATTAATTCTGGTAACATTTAATCATTTTTTTGCTCCCAATTGGATTCTTTTTCTTTACCCTTCGTTCTCAGTATACGCTTTCCATTTTTCTTTCTATTTAGCTTTCCTTGTAATTGTTGCCCTTTCTTTCAATTTTTGGCAGACATAAGTACTTTTTATTTTGATCAACTAATCAGTCGATGTTTTAGATGCTTGATACTAATAAACATTAATATCCTATTTTAAATTAAGAAAATAGCGATGAACAAGAAGTATGTTTTCAATTAATTTTACTCCAGTAAATTTATTGCAAGCATTTAAAAATTGGGGGCTTATTTATGAAAGGCTTTCCCTGCTGGAGCATTACAATTTTTTTGACACTGTGGTGGCGCAAGACTCTCAATCATATCTATGAGGCAACGGAAATCTACGCTGCGTGGTTTTGCATGCACAGCGCTGCCTTGACTTACTTTGCATCAAGGAGGAGTTCCATGGTGGGTTTTTCCATGCAACACCCATGGATTTTGACGCTGCCCCAGATTTACTTAATCATGTAATCTTGGGGCAGTGCAAAAACTTTACACCTCCCAAGAGTAGGCATAACAAGGAGAAATATTTTTTATTTCTCCTCGTTTCTAATTCTTTTTATGTGTGATGCATTCTGCAGCACACATAGAAAGAGAAAAATGCCTCTCAGGTTTGCTTTTTGCAGGAAGGTGATCCTTCCTGCGCAAAAACAATCCTGCTTGCTTAGTTGGCGCTAAGCAGCAAAATGTGCGCCGGTGCGGAGAGAAAGGACAGGAATGCACCGCATTTCATAAATACAGTGCATTCCTGGCCTTTTCACATTGGCATAGGGCAGCGCAGCAGGAAGGCTTTCAGTGCTGCTCTACAGAAATTTGTCCTAAATGAGGCCCTAAGTTTGGCTGCTTCACGTTTGTTTTAAAGAGAGTAAGGGGCATATATAGAAAAAATTCACGCAGTTCAGCAAGTCACCTTACTGTGCTGCACTGCGTGCTAGGGAAAAGGCAGGAATGCACCGTATTTAACATGATATGGCACATTCCTGTGTTATTCATGTGCTGACGCACAATGTGCTGCCTAGCGCTAATGACGGCACCTTGGCACAAGGATGCAAGGGTCCCTGCATTGTAAGCAGGTTCGTTTTTGTGCAGGAAAGGACACCTTCCTGCACCAAAACAACCCCCTGAGGCATTTCCCTCTTTCTATGTGTGCTGCAGATTGCAGCACACATAGATTGCAGCACACAAAGAAGAGAAAAGATAGGAGAAATGAAAATATTTCTCCTAGTTACGCCTCCCCTGAGAGGTGCAGCATTTGACACATTCGCAGGAATACCAGCAATGGTAAAAATGAGAATGTGCCAAAATCAGTGGATGGATGCGAAGGAACGCCCACACTCCCGCCATGGAACGCCTCAATGGGACTGAGTAACGCAACCAAGCGATTTGAGCTGTGTTGTGTTACTCTACATTTATCAAGCCATGCAGGACCACGCAAGGTGGCCTTGAGTAGCTTGATAAATCTAACTTACCAGTTGTGTCGCTCCTGAGTCTCATTGCGTGACGCAAGGGCGACACAACTCTTTGATACATTTGTAATTAAGAGTCTAAGACCCACATTATAAATTAGACGGAACAGGGTGAGGTATTTACCACTCATATGGTAATACCTTTAACCCATGATGAAGTATTTATCACATGGGGTAAATACCCCTAGTCCGAGGTTTTAACTTGTAAATGAGACACTGACTTTAGCATGTTTTGCCTTTTTATAGGTCTCCTCCACCCCACCCTTTTAATATATTTAATTAAGTTTGACCTCCTGCGATCGATCAGGGAAAAACCTGAGAGAGTGTGGTAATTATTTAATGTTTGTTTGGTGTTTAAACTGGAGTTTTGAGTTTTTTAGGTCAATGCCACATAAGTTTCTGATTTCAAGGCTCTGTGTGAAGGTTTTACTGTGTTCTAAGTTAATTTCACACCTGCCCGCGTTTAAGGTTTGCTGTGAAATTGTTACTCCGTTTCATTGCCTGTTGACTGGTTTGTTTATTTAAGGTCCCTCGAAGTCGCCTATTTTCAAATCCCACATGTGAATAATTACATTGTAGCAGTGCATGGCTGCTGGGAGGTTTGCTCATATTTATTCTATGGTCAGATACGTTATATTATTTGTTGCAAAGAAAACGCTTGCCTAGGGAAGTGTTTATGCAAGCAGCTGCTTAGCTTTATGTGAATGTCATTTGAAGGCATAACATTTTACTTAATGCTTATTTTAATATGTTTGATATAATTTGCACAAAGAAAATATTGTGGTGGATCAATTCCCTGTCGTTTGCTGATTAAAATGGTTGCCCGTAGGATGATGGGTTTTTAAGATAAACATTTACAAATTTATAGACAATTTGGAGATTTCAAGGGGATATTTACAATAAAATGGGACAGCGTGGTTTTGCGAGCAATTTAGCTGCACCGAGCTGCAGTGTTTAAAAAATGCAGGGATGCGCCTTATTTACAGGAATATGGTGCGCCCCTGTGCTCTACCCTGCGCCGGTGCTAAAACATCAGCTTTGCACGAACGCAAACACCCGTGCAAGGGTGCCTGCATTGCAGGGATGATTGTGTTTGTGAAGAAAGGGAAACCTTCCTGCACAAAAACAGTCATTAATGGTGTTTTGCTCCTTCTATGTGTGCTGCAGAAGCCAGCACCCAGGGGGCATTCCATGGGCATTGTGGTAGTATTTCCCATGTAACACCCATGGAATTTGCACGTCCCCAAATTTATTAAGTGATGTAAACCTGGGGAAGTGCCAGATCCTTACGCCTCCCAAGGTGACCCATAACGAGTAGAAATATGTTTATTTCTACTCTTTTTTTCTCTTTCCACGAGTACTGCATTCTACAACACACATGGAAAGAGGAAAACGCCTCATAGGATTATTTTTTGTGCAGGAGCGTGCCCCTTCCTGCATAAAAACAATCCTACCTGCTTCAGAGGCACCCTTGCAGCAGCATGGTGCAAGAGTGCCTGCATTGTTGCTAGGTTGTCGAAATAGTGCCAGCACAGACAGAAAGGACAGGAATGCACCGTATTGCTTACATACGGTGCAGTCATGTCCTTTCACTTTGGCGTAGGTCAGCGGAGCAAGGTGCTTTGCTACACTGCCCTAGGCCAATTTGCCATAAATGAGGCCCTATTGTCTGCAATGTGAGAGGCTCAAGCAAGAGATCCTAGGATGTATGTTCACATAAATTCAATGAATACTAGGACAATGACAATTATTACAATGATGTTGATAATGGTAATAATGTCCTAGAAAAGATAACTGGGAAGAAGCCTCATATTGTAATTTTGAATGAAAGATGTACTCCCATATTTAAGTCTGAGTTCATTTAGCATCTAAATTCAGCAGAGTGGCCTACTCAGTAGATAATTGATGAAGACATTTGGGCCAAGAAAAACATCTCAGTGGATAAGTATGCTAGATCTAAAATGATGATGAAGGGCCCAAGGTCCAATATCTTAGAAATTGACCATAACTCTGGAATTGGATACAAAAATGGGTTAATTTTTAGGCAAATATGGTAAGGTCCCTAGAAAAGGTGTGGCTAGGGCATGCTCCTTGTGCCAAGATGAACTATTGAATATTCTGGCCTCTGTTTCCTGTATTTTTATTAGGGGTGGGCTATTAATTCTTCTCCACCGGTGGAGTTAGTGGAGTTTTGAACACTCTGTTTTATGCTTGTAAGACGGAATTCTGGCATATCTCCACCAACCGCCACACCATGTGGCACAGTTCTTTCTCACGAGCAGTTCACCAACACTAAGCTGGCGTGTATGAGCGAGAACTGGGGTCTCCTAGTGTGATTTTTTGGCACTATGGCACTAGGATAGCACCCGGTGAGATTTTCTCAACTTGGGCAGTCACAACCATTCACGGTGAGAAAACTGCAGCTAGCGGTGAGAAATTTGATGCTCGAGTGGATAATCTACTTGAGCTGCAGCAAAGAAGCAGCATCCTCTGGCATGCCGTATGGTGATTTTGCAGTGTGGAGCAAGCTCCTGGCATTAAATATCAGCGCAATGTGAGGATTCGCCCACTCGCGGAACTCCATTGAATCTCATGGATTATTTATGGAACTCAACAGAACTCCACGGAGTGAATCTCTAGTGTATGGGGTAGAAAATACACTCAGGGTCTGGAAGTAAAATTACATCTGTGGACTGCAGGGCTAAATGGGGCATCCACAGTTTGGCATGTAAAACATCGGTTTGACCTGCCATCTGTAGCCCGACTGCAGCAGCCTAAAATCCTGCTCTCAAACCCATCAAAATAACCGTTTTTGACAGGCAAGAAAGCCTGCTTTTAAATATTATTCAGTATCCCATTGGTACACCTTGGTGTCCCCAAGGAAGGGTGCCTGGTATTTTAAATTGGAACATGTGTGAAATTAAAACTGCCAGTGATTGGCACCCCAAAAGTTATTTTAACTGGCAGTGCTGGATCCTAGTGGACGTATAAGTATAGATTAGAAACTATAACCTGCAACTCTTGAAGGAAAGGGATAAATAAATAGTCATTCAAAGTAAAATGTTCATATTTATTAAAATAATAATCAATTGGTAAAATTATATGTTTCATAAATATTTTGGAAAAGCAACTTTTAGACAGTTACCTTTACCCTGCCTGAAGCTCCTGGAGGTTTTTGCATTAGCGCCAGTAGCTGCCCAGCCTGTGCTCAACCTTAATGAGGTGTGATAAAGCTTCCAGAGCAGAACAATGGCTTAGTTCTGGTGACAGGCTGGGCTGGAAGTTGGGTATGTGATTCCTATAAGCTCAGGAAGGTCATGTCATGCCTGCCAGCACCGGCAGCTCAGCCGATCCCACCACGATTAGCATGCAGGACGAGTATAAAGCTTCATTGCTCCCGTACTGGAGCGCTTCGCATTTTATTGTTTTGGGAGTCCAAGAACTTCCATTTCTGGGTGACTCACCATTGCGTTTCCGGTCCGCACCGGGTTCTTGGCGTCTTCTCCTCTATTCTTCAGGGGTCCGATGTTGGTCTCTACAGCTTCCTACCGCTAAGTCTCTCTGTGTTGCCTGCTTCTCGATGTGGCTTCTGCTTTGGTTTTGGGCACAACTCCTGCCCCGGTTCTTCGCTCCAGTCCTTGATGTGGCTCCTGCCCCTATCCTCATTCCAGTCCACACTGCAATTCCTCATTTGGGTTCCCAGTTAACTACAAAAGAAAAAAAGAAAGAACTCAGTTATACAGTGATTCAGCATGCACGGTAATGGTGCTTCCAGCATCTAAACAAAAGCATACTTATCTGAATTCTCATCTTTGTCCTTGGAGATCTGTCGCTTATTTTCTTCGTTTAATGAATGTCCTTGTGAAGATAAAATATAAGAATACCTCCTCACTCATCCTGAAGTTAAGGATAGAATAAGGTATTCTCATTTAAACTAGCAAGTTGCTTAACACGTTCCATTGTTTACCTGATCTCAGAAGGTTTCTCCCAGATTTGCTTAGGTGGGTACTATTCCATGACCTCGTTTACATTTCTATATAATCTTAGGGCATAGTTCCCATTGGTATTTTTCCCTTTCTTCATAGCCAGCATGAACAAACTTATCCCAGACACCTTTACTTGTTGCATAAAGGAAGAGGGGAACCAATCATTTTTGAAACATTGTATTTTTTTTCCCTTATCATACACTCATATGCACCTTTTTTCTTTATCTCTAGGAAATTTCCCTGATTGACTGCCCATATATTTTACGAAGAGACAGCGTGGGACAATTGTTTTCTTTTCACTTCCTTTTCCCCTATTCCCTTGGTTGCTATTCCTGCTTTGACATTGTTGGGCATAACTGGAGAATAAGGGAAGTTGGCTATTTTTCGTCTCGCATGTTGCTCCTGCAGAAACAAGGGTAAGACCCTAACAGGTCACGTGGTGTGGGTGAGGAACTTAATTCACATCAAATGGACAGGGGTGAAGGATGTTTATTCATGGTTCATGTAGGATGAGACATAAAAAGGGAATGCCCTTGGTTCTAAGGCCTACCCTAGCCAGGCTGGCTCTCACACCAGTGGTAGGGAAGCTCCATGTCCAGTTTTGAGTAGACAAATAAAAGGTATTGTTCATTTCCCTAAACTCACCTGGCTGGCATACAGGCTTCCTCCAAGGATGGAAGGCCTCTTCCATCCCTGATTTCCCTTTGAACGGTGCAGTTTGGGATTGTTGGCAGTTACAGGAAATTGGATGGGCTGCAAAAGTGGGGAGGTTTGCCCCTGGGAACTTCTCCTCCCATTAATGAGGATGTGTCTAGGATTCACCCCACCTACTGGCTACTTCAAACCATAAATATGACTCCCCGAGGAACCCTCCCAGAACACATTCTGAACCTGTGAAAGTTTAGAAGAGGACTTGACCTGCTGTCTTTGAACTGACAAGAGCCTTGAAGGATTGGATCGACTCCCTCTTGTAATTAGGAAACAAATCGGGTTGTTGGTTCAGAGGGGTGGGAGCCCTTCTCATCAACAGCCACAATCCTTGTCAGGGTGAACCACAAGCTGTCACTAAATAAACCTGTGCTTAACCCTCTGATAGCTTGGCACAAAAGCAGTAACTTACAGGGAATGTATCACATATGTATGCAGCACTTAAACAGTAATAAAGTGAAAATAAAACATACAAAAAATCCCAAACCACTTTAGAAAATAGAGTAAAAGGTAATATATTATTTGGCATCAAATATTCAATCAGTAGAATGGGAGTTATGAATTTCTAAAGTTTAAAGTGAAAAAAAGCACCTAAACGATAAAAGTGCCAACCACGGACATCTATTTTGGATTAACACTAAATTGTGGTGTCCTGTCTATCCCAGCATGCTGCCCAAGTCTGGTGCCTCTGTCTTTAATCACCTAGTAGGGGTGTCTCCCTTACCCACTTGTCCCTTTGGGTTCACACTGACACGCAAATTTGCAGGACAAATGTGTTGTGACTAGTACATGTTATTTACTATTGATACCCATTGATACCTGTGACGAGGTCATAATTGCAACCCTTTATTTCATTGTTTCAGATCGGTGTTATAATTCTATTTTATTCAGAACTGATGCATTATACCTATATCACAAAGGAAGAGGTAAAATTACCACCGTACATGGTGTTTTTTTTTTTATTGGTCAAACGTGATTTTAAAGACAACGTGAAAACATTATTTGTTTTACTCTTATTGTTTGTCTTCATGATTTGATTTTTGTAGGTGTCTATTATTTATGTCCTGATGAAGACTCTGTATTAAGTTGAGACTTTGGGGTCAAAACATTGATTTACATACTATTGACTTTAATGAATGATTGCTATAGGTGGAACCCTGATGTCAGGGCTCCTCATGTTACAAATTCATGCACTTTTGCTGTTTTTGTGTATTTATTTATTACTGCATGCTTTTGCTCACCATTGTAACACCATCTACTAACACTGTGCCATTCACAAGGAGCACCTACTTTGATAAAGTAACTGTTTGTTGATACATTCTTGCTACATGTAAACACTTACATCCTATGTCTGCACAGACTTGTGTATGTAAACATATGCAATACTATATTATTATAACCTGCTACGTGCATGAATCACCCCTAGAGGGGTATCTTGATGTGGATGCCAGAATAACAAGCATCAGATAACACAGAATAGGTTAGGCTTAGGTAATTTCCTGAATTGAAGATGATCCTTGCAATGTGTACATGGGCATATGGGTATTCATTATACAGCTGGTCCTTTTCTATTCGCTTAAGGCTGCTTGTATTTCTTTAACCTAGGAAGCAAATGCTTTTTAGCTTCCCCCGAGAGAAGCATTTTCTGTGTTATACCACAGACATCTAGTCGCGCAAGACCGGGTCAAAGTCAAAAGTTATGGCTGACCACAATGGATTGGGCCCACTCTCCACTTACCTTCGGACTTTGAAAACATGTTGAGAAAATTGTCTAGAGAAGGTAGAGGAGACATCATCGGGTAACCACTAGGCAAAGTCATAGTGAAGATTTCTTCGTTCAGACTTAGTCTCTTTTTTGGAGGTCAAAAATCTCCAGTAGGATGAAGCTGCATGTTGCAGCTGACTAGGGCTCCACTAGGCAGAATACCCATTCTGCGAGGAGCAACTGAGCATGATTTGCTACTGTGGAGAAGAGTGTAGCGGGAGCTACTAAGTCAGGCTGGATGGCGATGTACTTTGCACTGATCTGCAAGTAGGTATGCCACGGTCTTCGATCAGTTCTCAGAGCACTTTTTGGCTGAAAATGTTCTAAGTGTAAAGGTTTGGAATTAATTAGTCTATCTCAGCACCTTTTGCACCACTTTCAAAGGCCCAGGACTGAAGGGGCACCACTTGGAGAGTCAGTACTCACTCATACTGGGTCGAGGTGTGGGTTCTAGATGGTTGGAGCCTTTTCTGTCCCTGAGACTCTGATCAAGAGTCCAGCCTACTAGCCCTTAGAATCACTCTGGAAGTACTGGGTTCAAGCAGAGAAGCAGGTCTTAAGCAGCAGGGCAGGCCTCTGAGGACACAGGGCAGGCAGCAGGGCAGTCCTCTGAAGTACACATCAGGCCACAGGCAGCAGGTCCAGAAGTTAACTAAAGATTGGATCTGAAGGTCCTAATTTTATACCTGGTGCCAGCTCAAAGTGGAAGAAACTTGTACAGTTTTCCCCTACAGATGGTGTTGAAATTTCCTGTTATTTGGGTGTGTGCAGAGACTTTTGCTTTGAAGTGAACGTGGGTATGTGCACAACTTTGCCCCCATCTTGCCACGATGGCCCATACTGCCAACACTCAGCCCCCCTATTGTGGTTTTTTTTAACAAAAGTTTTTTTATTATTTGCAATTTCCCTCTCAACATAATCTCCTCCTCATATGTTGCATACAATACACAGTTATAAATTGCTCCTCCCTTCTCTCGTACAAAGTTGGTATGCTGTTCAACCATAGGAGTTTACGTTATTATCCATGCCACTGTGTACTGCGTCCTGTGGTCTCTTAGCATTTATTACACGCCAATATCTACTTCATTCAGCCCTCCCCAGCAACAAAACTACTACCCCTCCCACCCCTACCCCTACCCCTCCCTCCAGTGTGCTCCCCCAGTAGTTGCCATTCCCAGTGCGTCTTGACCTATAAGTGTGTGCCTACCATGTGCCTTTGCTGTTGCACGGCCTCTCTCCCCAAGCTATCCGGTACTCTCCCCTTCTACTGCGCTTCCAGTCTCCGCGTTCCCTCCTGTACTCTCTGCGACCCGTGGTCTAGTGGTGAGCCGGCTCATCTTCCTGGTCTCTGTCAGACCTGCGCAGTGCTTCAACTAGCGCTTCCCAAGCTCGTGCCACTTCCAACATCGTCTCTTTCTGGTACCTATGCGCCAGCCGTAGCTTGATCACACTTTCACTCGCCGCCCACTTAAGGAATTCGTGTTTCCACCTCTGCACTCTAGGTCCCTGACTATGCTTCCAATGGCTGGTTATCTCCCTTTTAGCTATTAACAGTCCCAAATCTATGAATTTGCTGGTCACCTCATTGCGTTTTGTACGCGGGAACCAATGTAACAAGCTCACCGCCATATCTTTATTAAGTGCTCGCTCCGTTGCCAGCTCCAATGCCGTAATTACGTCATCCCAATATACAGTCAGATTCGGGCAGGACCACAGCATATGCTGAAAGTCCGCATCTTCTGTTCCACATTTAGGGCAGTCAGCCTTGTCTACCCCAAAGAACTGCTTAAAATGTTTTGGGGTCATATACACCCTATGTAGCACATAAAACTGTATTAGCTGGAACCTAGCATTCCTCGTGCTCTTCCATGCTCTTTCCACTAGCTTGGGCCAAGTAGTGTCCGGAATGTCCCTCCCCAAGTCCTGTTCCCACTTCTCCTTGAGGCAATTCATCGGCTGTCGTCCCTCTTGTTCCATTCTCCTATTAAGGCACGTGACAGCCTTGAAAGTACCAGCCGCCATAGCTACATATTGGCAGATTAACGATGTCTTTGGTTCTGATAGTCCCATCTTCCACCTGCGTTGGATCGCCGCTACTAGCGCCGCGTGCAATAAGTAGTGTCCCGCAGTAGATCAAACCTATCTCGTAAGCTCAAGAACGGCAATAAGACATCGTCGTCATAGAGGTCACCCACCATAAATAGTCCCTTCTCCTCCCAAGTCCCCAATGCGGACCAATCTCCACCGTGGGGTAGCGCTGTACACGCCCCTATCGGGAGTTCAGGTGCATAGGGGCACTCCACTCCATGCTTTTTGTTACTCCGAATCCAACAACGTTGCATTGTTCTCTCCTCATTCGTAATAGTATCTCTACGTAGTCGTTGCCCCATCAGGATATAGGAAAGCACATGTCTCGGTATCCAGCAGTTATGGTCTGGGTTGGGCCCTCTAAACGTCGCCGCCACCGCCGGCGTGAGCCATTGGAGCTGGGCTGCCAGATAATACCTTTCAAAGTCCGGCACTGCCAAACCCCCTGCCGCCCTGGGGCGCATCATTGTGTCTAGTGCAATCCGCCTCCTACCGGCTCCCCACAAGAAGTCTCCCACCATCATTTTCAACTGTCTGAACATCGCCCCAGGTATCCATACTGGGAGAGTCCTGAAAAAATATAGCAATCTTGGCAATACTATCATTTTTCGCAAGGCCACCCTCTCTGCCACCGACATCTTCAAAGCAGTCCAGAACTCCAGACTTCCTTTAATTCCACGGAATGCCCGACTAATGTTGCCTTCCAGGAGCCCGTCTTGTGTATGATAAATGAGGACTCCCAAGTAGGGCAGGCACTGCGCCTCCCATCGGATCCCTTGCACCTGGGGCAGCGCCAGTAGGTCCGGGCCCACCGGAAATAGCAAGTCTTCGACCAATTAACCCGCAGCCCCGATCTATTCCCATATCCAGTCAACAAGTGCTTTGCCGCTGTTAAAGCCTCTCCGGTGTCCTCCAAAAACATTAAGAGGTCGTCTGCATACAGCGAGATGTAGTGCGCATTCTCCTGTAGCACTAGGCCCCGGTACTGCTCCCCCGTGCGCGCCAGCATAGCTAATGGTTCTATTGCTATTGCAAATAGCAGCGGGGAGAGAGAGCAACCCTGCCTAGTCCCCCATTCTACGTTGTATGCCTGAGAAATTGTTGCGCCCGACTCACTCTAGCTGTGGCCCCATTATAGAGAATACGGGTCCATCTCGCATAGTCGTCCCCTATTCTCATTTTCCCCATCACATAATGTAAGAAAGACCATTCCAGGCTGTCAAAGGCCTTTTCAATATCTATCGCCAGTACCACCGCTCCCGGTGTGACGTCTCGGTGTTCCTCCAATACACGCAGGAGGCGTCTGATATTGCCTGCCGTATTCCGTTTGGGGATAAACCCCCCCCTGATCACTGTGAACTAAGGAAGCCATATATGGGAGCAGGCGCATCGCCAGTATCTTACTTAGTATTTTATAATCCACCGTTAACATTGAGAGCGGCCTATACGCTGTCAGCTCGGCAGAGTCTTTGCCTGGTTTTAGAATGGGGATTATAATAGCCTCCCGCGCAGTGGTTGGCAGCATTACCGCCGTCCAGGCCTGTTTGTACAGCGCCTGCAGCCGGGGGGCCAGTATATCCATATATGTAGCGTAGAACTCGATTGGTAGACCATCAACTCCCGGGGTCTTATTTCGGGCCATTTGCTTAATGGCTGACTTAATTTCCCCTAACGATATCTCTTGTCCCAGTGCTAACGATTGTTCCTCTTCCAGCTGGGGCCAGACCAGCCCTGCAAAGTAACTCTCCAGTTCCTCAACATCAACTTCCCCCAGGCTACTATACAATGTTGCGTAATAGCTCGCGAACATGTTATTGATTCCCGGTTGGGTATAGTCCATTGTCGCTGCCGGTGTGCGGAGCCCCAGGATTGGTGCCCCCCCATTTTCAGAAGCGACAAGCCACGCTAAGAGCCTACCTGTTTTGTCCCCCTCGTCATGCATTCGCGCTCTATATGCTTTGTAATCAAATGCCCTGAGCCTTTCAACTTGCTGCGCTACCTCCTCCCTCGTTCCCGCCACCTCCGTTTGATCTCTTCTCCTTGCATGACTACGCCTTTCTGCTTCTCACAACCTCTCGTCCGCTCTCTGGACATCATCAAGTAAGATTTTCCGTACCCCCACCTTCTTAGAGATGCACATCCCTCAGACTACTAACTTGAAAGCCTCCCATTCTGCTGCTAATGTGGTCGCTGTATTTTCATTTTAATTAAAATAATGGAGGATCCCCTGCTGGAGCTCGTCCCTAAACACCGGGTCCTCCAGTATTTCAGGGCTCAGCCGCCATGTTGGAATCAGCGCCCGTTCTTTGTGCCATCCCAACTGGATCAGCAGGGGATTATGATCTGACACTGTTTTGGCCAAGTATTCACTGTGCTGCACTTTCACACAGACATCAGGCGTTCCCAGCATCGCATCCAGCCTCACATGCAAATCATGCAGACCCGAATAATATGAGTAATCTCGTTCTTGCTGATGCTGTTCCCGCCATATATCCACTAAATTCCAATTTGACTGCCATCTTCGCCTCTTATCCGCAAGTCTCGCACTCGCCGACTCAGGCAACGGCGGGTGAGACCTATCTATAGTCACATCCAACACTGAGTTGAAATCACCCCCTAGAAGCATCGAGCCCGGCGCATGCACAGCTATAGCCCCGGACCGGCGGTCAAAGAAACTTCCCTGTTCAACATTAGGGGCGTATATACTCCCTATCATGACATCTACCCCATTCAGGTGCCCCACCAACAAAACATAGCACCCCTCAGGTTCAATCATCTTGTGTAGCAGTTGGAATGGCACTCCCGCCCTAATCCACACCAGCGTGCCTCTTGCGTATGCGGAGTAGGGAAGTAATATACATGCCCGCGCCACCGACGCTGAAGCGCCCTGCCCTCTGCCATCGTGAGGTGCATCTCTTGCAAGAGAGCAACATGCGCTCCCCTGCGTACCAGGTAGGCATGCACCAGATGGCGCCTGGTCATAGTATGGAGTCCCCGTACATTCCAGGTTATGCACTTAAATGCAGGGATAGAGGCCGTTGTCTTATCTCCTATTCCCATCAATCTGTCGTGTTCTCTGGAGCACACTGGATCCCCTCTGAAACCCCTGAACAAAACTAAACACACCCCAACTCCCCCTCCCCAGGACAGATGCCCCAACTTGAACACCCATCCAAACTAATGACTCAACCAGAGTGTTCAGATCCCCGAGGAGTCTCAAACACCCTATGACACTGGGGGTAGGCACAAAGCTCCAAAGAGGCCCAGTTCGCCCCGCTCCCGCCAAACCCCGACCCTTAGCAAACTACATCTTCCCCATCCAGCAATATACAGACCAGTGTAGCAGGAGTCCACTGCAAATGTTCAGGATTAACCAATCATAAGTCCACCAGCTCATCAGCCATTCTCGCCGTCACATGAGGCAGCCGCACACTGTCCGCCCCTGAGGCTTCCGAGTCCGACCCATCCGTGCCCAGTTTCGAGCCCCCTTTTTCGCTCTGCGAGTCCATCTCTGTCCTGAATAGCGCCGCCACCGCCTCTATCGCTGCTGATCTTTCCGTCGCCACTTGTCGCGATGTTGGCCGCGGGGATCCCGGTCTCCGTTTCCCAGGCTTTGGAATTTGCCCGGTTTTAGGCCGTGGTGGGGTCACCCTTCCTTCGTGAGTTGGCTGCTCTACACCTGCTTTGTAACGCTCTAGCTAGTCCCATGCGTTTTCCGGACTGCTGTGGAAGTAAGACTTATTATCGACCAGTATTTTTAAATTCGCCGGATACATTAGGGCATATTGCAGGCCCTCCTCTCGTAACGCCTTTTTGACCGCCATATAGGATGCCCTTTTTCGCTGCACTTCCGATGTATAATCCGGGAATAATGTTACAGACGCATTGTCCACTTTATACGGTCCCTTCCTGCGCGCCTGGGCCAGCAGCCAGTCTCTGTCTTTATAATGCAGCAACTTGGCAATCACCGGTCTGGGTGGGCGTCCTGGCGCCAGTGGTCTCGCCGGTACTCTATGCGCCCTTTCCAACGTGTAGAAGAGAGTCAGGCCTTCCGGTGCTACTTCAGCTTTTAACCAAGTTTCTAAGTACTCCAGCATGCTCTTTCCCTCAACTCCTTCCGGCAAACCCACTACGCGAATGTTACTTCGCCGATTTCTCCCTTCTGCGTCTTCCGCCCTCTGTTCTAGCGCCTGCAACCTATTCTGTACCTCCGTCATTTTGGTTGTTAGCGCCGTAGTTATCGGTTCCATGCTTTCTAGAGTTTTTTCAATCGTTTTCACTTTGTCCGCCAACTTGTTGTGATCCGCCCTCAATAATCCCAGACTCTGCGTTACCTGAGCAATGTCTGCCTGCAGCGCTTCCCGCGTGGTTGTTATTGCTTGCAAGATCCGGTCAACTTGCTGCTGCGGGAGACCGTCAGTGGGCGTCGACTGTCTTGACTGCTCCGCCACTGAGCTCGCTTCTATGTCCCGGGTCGACTGCTCACCACATTGCTTGTGTCGGGGCTTCCCCATCATGTTCTGCGGACCCCTGTCCCGTTATCTCGTGTCCACCGCTAGCACGGGTCAGCAGGTCTCCGATCCAAGCGCGACGGGCCTTCTCGCTCGCTCCTAGTGGCAGATCTCGCTTTCAACGCTACAACGCCCTCCTCCGCCGCAATCTTTCTCGAGGTCTCCTTCTCTTTAGCGGTGCACTCCCTGCCCCTGCAGCTCGTCTCCCCTTCTGTCACCGTTCAGCTCCTCTCTTCGCCCACCATTTTGCAGCAGAACCGCGCCCAGATTCTTTCTCTCTGCAGGATTCAATGTCCCAGCTCTATCTCTTCTCTCTGCACCGGCCGCTATGAGGGTGCTACTCAGGGCCTGCAGACCGTCGTGGCTCGAGTATCAGCTGGTCTTCGCACCCTGGCGTGCGTCTCAGGGTCCCTCAATGCCTCTCCATACTGCCATCACCAGTTTTTATGCCCAGGGCCGGGCGCCGAGCGGGGCGTCCAGTGCAGCAGAGGGTCCTTTCCGCTCCGCAGCACAGTACAGTCCAAGCTGGGGCTCCCGCCCCTCCAGCAATAGCCGTGGTCTCCTCTTCCCTGCTGCCGCGCACCTGTCCGCTAGCGTACTAGCTTCCCCCTGTAAACTTTCGCACCGTCCTCTATGACCAAGGGGGGGAGGGGAAGCCTTCCACAACGGGCCCTCATATGCCTCAGCCCCGGCACCAATTCATCCCGGATTGATGACTCTCTGGATCCGCTTTCCGCCCATAACGCCGATCTCTGCAAACAAGGCTGTCGTCCAGCTCCGGAGCCCACAGCGCCGCCGCTATCTGCCCCTGGGTCTCCGCCGCCGACCCGCGTCTCACTCCCGGTCTCCGCGTGACTCTCGGCACCTCCCAGTGGCTTCTTCTCGATGTCACCGCAGCACTCCTCGGTTCCGGTGCAGCTCGCACCCACCTCCGATCGCAGTCCGCCTCTCCTGCAGCCGCACAGACCAGCAGCCGTCTGATCAGGCTCCGCAAGACTCCCCAGCCGCCATCTTGTCTCTCCTTCACAGCGCGCCTCAGCCCTCGGCTGCTGCCCGCTCCGCCAACTTCTGCAGCCTTGCCTCCCACAGCAATGTGCTCCTCTTCGCAAGGCCAGCTCAACTGTCCGGCACACGCTGTTCTGGGGCGCCGTTTTTGGCGCTTTTTTCAGAATTTTCAGGCACACACGTCCGCCTGCATTCAAACCTCGGCCACGCCCCCTCAGCCCCCTTATTGTGTTGCTGTCTCAGAGGAATATACAAAGTCCAGCTTCCAAATGTACCTAGTCATGTGATCCAAGAAAGATGTTGCAGGTACCAAATGGTTAGGACAAGATAATGATAGCTTTCTAAAAGTAGCATTTTCAGAACTGGGACTTAAAATCTGATTTTATCATCAAGGAAGATTTTAACTTTCAATTCCTTCAACACTAAGCATTCCATTTATACTTGCTTACAAGCAAAAGTTGTCACTTATTAAATGTAATAAGATAACCCAATGTTATCCTATAGGAGATGTAGGCCTCACAGTAGTGAAAAATTAATTTGTGAGTTGTAGGGCTGTTTAAGGCCTATTTAATAAAATTGAGTTTTTGGTTGACAAAAAGATCTATTTTGCCAAGTCGAATTGGTAGTTTAAAACTGCACACAGGCTGCAATGTCAGACCTGAGACATGTGTTAAGGGGCTACTTAAGTGGATGGCACAATAAGTCTGGCAGGCCCACTAATAGCCTTTAATTTACCAGCCCTGGGTTTATGGTTTACCACTTTACTAGGGACCTATAAGTAAATTATACGTTGCAATTAATTGCAAGCAAAGTTTACAATATTTTAGGGCATGTGTGCAATGACTTTAACATGCGTTAGCAGTGGTAAAATGCACAGAGTCCTAAGGCCCAAAAAAATGTACTCATTAAGACAGGCGGGAAGAAGGCAAAATATCTGAGGGAAGGCAACCCTAATACTCACAGGTCTAAAAACATGAGGCAATCAAGTAGGCGCTGGAGGGCTGATGTGTTATTATCATGAAAAGTGGTTTCCCTCGGATGGGACATTGGTGCCTCAGGTAAGAGCGTGTTTCACAACATCCATTAAAAAATTCTCACATGTGCAATGACAATAATAAAAAATAAACATGGAATTGGGAACGTTTTGAATGCTGCTTATTACTTTGATTGACACCTACATTAACTTTTTATATGTGCCATTATGCTTCTGTCAAGTCAAATTTGTATGTAAATAATTTCTTAACAATGCTAGCTTTTCTCCTTTGGCCCTCTTGTGTCAAAGTCATCATGGGAGGACAACCGGGACAAATTTTCAACAATTAATCTCACAGAAACTTCTTCAAGGATTGTACCTCTCACAGCCATTTTAGTAATGTAAAGAAAACTAGCATCAGGCAGTTCAGTCACCTTCTGCCAGGCAGATTGAGGCAGTGAAAATGTGACTTAAGGAGCCCAAATGTTCTTTCTAAATTGTGTCTTGTTTTTGAATGTGCCGAATTGTAAGAAATGTCCACATGGCTCTCGGGGTTACCAAATGGTTTTATGAGCCACATCCATAGTGCCAGGATCACGTCAGACACCCACATTGTTCTTCATAAGACAACCTAATGCTAGCACCCCATCTCATTTTGTGAGCCCCAGGGCTCTGCCCCACAGTGGGACTGCAGAACAATAATCCCTTGTCACTAAATGCAAAACGGCTATTGCACAGAAACCGCTTGAGGGCCAAAATGCTGGAAGTTGCTTAGACTTTTTGCAGGGATCAGGGAACCATCACAGGATTTGTGAGACTGCTGATTTCCAAAACTCAAGAATGTACCCATGGGATTTACAAAGCCTCCATCAGCCATTTTGTGTGTGTCCTTCTATTTAAACCACACCCAAGCAGCGGCAATTTCACTGCTTACAGAAACTTGCTATGTTCATATTCCAGTCCTGTATTCCAGGAGGATTAGTCACCTATTTCTCGGTGACTCTCCCGGGGTCTTCTTCTTTTGGATTCTGCTTTTGTATATCACTGTACAATAATTTATGACCATGTTTGAGAAAAATATTAAATAAACTTTGCTTCAAAAATTGTGTGCTGACAATTTCCTTTGGTGATGAAGGGCGTGATTTTGCATTGGCTGGATGGTAATCCACATATGAGGGGAGTGGAGGACATTACCTCTGCCATTCAGATGGAGACTACCATTCATCAAATTTAGAGAAGACCAATGGAACAGCAGCCATCTCCATGCATTCAAAGAAATCACAGTAATTGTGGTTCATTACATTGCACAAAATGTTTGAAAGATATACTTCATCTATTTTGACAGCTGTTCACCAAACCTTTAACGTTAATGTTCAAAAACAAATTTCTAACATGGGAGCTTGTTGATAAAAAACTAAAAAACTAATGTCCCAACAGCATTGGAGTTTTCTCTGAGGGTGTGGGTGTACTTATTTTCCCAAAAAGGGGCCAAGTACAGCTGGTACCTTGGACTCAGCGTGCACACCACATGAGTTTATCTTGCAACATAAATCAAATTTTCCACTTTTCACGAAATTTCCACTTTTAATCTTTGTTCAAATATCAAAATAGTTAAACCTATTTTTAGTGCAAGATCAATCCTGTCCTTGTAAACCCAAGACTATGGGGCATATTATCAAGGGCAGTTCCACTACTTTAGCCGCACTTTTAGCCGCTAAAGCGGCGACAATCCCATCGCCCCATTACCATGCGCTAACATGCATCAGCGCATGTTAGCAGCCGAATTACTAATGCCACGCATCTTAGAGATATACATCGCTAATGAGATGCAAAGTAGGCGTTCCCTCCTAGGACAAACAGTGCAATGCCCGCAAAACCTACATCGCGGTATTACCAACGCTGCCCCTGAACAGCGAAGCTAAACCCCCATCATCGCACTATTCTATCGCCTGAATAAAACCTGATTTGCAATTAATGCCTATGGGAGGTGGATTGTAAGGTTAAGTCCACACTCCCCTATTACCAAGCTTGACATTAGCGCTGTGAAATCATTGTAGGATTTCACACACTAATGTTCATTATTGCAGTCTATCGCAGGATTTCACATCACCTGTCAGCTAAGCGTTGCTAATACGCTGCTGACACGGCGATGAAATCCAGCGATAGCCGGCGATAATTAAAATCGCGCTAAGCACGCTTTGCGATATTTATCACGGACTGTAGATAATATGCCCCTATTAACAATGTACAATGGTTGATTCATTGTTGATTCCAATCGGAAATGTAATGCCCAAAACCTTTGCGGACAAAGTCCTTCGTCAGCGGCCACTGTATACAAAGAAAACAAAAGAACAAGTAGGGTGTTACTACAGCATTACTTATTCAAATTTACAATGTATGTTAGAAATTCATGCAAACTTCCCGATGTGAAATAGCCCCTAACAGGACAATATAACGGAACTATGTGACATAAAGCAAATTAAACACTAAACATTTGTGACAAATGCACAGCAGGTTGAAATAATACTTGTGAGTTGTCAAAAATAAATGTAAAAAACATGCTAGCCCCAGGATGCAATAAAGATGAAAGACAATGCACTTGTGTCATGCAGAATCCACAACCCACCTTACGTGTACATGCTCAGTTATAAACTCTGCAAAGCCCAAAGCATTACTCATGAGTTCCGACTGCAATGTTTTTTGCCTATAGCCTCCACAGATGCCAATTATGAATGCAAGCTGTTTACCAAAAACAATACTTTCCAATCCTCCACAGCAAGTGCTCACAATCATAACCAGAATGTGCCTGTTAGAAATAGGATTTCTGGTTGGCTAGGGCAAGCGCCTAAGCAAGGCAGAAACCACCACTCTAGTCAGAGCAAGGGAGTTACACGCTGAAGATAACCCCTGTTCACCCCCTTTGTAGCTTGGCAGAGCAGTCAGACCTATCCCAGAGGCAATGTGTAAAGCATTTGCTTAGCATACTCATACAGCAGCGACATACTAGGCACACCACAAAAGACACTCCACACAAAGTTATATAAAAATTGCCTTTGTATTAGTCATAAAACACATTAGAACGTAATCACATACGTACACTGTGCCGCCTGGCCCTTAGGTATCACTTTACCGGGGATTATATACATTACAGGGTCAATTGGGCATCTGTCATAACCATTAGAACTCACAGGTAGTGAAGATAAAAACAACCAGTGACTACTGTCAAGAGGTACTTAGCATAAACACATTAGGCAGGAAAGATCATCAGTAATGCATAATTTCATAACACCTTATGAGCCTCTTAGGCATACACTGCACCATAGGGGATCCTTACACCATATCACCTCAGTCCCCACCATAGGGGGCGACCATCAGGCCTACTGGCCTTAACCTTGGGGCCTGTCTTGGGCTTCTGCGCAGTGCCCGCTTTCCAAAAGTCAGGGCTCTTCTTCATGAGGCCTTTATACTGGCCACCCGGCTGCAGATGTAACAGAGTATGTGCCCCAACAGGCCCGTACTAAAATGGGAGGGGGGCGAGGTTGCAACTCACCCTTGTCTCTTCTTAGACACAAAATGCCCCCAACGTTGCAGCTGCCCGCAATCTGGCAGCGCAGCTGTGAGAACAAAACAGGCACCAACAGTTTGCTTTACAGGCCCCACTCACCGGGGCTTCTCGTTCCCATTGCAGCTGCCCGCAATCAGGTGGCACAGCTGTAGACGTAGACAGGCACTAATAGTGTGCCTTTCAAGCCCCACTCACCGGGGTTTTTCCTTTCCATCGGGCCAAACAATGGGACATAGCAGCAGGGAGCCCGCCAGGCTCCAGTCCCTCCTCGGCATTTGGTGAGCCTGCGAGGCTCTGTCTCATTCTGGCCAACGCGCAGGGCTCTCACCAGCACACAGTAGCCCCGTCCACAGTCAGGCACAAACTTGCGTGACTTCCGGCTCTGGTGCTGCTTCTTCCAGCAGGCCACGCCCCAGGTCAGGCTTTCTTCGCCTGACTTCTGGTTTGGATGCTTGGATTGAGCGGAGCTGGAGTCCTCTTCTCGGGCTCAGGAAAATGTGGCACAGAGTGCCTGCCCCACATTTCTCACAGTCCAAGTTGGAGCCCTCTTTATCGGGCTCTGGAAACCCACGGGCTCTTCTTGTCACCACGGGGAGCCCCGCCCCCAAACAGGCAACAGCAGCCTGCATTTATGGTCTGTGGCTCTTCTGGCACGGCTTGAAGGCGCTCACCAGCTGCACAGAATCCCCTCCTCGGGCTCCAAGGGACCATGAAGAATGAAGCTCTCATGAGGTGCTAGGTCCCAAGTTCAGAGGGACAGAGCTGGGCACAGGCAGGCCAGCATGTAGGGACCCCCAGTAGACCGCAGCTGGGTCCCACAGTGGTTCCTCCTGGCCCAGCAGTCCTTTGGCTTCCAGCAGGTAACCAAAGTTCCTCCTTTTCTTCATGGGGTCACAGCCCCAATGTTTATACCTCACATGTCTTTGTCTTTAATCTGGCACAGAACTGTGTGCCCAGTCTAACCCAGTTCTGGGGGGCACTCAAACATTTGTTTACAGTGCACAACATCTTCCTTTGGCAGTGTAGGCTGAGCCAGCATTGTGTAAGGCAGGCACAGTCCTATGCAGGTCTAGGTGCTACTCCTCCCACTACTCCAAATTCAGATTGGCCTATTCAGCCTAGCGCGGACTCACCCAGCCCCTCTTGAGCCACTGCACCTCCCCAACCCCTGTCATCCAGAGCCAGACATGCAATAAACAACAGGCAGGCACTAAGACACATAGCACACAGAAATGCCCACTTCAAAAAGTGGCATTTCCAAAATAGTTATAATCAATCTGCGAACACCATTACGCAGCATTTATTACCACTATTCCAAACATACCAAACTTGACCACGCTACTCCTCTCATGTCAGGAATTACCACTGAAACACATATTACGGAATCCTCAATGCATTCCTATGAGAGGGCACCCTCACAGTACTGAGAAACCAAAATGGCTGTTTTTCACTACCAGGACATGCCACACAGCTAAGGCACATGTCCTACCTTTTACCTACAGCACACCCTGCCCATAGGGCTAGCTAGGGCCTACCTTAGGGTTGACTGATATGTAGTAAAAAGGGAGTTACAGACGTGGCAACCACTTTATGTGCCACGTCACAGAGGCAGTAAACTGCACGTGCAGGCCCTGCAGTGGCAGAGGCCTGAGACAGATTTGAAAGGCTACTTTGGTGGGTGACGCAAGTAGCGCTGCAAGCCCACCAGTAGCATTTAATTTACTGGCCCTGGGTATATGAGATACCACTTTACAGGGGACTAATAGGTAAATTAAATACTCCAAACAGGTGCAGACCAATCTTACCATTTTTACCTTACAGAGCACATGTACTTTACACTGGACAGCAGTGATTAAGTGCCCAGAGTCGTAAAACCACCAACATCAGGTCAGAAAAAATACCAGGAGGAGGGCAAAAAGTTCAGGGATGACCCTGCAAAAAGGGCCAAGTCCAACAGTGCCTAAATGTTCTAAGAAGATATCTGCTGTCAGCTTCTAGCAACTGCTCCGATCCTGCTGTCGGCTGAACTTGCATAGATACTAACAACTCCATGAACCCACCAGTTAAAGGCTGACTCGTGATGACGGCATCTTCTGTATTAGTGATGAAAATGAGACTACAAACAAAACGTTCCAAGCTGCTGCAAACTCTGGCACCATGATGGTACTGGGCTCAACAGTAGGTATATCCGAAGAATAACCCGGACAAGCAAACGCAGCCCATTATGTCTAATAACACGTCATAATAGCATGTGTGTTACTTCCCTAGGTAGTATGTTCATAACATGAAGATGGAACTCAAAACATGAAACCGCGCAAAACCAAAAATGAAGAATCCCGTGAATAAACTAAAAAGATTTTCCCTGGGACATTCGAATCTCAATGGCCTAACAAGTGTTTTACAAAAATAAATGACACATTGCATGAATAATAATCATTCAAATACAAATCGTTGCCCGTGTCATGGCTTGTGACCTTGGATGGACATCAAGCATGAGCAGAAAACCTGTTCAACACAAAAACAAGAAATCGATAAAAAGCAATATATCACAATACTGGAAATATGCAGTGTACAAATGTAAACCACATACATGTTTTTTTTGTTGTATTTTTCCAGGTGGTGACTAGCAGGAAATAAAAGAGATTACACTTCCCAGCCTAAAACAAACGGGTGATGTAATGATCTTCCTGTGACAGCCCCTTCTCTGTCAGCCCGTTGGATAAGGTTTTACATTGATGGAGCCTACAGGGTCTCTGTCAACAGAAAACTCAACATTCGCTCATCTCTAAATGAGGCAGTTGGAACAAGGGTGTGGCTGACAGAAGGCTCCATTGTGTTTGCCTTAATACAACATATTGTTAATATTGAGAAATTCTAAGTCAATATGAATAAATACACTTTCATGTATAAAAACGAAAGTGCATCTTTATTAACAAATGTACCCGTTATGAACTCTATGTCAACCTGTACTTAGAAATATGTAGTTAGGCAGGCTCTGAGACCCGGGCCTGTGGTCACTGATTGCCACGTCCCTGGTGGAATGGCACATTGCCAGCAGACAAAGGCACGAACAGGAAATCACAGATCAATCCCACAGATAGGCTCAGCAACTCCCCAGTGGTCCAGGGAAATTGGCCCCAAGAAAGCTAACATGGCTGGAGAGGTACATGCACTTCCAAAATACCATAAAGTCAGATGGCACATAAAGTTAGGATCATTAGCCAATCAGGGTGCAGCACACAGTACATTCAGTGATCATACGCTCCCCATGCTGGACATCTGGACATGATACCCACTGGCCCCATTGTGTCCATGCAAGGTCGAGGGCCACCTATATTCCTCATCCAATACATTAAGTTATAGCTCTAAAGACAGGGATTCACATTCCTTACCAAAAAAAGATACCTGCACTATTTTATTGCATTCAATGAAATGTTTAAAAAACACTGATTGTAAATTGAGACAGTACAGAGACCCTATGCCTGGAAATGTCTTTCCGGCCTCACTGTTTTATTAAACAAAATGTTCCTGTTTTGCCAAATCCCTCTTGTCTCTTGTTTTTTCAAGGTATTTAATGTTCAAGCAACAATATCTGAGTGAGTGAGTGAAGACGATAAAAAACTTTATAGATAATGAACATTGTTTCTTAGTGGATTGTTAGAGGAAGTACTTCTAAAACAGTATCTCCAAACAATAAGCTGAGGTAATGAAGCTTCAAGGTCAGTTCTTCATTTGTGCAGGTGTTGTGTAGATGGTAGAACAGGTGGTCCAGGGTCAGGACTGATTATTCATCAACAGGCTTTGATACAGAGCAAGAAAGAGAGAGGCAGAAAATGAAGGATGAAGAATGGGTAAAAAGAAAGCAAAACAGAGACAAAGGAAGGTACCAGAGATGACAAAGAATCTGAAAGAGTGTGATAACAAAAGGGGAAGTGCAGAGTGGAGAAAGTCATGAAGCAGAATCCAGACTAAGTAACCTTGACATTTGGTAACGCCGACATTCGGCCAGCAGCAATCTCCTAAAATGGGTTTCTGCAATTTTTTGCAAACTGAGCACCTCTCAGGTGATTTTTAATGTTTGCATCATATATATTTTGGGGAGCTTTCTTTTAAAATAAGTTCCATGTTCCATCAAATTCTTTGTACTTTGATACAGACTAATAGCATCCATTGAATAGGCAAACTATTTCTGTCCCCAGCTACTATGAGCTTGTGGTCCCTGCAAAATAAGAAGCTAACAAAAGAGAAGAGCACTGTCAGATAAAAAATATGTTAAGACAAAATAACAGATATTTGCATTGGTGCTTGGCGTGCTTGCCTCAAATAAATGCAATTTAAAGATATGAAAAATAAACTTTTATTTCATAGTAGCAGTGTACCAGAAACACAGGGAGCCTCCCCACCTCCTCTCCACCCCGTCTACCGAAAGAAACATTAAAGGCGCATCTTCTCTGCCTCTATGAAGTCCAGGACGCATCCAAATGGTGAAAATAGACCATTTTTAGATCTCGCCTAGGCAGAGCTTGCGCTGACTCTTCAAGACATGCTGTATTCAGGATAGTATGTGAAGCTCCGCCAACTTTCCCACCCACCTTTTTAATTGGCTCCTGTCCCTGTCCTTTGTAAATAGTAGCTTTTCATTGGTCAGCGAATGCGCTAATGCCTAACTGATTCTTCTGGCTGCTGAAGGTGACTGCTCGCGCCTGCTCTTGCTTCGCTGTATACATTTAAAATTGTGTGTGGCAACTCCTGCATAACTTATTCTTAGCTCCGTGTGACAACTCATGCTTATATACTTTTAACTTTGCTCTTACCTCTTACCCTGATCCTAGTTGCCAGTGCCACTCTCCAAGCGCTTTTCCCCGCTCCAACTCGGGTTTGCCCATTGAGTGGAGGGAGTTAGCGCTGACGCATACGGCCTGGATCACTTCCGGCTGGGACCGGAAGTGAGGGTGACGCTCCAGTCGTTGGCTCCTCTTAAGGCGATGCCGGGCAAGACGCTCAGCGGACGCGCTAATGCCTAACAGATTCTTCTGGCTGCTGAAGGTGACTGCTCGCGCCTGCTCTTGCTTCATTGTATACATTTAAAATTGTGTGTGGCAACTCCTGCATAACTTATTCTTAGCTCCGTGTGGCAACTCGTGCTTATATACTTTTAACTTTGCTCTTACCTCTTACCCTGATCCTAGTTGCCTGTGCCGCTCTCCAAGTGCTTCTCCCCGGTCCAACTCAGGGTTGCCCGTTGAGTGGAAGGAGTTAGCGCTGACGGATACGGCCTGGTTCACTTCTGGCTGGGACCGGAAGTGAGGGTGACGCTCCAGTCATTGGCTCCTCTTAAGGAGATGCCGGGCAAGACGTGCAGCGGACGCGCCCAGCGGGCGCGCCGCTGGTGCGCCAAAGGAACGCCTAAGGCAAGCCCATCTGCGCCCGTCCGCGCCTGTCCGTCGCCAGGAGCCAGGACCCCTGGTCGTTTGCTCCCCGACACACTTAGGGCTCCAAGTCCACAATACAGCTGTACGTGTGATCAACTGCTAAACATCAAACCTAACCCTTGCAGAGTGCTAACTCACTCGCACTGCCTATTTGTCGGGCCATTCTCATGCTTGGCCTGCAGATTCCAGAGCATCACTCACCCCTATCCACAATCTACCTCTCTAGACCACTCTCACTCTAGTGGGCCCTTAGACCCACTTAGCAATATCTTTCACGACCCTGTCCGACCCCCACCGAATAGAACTAATTGGAATTGTTTCCTGGCCTTTGTCAGGTCTCTCCCTAAGCACATTACCAACATATGGGACCTTTTAACTGACCAAAGTCCTGACATAGGGTTTCTTACTGAAACATGGATAAAACCCTCCTCCATCCCAGCCATTACCATGGCTATCGCATCCAGAGACTCAACAGGTTAAGCCGAGCTGGTGGGGGTATAGCCATAATCTGTCTCTATTCTCGATCAACTGTGCACAGATGCATTCGAATGCCTCATATTTAGACTAGACCTCCACCCCCAATACAGCTGAAATGGAGCCCTAGTGTACAGGTCCCCATGCCCGGTACTGGGTTCACTAGCCAACTACAAGATTTTATCTACCCGCATGTAATTGCCACCCACAATTTCCTCCTGCTAGGAGATTTTAACATTCATGGTGAAGATGCCATCAACCATGACGCCATGCTATGTCTAAAAGACCTGGCCTCTTCTGGACTTGCAAAATTAACTTTGCGCCCACCCATGTAGCTGGTCACACCTTAGACCTTATCCTAACTAACTCTTAGAACATTGAATGCGGAGACACCCATCCCCTGATCTGGTCAGACCACTCCTTGGTCAACTTCCAACTCACCAGCCCGATCATCATCTCTGCCAACCCAAAAACTCACATTTACCGTTGGTATAGACCCTGGGACAAACTGACGCCCGATCATCTTCTGTCCCCTTTTCTCTCCTGGGACATGGACACCGTGTCCTTCAATGTTGAACAACAACATTCCCACTTTAACTCTGTCATCCTTAAAACCTTAGACAAGGTAGCTCCTATGAAGCTCCAAACCCACCCTCCCAAATCCACTCCCTCGAACTGGTACTCCCCCGCTCTGCGAGATGAAAAGAGTCAATGCAAGAAGCTAGAGCGGTCTTGGCGACTCTCCCACAATGAGTAAAATAAAGTCAGCTACAAGACCGCTTTGACCACATATCACAAAAATATTAAAAATGCTCGCAAACTTCACATTGCATCCCTATTAGATCAAGCCAGAAACAACTCCAGGACTCTTTTTCAAATTTTGAAATCTTTTACTAATCCGAAAACCTGTGAGACTACAGATACTCCATCGCAATCTCTGTGCGATAAAATTTCCTTTTTTTTTACTCAGAAAATTGAAACATTTATCAGAAAATTATCTCAGCGAACATTTCCTCCCCCCCTTCCATAACAGACCATACTAACCACTTAAACACACACCTCCAACTCCACAGTTTTCCGTCTCTCGCCGTTACAGAAGTCATATCCCTTCTCAAATGTACTAAATCAGGCTCTCCCCTTGACATCATCCCTGCCAAACTATCCTCTAGACTCGCACTACCCATCTGCTCCATTCTCAACAGCTCCCTGAGCTCCGGCAATCTTCCTTCGGAATGGAAACATGCTCAAATAATCCCCATCCGCCAAAACCTTAAAATTCAGACTTCCGAGCTGACTAACTACCGCCCCATCTCCACGCTCCCCCTACAGAGTAAGCTCATTGAGAGACACATCAATAAACATCTGTCTGCGTTTGTTGAATCCTTTCACCTTCTTGATATTTCCCAGTCGTGTTATCGGGCCAAACATAGTACGGAGACTGCCTTAGTGGAGGTGACTGATAACATCAGGATGGCACTGGACAAAGGTCAGGCAGCACTTTTGGTGCTGCTTGACCTTTCAGCAGCATTCGACACCATCTCACATCAGATTCTGGTGGAGAGGCTACAAGACATAGGTGTTCAGGGACTCGCATTGAAGTGGATGACTGATTTTCTAACGGATAGAACCCAAACAGTCACCTTGGGCCCTTTTAAATCTGCCCCATCCCAGGTTATCAATGGGGTCCCCCAGGACTCGTGCTTGAGCCCTACTCTCTTTAACATTTATGTGACCCCCCTGGCCAAACTTATGAGGAACTTGGGTTTTAATCCCATTTCATATGCAGACGATACCCAACTCCTCCTCACCTTTGACAAGAATAGACCTGACATTCAACTCATCTTCTCCAAGGGCATGATGGCCATTGCCTCCTGGATGCAAAGCATTTTCCTCCAACTAAACTCAGAAAAATCCGAAATCATGCTGTTTGGAGGAGCTGCCATTTGCTGGTCACCTACTTGGTGGCCCGAGGAGTTGGGTAAAGCCCCGGAACCTAAAGAAGTGGTCAAGAACCTAGGTGTCCAAATCGATCAAAAGCTCACTCTAGACGCTCATGCCAACTCCACCACTGGCACCTGCAACTATATCTTAGGTCTACTTAGGAGAATTCTCCCTCTACTTCCTCCTTCGACGAAAAAAATGCTGATGCAAGCCCTCATACTAAGTAGAATAGACTACTGTAATGCCCTGCTTCTTTCGACCAATGAAGCCTCTCCTAACAAATTACAGGTTGTGCAAAACACGGCTGCCCGCCTAGTTACGGGAGTCCCGCCTAGAACTCCCTCTATGCCCCTTCTAAAAAAAACTCCACTGGCTCCCAGTAAGGAAACAAGTGAAATTTAAGATAGGCTGTACTGTCTTCAAGGCCTTAAACAACCTAGTCCCGTCCTATCTCTCTAGCAAAATAACTAATTACACCCCTCTGCGCTCTCTTAGGTCAGGTTCTAAACGCCTACTTTGCATCCCCAGAATCATAAAATCACGCAGCGGTGGCAAAGCTTTCTCATATCTGGCCCCTGCCCTCTGGAATGAGTTACCGCTGCAACTTCGTGACTGTTCGACCATCTCACATTTCAGAAAACTCCTCAAAACTCACCTCTTTTAACTCTGTCCGTCTGACTGTGTCAGCATGGCCGTCCAAGCGCAGAGATACCCCCCGGGGTGATTCAGCGCTATACAAACCCATAAATTAAAATAAATTAGACTTAGTAGTCCCTCCTTAGTACCGCCTTGTCTCTTCTTGTAACTTCCCACAAGGACACCCCCTGTTACAACTGTTGTTACTCCTTAGGTTTTAATTTTAGTCTCTGAGCACGATTTTCTTAAATGGCTTTGTCCTGCCTGCTTTTGAGGGCAGGACATGCTATCCTGCAATTCTTTATTCTGTATTTTTTTAACAGTGAGACAGCCTTAGCATCAATAATGGCTGACTCACTATTCTTTTGTAACTTGCGATCACCCAAGGCCGAAGCATGCCTTTTTTTCAATGTATTTACTTTTGTTTACTATGGTGGCACTTGCGCTTAAATATCTTAAGAGAAAACGCAGTTGCGTCAACAAGTGCCGCCATTGTAACAAAAGTAAATAATTTGAAAAAAATGTGTGCGGCTGGCATTTGTTTCCAATTTGTTTACTTTTAGGCCACTTTCCTCTTCCAAATTGTTGCCATGTATGTGCAGATTCTACAGTTTATAAACTCTCTATGGTTATGCTGCCCTAACCTTAATCTTTAACAACTTGTTTTGAGAAACGGGTAGCCATTCTCCATTGCTTAATTTTAGCCTGATCTTAAAATGGCCACTGCTTAAAGTAACCTCCCATGTCTATCCACATTTCGAAGGAGTGTGGAGGTTGTTGTTGGAAGCCCTCTGTAGGCATCAGCTGGAAACGTGATGCCCTGCTTTGAAAACAAAATTACTGTGGTGAGCTGGCCACACATGTTCATGTGATGAAGTAGACGTAGCCGAGATGATTTTATGTAGTTTATTAAATCCATAAGTAGAAGTAATAGCAAGCTAGAACAAGCCCTACCAGGAGCAGCCGCCTAGCTGCTAAGCCCATCTTCCCCAACTGTCTCACACACACACACAGGCACCCAAGCATTCCACTCACACTAACATTCTACGCGGAACACTCACACTGGCTGAGCAACTAGGTACAGGGTGAAAGGGAACATATTAACATGACCTGAGGATACTACACATCCTCTCCCTTTTACACTGAAAATTAATAGGACCCAAACTAAAAAGAAAACAACTATACACAGAAATGTACAAAAGATGAAAACAGTCCATGAACCCAGGGATGTATGGTGAAATACACCACGAGAGGGAAATCAGGCACACTACAAAAGAAGAAAACAATCCATAAACCCAGGGATGCATGGTGAAATACATCACGAGAGGGAAAACAGACACACTAAGGAGGAAAGAAGGATGAAAGGATAGAAAAACACACTAACACCATCCTCCTCCTTTAATAGTGATCAAATGAAAATATAAGAAGGCCAAGAAGAGCTCACATACAACAAGTGAGCATAACACACATGACAGAAGAAAAGGGTCAACCTAACCCAGATTGGAATACAATGGGTGGAACGACACCCAAGGAAGTACTCCTCACACGAGAAGACTGTGGCGAAAACACCATACACCACCCCTCATGTGAGGGACACTGCGGGACTAAAACCCAAGTGAAAAGAAACCGAAGTTTGGGACTGACACTCACATGTACAGATAACATCACATGGGACTAACACCCAAGGACTTGTGCAGCATGGGAAAACAAATGCAGCACAGGGTGGCAACAAAAGATGACTACCCACACACATGACAACGTACATCGAAGTGAATTAGACTGACACCCAACACCAAAATAACAAAGGTGGGACTAACATCCCCTTTAAACTGCGTAAATGGGAAAACACCCCATAACTCCACAACAAGCAGGTTGATCACGAAGGTGTGGAGAATAATAACAAGGAAATGGGGCTGAAACCCATCCCAAAAGTAAATAACTGTGAACGTAGGGTCATGGGACTAAAACCCACTCCCATCCCTAGACAGGGATAAACTATCTGAAACATGGGGACATGGGACTAAAACCCAACCCCATCCCTTAGGCAGGGATAAAATATCTGAAACATGAGGACATGGGACTAAAACCCACTCCCATCCCTTAGGCAGAGGTAAATACATCAGAATCAAGAACTTGCGTGAATAAGAGACATGGGACCAATACCCACTCCCATCCCATAGACAGAGATACTATTTCAGAATGACAGCAAAAAAATATCAACATGTGAAAAGCAAAACACAATGTTGGCACAAAGCAAAAACTGAACACTATAAATACATGAATGTCTATTGCCTGTGAAAAGAAGACATGAATGCGTTAGATCTTATAGAAATGGACAACAAATTAGTTATTAAACAAAGTCAATGGTGTGCCTGTCACCGCAATCTTCTGGGACAAGCGGTCCAAATAACGACACACAAGACTTGAGGAAGAACTTAGAAATGATGAATAGAGGGGACGCCCAGTTTGTGAGTAACACCTAGTCACATTAACAATTAGGACTCACCACACGGTCTGGCAGAAAAGTAAAGTGTCCTTGTCCCACCTGTATTGGAGTACTAGACTTGGGCAACTGATCTAACGCACCCAATTTTGTCCTCCATGAGCATATTGTAGATCAGCCTGTGCTGTACAAACAGTCCGGTGCTGTTGATGCTGGTCCCGCTGCATTACTCTACATGACGAAAGGCTTGTCTCCACACACACTGCGATGCTGAAGACGATACGACTCAACTCCGAGATAAACTTTATTAAACGTGAACAATGGTTGGCAGGTGGCTTGAGAATACCTACACACTGATAGTAGCAGACAACGTAAACTGACAGCATACGCCAACTTCAAGATGACGTGACGCACAGAAGACATACGCCATGTGGCTTACGGCGCACTGCAGCTTTAAAGCGTCCATAAGCAGAACGCCAAGGATACATCATGAAAGTTCTGAATAAGCTCTGCGCGACACCACGGACCAGGTAAGGTGCGCGAGCTCTATTTTAAATTTGAATTACAGTGTAGCTGTTTTCTCTTGAGGCCGGACAGCAAGGAAAACAGCGCAAACGTGTTACATAATGTGTTACATAATGTAAATTTAAAAATCTCTCACCCAGTAGTTTTGCACATGTGACAGGATAATCCGAGGCGATTCCTCTCCGAAAACAGTTCACTGATCCTTCAAAATATGAACAGTCACAATTGATGACAACAGGCACAAGTTTAATTCCTCAAGTCCTGGGCTTACGAAATGCTACAAAATCAAATCTTGGAACTCCGCAATGGAGACATAAACTAAGGCAGCAACAGGTTAACTTTCTTCCTGAAGCACTGTAAATATTTAATGTAGCGTACAAGCGTACAATGTCCAATAAAATGTAGACAGCCTTAGTAACACATATCCAAGAGATGAAAGAAGCAGCATCAGTTTACCTTGCTTCTTCAGGCAGACTATCTATTTCTTGAGGCACATTCGACAATTGTTGTCACTGAAGACGTTGGCAGCAACTTAGACAGTAACAGGTTATCTTGCTTCTTCAGACACTAAATCTGTTTCCTGTGGCACAGTCGACGTTTGTTGCCACTGTAGATGTTTGTTGTGGCACAAAGATGTAGATAGCCTTTCTTAATGTATTTAAAGATGTATAAGATGCCAAGATGAAGACACAGCATGCCTTTGCTGGGCTGTCCGGTGTGGTGGACACTGGTGGGGCTGCGAGACGTTCTTAACTGGTTACTTGCTTGACTGGTTTCTTTTCTTTTCCTTGAGTTTCTTGGTACTTGTTTCTTTTTTTTTTTTTTGTAGATGTAGTAGGTTCTTTCCTACACATAGTCCTGCTGTACTCCACATCCTTAGTTGGCATCCAACTACCTTTAGCGTGAGATGAGCTCCAGATTGTCGCCATAAAATGTAGTGGGCTGGCCCCACGTGTTCAGGTGATAAAGTAGACATAGCCGAGATTATTTTATGTAGTTTATTAAATCCATAAGTAGAAATAACAGCAAGCTAGAACAAGCCCCACCAGGAGCAGCCATCTAGCTGCTCAGCCCATCTTCCCCAACTGTCTCACACACACACAGGCACCCAAGCATTCCACTCACACTAACATTCTATGCGGAACACTCACACTGGCTGAGCAGCTAGGTACAGGGTCAAAGGGAACATATTACCATGACCTGAGGATACTACAATTACCCAATGACAGGTGCAGATGGCAGGCCATCATGGCTTCCTGTACTGGCAGAGATCCCTAAGGGATCTGCGGTACTGCACCGGGCTGCAGGAAATGGAAGACGATTCCAAGGGGCTGTACGTAGCTGTGGAGAGATGCCCGCTCTACAACAGCACCCGTCAGTGGCTGACCTGCACTAAGTGTGACTTTGTTTTCTTTGACGTCAGCAACACCAAGGGGTGAGTGGGGTCAAAGTTTAAGGGACACGGCATACCTATAGCCTAGCTCTGTTGAAAGAATTATTACTCTGACTGCTCAAGTACTTTAGCCAATATGTCTTTCAGATAATACTAGGAGGAATCATCTGCATAGCAGAGGCAGGCCTATACTACATCTCATCAAAGGGCTCTCAATTCGACAATGCTTCCACGCCTGATAGAGTGCAGCCTAGTCACATTCAGAGAAGGGTAGCAGGGGGAACTGATGCAGATTGGGGTGTACAAAATCTCCCTACTTCCACGGATAGAGTAATTTCACAGTTACACGCACATACACTCATCATACACTAGGGCCCATTTCACTAACATACGCTCAAATACTCTACCAGCACTGAACCTGTGGAAAGAAAACTCCTAAACAACCCACATCTACACTGAGGTCGATAAGACCTAGTTATTGTAATTGTCCTGAGTCATAATCTAAACAATCTATACAACAATAATCAAATAGAGTACTCAATAATTGACAAGAAATAATCACCAACACCGTATTTAAAATTATGGTACTTTATCTAAAATTAGTCAAAGGAAATCAATCAGAGTAAATCATTTTCTCATAATTACCTATTCTAGCTAAATGTCAGAATGGGTCATCAGGACAAGTCTCTCAGTAGAAGTCTCCCGAGTCACCGTCCTCACAGCATCGATCCTCACCAACGCAGGTTTGGGAAGAAGTGGCAAAGTGGCAAAGTGGCCTCAAACCCTCTCTAGGCTAACAATATTTATAGGGAAACTTGCAATATTATAGAAACATAAAATGTTCTACACGTCCGCCGAACCGCTGAGCAGAGCGAGCAGGAAAGGATGTAGCATCGCTACATTTGGAAAATCTCCGCTCAGGAAAAATCACAAAAATAAAAAGACAGAACAGGAACTAAAAAAATGTATCTTTCGACATCCACATTTCCTCGGAACTAACATGATGACTTCAGAGTCCATTCAGTTCATTCATTATGGCTCCTTTGTCCTCCAAGGCTATTCGAATGTTTCTTGGAGACTTGCCCAGCACTGCTGCTGTCCTCACGGAAAATTTTAACCAGGCGAAGACTGTGGTCAGATGACTTCGACCATATTCAGCAAGGCCCTCTCATCACAAATCTCTCACTCGAGGCCAGGCTGCAAACGGCGGCCATTTTATTCTAGGCCAAAATAGACCATCTTAATTAAAAGAGACAAAAACAAAGTTACCACAGCATAGTGATTAAACAGTGTTAACCCCACTAATACCCTTATGTGTATGTAATTATCTAGCCTTTGCAACACAGGAAAAGCATTAATTCAAAAGCGTTTCGTGCTTTAAAATAAACAGCACTCAGCAACGTTTATTTAATAAAACATGCACATTTATTAAATAGCAAACGAAAGCATTCCCACGTGTCGGTTTTCTTCTCATTAGTACATGTTGGTAAGTTTAAACATTTACACAAAACAAATAATTAGTGATTAATAATTAATAATTTTAATTATGACAAATAGACAAACCAGAGATTTAAAAACCCAATAGATTTTCATCAGAAAACTCTGCTCCAGCAATCCCCCCTTTGGTGATATTATCACTAAATAAACAACCCAAAAAATTTAGTCCCATTTTAGGAGAAATTGGAAATGTCTTTTTCTCCTTACACAACACTACACACCAGACACTCTTTCATCATCCCTCTTTGTTTCTAAGTAGACACTCTCCCTTAATTCTTCTAATTCAATTTCTTGTGGTTCTCTTTTCAACCTTTTATTTCTCTTTTCATTGTTTCTTTTAATTAATTTATTTTTCCCTCCCCTGTTTTTACAATATCTTACCTATAATAGTACTACCTATTTTTGCAATAAAACTCTTAACAGCAACTATTTTATTAGCTATTTTAGTCCAAATACTTTCAGCTTCAAGTGGTACTAATTCTTCATGCAAATCAGTAATATTTTTGATATAGACCTTCAGGTCTTTGCTTTCATCTGGAATGTAAGTGCAACAATGTTGAACTTTCAGCATTCCACAAACTCCACCCTCCTTAGCTAATAGAATATCAAGAGCAAGTCTATTTTGCATAGACATGGCACGTACGGCAATTAGTTCCGTATTCATCAAAAGAAACCCTCCAGCGGTATTTTTCGTCGATAAGCGATCCACCACTGTTGACAGTTTTCGAATCCCATAAGCATTCAAAGAAATTCCCACTGCTGGAATTAAAGCTCCAAAAATGTCACCCACTATTTCAGACCAAGTTTCCCTCTTGAAGCGCATTAGTAAATTAATATGTTCTACATCTTCTATTCTATCTATATGAAAGATCTTTGGAAAGACCAGGCCCACATAACACGTGCCATACCAATGGTCAGGCAACTTGTAATAAGCCTTGTTCCCACAAACATAATATACTCCTGGAAAAATTGTATCTTCTCCACCTCTGAAACCCCATCCTGTTGCAATGAAGTATGTATCATGACATTCACTAGTCCCAACAAAATATGTATCATATTGGGATTTCCCTCTTGTAATGCACAGCTTACCCTTCTGTGGTGCATCTAGAGCCAAAGTTGGACTAACCCCATTTCTTAATTCTTTTCCCATCTCAATGTCCCAAATTGTCTCACTCACTTTATATTTTCCTGCCTTTTCATGCATACTCAATCTCCTTTCCTCCACCATATTTAGGAAAGCTTTCTCCTCTTCTTCCAAACTGCAAGTTAAATTATTCTTAAGAATGTAATCTAATGTTAATTCTTCTTTTTCAATAAAAATCTCACCAAAAATGTTAGCTTCTTTAGCTGGATTCAGCTTTTTGTTCATTGGCAATTGCCCAATAATACTATCTTTGTTAGACATCTTATAATCTATTTTCCCTAACAAATAAAAAACACTACTTAATACACTACAAGAAATTCCATACGTAGCTGGTAAATGGTGATAAGTAACACCCTCTGAAACGGATGCAGGTAATTGCATACAAACATAGCAATCCCTAACTTCCATTGTTTTCACATATTCGTATAACAACTTTGAAAAAACATTACTAGAAAAATCATTAATTGACCTATCTTTATGCATGTAAGTATTACTAATTCTAGTTGGAACTACTTTTTGCGAACTCTTCTCCGCATTTGTCACATTCTCTATATGCATCTCAAATGTACCTATTGTAACTCTAAATGTAACTAATAAAGCTAACACACCCCATAGTAGCATTAATAATCCAGTACAGCAGCAGCACATTCTACACCATCTTCTTAAGAAGGCACATCTACTTTGGTTATTCTCTATGTTAGCCATTTTACTACTTTGACCTTGTCTTTTGACTTAGCCTCTACTACTCCACTACTGAAATTTCTCGAACTTTGGATTACTTCAGGCAGCTGAATTTCAGACTTTCTCCTTTTCACTTTTCTCCAAGTGATTTCTTTTGTTCACTCAATTTGGATATTCATCACTTTTCACTCCTTCTTCTTCAGCAACATCAAATTGTATCAGATCATCAACAACATCCTGTGCATCCGACTCTTCTCCAATGTCAGTCAGGATAACTTTTAAGATTCCAACAGATTTTTCCTTTTCCTCAACCACTTTTCTCAAGATCCCCTCCGGATTGTCTCGATTCACTGTTTCTTCTTCTCCTTCTTCAGACAGTGCCACATAAGACCATTCCGGTGATCTGTACTTTTGGTTGGGTCTTCTAATTCTCTTTATCTCCTCAGGTTCTCTTGACTCCTTTTGTTCCTTTCTTTTTACTTCGTTTTGACTCGACACCTCATTCACTTGTTCAGCTTTCGATGTATTCCCTCTTATCAATCTGTATCTCAGCCTCTTTACTCTGTTGTTAGGCCAAAAATCTCCTCTTACGACCTTTTTCGGTCTCGCTTCTGTATTATTTCTTTCTCCAATCCAAGTTCTCTTTCTCAGAACTCGACCTTCTGATTTTCCATTCTCACTTTCATCCGATTCTGTTTCAAATGCCTCTTGTTCTTCAGCAGTTTTCTTTCGCTCCACAGTCTTTTTCACCACTATTTGAGACTTCCCTACTTCTGTCCCTCCTCGGGTCTCCGACACGCAATCTTCTTGCTGTCTACTTGTCCCTTCACCTAGCTTGTCAAGAATGTTCCCTACACCTCCTCGGGGGTCTTCCGCAATCTGTCCCTCTCTATCTTCTTCTGACCCTACTTCTTCAGATATAATCTCAAGTGGTTCTTCAATCTCCTCCTCTTCTGATTCAGGAGTAATCATCTACTTTGGTTATTCTCTATGTTAGCCATTTTACTACTTTGACCTTGTCTTTTGACTTAGCCTCTACTACTCCACTACTGAAATTTCTCGAACTTTGGATTACTTCAGACGGCTGAATTTCAGACTTTCTCCTTTTCACTTTTCTCTAAGTGATTTCTTTTGTTCACTCAATTTGGATATTCATCACTTTTCACTCCTTCTTCTTCAGAAACATCAAATTGTATCAGATCATCAACAACATCCTGTGCATCCGACTCTTCTCCAATGTCAGTCAGGATAACTTTTTAGATTCCAACAGATTTTTCCTTTTCCTCAACCACTTTTCTCAAGATCCCCTCCGGATTGTCTCGATTCACTGTTTCTTCTTCTCCTTCTTCAGACAGTGCCACATAAGACCATTCCGGTGATCTGTACTTTTGGTTGGGTCTTCTAATTCTCTTTATCTCCTCAGGTTCTCTTGACTCCTTTTGTTCCTTTCTTTTTACTTCGTTTTGACTCGACACCTCATTCACTTGTTCAGCTTTCGATGTATTCCCTCTTATCAATCTGTATCTCAGCCTCTTTACTCTGTTGTTAGGCCAAAAATCTCCTCTTACGACCTTTTTCAGTCTCGCTTCTGTATTATTTCTTTTTCCAATCCAAGTTCTCTTTCTCAGAACTCGACCTTCTGATTTTCCATTCTCACTTTCATCCGATTCTGTTTCAAATGCCTCTTGTTCTTCAGCAGTTTTCTTTCGCTCCACAGTCTTTTTCACCACTATTTGAGACTTCCCTACTTCTGTCCCTCCTCGGGTCTCCGACACGCAATCTTCTTGCTGTGTACTTGTCCCTTCACCTAGCTTGTCAAGAATGTTCCCTACACCTCCTCGGGGGTCTTCCGCAATCTGTCCCTCTCTATCTTCTTCTGACCCTACTTCTTCAGATATAATCTCAAGTGGTTCTTCAATCTCCTACTCTTCTGATTCAGGAGTCATTTCTGTGGAACTGCTCTTTTCTTTTCTTTTTCCTCCACTGCTTTTTGGAACTTCAGGCTCTCTTACAGAATCTGATCTCTTTTCTGAGATTCTCAATGGTTCTCTTGAAACCTTTTCTGCTTCTTTTCCCGAACTTTGATTTTTTCTCACTGGTTCTGGGTCTTCATCATCACTGGAATCTGACTCTTCAAAATACTCTCTACCAGTCCCATCTTTTGGGTTTGGAACTCTCAGAGTATGACTCGCATGTACCCAGTTTTTCACACCAGCACACTTCACTGCAGTTGTCGTAGTCAAAATAACTTGTCTTGGTCTTCCCCACCTTGGAACCAAGCAATTTCTTCTTCTGTGTACTTTAATCCTCACCCAGTCTCCTGGACTCAGATCATGAGCTTGCTTCTTCTCAAGTGTGATAGCTTCTTCTCCAATCTGGTGAAACACAGAATGAACTGCGTCAGCCAGGCCTTTACAGTAATCCAAAATCATGTCATCAGTTATTGTCATCAACTTATTGACAGGTACATATGCATGTCGCATTGCACGTCCCATTATGATTTCATGCGGACTTAAACCAGTAGTTCTATCTGGAGTAGATCTAATAGTCATTAGCACTAGAGGCAAGACATCGGGCCATTTCATACCAGTGGCTAAACACATCTTACCAATCCTGTTCTTGATTGTGCCATTTATCTGCTCAACAACACCAGAAGCCTCTGGTCTGTATGCACAATGTAGCTTCTGCTGTATACTTAATGCTTCACAAATCAAACTGCTGAGTTCATTATAGAAGTGTCCACCTCTATCAGACTCAATCGTTACCGGAAATCCGTACCTAGGAATCAACTCTCTTAACAGTAACTTTGCCACTGTTACTCCATCATTCCTCCTAGTCGGATAGGCCTCAACCCATCTTGAAAACAAACAGACTACCACTAGTACATACCTTAATCTGTTTACTTGAGGCATTTCAATGAAATCAATCTGCATTCTTGTAAAAGGACCACCTTCTCTGCCTATTGTTCCTAGACTCACCACTGTCTTTTTCCCAGTGTTAAATTGCTGGCAAATCAAACATCTTTGACAGATACTTTCTGCAATTGTCCTGAACTTTGCATTGTACCAGGTTTGTTTAAAAGACCTGATCATCGCATCCCTTCCCAAATGTCCCTGTCCATGATACATCCTTGCCATTGCTGACAGCATGGAGTTCGGCATTACTGGTCTGCCATCTCTATAGACCCAAACATGGTCTGTCTCTCTTGGGGCACAACCTGCCTTGATTCAATCTTTCTTTTCTTCCTCCTCTGCCTCATCCTGCAACTGTTTCACTTCATCCCACGTCTCTAAGACATTAGTAAACATCACAGAACAAAAAGACATTTCACCTTCTCGTTCCCGATTAATTGATTGGTCATTTTTAGCGCAATATTGAGCAATGTCATTTGCGTATCGATTGCCAACTGTCACAAAATCATCTCCTTGTCCATGAGCAGCACATTTCACAACTGCTAATTCTTTAGGCAGCTGTATCGCCTCAAGTAATTTTCCAATCACTTCAGCATTCTTTATTGGAGTCCCACTCGACGTCAAGAAACCTCTTTGTAGCCAAAGTTGGCCAAAGTCATGCACAACTCCAAATCCATACTGACTATCAGTCATCACAGTCGTTCTCAAATCTTTCCCAATTTCACAAACTTTCGTCAATGCCACCAATTCAGCAACTTGTGCAGATTTCACTCCTTTCAATGGTGATGCTTCCATCACTTCTGAAACTTTGCACACTGCATATGCTGCACATAGCACACCCTCATCATTCCTCAGGCATGATCCATCCACAAACAACACATGATCACTCTCATGCAAAGGAAGATCCCTTATGTCTGGTCTCGGTTTTGTACAGTAATCAAGCACATCCAAACAATTGTGATCATCTTCTGTTTTCACACCCACATTTTCAATATCCGGCAACAATGTCGCTGGATTCACATTCACACATCTCTCCAAAGTCACATTTGATGCTCCCAGAATGACTTTCTCATATTTAGTCAACCGACTATGTGACATATATTGAGTTCTGCTTCTTGTCAAAAGAATTGCCACATTATGAGGTATGAATACCCTTACAGGATATCCCATTATGATTCCCTCACTCTGTTCCAGGCTTCTGCATGTTGCAGCCACAGATTTCAGACATCCTGGTAAACCTACAGCTACAGGGTCAAGTGTCGATGAGAAGTACGCAATAGGCCTCCTCAGCTGTCCATGCTTCTGAATTAACACTGAAAGTGCACATCCATTCCTCTCACTGCAGTACAATTCAAACTCCTTTTCATAGTCTGGCATACCCAAAGCAGGGGCTTCACACATTCTGCTTTCCAACTCTTCAAATGCTGCCATTTGTTCTCCATCTAATTCCAATGGGTCTGTCATCTCACTTTTTGTCAGCTTAATCAGTCGCTTTGCTATCAGCGAGAAATTAATTATCCACTGACGACAATAACCCACCATTCCCAGGAACATTCTCACTTCCCTCTGGGTCTTTGGGGCCTTCATTCCCCTGATGATTTTGATCCTGTCATCAGTCACTTTTCTCAGACCTTTTTCAATATTGTGTCCAAGATAATGCACCTCTTTCTTGCAAAATTGCAATTTGGCTGGAGATACTTTTAACCCTCCATCTGCCAGATGATTCAGTAAAGCTATAGTATCTACTTCACAAGCTTCACGTGTCTTTGATGCCACAAGTAGGTCATCAATATACTGCACTAGTACTGAGTTTTCAGGCATGATCAAACTCTCCAATGACTTTTTCAATAACTGATTGAATATTGAAGGACTCTCTGTATACCCCTGTGGGATACGACACCATGCTAAAATACGCTGGCCAAATCTAAATGCAAAAATCGGCTGGCTGTCATGATGCAATGGAATTGAAAAGAAAGCATGACACAAATCAATCACTGTATACCACTCAGCATCATGTGGAATCTGATACAAAATCACTGATGGATTTGGCACAATAGGACAACATGCCACCACAATTTGGTTAACTTTTCTCAAATCTTGTACAATCCTGAACTTCCCATTAGGCTTTTTTAGCCCCATTATCGGTGAATTACACGGACTACTCAGTAGTTCTCTCAGAACTCCCTGCTGAATCATTTTCTCAATTATAGGAGTTATTCCCTCAATTATTTCTGGTGTCATTTTGTACTGAGGGATGTTAGGATAAGTAATTCCCTCTTTCACTGAAATTTTCACAGGATCTACATTATTCATCAATCCCACATCCTCTCCAGTAAAATCCCAAACTGTCCTTTTCACTGTGTCTCTCAGCTCTTGAGGCAAATCCTCCGGATCAAACACAGCAAATGCACCAATTAACTCACTCTCTCTATTTTCTAGAGTCATTCGGTACAAAACATCCTCATCTGGTGTTTCAAAAGCTATTCCATCCGGTGTACAAAAAATTGTACAATTCATTTTACATAACAAATCCCTACCTAACAGGTTCACTGGACTTGTGTCACAGACGATAAATCTGTGCATGTCTGAAAATTTCCCTATTTGTACTCTTACTGGTTCAGTAAGACGTGTCCTGATTTGTGTATTGGCTACACCAACTACTTGGATTGCTTCATCCGAGAGAGGAAGATTTCTAATATCTGTTGACCTGACAGTTGATCTTGTCGCACCTGTGTCTACCAAAAAAGTAACACTTTCTTCATTTATTTTCCCATCTACAAATGGTCCTGCCTGGTCTATTTGCACCAAGTATGCACTCTTCCTCCTCTCTTCGGCACCGTCAATAATCACCCTCAGACTCACTCCCTTCATTCTTTAACAAGTACTGTTGTACCTGGTTAGAACGCCTTGGTTTGTTTACCTGCTCATCATTGTAGAATCCCGAATCCGGATTATACTTTTGTGATCCTCTATTCTGCGGCAAGGGCGGTTTTGGCTCTTGACTCTGCTGTCTCACAACTTTCTGTTGTTGTTGCTGTTGATTATTCCCCTCGTTCTGCACCTGTTGATTTAAGGATTTTCCCTCATTATTCACTAATGGTGGATTGGTACACTCAGATCTCCAATGTCCCAGTTGGCCACAGTTGTGACATGGGAACTTTTTTTTAGCTTCCTCAAGATTCCCCTTTCCTTTCCCTGCATACCTAGGTCTATTCCCTGCATTATTTCCTGCATTATTCGCCTGTTCCACCAACTGTGCTTCCTGTCTTTCCGCAACTTTCACTTGTGCCCACATTGCTTTTTCTTTCAGCTTTCTCTGTTTTGCTTCAATTTCATCACTGAAGTATTTTGCATGTCTCAGAATCTCATCTATTTTCTTACTCTGCCAATCCACAGTATGCTCACGAATTCTTTCACTAATCTCAGGTCTCAGGCCATATACAAATCTGTATACAAAATGACTCAAATCCTTGTCACCCAGGTGTTCATCTCCACTGAATTGTTTAAACGCCAGTATCAGCCTCTCGTAAAAAGCATGAACTGATTCTTTTGCTTCCTGATATGTTCGATCTATTTTAACCCAGTCTGTCTCTTTTGGAGGTACTTTATTTTTCAGGTAAACGATCACCTGCTCATATTTTCTCATTACTTCTGGATCTGGTGCTCCTGTTCTCTGATCTCTTGGATATTCCTCAGTAGGCCAACTTACAACTATTTTACACTCAGCCCACAAGTCTGCTGGAACAATTATATCAAACAGACTATTCAGGTCAATCCACAGCACTTTTGACAATTTCACAAACCTGTCTACCTGCCTATACCACTCGACAGGCTTTTCTCTCAATCGAGGGAAATCATTCGTAAATGATAAAATATCCTGTCTGGTCCATGGAACATGTACATATCCTCCTCCAGGTATTTCTCTCATAGGATAAGTATCCACTGGTTTCTCTTTTTCTCTCACAGGAAATGCTGAATAAGTTCTATCTCCTGATTCTTCTCTTTTCTTGTACCACCTATCCTTCCACTTCTCAACATCACCCCATTTTCGCAATAAAGCGATCATCTCTTTAATCTGTCCTGTTCTACCAGTACCATTCAAATTTTCAATATCTTTATCTGTGAAATCCATCCTGTAAGACTTCTGCAAAACTTTCACTTTATCAATGTCAACTCCATAGTCATTTGCTATTGCTCTTAATCTGTCATGTGTATTTTTCGCTCTCCAGGTGATATTTTTACACATAAACAACAATTCACCATCATGATGATTTTTTAGAATTTCTGTAGGAACTGTCCCTGCAACAAGCTCTTCTAATTCTACACGTAACCTAGCCACATCAATTGCTTGTGAATCTTTATCCCTCTTTTGAAGAACTTTCATCCAATCATTCAAATCTTCAGCTGTTATTTCAGTAGATTTTCTCACTGGAACCACTTTCTTCTGCGGTTCTAAAATCGGCATCCCTGAACAACTAGCTTCACCAGCATCCAGTCTTGAATTAGACTGTACCTCTAATCCTTCACTACATGTGTCATGTCTGGATTGCCTCAGATCACTACTTTCTGTTCTTCTTCCTGAATCTCCTGAAGGACCAGCTAAACTTGTTATCTTATTCCCAACATATGGAATCACCAAACCATTCTCACCTGTCCTCTGCTTATCAAAAACAGGCATAATCGGACCTATAGTTACGGGCACCGTAACAGCGTCTAGATTCTTTGTCAGCTCTTTGATCTTTTCTGTCAATTCCGATGTAGTTCTGGCTAATTCTCTCGTATTTTCGCCACTGCTTCTATTCTCTCTTTCCCTGAAAGGATTACCACTTCTTAACTCAGGTGTCACATTTTCTGTCTCAATGATACGCACTGTATCTCTTATCGGAGAAACAACTGGTGTACTCTCTTCTGGTTCTGGTCTATATGGAGGTGGTCTTTTGTAAATCATGTCATTCAAGACCTCATCCTCATATTCATTAACTCCATATCTCCTCACTTCTGCCTCAGGAACCCTTTCTGTTCCCTCTTCAACTGTTCTCATAGGATATAATCCCTCTGACATACTAGCATCTCGCCATCTCGTCATTCGATCATGATGAGTTTCACGACCATGTCTCCTCCCAAACATATACCTATAGTTTCCCCCAGACCTCTGTTTCTCTCGCTCATGCACTTCCTCTTCCCATTCCACTAAAGCCTCAAACTGTGTCGGCCTTGGTCTTGGGTCAAGACATAACATCTTTTCCCGTACATTTTTCAACATGGCCAGATTAAATGAACCATGTTCTGGAAATGCTAAAACTACATCTTCCTTTGTATACCTAACCCAATTCTCCAACCATATACAGGTATGATACCCATATCTTGCAGCCATGAAGGATGCAGGCGTTTTCGATGGAGGTAACAATTCGCCCTCTCTCGTTTTAACATCTTTATCCTTGTCGAACCAATTTTTAATCTTTCTGAACAAAGAATTTTTCTTTTTCTCTTCTTGGTAATACATTTTAACGTTTACCAAAACTTTCTAATCCCTTCCATAATACAACTGCACAATATGATTTTTCAACCAATAACAGCGCGACTCACACTAACGCACCAATCCTGGAACGTCTACGTCACTAGAATAGCTCTACCAATCCTTGCGCGGCTCACACCAACGCACCAATCTCAGCGCGAGCACTATTCTGATCTAATATCCAATCAGAGCGCTGTCTGTTTGACGTCAGCAGTCGCTGCAGTCGCTTCTGTCTCCTGTCTCTTGTCACTTGTCTACCCCTCCTTTACAAAATTTCTCAGTAGACTTCGTGTCAAATTTCTACAAAATCTATTAGTTACAACATATAAACATCTCCATTGTCTGCTTCGCTAACCACAGAATAGTAAAGAAAATCTATCTCACAAGAATTCCGTTGACACAGTAGCACATCCCTCTACTCTGCCCTTCTAACATCTATTCATTAATTGTTTCCTCTAGGACTTGTCCAAAGAGTCTTACAATCAACTAAATATATGAGCATTCGCGCATATTCATACAAGAAAATATATAGTACATACACACAGAATCCTGCTTTTCCCGAGAACAGCGAACAATCTGCTCCACTACAGAATTATATCACACGTTAACCAAGCAGCTTACCTCTGCCCAGTTTCTCAAACAAGCTCAGAGAATACCTATTACTCCTCCCGCGATAAGCTTTAACGGTGAACCTTACGGATCCCTGGGACTTAAGACCAGAGTTTCACAGATAACCTTCACTACCATACGCACTCCTTATATACCAGAAATATTTCTAATAGTAACATACGACAATGTCACTGATTCCGAACCCAGACAATGTGACGCGCAACTTCGATTGTCACACGTTTTCTTTTCCTGCATACATACAGGACCAACAATCCCGTCTTTCCCGAGAGCAGCATATACTTCCCTCTGCCCTACTACGGAACTGCTGCTAGCTCCCAAGTTCCAGAAGCACTACATATAACTCAACATGACGACTCCAACATATAGTATTAGTACATATACCAACATCAATCAATAATCAATAATCAATAAGCTAATATACAAGCAATCTAATCAGATCAAGACAATCATCAATAACCATCCTCACTCTGCTACCAGGAAATTGATGCAGATTGGGGTGTACAAAATCTCCCTACTTCCACGGATAGAGTAATTTCACAGTTACACGCACATACACTCATCATACACTAGGGCCCATTTCACTAACATACGCTCAAATACTCTACCAGCACTGAACCTGTGGAAAGAAAACTCCTAAACAACCCACATCTACACTGAGGTCGATAAGACCTAGTTATTGTAATTGTCCTGAGTCATAATCTAAACAATCTATACAACAATAATCAAATAGAGTACTCAATAATTGACAAGAAATAATCACCAACACCGTATTTAAAATTATGGTACTTTATCTAAAATTAGTCAAAGGAAATCAATCAGAGTAAATCATTTTCTCATAATTACCTATTCTAGCTAAATGTCAGAATGGGTCATCAGGACAAGTCTCTCAGTAGAAGTCTCCCGAGTCACCGTCCTCACAGCATCGATCCTCACCAACGCAGGTTTGGGAAGAAGTGGCAAAGTGGCAAAGTGGCCTCAAACCCTCTCTAGGCTAACAATATTTATAGGGAAACTTGCAATATTATAGAAACATAAAATGTTCTACACGTCCGCCGAACCGCTGAGCAGAGCGAGCAGGAAAGGATGTAGCATCGCTACATTTGGAAAATCTCCGCTCAGGAAAAATCACAAAAATAAAAAGACAGAACAGGAACTAAAAAAATGTATCTTTCGACATCCACATTTCCTCGGAACTAACATGATGACTTCAGAGTCCATTCAGTTCATTCATTATGGCTCCTTTGTCCTCCAAGGCTATTCGAATGTTTCTTGGAGACTTGCCCAGCACTGCTGCTGTCCTCACGGAAAATTTTAACCAGGCGAAGACTGTGGTCAGATGACTTCGACCATATTCAGCAAGGACCTCTCATCACAAATCTCTCACTCGAGGCCAGGCTGCAAACGGCGGCCATTTTATTCTAGGCCAAAATAGACCATCTTAATTAAAAGAGACAAAAACAACGTTACCACAGCATAGTGATTAAACAGTGTTAACCCCACTAATACCCTTATGTGTATGTAATTATCTAGCCTTTGCAACACAGGAAAAGCATTAATTCAAAAGCGTTTCGTGCTTTAAAATAAACAGCACTCAGCAACGTTTATTTAATAAAACATGCACATTTATTAAATAGCAAACGAAAGCATTCCCACGTGTCGGTTTTCTTCTCATTAGTACATGTTGGTAAGTTTAAACATTTACACAAAACAAATAATTAGTGATTAATAATTAATAATTTTAATTATGACAAATAGACAAACCAGAGCTTTAAAAACCCAATAGATTTTCATCAGAAAACTCTGCTCCAGCAGAACAACCCTGATGAGCCCTTGTTTAACCTCCAATACAATAAGAATAGAGAGTAAGAGGAGCTCCTAAGGCTCGACCTGTATTTATATTCTTGCAACCTCAGATTACTTTATGACCAAGGCCAGGGAGCTTTTTCAATCACCTTTGTCATGCCCAGAGATGTATTCCACCGAGTAATTAAGCAGCGTCTTTAAGCTATTGTGACAGCCCAGGGCTGGAGAAGACCTTCCTAGCGGTCACGAATTGTGGGCGGGCGAACGTGCCAGTCACGCAGTCCACATGAAGAACGGGGATCGGGGAAAGCGCAGTAGTTCACTCTACACACTACAACACTGAATCAGGGGGAACAACAGGGCTTTAACCCCTTCAGCGCGGCGCGGATTTCCGCGCCACGCTGAAGCTTCTGTGCGAGGGCGGGGCCATGACGGAACGGTTCCGTCATAAGCACAGCCCAACCGACGTGCATGACGGAACCGTTCCGTCATGGGCGTCGAAGGGGTTAACTGGTCCCTATCTGGCTCTCTATTTTTACCCTCACCCTCAGGTGAAAAAAATCTCAACTCTGCAGCAGTGCCACTGCACTTCAAAGAGATTTGTTTTATTTCTTTCACAGTCTCACCATTTCAGAACTGAACCATTTTCAATATGCTATACTCGGAAGCCATGGTTGTTGCTTATTTATGTTACACATCTAACAACCATTGACAAAGCCAATAGTATTGGCTTGTTGTAAGCGTAATGTTACTTGCTGTATTATATATCTGGAAATAATGACAAAAGTAGCAAAATACCATTCGGGCGGAGCACTAGTTTGAGCTATAAGCATTGTAAAGGACAATGCCTTTTATTTTTGTGTTAATTATCAAAGCAGATAAATAAAAGGCATTGTCATTTACAATGCCAATAGCTTAAACTCTCGGAAATGCGAGACCTATTGTATTGCAAATGCTTTTTTCAAATTGTATTTAGTACAAACGTGGACAATTTTACAGACTGCAGTTGAATGTTTCTATCAAATTCTGATTTGTAATGTGATCTCCGAACCGGACCTTAAGCGCATTCTGTTCTATAAAGTATCACGTTTCAGATGTACCTGACTACTTGAGTTGTTACCCAAACACATTTCTAATGGATTGATTGTCTTTGTTTTCCTGAATCCAGAAAATCGAATTTCAGCTCTTTAGACTGGCTGTTCACCCGTCCCTGCTGAAAGCAGGCAATCTTCATTCCACATAATAGATCAAAGTAATTAAAGACGACTATGCCTTGTAGTCAAAGCCGAGGTAGGAGTCAGTAATAGTCTTAATGCAATCACTTGCATGTGACGCAACAAATGCGCACACATGTGCCTTTAGCAACCATCTTGGAATGTTTTTGATCAATTTCATGAAATCCACCATGTGCGCATTTGCATTGCATGCATTTTTGCACACACAATGGCCAATTTAGAAATGGTTTTAACTGTTTCTTATTGCATGCCATGTGCTCTCATGCATGTGATGAGACACCGGGGGTCACATTACACATGCAGAGCATATTCCTTCATTGCGCCGGGCGCACCTTTAAATAGGGAATGTGCTGCCCCCTGGCCGGCTGCATACCCGTGCTGCCATGGGGGGCAGTGCATTAATGGGAAACACTGAGCGGCTGCTTTAAAGCTGCTCCATGTTTCACTGTGCAGGTGCCTGCCCTTTTAAAGGGGAATAGAAATCCCCTTGCAGGGGAGTGCAGTCAGTGCAGAGGGCTGCTCTCAGGAGGCACACTGATTTAGGTGGCGCACTACTTTCAGTGCGTCTCCTGAGGGCTTTTCTGCCTATGCGCCCAAGTCGGTAATAAGGAGTGGGTACAGAGGCAAAGGGATTCCCTCGTTTGCATGTGGCATGCCCCCATGCAAATGAAGGAAGGCCCCGTTGAAGATAGCACTGGCGTTTTAAGTGCGCCAGCACTATTGGTATTGAAGAAGTGGCCCCACAGGAATCTGTAGTCCCTTCTGTAATTCCAAAGTGGTCTGGGGCGAGCAAAGCGGGCGCAAATGCCCCTTGCACCCTCTGGGACTTTATGTAATACAGCTCCTGGTAGGGATTTTAGATTTTTTTCTTTTCTGTTCTATCAAGGCTAGTGCCCATTTTAGAACAGTCAGTGAAAAGAAATAAATTGAGTTGGACTCCAATATTATTAAAGCAAATTCGTGCAATTTCTCAACTCATTCCTTTTGAGCCTCTATGTGCAATCTCTAAAACATGTTTATTTTCATTATTCTACTTATTTCCTTTTTCATTTCATTATCCTCATGGCATTTTTCAATGTCATATTTCTAACCGTGCTTTTGTGGTCTTCTGGAATAGTATGTGAAATACCAAAATTCTTGGTGGGAAAAAGAATAGCACAAATGCAAATGCATATCAGTATATAGAGATGGATCAATATTATAAAAACAGCAAGTACAATTTCAATTATTCTCACTCCCCATCCGCCAAAGATTCCCTTCAACCATAGATAAATTATTTCCCCATCTATGCTAAATCCATATTTATTTTATTTAGTTCCTTGACCCTTTCTCTGATGTAATCCATTTGGCAGCCAAGACAAAATCTAGAGCCATAAGATTTTGCAAAATTACTTTTTTTTTGGTATCAAAACTGATCTAACTGATTTGCCACGTCTTCTAAAGTTCTAGCAACAGTTTTGACCTCCTGGAGGGTGATTCAAATTACATACGTAGGAAACAGGATGGTAAGAACCTAGCAGCCTAAGGTATCTCCGTAGCAATTCTAACTTTGTGAGGTGTTTTAGCAAGTGTATGGCTAGTAGCTAGGACCACATAGGCCATGAAGCAATATTCTGACCAATCAGTAAGCAGTCAAGCATCAGCCCTATTGTCACACACGTAGTATGTTTTAGACTGAGACCAGAGGTCAATTGAAAATAGAGATGGACTGGGTTATTGGAGATAGATAATGCTGGGATGTAAAACAGATACTCACTTTCTCCCAAGTAGATACTTCCTGGGCATTTGTCACAGTACAAATCACAGACAGAAACAGCAATGAATAGCTTTAAAAATAGTGCTCTCATTATTGTAGAGAATTCAACACAAATTATGCGAAATAGACAAGTGACATTGTTACACTCCTTCCAGAAGAATCCATGGGCATACAATTCAGAACTCCCCTCACCACAGAATGTGAAAGCTCAGGGACTAATCATACGTCAAGCAATTTATCCTACAAGATCTTTAAAGATAATAAGCGGTGACACCTAACTCATTAAATGGTGGCATGCTTCGTCATTGATGTCTCCTACCACCTAGGTAGATCACCGTCACCGCGTGGGCTCATATGAATCCCAGGAGCTCTTATGTATATAATTCTGCTGACAATTGCTTAGGGCTAGTTTAGACTAAAAATGGTTATGGGCATAGCCACAGTTTGATGGGTCCCATACCTTCATTAAAAACAAGCATTTGCAATGCAATAGGTCTCGCATTTACGCGAGTTTAAGCTATTGGCATTGTAAATGACAATGCCTTTTAGTTATGTTTTAAAAATGAAAACAAAAATAAAAGGCATTGTCATTTGCAATGTCAATAACTCAAACTCGCGTAAATGCGAGACCTATTGCATTGCAAATGCTTATTAATGTAGGGTATGGTTGAGGGGGTTTTCTTCCTCCTTGCTTTCGAGACAACTTTTAAAAGACTTTGGAAAGGAGCAGCTCAACCCTTACTGGACTCCTGCTGTTCGCAATCAATCCCTTCCTTTCTTCTCTCACGGCCTGAGGCTCACCTGGGGTGGTGTAGCTCTAACACCCCTCACCTCCAGATACAAGCTGCGAGAGAACCGACTCAAACAGGCCAGAGCAGCTCCGGCCCCAGCAACACCTTCCCCCTCCCATGAGTTCGCACTTCAGCACTGCTCACCCTAGAACCTGCACACACACAGTGATCACTGCTGAGTGCCGAATTCTCTTCCATCTGGGAGAGGAAACGTAATTAAACAAGTGCTGAAAGAACAACAAAAGTAGCAGCCGCAACAGCAAACTCTGAGCTGGAATGCTATTTATTCAACTAGCGCCAACCAGACGGCCAACTCGTGTTGCTACAAAAAACGAAGATGTGACCTTCTGTAACGTGACTGCTTCTTGTGCACTTATGTAAAGCACTGCGACGCCTTTGGGTCGGTTTCTCACTATATAAAACGGCAAAAATAACAAGCGCTGAAAGAACAACAAAAGTAGCAGCAGCAACAGCAAACTCTGAGCTGGAATGCGATTTATTCAACTAGCGCCAACACAACTAACACCTCTGATACAAAGTATGTGCCCCGAACAGACTGTGTGAGCGCGAAAGGCGAACAGGAACAAACAAGAACACAAACAGCTGTCGCCACGCGTGTTACAGCCGGGGGCAGTTGGTGTGCACGGACATGGATGCCTAAAAAACCATTTAAACCGTTAGCGTCGCAAGCGAATACATGATACACGTTCACAGCTGCCGCTTTCCGGCCGTCATATAGTCTTTGCGCTATGGACAAGGTGTTGCATTCTGGTATTCGTAGTTTCATTCTGAAATGACTCGCAAATCCCGTTTAAAGTGCTGGTGGTGTATGACGTCACACACGGCCTGGGGTCACCTGAGACCTTTGTAGCACCTGGTATCCTTTCTTTTGCGCTTGCTGCCGTCATGACCGCTGCGACCAGAGATAGCAAGGGCAATTCCAAGGATAGCAGGGGCAAGCGAGGGGCAGCGGCTGCTGCCCCTGATGATCATTGGCATCTCTTAAGGGACCGCCTGAGGTCGGGTCTCTCCTTCACGCAGCCCACTGAAGGCTGCTTTTAATGTGATGAGTAATAGTGCCTGCAGCTTCTAATTTTCCCTTAACTAAATCCTAGAAAAGGATAAATACCTGTCTGTCACCTTCTTCTTCTGCTGCTGGGATCTAAGGTTATGGGCCGGGGTGGGGGTGAAAAGCGCTCAAGTTTCCCTTCTACATTGATACTGTAAACCTGAATTTTTATTAACATGAATGCCCGTTTCATATAGCTCCTCTCCTTCCCTCTTGCCCGTGTGCGTGTTTAGATTTCTGAGTCTCTCTTCACGGAACCAGAAACAGAGCACCTTTGATGAACGCGGCCGCGAAAGTGATCACGGGGACGCGCGCTGTGGTGGGGCGGAGCGAGGCGCGCTGAACTGCGACGGGCAAAGGCAGAAATGTCAATAAATTAAAAGTCAAATGAAAAGAAGCGGGACGGGCAATTTCAAGATTTCTGGGTAGAAGGCATCAATGTAAAAAAAACATTCAAATTAAAAGAATGCAAGACGGCCAAATGCTATGTTTCTGGCACAGACAGAAGATAAACGCAAGATAAAATCAAGAGTGAAAGCAAGCGTGGCGCGCGCGCTTGGCGGGGGGCAGGGGAGCGCATTACAGGCGGGGGAGCAGACCCTTTGAAGTTTGATGCCAATTCGCAGCATTCCTGGGTGGCAGCGAGTGACTGGATTCACTCGGCCGCTTCCATCTTGAGCCTTGTGGGGGCATTTGAGCCCAGGCTGGACTGCATGCAAGGACTAGGCGAATATACAGGAACGCCGCAGGGCTCTCGGGGTCCGTATGCACATAGTAAACGCTCACATTTATCCTTTCAGTTGTTTGTAAAGCACGTAAACTAGCCGATTTTAGCATATGCTATTTTTAACGCATAGAACAACTCAAGTACGGTAATTGGTGCTATATAAAACCGGTTGACAGGCCACCTTTGGTAGGTTTAATCATAAAGGTGGCCTTCTATCCCCGTCAGTTGCCAGTCCCTGAAATCATCAGTCTGGGCGAGTCGGTGGGACCCTGTGAGGTGTTAAGGGCTCCCTTTGGGAACATACCGAGGGAGGCGACGGAAGAAGATTACGGGGTGCGGGCGATGGGGAGTGGTTGTCTGGGGTGGTGTCAATCCTTGTACACAGTAACCTGTGAGTTCCCCCTAGCCCGGGTAGCAAACGCCTTATACACAAAAAAAACACCACACACACTCCTCTCTGGCATGCCCCTATTTTGGGCTGCAGACCTGCATTACACAAACAGCTGGGCACCACGCTGCCTGCATGATATAGTGCAAATAGCAACCAGACACGCCATACTAAGGCCTGTGCTACGTGCCCTCAGAACACCTCTATGTGATCGTGCACACAGCCATCGTCCACGCTCTGCACTGATGACACTACTAGTCTGCAGACAGTAATATCCCATCTGGGCACCGTGCTGTCTGCATGCGAGCATGCAAATAGCACCCCCAGCACAATATACAGATGCTCGTGGTTTCTATGCGGCATGAAGCGCCCCACTACTCTTGCTCCGTGCTGCCTAAATATGTATCCTGCCAACATACACTGCATATCGAACCTTACACATACTTCCTACTCTGGGCTGTAGACGTGCACCACCCAAGCAACAATGCCAGCAAAAAGACCAAGTAGAGAACGGAGAAATAACCAGGGAGAGAGGGTTGGATAGATGCGGGGGGGGGCTCGTCGCCTCACAGGCACAAGATGGGACAGGCCAGTGAGATGAGTGGGGGGGTTGTCAGTCCACTACCCTCATAATCATTGCTGATCTGGCTCCAACCCTCACGCATGAGAGGACGCAGGTGCCTTGGATAGCACATGCAGGGAAGAGCGCAAACGAGGGAGGAGAAAAAAATACAGAGGGAAGAGCTCATGTGAGAGCAAAGAGAAAAATACAGTGTGGGTAGAGCGCATTTGAGACCAGAATGAAAAACATAGAGGGTAGAGCATATGTGAGGGTAGTGAGAAAAATATAGAGGGAAGAACACATGCGAGAGCAGAGAGAAAAATGCTGAGCGAAGAGTGCATGTGAGAGCAGAAAGAAAAATACAGAGGAAAGAGCACGTGAGAGGAGAGAGAAAAATATAGAGGGAAGAGCACATGTGAGTGAAGAGAGACAAATACAGAGGGAAGAGTTCATGTGAGAGCAGAGCCCATGTGAGGAGAGCGCATGTGAGACAAGAGAGAAAAATACATAGGGAAGAGCACATGTGAAGGCAGAGAATAAAACATAGAGGGAAGAGCACATGTGAGAGTAGAGAGAAAAACAGAGGAAAGAGCACATGTGAGCACAGTGAGAAAAATACATACGGAAGTGTTCATGTGAGGGTAGATAGGAAAACAGAGGGAAGAGCACATCCTAGGAAAGAGAGAAAAATACAGAGCGAAGTGTGCATGTGAGGGCAATTAGGAAAACAGAGGGAAGAGCACGTGATGGCAGAGAGAAAGCTATAGAGGGACGAGAACATAGGCAGAGAGAAAAATACAGAGGGAAGAGTACATGTGAGGGCAGAGAGACAAATAAAGAGAGAAGAGCACATGTGAGGCAAGAGAGAACATATAGAGGGAAGAGGCCATGTGAGAGCAGAGAGAAAAATACAGAGGAAAGAGCACGTGAGAGGAGAGAGAAAAATATAGAGAAAGGAACACATGCGAGGGCAGAGAAAAAAATACAGAGCGAAGAACACATGTGAGAGCATAGAGAAAAAATGCAGAGGGAAGAGTACATGTGAGGGAAGAGAGACAAATACAGAGGGAATAGCATGTGTGAGGAAAGAGAGAAAAATACAGAGGGAAAAGCACATGTGAGGGCAGAGTAAAAATACAGAGGGAATAGCACATGTGAGACCAGAGAGAAAAACATAGAGGGAAGAGCATATGTGAGGACAAAGAGAACAAGTACAGGCTATGCCAAGCGGAAGTGAACGCGTTTGCGATCAAACATCAAAGCGGCGAAAGTGAAAGTTATCGAGCAGAGCATCAAAGGGCTGGGTGAGAAGGGAGGGGGGAATGCAAGGAGCAGAGGAGCAGCTGTGCACGTGCACGCCATCGTGCACTCAAGCTCTAGGCCAGCAAACCATGTGGGTAGCACTTTTGAAAGCCCACTTACAAAATGTCTCAAAGAGACAGCTTTCGCTGTCTCAGCGAGACCTAATAACATCAGGCTGCAAAGTGGAAATCAAATGTTTCTGGTATCTCTTGTTTGCCATCATGTTTCAGCCAAATTCAAAAATGCCCTAAAGGTCACTCAGCCTTCTTCAGGGCTCCTAGACCTCCCTAGCTAGCCTACTCTAATTCTAAAGGTGTGTGTGAAGAGGAGGCATACAGTTCTCCTACCTGATCAGTGATGAAAAGAAATCTAGAAACACCAATGATGAAGCATGCCACCATTTGGTAGGCGAGGTGCCTCCTCTCATTATCTTTAATGATCTTGTAGGATAGAGTCCATGATACGGGTACTATTAGTCCCTGAACTTTCATATTTTGTGGTGAGGAGAGCTTGACATACTAGGAGGATGTGCGGAAGCTAGATATTTAAACCTTTCATACTCTCATGTGGCAGTAAATCATGCAATTCAAAACCTTGCTCCACCCAATCAAATATTACTGCAATCAAGGGCAGACATCTGTGTGCATCAGTTATCAAATGAGTGCAAATCCAGCAGCAACAGATGTTCACATCTTGGTGGTACTGTTCCACTAAGTGCAGGAAAGTGTTTTCACAGTAAACAGAATGTTGGTTGTGCAGGTGGGCAACAGTGTGCTTTGTCTTGGGGTGCCCACCACATTTTTCTTAAACACAATACCATACTATGCTGAAAACAAAAAGACTGTTGAACACTGCAAACCAGACCTATTGAGTAATCTGGTGAAGGCGTGCCGACAGGCTACCACAGTCGGAGCTGGTAATGGTAAGGCAGAGGGACTGCACTTGAAGTGAATGAGGTCACCAGGATGCAGCAGCAGAAGCCCCTCCCAGTAACTTCAGGGCACATTAGTTGAATGGGGCAGGGCCAGAAGCATCAGGCAGAGCTGAGATAAAGTTATTTGCAAATTTGGGAGGGTTGATGTTCTGAGATTTGTAGTGATACATGTGCACCCAAGTAGGGATCCTACTGCACTTCACAGCAGTGTTCATTGTAAGCAAACATTTGTAAAAACCCTTCAACCCGTGCTCAAGAGCAGACGTTTGTTTTTTAACTTTAATATGGATCCAATCCCCATGCTGCATGTCGTAGCCAGCTTCAGCTGGATAATCAAGCAGTGCAGTTTGGACCAGAGAAAGAAAACTATTTGCCTGCAGTATTGCAGAACTATCTCTTCATTTATTTTCAGTTGAAGAACAGCTGTTAAAACTAGAGGTTTCCAGGCAAGCAAAGTAAAATTTCATAAGGACTTATTTTAATTTTTAAGGGTGGTATGGCTTGGATTATCCAGAGTTTCAAGGGTAGCGCATGTTAGACTTGGAGCAGATTTTTGCTAATTTATTTTTCAGAGCAGACTTGTAGCATTTAACTTATCAGATGGGTTGGATTGAAAAGCATAGTAAAAGTGCTGTTTAGTTTCTGGCAGATTACACACCTCTTGTCCTGAGGAAGAAATAAAATGGGTTCCTTTATCACTGGACAACAGTATTGGAACAGATTTTCTGGCTATCATAATAGCATCTGTACATGTGCAAAAGTGTGCTTCCAGACACCCTGACAACATACAATTACTGGTACATTTGAGTAGGTGCAGCTGCTGAGCATTTGAATAAAGTCCATCTTCAAATGGACAAAGGGGCTTTAACCTCTTCAGTGCCCATGACGAGCTGGACTCGTCATGGGCCGCGGTAGCGCTGTGCCCATGACGAGTCCAGCTCGTCATAGACCCCGCCCGCTAATGCAACGGCCGGCACAGGGCGGGGAAAGGGGCGGGCACTGAAGGGGTTAAAGAGGCAGGTAAACAGCGGGTTTGGCACATGGCACAGGAGTGGCAGTACTGGCTCGCAATGGAAGGGAAGAAGGTTGCATACCAATGGGTCTCAGTGACAACAAGTCATACCATCCTTTCCATCAAGGGCAAAGCGATAAAACAAATGTTTGAGCTTAGGGAGCAAGAATTTCAAGGACCAACATTTTCCCAGTGATGTCCTTCCATACGTAATTGGGGTCCCTTTTACAGTTCTACTTGATTTATGCTTGGATTGCCGAATTTGATCTCTTGTCCTGCTACATAGACCTATCTTTAAATGCTGGAAAAGTATCCCATTGGTTTGCACAACATACAGCACTATTTCACAATTAGGGAACAAAGTAGCCCTTTTGCCCACTTTGGCCACAAAATCCTTTCTAAGAGACACTTAGGGGCACATGCATCAAGGTAAGCATTTGTGATTCCTTAATAGTGATTATTAGGGAATCGCTATTACGTAATCGCAATTGCCTATGCTTGTAGGTTTCCCCCAAAAATTAACGATTCCTACACATTTCCTATTAGCGAATCGCGAATTGCAATTTGCTAATAGGGAATGCTTTCCCATTCATTCATAAGGGCCTAGAGTCCCATAGGAATGAAAAGGAAACCATTCGCAATTTGCGATTACCAAATAGGTAATCGCAAATTGCGAATGCAATTTCAAGGGTGCTAAGGGGCCAAAAGGCCACCCTGATGCACCCCCCAAATTGACATGTGTGCACATGCGGCACACACATATGCCCCAAGGGCATGTGTGTGTTCCTCATGGCACTTAGAAAAATGCATTTTTCTAAGGAATTGTAAATTACCATCAACTGGTTATTTGCAATTCCTTTATGCAAAGTTGCAATCTGAGATTGCTTCCTGCATTGCAAATTGCGATTCCCTAACTGCATTTGCATTTTGTGAATGGGTTTGGGCTTGATGTATCCCAAAGGGCTAATTACCATGTCGCGAATCGGCCCGTATGCGACTGGTGATTAGCTTGATGCATGTGCCCCTTAATCTTTAATCTTTCGTAGACTGGTGAGCAGCACATTTAACCTTGCATGGCATGAAGAGAGCATCTAATATATATCTGATTCTATATGTGTCCGGACTGAAGTAAGAAACTCTCTTTACTTTCATAGGATCCCAAAATTATAGGCCACTATTTTGAATAAATAATCAAAGTATCAGTCTTTTTTAGCTAATATACATAATCTAATGAGGACAATAACCTCCACTAATTGAGCAGAATGGATTTGGGGAAATTGTCCACTTTAAACAACATTGCATGACATATACAGAGTGTTTCCTTCTACAAGATCTACAACATAATTCCTAAGATATGAACCATCCACATCATGCACAGGTGCGCTGTTAGGTATTGCTGCATTATTCAAACCAATATTGCACTTGATCAGATGCTTTAGGGCAAGCATGCAATCCTGTGGGTCACTCACCTATGAAGAAGGCCCTGGTGAAGCTAGGTTCAGTGCAGGGTGCTGGATTATGGGGGTGAGTGCTTGCAATGTTCAACACTCCGTCCATCATTTCCTTTGGTTTTTGCTTTGTTCGCCATAAGTTGGCAGGGTATGCTCAGACGTGAGTCCCTTGCTCACTTTGCCACTGGATTCTAGCAAGCCTGGTTGAAGACGGCTGAAATGCCAGAAACCGGTCCTAGGAAGCTTGTTTCCGGTCCAGGGAAGACATGGCTTGGCAGTTCGGGCTGGACTGTTCCCATGAGGCACAGGGTCAGACTGATTTGCATCTGGCCATGTCTGAACTGGGGTGGCAGTGTGGGCTAAAGAACGGTGATGGATTAAACCCAGATCAGTTGACTAGGGGTGAGTGCTTGCAATGTTCTACACTCCGTCCATCATTTCCTTTGTTTGCCATAAGTTGGCAGGGTATGCTCAGACGTGAGTCCCTTGCTCACTTTGCCGCTGGATTCAAGCAAGCCTGGCTGAAGATGGCTGAAATGCCAGAAACCGGTCCTGGGAAGCTTGTTTCCGGTCCAGGGAAGACATGGCTTGGCAGTTCGGGCTGGACTGTTCCCATGAGGCACAGGGTCAGACTGATTTGCATATGGCCATGTCTGAACTGGGGTGGCAGAGTGGGCTAAAAAACGGTGATGGATTAAACCCAGATCAGTTGACTGGGGGTGAGTGCTTGCAATGTTCAACACTCCGTCCATCATTTCCTTTGGTTTTTGCTTTGTTCGCCATAAGTTGGCAGGGTATGCTCAGACATGAGTCCATTGCTCACTTTGCCACTGGATTCAAGCAAGCCTGGCTGAAGACGGCTGAAATACCAGAAACTGGTGCTAGGAAGCTTGTTTCCGGTCCAGGGAAGACATGGCTTGGCAGTTTGGGCTGGACTGTTCCCATGAGGCACAGGGTCAGACTGATTTGCATATGGCCATGTCTGAACTGGGGTGGCAGAATGGGCTAAAGAACGGTGATGGATTAAACCCAGATCAGTTCACTGGGGGTGAGTGCTTGCAATGTTCAACACTCCGTCCATCATTTCCTTTGTTTTTTTCTTTGTTCACCATGAGTTGGCAGGGTCTGCTCAGACGTGAGTCCCTTGCTCACTTTGCCACTGTGTCAGGAACCCAAGATTACAGATAGGTTTAACCCCTTCCATGCTCATGACGGAACGATTCCGTCATGAGTATCGGTTGAGCTGTGCTCATGACGGAACCGTTCCGTCATGGCCCCGCCCGCGCTCGAACCCTTCAGCACCGCGGGGGAATCCGCGCAGCGCTGAAGGGGTTAATTGCGCATCGAAGACTCAAAGTTTGTACACCCCGAGCAATGGAAGGTTCATGGGTGGAGCTGACTCGGAAATGGCGCCAGAAAAGGCCACCAGAACTGAGTAGCTGTTAGCGTTCTAGTGTTTGGCAGAGAACTCGCTGGAATCCTAGGTGAGGCTCGCGCTGCCTAGGAACTGCGCACTTCACCAAGAATTCTAGAGAGTCAGGTGCACATTCCAGTGCGCGCTGACTAAAAGTGTTTTAGTTCCCGCTCGAAGGCTTTTCAGAATCTACCCTGAAGAGGTTTCGGAAGTTATAGATACAAGTTCGAAATCTGAGTTCCAAGAAGCAAAGTGACTTTTGAGGAGAACAGCAATCTTAGTTGTGGAGATTTCGCACTGAGTCGTCAGGGAGAGGAAGCAGCGTCAACAGGAGCATCTGAAGAAAGAACAAGAGAAATGAAGCTAAGTTAACGAGTGTATATTTGTCACGTCAGAGAACTGAAGTAAATGTTTGTCACGTCAGAGAACTGAAGTAAATTACCGAAAGCAATAGAGTCATAGAACTTACTGTGAAGGAAGTGGTTTTACTGTAATACATCACAGAGGTAACGAATTGTAACGACAAGTCCTGAAAAAGTCGAGGAGAGAATTGCAATATAGATTAGAACTCTTGAGCAACTACAAACAATAGAATAAGATAAAAACATACTTACCACAGAAAAAGGTCGTCGAACAATAGTTAAGTACAGAGAGTGAAACACCACCACGAAAAGAGGAGAAAGCATTAAACACACAGATGAATAATTACCAATAGGAAAAGACCCCAAACACAGTAAGTAGTATACCAAATTAAAATAAAAAATGTCAGGTTAAAAAGAAAGCAGAAGTTCCTAACAGATAAATGTAACTATATTACAGGTGTGCAAACAGAAAAGAAAGCTGTGAATTAAGACAGATACCAAGGAAGATAAGACATAGGAGTGTAAAAGAAAAATAGGAAAGTAAGTGAGAAGCTCAGAGAGAAAGATTCATATGAGGCAGATAAACCTTGGGTTCTAGTTATTTCCTTTTTAATTGCAGACGAAGAATATAGTTATGAAATAAAAGCACACACAGAAAAGAAATAGAAGAGAAGCAGAGTTCTGAAATTGGCATGGTAAGGAAATAAGGCAATTGGGGTTGAGAGATAAGAGAGGTTAAAGGCTAAAAGTTTATTATAACAATAACTCTTATCTACAGGTTATCTCTTCAGCAAAAGAAGTCTGCTGGACGGACTCCTGAAGGAAGCCGCAGAACAGTCTCTTCTCTCTTTTGTTATTTTATCCACTTTCCCCCTTCCCCCTAGATAGCCACTTGTACTACTCGATTTTCCCGGGCTTTTTGTGTTAAAGGGTGACTAGTGTGACTTCAGTCTCTTACCATCCAAGTCTAAGGGTTAGAGTAGTGAATGGAGCCTATTTACTAGGCACTTCGACATGATCCTGTGTTCTTCCCCATAGATCAGGGCTTGCACACATATCCTAGGGGATAGATTCATTAGTATTAGGGATAACCTGTCCTGTAGTGAGAGTATTTCATGGAGCCGTGCTGAATTCAGGCCTGGTAGGCCTCAAACGGGAGAGACTCCATCTTTCTTTCTGCTCCGGCAGCTTGAGATGCTTCTAGGTTAAGGGTAATGTTTTAGTTATGAGGTGTTATTCGCTTGGAGAGAACCGGTTCAGGCCGGCCCTTATCGAAGGATTGTATTTTTCTTCATGCCGAAGACACTACATCAGGCCGGCCGGCTGGGAACGTGTCCTTGGTACGGGGAGGTACAAGAATTTGGTGGGCGGCAGGTTACGGGCCGGAATTTTCCATGAGGAAATGCACCTCTATATTAGTGAAAGTCTGAGGCAGATACTGGCACTTACTTCAGTCCGTAGGCGGTATCTAGCCGTTAGCAGTAAAGCTACTACTTATTCCAGGGAAGACAGATGACAAACTTGAAGGCGGAGAAAAACCGAGAGACAGATACTCTTCTAGCAGAATAGCCAGAGAGGAGAGAGTAGCCGATGAGGAAGAGGTCCCAGTGACTCGGAGAAGGGAGAAGGGAACAGATCCGTGACTGCGGAGGTGTGACTTCCAGGCGAGCCGAGGCACAGACGAGGAGGGAACCTAGATGACCATTGAGTGCAGGCTACACACGACTAAGGTGATGTCGACCCCTTTCTTATTAGAGTGTACAACCTAATCTTTCACTTTTCTTTGCAGGTTATGTGTTACATAGTAATGTTATGTGATTGCGTATGTAATGAGTAATAAAGTACCCAGTTTGTAGTGAATCAACATGTGCTGCGTGTTCTTGTATGAGAGGGTAGCCTATTCTTCTAGTCAGCTGTGACTTGACATGAACAGATGTTAACCCTGATCAGGTAAGTGGTAACTGAATAAGGGAGAGAGGAGCCCCTCGAACCAGAGAACAGGTTGTGCTCAAACTGGCAGTTCTTGTGTGATCTGATAAATAGTTGTATGTTATGGTAATCATAGGATGAACTTGTGCTGAGGCTGCCGTCTGGGTAGGAAGTCCTGGGTCCGTTTGGGACCGCGAGGCTGAGGCTGCCGTCTGGGTAGGAAGTCCTGGGTCCGTTTGGGACCGCGAGGCTGAGGCTGCCGTCTGGGTAGGAAGTCCTGGGTCAGTTTGGGACCGCGAGGCTGAGGCTGCCGTCTGGGTAGGAAGTCCTGGGTCCGTTTGTCAAGCGCGAGTCCTCTCGCTCCCGCCATGATTGTAAGCCTGCTTCTCGCACCTCTGATGGTGCACCCCGTGATTGCGCTCGTTCTTCGAGTGGGGTCGATGCCTCGTACACTGATTGTCCCTTTACGAGTACTGATCGGGCTCCTTGTGATGCTCGTCCCGCGGTCTCAGTGCATCCAGTTTTTCGTCGGAAGTTGCAGCAGTCTCCCGCTGCTCCGCAGGGTGTTTCTTTAGACTCTTTAGAGGACTTTACTCAACAAGAAATTAGTGATATTTTGCAGCGATTTCGGCAGCGAGCTGGTGAGACCTTGCTCACATGGATGGTGCGCCTTTATGAGCTGGGCGCTGCTGGCATTATGTTAGATAATGGCGATTGTTTGAAGTTTTGTTCCTTGAGTTCGGATTCTATTGTACAGGATCATTTTCGTAACTATAATGGTGGTGGTCAAATTTCTTTACTTCAATTGGCGACTGAGGGTTGTAATCAAAAGTATCCTACTGAGTCTGATTGGCCTGTGAATGACAAACCGTGGTATACTTTGCGCGACGCTGCACAACGTCTCAAAGAGGAGGTGATGAAAACGGCAATTTTTCTGGGTACTGCTGACAGGTTGCTTGATGGTTTGTTGACATCTTCTGTGCGGAATCGTATCATTCGTCCTTCCCCTGTTGCCTATAAGCAGGTCATGATGACTTTATTGATTAATCAGACTGGTAACGTGTTATCTACGGTACTGGAATCGGTACGCCAACTCGGTGAGTTGGGTGAGTGGTTTAAACCTGAACGTCAGTCCCGGCCTGACACTCGTACTCCTGGTGACAATAAACTTACTAGACGTGATATCTTTTCTGGTCTTCTGGCCGATGGTGTGCGGAGGGAGGACATTGACGGTGAGACTACTGCTCGTTTGTGGGAGTTGTTTCGCAAACGTGGCTTGGATCGGAAGGAGGGTGCCCGGCGTGTTCGGACGACTGGGTGTGATCGTGGTGGTTCTGACGGTAGCGGTGATGACGACCGCCGTGGGCGCTCTGTTCGTCGTGATGATCGACGTTATGTACGTGATATGTCCCCCCGTCGTGAGAGAGACGGGGAGAGAGAGGAGGTAAGAGAAAGGGGGAGAAATGATTATGTTTACAGCAGACGTAGAGATGATAGGGATCAATCCCCTGAGTTGAGGAGGAGAGAGGATCGTCATAGTTTGGCCGATCGAAACCCGCAGTACAATGCAGAAGACACGAATCCATTTCGTACTGGGAATGGATATGAACAGGAGGTACCGATACCTAAGAAACGTGAAAGTCTTTATCCTGATTTATCCTGGTACACAGAATGCAGTAAGCATGACTAGGAAATAGGTCAAGCTCCAGTACACAGATGGGCTCACAGAGATAATAGACCCTATGTAGATATTGATATTTATTGGAGACATCGTAATATCCAAAGGGCCCGAGCATTGGTAGATACAGGAGCGGAGGCCACTCTTATTCATGGAAAATCAAAGAAGTTTACAGGTCAGCCTTTTACAATTACCGGATTAGGTGGAAAGGAAACTCCTGCAGTTCAAACTTTACTTGAAATGAGAATAGGTAGAATCCCTAGAAAAGAATACTCTGTACTAGTGGTGCCACTCTTAGAATTCATAATTGGAATTGATATTTTGAAAGGAATGACTTTGCATTTAGATGATGGATGTTACCAATTTGGAACTACGCATTATATATCGTCTAGGCCTATACGGGTTAGTCGTTTAAGAATGCCCCCCATAAAAGTTCCTCAGGCGACAAAAGTGGTTTGTCAGAAGCAGTATCGTATTCCAGGTGGTCATGAGGAGATTAGTACCACTATTCAGGAGTTGGTGGATGCAGGTGTTATAACCCCAGTTACTTCTGCTTGGAATAATCCTGTTTGGCCTGTACGTAAGAGTGATAATTCTTGGCGCATGACTGTTGATTATCGAGAATTGAACAAACACACACCCTCTTTGACTGTTGCAGTACCGGATGTCATTACTTTAATTGAAAGAATACAAAAACATCCAGGTACATGGTATGCGTCCATTGATATTGCTAATACTTTCTTTTCGATTCCGATTGCCCCTGAGTGTCAGGAACAGTTCAGTTTTACGTGGAATGGGCGTCAGATGACGTTTAGAAGTCTTCCTCAGGGCTATGTGCATAGTCCTACGATATGTCACCGGCTGGTGGCAGAGCATTTGGCTGAGGTAGCGGTTCATCCACAAATTCAGATGTGTCATTATATTGATGATGTTTTGATCCAAGGCGAAACACAAGAGGAAGTTCAGACCCAATTGGACAGAGTCATTGAGTGCCTGCGTGAGAAAGGTTGGGAAATCAACCCGGATAAATTACAAGGCCCGTCCCAGGCTGTAAAATTTTTGGGTATTAATTGGCATGAAGGGCACCGTGAAGTGATCCCTCAGGTTAAACAGAAAATTCTTGATTTTGCAGTTCCGAGGAATAGGAAAGAAGCCCAAAGCTTCATTGGTTTGTTTGGTTTTTGGCGTCAGCATATTCCTCATTTGAGTCAAATATTAGCCCCCTTGTACCGTGTTACTCGTAAAAAGAATGCATTTGAATGGGATAAACCACAGCAAGATGCGTTCAACCTAGCAAAAGAGGCAATTCAGCATGCTTTGGATTTATGGCCCGTACGTGATGGTGATGTGGATTTAAATGTGTCTGTACAGGGCCTTTATGCGAATTGGAGTTTGTGGCAGAAGCAAGGCAGGAGTAGAGTACCGTTAGGTTTCTGGACCAAAAAGTTACCTGATGCTGGTGAGCGTTATACACCTTTTGAAAAACAGTTACTTGCATGTTATTGGGCTCTGGTGGATACCGAGCAATTGACTTTGGGACATGATATAGTTTTGCGACCTGAAATTCCTATCATGCAGTGGGTTATGAGTTCGCCGAAAACTCACCGAATTGGACATGCTCAAGAGGCAAGTGTGATTAAATGGAAATGGTATATACAAGACAGGGCGCGTGTGGGACAAAAAGGAGTTGCATCTTTACATGAGCAGGTGGCGCGAGCGCCATCGACTGAGACTGAGAGTGAATGTTCCGTACCTTTAGTACAGGAGTCTCCTGTCAAGTGGGGTAGACCTTTTGATGATTTGTCCGCAGAGGACAGAAACCATGTCTGGTTTACGGATGGTTCAGCAAGGTTCATAGGGACGAAACGGCACTGGAAGGCGGTATCCTATAATCCGATCACACAAAAACTGCTGAGCACAACTGGTGAAGGTAAGAGCAGTCAATTTGCTGAACTTTATGCTGTTTATCAAGTTTTGAAACAAGAGTTACCTGGCACATGTCATATTTTCACCGATTCTTGGTCTACTGCCAATGGACTGGCAGTTTGGTTACCGACTTGGCATTCCCATAATTGGAAATTGCATTCAAAAGAATTGTGGGGAAAAGAATTATGGCAGGAGATTTGGGAGATGCTCCCACAGAGTACTGTTACAATCTTCCATGTGGATGCTCACACCCCGATAGATTCTCTTGACAAATTTTTTCATAACATTGCAGATGAGAAATCTAAAATTGCTGAGGCAGTGGTGGACAGGCAAGATTCTGATATTGCGGGATTGGCGAAATGGGCCCACCAGAAGGCAGGACATTTTGGAGAGAAAGCCACTAGCAGGTGGGCTGCTGATCGAGGAATTTATATTCCCCTAGATTTAATCAAACATGTTATTTTACATTGTCCCGTTTGTCAGCATATCAGACAGCGCAAAGTGCCCCAAATTGTTAAAGGTCATTTACATCGCGGGAAACTGCCCGCTCAAATTTGGCAGATTGATTACATCGGTCCACTTCCTATGAGTAGGAATTGTCAATATGTTTGCACTATTGTTGACACGTACAGTGGCCTGTTGGTGGCCCTTCCCTGTAAGCAAGCTACCCAATTGAATACCATTAAAACCTTGGAATTGATTATGATGTATTATGGTGTGCCATTCCAAATTCAATCTGATAATGCATCCCATTTTCGTGGAAGATTGGTACAGGAATTCTGTGTGGAAAACAATATTGAATGGGTGTTCCATATACCGTATTATCCACAGGCCTCGGGTCTTGTGGAGAGGTTGAATGGCTTGCTGAAGGACCAACTGCGCAAATTAACAGATGACAAGTATAAGAATTGGCGAGACTTTTTGCCCCAAGCGCTATTGATTTTGAATAACCGTCCTTTTCTCAATGCTGAATCTCCACTTATGCGTTTGTTTCCTCCGAACGTTAATGCTCAACCTAATGAAATCAGAGAGACTGTGATGTACTGGGAAATTACTCCCGGAGCTTTGGCTCCATGTAGAGCGACCCCAGGGTCGGCAGGTTTAGACTTGCATGCCATGGATGACACCGTTATAAAAAGTAAAGATCGGGTCATCATTGCAACCGGTGTTGGTGTTCATATACCAGCCGGGAATTTCGGATTAATCGCCCCTAGATCGGGGCTGGCTGTAAAAGGCATTCAGGTGCTTGGAGGAATCATTGACAGTGATTATCAGGGAGAGATTAAGGTGCTCCTGCTGAATAGCAGTGAGGTTGACTTACTGATACATCAAACTGACCGAGTGGCTCAATTGCTAATAATGCCCGTTTTCAGTGGTGAGATGACAAAAGGCACTGCCCCAACGTTGCTAACTGTACGAGGCCAGAAAGGTTTTGGCTCCACAGATAACCCTGGGGCCAGGGTTTGGGTGCAGTCGCCTAAGAATCCCCCTGAACAAGCAGAGGTCATTGCCACCGGTCACGACAATACCATTTTAGTTATGAGACCAGGGAAAGATAGCTGGGAAGCGGTCCCGGCTGACAAATGTTACTTACGAGAATGAATAATGCCTGTATTTGATTCTCTTTCAGATCATTCTTTGGACTGCTGCTGCAGGATGTGTCGGCGTCGGACTATTTTCGGGTTGGTTCGACGAGAGAGGAGGGATCCCGTCAACCCGGGATGATTTACGCATCCGAGTGTCGCGCTCCTTCCCTGCGTGGGATTCGTCATCGAACTTTTGGACCTTACTGGCAAAAAGGGTGACTGATGCCCCTCACTTCTGTTTGACACCGATGAGATCTGTGCACGACATCTTGGCAACCTGTCTGGTTGCTGTCCCTGCTTCGCTAGAAACTTTGACTCATATTTTCAATATTTCAAAGGCTCGCCCCAATGTTCTTCTGGGCGATTTTGCTACCCATATGTATTGCCCCTTGTGTACTGAAATACCAGACCAGATACCCCCCATCCAGTCCCAAATAGTTACCTATAATATCACACAAGGAGATTTGTGTTTTTTCCTTACGTGTAATCCTAGTACAATTTCTGAATGTCTGCGTCTAAAATTGAAAGGTGCTACTTCCTTTACCCTTCATGAGCGAACTTTGTGCTTTCAAAGGACACCGAAAACATGTGCCTCTGTCCAGAACAATATGACTTGCAAGAGTTTGGTAGTTACCCCCAGTCATTATCGCACGATGTTACTACCTGCCGGATGGCTTTTCTCATGTGGTAATACTTCCTGGCCATATGTCCCCGCAAATATTTCTGGAGGCCCTTGTGCCATTACGAAACTCAGTTTACTGATGTTCTCGTCACATCCGAATGCCAATTCTCGTGTGATTCGAGATGCAGTGATGTTACAGGAGGATTGTGACTCGTCTTTGCATTTATATTCCAAGTCTGAATACCTTAGCCTGGCTATTTCAATTATTGGTGTTCCTGCTTTGGCAGTTTATAATGCCAAATCTATTGGGAAAATGGCCTGCTGGATGGTGAAATCCATTAATCATACTTCTACAGTCCTGTCGGACATGCTATTAGACGCCCAGGGTGAACGTAGCGCTATCTTGCAAAATCGAGCGGCCATTGATTATCTTTTGCTTAAACATGGACACGATTGTTCTGATTTTGAGGGTCTTTGTTGTTTTAACTTGTCTGATCATACACAATCCATTCGCGCTCATATTGACAAGTTACATGACTTGACGGAAGAAGTTAGAAAACACATTGACCAGGGCTGGTTTGACTGGCTCTTTAATTGGTTACCTGATTTGCATATGTTACGTCAAATATTAGGAGGTATTCTGATTACTATCGCTGTTTTGATTTCTATCTGTTGCTTTATTCAGTGTATTCCTTCACTACTTCAATTCTGTACACCTGGTACTAGACATAGATCAGTTAGTTTTGTTTCATATTATTCTTCCACCGATGTTAGTTCTGTTTAATGAATGTATAATAGACTGAAGTCAAGGGTGAAATGTACTGCTCGATTTTCCCGGGCTTTTTGTGTTAAAGGGTGACTAGTGTGACTTCAGTCTCTTACCATCCAAGTCTAAGGGTTAGAGTAGTGAATGGAGCCTATTTACTAGGCACTTCGACATGATCCTGTGTTCTTCCCCATAGATCAGGGCTTGCACATATATCCTAGGGGATAGATTCGTTAGTATTAGGGATAACCTGTCCTGTAGTGAGGGTATTTCATGGAGCCGTGCTGAATTCAGGCCTGGTAGGCCTCAAACGGGAGAGACTCCATCTTTCTTTCTGCTCCGGCAGCTTGAGATGCTTCTAGGTTAAGGGTAATGTTTTAGTTATGAGGTGTTATTCGCTTGGAGAGAACCGGTTCAGGCCGGCCCTTATCGAAGGATTGTATTTTTCTTCATGCCGAAGACACTACATCAGGCCGGCCGGCTGGGAACGTGTCCTTGGTACGGGGAGGTACAAGAATTTGGTGGGCGGCAGGTTACGGGCCGGAATTTTCCATGAGGAAATGCACCTCTATATTAGTGAAAGTCTGAGGCAGATACTGGCACTTACTTCAGTCCGTAGGCGGCATCTAGCCGTTAGCAGTAAAGCTACTACTTATTCCAGGGAAGACAGATGACAAACTTGAAGGCGGAGAAAAACCGAGAGACAGATACTCTTCTAGCAGAATAGCCAGAGAGGAGAGAGTAGCCGATGAGGAAGAGGTCCCAGTGACTCGGAGAAGGGAGAAGGGAACAGATCCGTGACTGCGGAGGTGTGACTTCCAGGCGAGCCGAGGCACAGACGAGGAGGGAACCTAGATGACCATTGAGTGCAGGCTACACACGACTAAGGTGATGTCGACCCCTTTCTTATTAGAGTGTACAACCTAATCTTTCACTTTTCTTTGCAGGTTATGTGTTACATAGTAATGTTATGTGATTGCGTATGTAATGAGTAATAAAGTACCCAGTTTGTAGTGAATCAACATGTGCTGCGTGTTCTTGTATGAGAGGGTAGCCTATTCTTTTAGTCAGCTGTGACTTGACATGAACAGATGTTAACCCTGATCAGGTAAGTGGTAACTGAATAAGGGAGAGAGGAGCCCCTCGAACCAGAGAACAGGTTGTGCTCAAACTGGCAGTTCTTGTGTGATCTGATAAATAGTTGTATGTTATGGTAATCATAGGATGAACTTGTGCTGAGGCTGCCGTCTGGGTAGGAAGTCCTGGGTCCGTTTGGGACCGCGAGGCTGAGGCTGCCGTCTGGGTAGGAAGTCCTGGGTCCGTTTGGGACCGCGAGGCTGAGGCTGCCGTCTGGGTAGGAAGTCCTGGGTCCGTTTGGGACCGCGAGGCTGAGGCTGCCGTCTGGGTAGGAAGTCCTGGGTCCGTTTGGGACCGCGAGGCTGAGGCTGCCGTCTGGGTAGGAAGTCCTGGCTCCGTTTGGGACCGCGAGGCTGAGGCTGCCGTCTGGGTAGGAAGTCCTGGGTCCGTTTGGGACCGCGAGGCTGAGGCTGCCGTCTGGGTAGGAAGTCCTGGGTCCGTCTGGGATCGCGAGGCCGCCACTTGTATTATAAGAGGTCTTGATATATATATATATATATATATATATATATATATATATATATATATATAAATATATATATATATATATATATAGTAGGAATTTCCTGTCCTTAGGTGGTATATACACGTGGTTACTTGTTGTGAATAGGCCCTAGGGAGGGGGTAACGTTCTGGCTGGGTTAGAGAGGCTCTGCTGAGCGGGTTCTATCTGATCCGAAGACCCAAGCAGAACACCACTCTAGAGACTTGTCACACTAAGCTCTGGATGGCTGTCGGGGTGGTTTTGGGAACTAGCATCTCTGTTCCTGTGTAAGTTTTGAGTGCCGTAATTAGAGTCTGACAGAGTGAAGTGCCCACGTTGCATTTTACACCCGAACAGAGATGGCTGAGGGAATAGACGTACAAGGTTTAGGAACAATATTAGATACCATACAAAAAGAGTTAAGTGCAGTCCGAGAGGAAAACCAGAACCTCAGATTAGAAGTAGTTAATTCTAGAAAAGAAACCGCAGAATTGGCGCAAAGACTTAGACAACCTTTTGGTTCGGGGTCGGACGCTCAAGCTTCGTTGACAGAAGGGACTAATAGGATGACAACTCAGGTGATTCACTCCCTCTCACCTGTCATTCCATTAGCGGCACCCGAGCGTTTTAGTGGGGATCCACAGAAGGCTCAAATATTCATTACGCAGTGCTCATTACATTTCATGTGCCGCCCTTCCATTTTTCCAGATGCTCAGTCTCGAGTGGCCTTTGTGTTGTCATACTTAAGTGGGGATGCGGCATCCTGGTCTTTGCCTCTGATTTCAAAAGACGATCCCATATTGCGGAATTATGAAAACTTCAAAGAAGAGTTCCTTCGAATATTTGACAGAAGGCGGATATCCCAAGCCGTAGACAACGAACTACTCGACCTGAAACAGGGCAACCGCGATGTGGTCTCTTATTTGGCTCAATTTAATAAACTAGTGGTGGAAACCAACTGGCCTGAGAGCAAGAGAGCCGCGGTTTTTTATCGAGGTTTAAGAGATGAGCTAAAGGATGCATTGGCCGGAATACCCAATAGACCCACAGAAATCTCCGCGTTGGTGGATTTAGTGCTGGAAATCGATTTCCGTCATGGGGAAAGAAAAGGTGAAAAAAGGAAAGATTTCAAGTCAGTAATTCCACGATTTGATCGAGTAAGGTCGGAAGGAGGACGAAGCAATGAAGGTCAGCAGGGCATCGAACCAATGCAGATTGGTACAATACGGGGTCCTCTTTCTAAAGAAGAGAAGGAAAAGAGAAGAACCAACAATCTATGCATGTACTGTGGATCGGGAGGTCATTTTGTACGTGCGTGTCCGAAGAAACCCAAGGGAAGTTTCAAGCCGAAGGAAAACTGAAGGCACCATCTGTTGGAGGAGTTGAACAGGTGGATGCGATTTTCGATCAGACTCCAAAAGAACATAGGGTGGCCAATACTCTACAGTCTGCAGCGCCACATCTAACCTTATCCATGGAAATCAGGTTTCGACACGTGACGCTGAGGGAAGTCTCAGTGATGATCGACTCAGGAGCCACTGGAAACTTTTGCGATCTAAAATTTGCGAGCAAGGTGGGAATCGAAGGCATCAAAAAGTTAAAAGCAGAGCCTGTTAGGGCAGTGGATGGAACCAACCTGTCCTCTGGTCCAATAGTCAGTCACACAGAATTAATTCATCTGATCTCAAATGACGGACATGAGGAGAAGATCCAGTTTAACTTAATCGATGCCCCTCAATTCCAGTTGATCCTTGGGCTTCCCTGGCTTACTGGACATAATCCAACAATCAACTGGAGTACCAGAGCCATTAAGATGGAATCAGATTATTGTTTGGGAAATTGTTTCAGGGACCAGCTGCAAGTGCAAGAGGTGAATCCTGCACATTCGTTGTGTCAGACGGGAGAATCAATTTGTGTAATTCATGTGCAAGACATACCAGAGGAATATCGAGATTTTGAAGACGTATTCAATGAAGTGGAGGCAGAACAATTACCACCCCACAGACCTTATGATTGTAAGATTGAGATCGAACCCGGTTCAAATCTACCTTGCAGCCGTGTGTATGCCCTTACGGAAAAAGAACACCATCACTTAAAAGAGTATTTGGACAAGTATCTAGCAAACGGCTTCATTCGTCCCTCGCAATCCCCAGTCTCCTCGCCCCTATTTTTTGTGCCAAAGAAAGAAGGAGATCTGAGGACTTGCATTGACTACAGAGCCATCAATAAGATTACAAAAAAGAACCGTTATCCATTGCCACTAATATCTGTTTTGCTAGATCAGGTTAAAGGAGCAACAATTTACACGAAGTTGGACCTGAGGGGAGCGTATCATCTGGTGAGAATGAAGGAGGGCGATGAGTGGAAGACAGCTTTCAGAACGAGGTTCGGCCTATTTGAATATCAGGTTATGCCCTATGGGCTGTGTAACGCTCCCGCAGCCTTTCAACACTTCATTAACGATGTATTGAAGGAATTCATCGACCAGTGTGCACTGGTGTACATCGATGACATCCTTATCTACTCTGAGAACAAGGATGAACATCAGGATCAGGTTAGAAGGGTCTTACAGAAGCTGAGAGAAAACAGACTGTTTGTAAAACTAGAGAAGTGTGCCTTCAGTGTCTCTCAGGTTGAATTTTTGGGCTTCATAATTTCACCAACAGGCATTCTTATGGACCGCAAGAAGATCGAAGCGGTGATAAATTGGAAGTCCCCCGAGAGCGTCAAAGAAGTACAAAGCTTTATTGGTTTTGCCAATTTTTACCGGAGATTCATCGGAGAATTTTCGCATAAGATTTTGCCACTCACCCGTCTATTGAAAAAAGGGGTCAAATTTGAATGGACAACTGAAGCTGAAGAAGCCTTCCAATCCCTAAAGAGAAGTTTTACGTCAGCCCCAATCCTACAACATGCAGATCCGACTGAACCATTTTATGTGGAGACCGATGCCTCTGATCAGGCGGTGGGAGGAATTTTGTCCCAACGAAGCAAGCAAACGGGGCAGCTGCATCCAGTCGCCTATAGGTCAAGAAAATTAACTCCGGCAGAAATAAATTATACCATCACAGAGAAGGAGCTATTGGCCATAAAAGACGCATTCAAAGATTGGAGACACCATTTAATGGGGGCACAGCATCAAGTCACAGTATATACAGACCATAGAAATTTAAAATTTCTAAAAACAGCCAGAACCTTAACACCAAGACAATTGCGATGGTCGCTGTACTTTGCTGATTACGATTTCGTCATTACTTATCGACCAGGGGCCCAGAACGGAAAAGCAGATGCCTTGTCTAGGATAGACACAGAAAATCAAAAGACACCTGTAGGAAATCAATCCATTATCCCAAGTGAGAAGATTATAGGAGCAATCACTTCAGTTGATCTTGAACAGGGTATCACTGACGCCATGGATGAAAAGACCTTGAAAGAGTGGGCGAAGGAGGAAGGAAGAGAGGTTCGTAATCAGTTGCCCTACTTCCAAGGAGCTCTGTACATTCCCACTAAAGAGTTGCAACAACAGATTATCAAGGAATGCCACGATGCAAAGTTGGCAGGACATAAGGGGGAGGCAAAGACCAGAGATCTGATCCAGCGACACTACTGGTGGCCTGAAATGTCGAAGAGTATTGAGCAATATGTTAAGACTTGTGAGATCTGTGCTCAGGGAAAATCCGAAAGGCAGGCCCCAAAAGGTTTACTTATGCCCTTACCCACTCCACCTTATCCTTGGCACACTGTTACATTAGACCTCATAACTGACTTACCCCTTAGTCAGGGCTACAATACCATCTTAGTAGTAGTAGATTCCCTTTCTAAAATGGCTCATTTTACAGCTTTAAAGGGAGTGCCCACAGCTAAGCAGTTGGCGACTCACTTTAGTGCTCAAATAGTGAAAATACATGGAATTCCTAAAATCGTGATCACAGATAGGGGTCCACAGTTCATTTCCCACTTTTGGAAATCTTTCATGGAAGGGTTGGGTACGGAAGTCCGTTATTCCACCAGTTACCACCCAGAGACTGACGGTCAAACCGAGAGGGTGAACCAGGAACTTGAACAGTATCTGAGATTGTTTCTTTTGAAACAAGAAGGGAATTGGTCGGATTATTTGTGGGCAGCAGAGTTTGCCCATAACAATGCAAAAAATGTTTCCACTGGGTATTCCCCTTTCTTTATGAATTATGGAAGACATCCCAACTCGACCCTCAGGCAAACCGAGATCTCAGTTCCAGCGGTAGAGGAGATTGTAACACAGTTAGGTCAGGTACATAAGAGGGCAATTGAAAATCTTGAACTAGCTAAAGAAAAATATAAGAGTTATGCAGACAGAAAGAGACGAGTAGGCCCCTCATTGGAAATAGGAGACAAGGTTTGGTTAAGTACTAAGAATTTGAGATTGAAGGGTAACCGGAAGTTTCAACCGAGATTTATTGGTCCATATCTGGTAGAGGAGAAAATAAATCCGGTGACTTACCGAGTTCAATTGCCACCAAAGTTGAAGATACATCCAGTTTTCCACATTTTGAAGTCAAGGAAATTCTAGACTCCAAAATACAAAAGGGGAAGTTATACCATTTGGTGGACTGGAAGGGTTATGGGCCAGAGGAAAGGTCTTGGGAACGAGAGGAAGATGTCCATGCTCCAAGACTAGTCAAGGCCTTTCACCTACGATCACCAACTAAACCCCAGAGGAGAGAACCTACCTTGTTGGAGGGTACTGTCAGGAACCCAAGATTACAGATAGGTTTAATTGCGCATCGAAGACTCAAAGTTTGTACACCCCGAGCAATGGAAGGTTCATGGGTGGAGCTGACTCGGAAATGGCGCCAGAAAAGGCCACCAGAACTGAGTAGCTGTTAGCGTTCTAGTGTTTGGCAGAGAACGCGCAGGAATCCTAGGTGAGGCTCGCGCTGCCTAGGAACTGCGCACTTCACCAAGAATTCTAGAGAGTCAGGTGCACATTCCAGTGCGCGCTGACTAAAAGTGTTTTAGTTCCCGCTCGAAGGCTTTTCAGAATCTACCCTGAAGAGGTTTCGGAAGTTAAAGATACAAGTTCGAAATCTGAGTTCCAAGAAGCAAAGTGACTTTTGAGGAGAACAGCAATCTTAGTTGTGGAGATTTCGCACCGAGTCGTCAGGGAGAGGAAGCAGCGTCAACAGGAGCATCTGAAGAAAGAACAAGAGAAATGAAGCTAAGTTAACGAGTGTATATTTGTCACGTCAGAGAACTGAAGTAAATGTTTGTCACGTCAGAGAACTGAAGTAAATTACCGAAAGCAATAGAGTCATAGAACTTACTGTGAAGGAAGTGGCTTTACTGTAATACATCACAGAGGTAACGAATTGTAACGACAAGTCCTGAAAAAGTCGAGGAGAGAATTGCAATATAGATTAGAACTCTTGAGCAACTACAAACAATAGAATAAGATAAAAACATACTTACCACAGAAAAAGGTCGTCGAACAATAGTTAAGTACAGAGAATGAAACACCACCACGAAAAGAGGAGAAAGCATTAAACACACAGATGAATAATTACCAATAGGAAAAGACCCCAAACACAGTAAGTAGTATACCAAATTAAAATAAAAAATGTCAGGTTAAAAAGAAAGCAGAAGTTCCTAACAGATAAATGTAACTATATTACAGGTGTGCAAACAGAAAAGAAAGCTGTGAATTAAGGCAGATACCAAGGAAGATAAGACATAGGAGTGTAAAAGAAAAATAGGAAAGTAAGTGAGAAGCTCAGAGAGAAAGATTCATATGAGGCAGATAAACCTTGGGTTCTAGTTATTTCCTTTTTAATTGCAGACGAAGAATATAGTTATGAAATAAAAGCACACACAGAAAAGAAATAGAAGAGAAGCAGAGTTCTGAAATTGGCATGGTAAGGAAATAAGGCAATTGGGGTTGAGAGATAAGAGAGGTTAAAGGCTAAAAGTTTATTATAACAATAACTCTTATCTACAGGTTATCTCTTCAGCAAAAGAAGTCTGCTGGACGGACTCCTGAAGGAAGCCGCAGAACAGTCTCTTCTCTCTTTTGTTATTTTATCCACTTTCCCCCTTCCCCCTAGATAGCCACTCTAGAGACTTGTCACACTAAGCTCTGGATGGCTGTCGGGGTGGATTTGGGAACTAGCATCTCTGTTCCTGTGTAAGTTTTGAGTGCCGTAATTAGAGTCTGACACACTGGATTCAAGCAAGCTTGGCTGAAGACGGCTGAAATGCCAGAAACCGGTCCTAGGATGCTTGTTTCCGGTCCAGGGAAGACATGGCTTGGCAGTTCGGGCTGGACTGTTCCCATGAGGCACAGGGTCAGACTGATTTGCATATGGCCATGTCTGAACTGGGGTGGCAGAGTGGGCTAAAGAATGGTGATGGATTAAACCCAGATCAGTTGACTGGGGTTGAGTGCTTGCAATGTTCAACACTCCGTCCAACGTTTCCTTTGGTTTTTGATTTGTTCGCCATAAGTTGGCAGGGTATGCTCAGACGTGAGTCCCTTGCTCACTTTGCTACTGGATTCAAGCAAGCCTGGCTGAAGACGGCTGAAATGCCAGAAACCGGTCCTAGGAAGCTTATTTCCGGTCCTGGGAAGACATGGCTTGGCAGTTCATGCTGGACTGTTCCCATGAGGCACAGGGTCAGACTGATTTGCATATGACCATGTCTGACCTGGGGTGGCAGAGTGGGCTAAAGAACGGTGATGGATTAAACCCAGATCAGTTGACTGGGGGTGAGTGCTTGCAATGTTCAACACTCCGTCCAACATTTCCTTTGGTTTTTGATTTGTTCGCCATAAGTTGGCAGGGTATGCTCAGACGTGAGTCCCATGCTCACTTTGCTACTGGATTCAAGCAAGCCTGGCTGAAGACGGCTGAAATGCCAGAAACCGGTCCTAGGAAGCTTATTTACGGTCCTGGGAAGACATGGCTTGGCAGTTCGTGCTGGACTGTTCCCGTGAGGCACAGGGTCAGACTGATTTGCATATGACCATGTCTGACCTGGGGTGGCAGAGTGGGCTGAAGAACGTTGATGGATTAAACCCAGATCAGTTGACTGGGGGTGAGTGCTTGCAATGTTCAACACTCCGTCAATCATTTCCTTTGGTTTTTGCTTTGTTCACCATAAGTTGGCAGGGTATGCTCAGACGTGAGTCCCTTGTTCACTTTGCCACTGGATTCAAGCAAGCCTGGCTGAAGACGGCTGAAAAGCCAGAAACCGGTCCTAGGAAGCTTGTTTCTGGTCCAGGGAAGACATGGCTTGGGAGTTCGGGCTGGACTGTTCCCATGAGGCACAGGGTCAGATTGATTTGCATATGGCCATGTCTGAACTGGGGTGGCAGAGTGGGCTAAAGAACGGTGATGGATTAAACCCAGATCAGTTGACTGGGGGTGAGTGCTTGCAATGTTCAACACTCCGTCCATCATTTCCTTTGGTTTTTGCTTTGTTCGCCATAAGTTGGCAGGGTATGCTCAGATGTGAGTCCCTTGTTCACTTTGCCACTGGATTCAAGCAAGCCTGGCTGAAGACGGCTGAAATGCCAGAAACCGGTCCTAGGAAGCTTGTTTCCGGTCCAGGGAAGACATGGCTTGGCAGTTCGGGCTGGACTGTTCCCATGAGGCACAGGGTCAGACTGATTTGCATATGGCCATGTATGAACTGGGGTGGCAGAGTGGGCTAAAGAACGGTGATGGATTAAACCCAGATCAGTTGATTGGGGGTGAGTGCTTGCAATGTTCAACACTCCGTCCATCATTTCCTTTGGCTTTTGCTAGTGTTAGATGTGGCATCTTTTGACTTGGTCTCTCCAGACCTTTTGGGCTTCTGACCTCCTGTTTGGACCTTGTTTTGCTGGTGTAGGACTTTGAACACTTTTGACACTCCAATTCATTATCAAAGTGCTTTGCTTGTCATATACAAACTAGTGATTGGTGTATACATAATTGGCTGATTTGAGTTAGGTGTAAGTCCCTCGTCTAAGGTTAAGACATATACCTAAGGCATTTACCTCAAATGCTCCTCCATGCGCCTGCAGCACTGGTTGAGCCACCCACGACGGTAGCTCTTCAAACTTGCCAGAGGTTTGCCGTGACAGGGCCTGAAATGAAATTACATTTACATTTATAAAGTGCTCTATTACCCTCTGAGGTGTTTAGGTCCTAATGCTCTAACAAGGAGGGATGTAGAAGAGGAAAAGAGTAAACTGAAAAATGGGAAGGGGAACAAGAACACCAAGACATTACTTATTGGAAAGCCAAGTTTTTAGGGTTTTGAGGAAGGAGAGAAGCTCTGACGTTTTCTTAGGATCTGATGGCATAGAATTCTATAGCCCAGCTGTGCCTGCTACAAAGCTTCTACCACCCCTGGTGGCTTTTCTAGCTTTGCAAATCACAAGATTGAATGCAGATGAAGACCACATGGATCTGTTGGGTACATACCATTAAAATCTCTATTAAAGGTATTCAGCTCCTGAGCCATGCAGTGTCTCAAATGCAATGCAGAGGGACTTGAATTTGATCCGTTTTTTATAAGAAGCCAGTGCTGCAAGGACAGAACATGAGAAACTGCCTGATGTTTGGGGATGGACAGCAGCAGCTGAGCAGCTGCATTGTAGAGAACCTGCAGTTTGTTTAAAAATATTTTTGAATGTTAAAAAAGATTGCAGTGCAATAGTCAATTTTTGACAAAATATGCGTGGAAATCACTGCTTTCAGCAGGTCCTGTGGAATAAAAGGAAAGATTTCCCTGAGTTTTTTTTTTTTTATATACAACTTTTTATTGAGTTTAAAGGATCACTCCTGTAGCGGTACACAGCTGGTTCGCCTACAACCACAGGGGCCGGCAGCTACCACATTCAATAAACAAAGGGCGAAGGCCCAACCAACCAAGAAGATATGCCACGACCCAGGTATAGCTGTAAGTACAGGTCTATCATGTTCAAGGACCCTCGGCCCCAAATCTCCCCACCCAGTGACATCTCCAGGGTATACCAGCGGAGACGAACAATCGCAGGGTTGCCGAAGGTCAGCAGCAGGCTCAAAGAATGGCTACATGCCCCGTTGTAGGATCGGCCTGTTGCAGGATATCGAGAGTGGAAACCCCTTTGTGCCTCCTATGCCTGACATATAGTTACTGTGATTGCGCCGCCACCCCCGCCCCCCGAAGAGAGGCAACATCCAAACAAGTGATCTCCGGGCGGGAGTCCCACCCCTCCCACTTCTCTTCCAGCCGCTCATGGTCACACCTCCAGCATGCAGTGGCGGGGGGCCTAGGGCGATGGGAGCGCAGTATCTCTCAACAGGGGCCTATCCGGTAAGGGGCGGCTTTACCGCTATTAGACGAGTCACGCCTGCAAGAAGCTGGCCATAGGGCATTTCAGATTTGACAGCGATAGAGTGGTGCGCGAGGCCCCCGGGGCCATCCCTGAGACCAGGAGTGCCCACAATACAGTCAACTAACCGGGGGAAAAACTAAGACAAAATGAGGAGGTAGGGGGGATACCAGGGGGGGTGGGGGGGAAACGTCCCAGGCGCGGGGAAAGCCAAAAACGTCCGCTCCGGAGGCCCAGGACCGCAACCAGCGGATCCGCAGGTAGGGGGTACCCCAAGACCTGTTTGATATGGCTGAGGATCTCTTTCCAGAAAGTAGCTATAAGGGGGCAGGTCCACCAGATGTGAATGAAATCTCCCGGCGCCTGAGTACAGTGCCAGCAAAGGGAAGACGTCGCAGGGAACATCTTCTGAAGCCGAACCGGGGTGTAATACCATTGAGTCATCACCTTATAGGCCAACTCCTGCTGCGGAACGCTGCACAGAATTTTAGGGATATCTCTCCACAGCCTCGCCCATTGAGAAGGGGCGACACCCGAGCCAGAGACGGCCTGCCATTTCGATTGGTATAGATGTGGAACTGGCCGCTGCGCGTGTTGCAGTACCCTGTAGATACGTGAGATCAGTCCCTTGTATGCGCCGAATGTGCGCGCTAGCTGCTCGAACGGTGTGAAAGGACGTACAGCTGCCTGTGTCAGGGAGGAGCCCTGGACCCAGTGGCGAAGCTGGATGTATTGAAATTTGTCATTCTCCGAGATCCCAAATTCTTGCTTGCATTGCGCGAAGGATTTAAAAATACCCCCTGTGAAGAGGTTCCCTATCGTTCTGCAGCCAGTCTCCGTCCAATTGGCAAAAAAGGGAGGACGACAGGCTGGTGGAAACTGCGGATTGTGCGCGATGGGGGTGTGAGGGGACGGAAAGGAAGTGAGTCCCCTACGAACCGCCACCTTGTCCCAAATCTTCAGGACTGTTCTGGTGGGGACAGCCATATATGCGCTGCGGTGACGCACCCCTTGAGGCAGCCAGGCATGATCCCACAGAGGGCGGCAGGTGACAGCCCGATCCATGTGGAACCACACCTTTTCACTCTCCCACGCCCCCCATTCCAAGACAAATCGGAGATGGAACGCCCAATAGTACTCAAGGGGATTCGGGCACGCCAGGCCACCCCTGTCCCGGGGGAGCATCAAGATTGTGTTGGAAAAGTGCGGTTTCTTCCCACCCCAGATAAACGCCACTAGCTCCCGTTGGAGTCCCTGTATCTGGTGTTCCGGAATCGGTGTCGGCAGGGTTTGGAAGAGATACAGGATCTTTGGCAAGATAGACATTTTCACCGTGTTGAGTCTGCCGAGCCAAGAGAGTGGCAAGGCTCTCCACGCGCGCAGGTCCGTCTGAACCGAACACTTATACTCTTGCCAATTGGCCTGCGTCCAGGTGGCCAGGTCCGGAGTCAGGTTGAGGCCGAGGTAGCGCACCGAGTGGGTCGCCCACTGATAGGGGGTGGAGGTCCGAAGCGCCAGCAGATCCCCATCCGGGATCGTGATATTGAAGGCCCATGATTTCGCATGGTTGATTTTGAGCCCGGACGCCTGTTCAAAGTCCTGGAGCAGCAAGTGGGTCGCCGGCAGGGAGCGCAGCGGGTCCGATAGGGTAAGGAGGAGGTCGTCCGCGAAGAGGGCGATCTTATGCTCCACCCCCCGGAGGGAGATACCCCTAATGTCGGGGGACCGGTGTACCATGATGGCGAGGGGCTCCACCACAAGAGCGAACAGTAGGGGGGACAGGGGGCAGCCCTGTCGGGTACCTCTACAGATGGAGAAGGCCGGCGTGAGCTGGCCGTTTACGCGCACCCTAGCTACCGGCGAAAGATAGGGAGCCATAATGCGCGCCACCATCTTCGGGCTCAGACCCACCCTCTGGAGCACCGCGCGGAGGAACAACCAGTCCACCCGGTCGAACGCTTTCTCTGTGTCAAGCGAGAGCAGGCACGCCGGTATCCCCCAATGTTTGGCTTTCCCGACGATGTGCGCTATTCGGCGTACGTTGTCCACCCCTTGACGGTGCTGGATGAACCCCACCTGGTCCGGCTCGACAAGATTGGGCATGTGGACACTAAGCCGTTTAGCCAAGAGTTTAGTATACAGCTTAAGATCTGTGTTTAGCAACGCGATGGGCCGATAAGAGGAGCAAAGGGTGTGGTCCTTCCCGGGTTTCGGGATGAGAGCTATTTCCGCCATTGCCATATCAGTCGACGGGCCAGTCAACTCGTCGAACGAGTTGAAGAGACGCAGAAGGTATGGTTGCAGTTGTGGCCAGAAGGCGCGATAGAAGGATACCGGTAGCCCATCTGGACCAGGCGCTTTCCCCAGCGGAAGATCACGCAGAGCGCCCGCCATTTCCTCTGAAGTGATGGGGACCTCAAGAATTCCCGACTGGCGCTCACTTAGCGGTTCCCAGGCACAGGCCTCCATGGTAGAGGCTATCAAGTCCGGCGCGGGGGGGTCAGCGGCATAGAGAGTTGCGTAGAAGTCATGGAACAACTGGAGCTTAGTCGACTCCGAAGTGGCCCAGGATCCATCCGCCCTTTGCAGCTTCGCGATGTGGGCCTTGGCCGCCCGCGTGCGCAGGCTTCGCGCCAGCACGGCATCCACCTTGTCGCCCCCTGTATAGTACCGCTGCTTAAGTGCCAGTAAGGCCCGCTCCGCCTTGTTCGTTCTGTGGGCTCGAAGCTGGCCTCGAAGTATAGCCAACCTGCGTTTGTGTGCCATCAACGGGCGTTCGTGGTCCATTCTCTCAAGCAATCTGACCTCCCGTTCGAGTTTGTGCTCGCAGAGGCGAGCCTCCCGTGCTCTCGCGGCCGCGATAGCAGTGAGGGTACCCCGGATAGTAGCCTTGAAGGCGTCCCACAAGAGGGGGAGGGGGGTCCCCGGGAGATCATTTGATGCAAAGTAGGCTAAAATAGCTGCCTGTATTTCCTCCTTGTCCACCGGGTCCCTGAGTACGTGTTCCGGGAACCTCCAGCGACACGAACGCGGGGGGCCATTGCTACGCTTGTGGAAACTCAGCTCCACATGTGCGTGATCCGAGATGGATATGTTGGAGTGCGTCGCCGAAATAGTGTTCTTTAGCAGGGAGTGAGAGACAAGTATCAGGTCTATCCGGGAGTAAGAGCGGTCCGCATGTGAATAGTACGTGTAGTCGCGCAAGCCTGGGGAGTGGTAGCGCCAGACGTCTTCTAAGTTGAGGGCACTGAGGGAGCTCTTCACTGCCGCAGACATGGCCCCCACCCCGTGGAAGGCCCCCCCACAACGATCCAGCTCCGCATCCCACACCAAGTTGAAGTCGCCCCCAACTATGAGGTCCGTAGTGACCTGGTCTAAATGGTCCCTGATCAGCCTGCGTAAGAAAAGATCCTGACCCTGATTGGGAGCGTAGAGATTACATAAGGTGAGTATGCGATGACCCCTCTTGACCTCAACCTTCAAGAACCTACCCTCGCTGTCTCGAAGCACCTTAGACGCCCCCGGTTCAATTCCCGCCCGGCAGAGAATAGCCACCCCCGCCCTTTTAGTGGTCGCCGAGGCCCAGAACTGCCTAGGATATCGAGGGTGCGCCATGCGGGCCACATCAGCCTTAAGGAGGTGAGTCTCCTGGAGGAGAATTATGTCAGGGTTCTGAAGCAGGAGGTACCGCCACACTTGGCGACGCTTGTTGGGCGAGTTGAGCCCCTTCACATTAAGGGAAAGGACCTTCCAGCACGGCTCACTAGCCATAGTCCCAGATCCCCCCGGCATGCACTGACCCTCCCACACCTGCACTCGCCAGCACACCCCCCCCGTCAGAAGGGCACCAAAGATGGGGAAGAAGAAGGAAAGGGAAAAACGAGGGAAAACCACATGAGTCCTGAACCGGCCAACATGGCCAACATGTCCTATTCCAGTCTAAGGAGTAGCCAGGCCGCGCGGCACAAGCTGTCCCAGAGATGTCACTCTCCCATGGATAGGCGTGGGGGTTTGTCATCGCTCAGCCAAGAAATCACAGCACCAAGAGCCCGCTCCGGGCCACCGCCTCTCCTGTAGGTACGCGAGGCATAGCAAGAGGCAGGTCCAATCGCATCGCCCCGGCGGGGCGCCAGAAGCAGGAAAAGTGGAGCCACCAAAGCAGCCACCGGTCCAGAAGATCGGGAGCACTCGCAGGAAGAGCGCCTGCAGCCCGGGGAGGTGACCACCCCAGGGGGTCTCACTCGGGGGGCGAGACCTGCGAGCCCGTCAGTGGCGAGCGCCCTCTAGAGCCTCACGAGCCTTCGCAGAGCGCCGCGTCGGGCTGGCTGACGGGGAGTCCGGGAGCTGGAGTAGCTGGGCCGCCTCCCGGTAGGAGCGGAGCACTCGGCGCTTGGACTCCCACTGGAATATGAGAGCGAAGGGGTGGCCCCACTGGTAGCGGATGTGGAGCTCCCGCAGTTTGTCCGTAACGGGCCGAAAGTCCCTGCGGCGCCGGAGGGTCGTGGAGGCCAGGTCCTGGAACAGCTGAACATGCATGCCTTTATACAGGATGTCAGGTTTGTCTCTGGCAGCTTTGAGGATCGCTTCCTTCTCCACAAAGAAGTGGACCCTTGTCAGGATGTCAGGGATGAGTCCAGGTCTCCCAGGCGGCCCCGAGACCCTATGCGCCCGATCCAAGGCTGGCGGCGAAGCGTCATCATCCCCGTGAATCTCCTGGAGCAGGTCCGCCACAAATGCCATTATATCGTCCCCTTCAGCCCCAATCGGAACACCCCTGATGCGAATGTTGTTGCGGCGCCCTCTATTTTCCAAATCCTCCTGTTTGATCTGGAGCTCAACGTGCTGTTCCTCCAGGGTCGCCAGTCGCTGCCAGAGGTGTTCCTGGTCCTCCGTGCGGGCATCCAGGGTCTTCTCCATGTCGTCTACGCGATCTCCCAGGTCTCCCACCTCCTTCCGGAGATCCTTGACGCAGGCCTGGACTTCAGTGCGAAGGGACCCAATCTCCGTCTTGAGTTCCTGCATGGAATGCGCCATGAATGACTGGGTGACCGGCTCCGCGGCGGCACCCCCTCCCGACGAGGCCGCTCCTGACTTTCCCCATAGGTCAACAACCGAGGTATCCTTGGAGGTCGCCGGGGGCTCCTTCCCGGACTTCGTGCGAGTCATGCTGTAAGTCTGCCCATGCCAATCGTTTCCGGTGAGGCCAAGTCCCCGGGTAGGCTATGGCCGCTGAGCGCGCCGAGAGGAACCGGGGTCGAGACGAACCGGTCCGGCAACTTCTCTCCCTCAGGGACCCCTCCACGGGCCACCACCGCGCGCCCCTGAGTCGGCGGGGTCTCCGCAGTGCCTCGCGTCCGATCAGCCACAAGACCCCCTAGGCCGCACTGATGCCCCAACTCCCAGTTCAGGCCAGACCAGGGCCCCACAGTGTTCCACAGTCTCCAGTCTTCTCGCCTGTGGGCGCAAAGCCCCTGCGCAAAACCCCCAGCTCAAGCAAGGTGATCAGAAAGTCAAGGGCCCGTAGTCCCCCCCAAGGAACAACTCACTGCGCACAAGCTGGTGTCTCTGCGGGGCTCCGTCGCCGGGTCTCCCTGGGCTCCTGCCCCCGCGGAACAGCCCACGAGGGCCAGCGTGATAGAGTAGTCAGCCGCAGGTCACTCCTCCGATCCCCAGCGCCGACCAATGGTCCCAACAAGAGCGTAGCAGGCCTCCAGTGACCCCCGGGGCCGCCCCGCGGTCAGCCGCAGGAGCCACAGGCCGGAGCTCCAGGGCACTGTTCTCCACCAACTCGGGGTCCGAAGCAGGCTCTCAGCCAGCCCCCAGGCTCCAGCCGCCCACCTCAGGGCCACTATTGACCCCCCCGAGGGGCTCCCAGGGCTGCCATACCGCTGGAACCAGGCTGTCTCAGGGGGTCAGGGGCGCCGTACCTCTCCCGGCTCTCCACTCCGTCCTGCCCCGCACCGCCGACCACCGGGGGCAAAGCAAGCAAGGCAACCGACCTCCAGGCAAGGCCCCAGAGGCCCCAACAGTCACCGGTAGTCCAGCGGGGCCCCCAGCAATCCGGGCCCGTCACTCCGCCGAGTTCTCTTCAGGGGCCTCCCCTGCCGCCCAGCCTCCGCCGCTCCTGTCGCAGCAAATGGCGGCCAGGCTCTCCTCCGCAGCGCCCAGTTGCTTCGGCGAAGCAGCGCCGCCCGTGTCCCACGGCCTGGGTCTCCTCACGGGCCTCGGGCCCCGCCTCACCGCTGCAGTCGCCGTCGCCGTGGGCCCAGCTGTCGCGCCACTGTCCGCCGCCTCTCCGATCTGCGCCCTCAGCAGTCCGGCAGGTGGGAAGGCCAGGCCGGGGGAAGATGGCGGCCACCACTCCGCAACTCCGTCCGCAGGGACCCCAGGACCGATGCCCCAGTCCGTCCGGGGCCCGGGACACCACAGGGCAGCTCCGAGGCAACGGGGGGTCAACCTCGACGCACTCCGCCTGATCCACCGGGCCTCCGCTCTCGCCCCCGCCTCAGATGTCAGGCGCTGATTGCCGTGAGCGGGCAGCAGGCGAAACGCAAAATGGCGGGCGGGACAGCGATCTCCGGCACCCCGCCGCAACAGAGCCCCGAGCCCTCCTCCGTCTCGGATCTCTTCTGAGCCCCTCGTCAGGTGCCCCTTGCCTTCAGCCGCACTTAGGCGTTGATCCGGGCCCGATCGCTGCAGGAGAACCGCTTTAAAAATGCAGATGACCCCAGCGGCGGCCTGGAGCTAAAGCAGCGCACGTCTCACGCCATTGCCCGGCGAGACCATGCAGCCCTCCCTGAGTTTTTTAACATAAACAAACATGAAGAAGTAATAGAGTGTACTTGGCCTTCAAAGGAGAGCTTGTCATCAAAATAAATTCCTAGATCTTTTACCCTGGTAACTGGGGAGGCAGAGGTCACCCATCTCCTGTGGCCACCATTTGGGAGACCAAAAGGTTGTATTTCTGTCAATAAGAAGGACCTCTGCTGTGCCTGAATTGAATTTCAGACAGTTGCTTGACATCCAGTTTCCAATTTTGCACATGCAGTCATGGAATCTGTAAGCTGTGTCCTCAGGATTTCTGCCCAGTGACACCACAATTTGAGTGTCATCAGCATATGACACCGCTGTAAATCCATAAGAGCTTATTAGGTTAGCCAAGGGAGTTACATATAGATTAAAAAGGGTTGGACTCAGATATGAGACCCGAGGGACCCCTCAAGGTAAATAGATAGGGGCGGACCTGAAACCATTGAGCTCGACAAAATGCTCTTTATCTGAGAGAAAAGATTTTAGAAGCATAAGAACCTTACCCCTGATGTCAATTGACAAAAAACGTCAATAAGAAGACTGTGGTTGACCTTATCAAATGCTGCAGAGAGGTCTAATAAAATTACCGGTAGTATCAAGTGTTTTCCTGATTTCCTTCGAAGCGGTACTTAGAGCTGGTTCGGTGGTGTGCTGGCTTCTAAAGCCGAATTGTGTAGCATCTAGGAGATCATTGTTATTAATAAACAAAGAAAGTTCAGTATTGATGACCTTTTCTACAATATTTGCAGGGAGGGTGCCATGAAATTGGTCTATAGTTGTTAGGGTCCTTGTTTTCTGAGTTGTGTTTTTTAGCAGAGAAAGAATGGATGCCTTCTTCCATTGTTTGGGGAAGTGGCCATCCACAAACATCTTCTTGAAGGTGTCTCTCAGATGTTTAGCAGTAAAGTCAGGCAATAACTGAAGAATCTTAGGGGTACAGGGATCCGGGGGGGGGGACCCGACTTTATTTGGCTAAGAAAGGTCTTGATCACTGATTATGCTAAAGGGATAAACAACTGAAAAAGGATAATATTGGCCAAGAAACCATTGGACGAGGTGGGCACAGCCATTTGTGGAGATGTGTTCTCCTCTTCAATAATCCCATTAGAGGGAGGGTTGGATGAGAAAATATTATAAACAGCTTTGATTTTATGCTGAAAAAAGTCAGTTAACAAATTGCAGAAATCTTGGTTGGCTGTGTTGTTTTTTAGGTTCTAGTAACTTTCACAATTTCTTCACTGTTGCAGAGTATTTTCGGGCCGTTTAAAGAAGATGTAATTTTAGTGATAAAATAGCTAGATTTTGTTTTAGAGACAATGGGGCCGATTTATGTTTTCTGGTGCATCCCTGCAAATCAGCAGGGATGCACCAGGAAAGATGCATCACGCAAGTTTACCCTTGCGCTACCACAGATGCGCCGCATTTACAATGCAGCACATCGTGGCGCAAGGATAAACAGATGCGTGACCCATCTGATGGCGTAAGGGTGGCGCATTGCTGGAGTCGTGTCGCAAGCACAATGCAACTCCAGCAATGTTTAGGGGCTGCCCATACCTAACATGCTGCGTCATGCCTTACGCCTGCTTCAAGCAGGGGCAAGGTTTTGATGCAGCAGCGTCAGAAAAGTGACTGAGTGAAATCTTGTAGATTTCACTGTGTCACTTTTCCGAGGCTTTTTCCGATGGAATGCCCACCCTGCATACATTAAACCTGACGCAGGTTTAATGTGGCGCAGGGCTTTACACCGTGACGCATCTCCATAGATGCGTCACGATGTAAATAGGGCGCAACGTGGTGCAGGGTTTACGCCATCGCTGCGTCACAAAAGTGACGCAACAGCGGCGTAAAACTGGCGCAAGTCTAACATAAATTTGCCCCCATATGTTTATAGGCCTGGATAGCCTTTTTGTACAAGATTTTGTCATAAGGATCATAAAGAGTGCACCATTTCCTTTCAAGCCTACGGCAAGCTTGTTTTTGACTTGAGAGATTGTCATCGAACCAAGGTTCAGAAAAAGATGCCCTTTTGTTTATATGAATTTTGGGTGAAGCAAGAAAATTGGTATTATAAACAATGCATTGATGATAGTTATTAGTACCCGCATTCAAATCTGCAGTAATCTTAGGTATGGTTTGAGATAAGTGAGCTGTGAATGCCTCAGGGTTAATTTTATGCCTCAGACAATATTACATTTGGCGTGACTGAAAGATGGCAATAGGATCATTGACTTCCATATTAAGGAGAAACATGACCGCTAAACGGTCAGACCAGGAGAGAGGAATTATGTTTCTGTTTATGTTTGGGATTTGTAGAGCGATGGCTGCCCGAAGGCTTTCCATCACTGGAGAGGTTCTGTCAGGGCAACAGTGAGCCTGTGGGTACTTAGCGGGGGAAACAGCCAGTTCTTTAAGTTTCTCCTGAAGGAGGTTTCATTCAGTAGGGCTCTGAATTCAAGAGGGAAGGTATTTCACAGCTTAGGTACCAGATGGGCAAATGATCTGCCACCCCATTTTGACCATAGTTGTCTTGAGGAGCTGTTGTTGGGAGGATTTAAGGTGTCTAGTTGGGATGTACCTTGATATCAAATTCCTATGGTTTGCAGGACCTTTATTATTGATGGCCCTATGTGCAATACAGAGGGTTTTAAACTTGACTCTAGTGTCAACAGGCAAGCAATGTAGCTGTTTAATTGGCTCTTTGGTGGATACGCCGTTGGGAATTTTCAATAGAGTCTCGCAGCTGTGTTCTGTACCACTTGGAGTCTCTTTGTTACATACTTGGGCGAGCCCAGATACAGCGAGTTGCCGTAGTCCACGCGTGAGAGTAAAAGGGACTGAATCACAGTTTTCTTTAAGTGCACAGGAGTCATTTCAATAATTTTCCTTAGCATTTTGAGAAGCGAATAGCACATTCCTAATAGCTTCCTACATTGACAATTCATTGTAAGTGTATCCACTAGCCAGACTCCCAAGATTTTATAGCAGGTTTGAGGGTGGGTGGGTCTCTCATACAGTGGGCCACTGTGTCAGGGGTGTGTGGATGGCCAGATTTCCCAGTAATATAAGCTTCAAACAGCTGTTAGACATCCAGTTTACTACTTTCGCCAGAGAGTGAGTCTGCTTATGATTACTTGGATTTGAGCCCTTTGTCAGAGACACTACCAGCGGGGTGTCATCAGCATATGACTCGACTGATATTCCAAATTCATGTACTACATTGACAAGCTGTCGTACATAGATATTTGTGAAGATGTATACACGGCAGGTCCAGCCGTGAGAGTTCGCACCACCCATCAAGTGTGAAAGGGTTCGTCTGCCATGAACTATTCGGGTTGAGAGGACGGCGCAGCTGATGCTTTTAATTTTGGAACAGGCTTACAGCCCTGATTTAAAATGCACACGACCACCGAAGGTAAAATAATGAATGGAAAGTAAACTACAAGTTCCGGCATGCACCTTAATTAATGCTATCAAGCTGGGATCACCGGAAGCCCTTAAATCAATCAAGCATGCAGGGACCTGTGGGATTCCAAAAGAACTGTGGTGATTTTAAATGGCCTCTGAAGAAAGAGCATGAATGCTCTGAAACGCGTCAGGCAATGGATATAAAAAGTCGGAGCTGTAATCCTGTTTCTGCGCAATAAAGGGTTGTGAAACTTATCAGCTGGAGGAGTTCTTCTTTGAATGCAGGACATTCTTTGTGAAGATGTATACACGGCAGGCCCAGCCGTGAGAGTTCGCACCACCCATCAAGTGTGAAAGGGTTCGTCTGCCATGAACTATTCAGGCTGAGAGGAGGGCGCAGCTGATGCTTTTAATTTTGGAACAGGCTTACAGCCCTGAGGCCCACTGGAGGGCAGTAATTGATCCATAAAATGATTTAAAATGCACACGACCACCGAAGGTAAAATAATGAATGGAAAGTAAACTACAAGTTCCGGCATGCACCTTAATTAATGCTATCAAGCTGGGAACACCGGAAGCCCTTAAATCAATCAAGCACGCAGGGAACTGTGGGATTCCAAAAGAACTGTGGTGATTTTAAATGGCCTCTGAAGAAAGAGCATGAATGCTCTGAAACGCGTCAGGCAATGGATATAAAAAGTCGGAGCTGTAATCCTGTTTCTGCGCAATAAAGGGTTGTGAAACTTATCAGCTGGAGGAGTGAGTCTTTGAATGCAGGACATTCTTTGTGAAGATATTAAATAAGGTAGGGCTAAGGGATGAGCCCTGAGGGACGCCACGTGATTTGGAGGCGCTCAGAGAAGCAGTCCCTATCCATCATTTGGAAGGTTCTGTTCTCAGAGAAGGAGGCAAGCCAGTCCATTGCTGTGCCCTGAATTCTTACTTCACTTATTCTATTTTTTAGGATATTGTGATCTATGATGTCAAAAGCTGCGCTTAGATCCAGTAGGAGGATAGCAGCTGATCCGCCCTCAACTAGTATCTCCTTTAACTCCTCTGTAACTCCCAGTAATGCTGACTCTGTACTGTGCGACGCTCAAAGTCCCATTTGAGTAGGATGAAGGATATTTTTGGTCTCTAAACAATTGGTCAGTATGTGATTTTACCGGCTTCTCCAAGAGTTTGCCGAGGTACGGTAGAAGGGAGATGGGATGCAAATTGTTGTATACAATAGGGTCAAGATTGGCTTTTTTTGCAGTGTCCTGATAATAGCGTGCTTCCAGGGTTTGGGGATCAGAGCCGTATCTAAAGATAAGTTAAGTAGTTTAGTTACAGATGGTAGAATAATTTCCAGTGCCTCCGCTAAAATATATGGGGGTGCTGGAATGATGGGTGAGCCAGATTTGGTTGCTTTAATTAAGTTTCGGACAGTCTCTTCCTCCAGTCTAGGAAATTGAGCTAATGTTGGTGATGAGTTTTTGATTCCTTTGTCTAAATTAGGTTCCCTCTTCCTCAGGAACTGCTCATATATTTCTGTCACTTTTTTTGAGAAAAAGGCTGCTATATCCTTGTATCTCTCCTCCGATGCTTTCATGAGGACTATTCAGGGTTTTGAGCACTTTAAGTAGCTCTTTAGGTGTGTTGGCACACAGGGAGCGTATATCCTCATAATATTTAACTTGGGCTATCTTCATTTCATTATGATAAGTCCTGATTAACAGTTTGTATTCAGGTTTCAGAGTTGGGTCATCATTTTTTCTCCCAAGTCTCTGTAGTTTCTTGCATTGTTTTTTTCAGTGTGGGGAGCTGTTCATTGTACCATAGAGTTGTTTTGGGATGAGATTGACCATTTATGGTTCTCTTTGGGGCGCAAATGACAGCCGACTGTGTGATCCACTTTTCCCATTTTTGGTATTTCTCATCTAATTTACCAGCAAAAATGGGAGTCTTATCCCTCAGGGTCATCTGTCAGGTTTTATGGGCCAGTTTTGCCCAACGTCTGGTTGTAATAGTTTGGGCTTTAGTTTTTATCTGTAGCCTAGGTTTCGGTAGGCTAAAAATGACTAGAAAGTGGTCTGATCAAGGGACTGGGATTGTTTTTAATACTGTGATCTGTGGATCATTGGAAAAAATAAGGTCCAATATATGCCTTTTCTTGTGAGTAGGTGATGTCACATGTTGTGTAAATTGTATTGCTTCCATAACACCCTGGAACCGTTTGATGTGGGGGGTGTCTGGTGCATCAAAATGCAAATTGAAGTCGCAAAGAATTTTCAGATGGGCTTTTTCCATCGCCAGACTGGTCATGGAGTCAGGTAATGCCTCCACAAATCTGCTACTTGTGCCTAGGGGCCTATAAATAGGTACTCCTGAGAAAATGCGGGTAGGGGACAGCACAGTGTGAAACTGGGCACTTTCACATTCAGGAAGAAGGAATTGAGTTATAGTGCATTTGAATTCGTCCTTTAAGATAACAGCTATACCGCCCCCAATTCTATCAGGCCGGTCTCACCTGTGTATCTGATAACCCAGGGGGAGGGTGAGGTAGATATCTGGGCCTGAGCTCTTGTGTAGCCAAGTTTCTGTCACTAAGAATGTCTAGGGGGTCTTCCTCTAGCAAGGTTCTTATATCTATTATGTGTCTTGGGATTGAGCAGGTGGTAATCAATCCCAGCTTCCATGTGGGCCCTTGAGAGTTGTTCGACATGGCTTGCCTAATCGGGTTTGTGTGTGGTTCATAACCACATTGATGGCAGGTTTTTCTAGGGATGGGTGTTTTATTAGCTCCTGGCTGTGGAGTACAGGCGGGGTGTGTCGGGGATCTGAAGGATAGTAATTGCTTTCTGGAGTAACTGTGTTTCCCTGGGTTGCGGGGACCAGGGTTCCTGGCCCCGGGGACCATTCGAGTGCGGACGGGTACAGATGGGCTTGTCTTTGGTGCGCCTTTGGAGTACCAGCAGTGTGCCAGCTGAGCGCATCCGCTGTGCGCACGGCCCGCAGTGTTCATTTAAGGTAGAGGTGGAGTTGGCAACTAGAACACCAACCTCCCTCCTCTCCTAGTACTCTATGGTTGTGTGGCAAGGCCTCTCTCTCTGATCTCTACGTGTCATTCCAACCAGAGACACGGTAGGGAGGTTCTTAGTTCCCCCGTTCCATGTGCCTATATAAAAGCAGGTGCAAATTCAATACAAATTCAAATACAATTCCTCCCGTAAGAAGATCAGTGCAATTTTGATAAAAAAAGATTAAATGTTCAGCGTGTATGCGAGGCAGAGCTTGCCTAACAGTGCTCTCACCTTTATCATTATGGATGTGACTTGGAGATAAGGGATATCAGAGAAACTACCATATAAAGAATGGGTGGCTGAGTGCATAGGTTCCTTTATGAGTTGAGCAAGATACACACTTCCCAAAGAGTCAATCAACCCAACAGCATCACTATCTAATAGGTTTTCCAGATGGAGATTGAAATCCCCCAAATATGGTGAAGTACGCGCCTAAAGTGTTGAGTGGTGTGTGACATTGAGATCCCACTTACCTGCCGTGAGGGGAACGGCTTTGCTAGTGGGGAATCCTGCTCCCTGCATCTTTCTCCGTCGTCGTGAGGGGAACGGCTGTTCTGAACTCCATTTCCCAGCATCTCCTGACAGCGGCGCAGCGCCTGATGTCACCTGAGCACGCCGGAGCCTTACTAAAGCCGCCGGGTGCCTCCGCAGCGCGGGACGCGCCTAAAGTGTTGAGTGGTGGGTGACATTGAGATCCCACTTACCTGCCGTGAGGGGAACGGCTATGCTAGTTGGGAATTCTGCTCCCTGCATCTTTCTCCGTCGCCGTGAGGGGAACGGCTGTTTTGAACTCCATTTCCCAGCATCTCCTGACACCGGCGCAGTGCCTGACGTCACCTGAGCGCGCCGGAGCCTTACTAAAGCCGCCGGGTGCCTCCGCAGCGCGGGACGCGCCTAAAGTGTTGAGTGGTGTGTGACATTGAGATCTCACTTACCTGCTGTGAGGGGAACGGCTTTGCTAGTGGGGGAATCCTGCTCCCTGCATCTTTCTCCGTCGCCGTGAGGGGAACGGCTGTTCTGAACTCCATTTCCCAGCATCTCCTGACACCGGCGCAGCGCCTGAAGTCACCTGAGCGCGCCGGAGCCTTACTAAAGCCGCCGGGTGCCTCCGTAGCGTGGGACGCTCCTAAAGTGTTGAGTGGTGTGTGACATTGAGATCCCACTTACCTGCCGTGAGGGGAACGGCTTTGCTAGTGGGGGAATCCTGCTCCCTGTATCTTTCTCCGTCGCCGTGAGGGGAACGGCTGTTCTGAACTCCATTTCCCAGCATCTCCTGACACCGGCGCAGCGCCTGACGTCACCTGAGCGCGCCGGAGCCTTACTAAAGCCGCCGGGTGCCTCCGCAGCGCGGGACGCGCCTAAAGTGTTGAGTGGTGTGTGACATTGAGATCCCACTTACCTGCCGTGAGGGGAACGGCTTTGCTAGTGGGGGAATCCTGCTCCCTGTATCTTTCTCTGTCGCCGTGAGGGGAACGGCTGTTCTGTACTCCATTTCCCAGCATCTCCTGACACCGGCGCAGCGCCTGACGTCACCTGAGCGCGCCGGAGCCTTACTAAAGCCGCCGGGTGCCTCCGCAGCGCGGGACGCGCCTAAAGTGTTGAGTGGTGGGTGACATTGAGATCCCACTTACCTGCCGTGAGGGGAACGGCTATGCTAGTGGGGGAATTCTGCTCCCTGCATCTTTCTCCGTCGCCGTGAGGGGAACGGCTGTTTTGAACTCCATTTCCCAGCATCTCCTGACACCGGCGCAGTGCCTGACGTCACCTGAGCGCGCCGGAGCCTTACTAAAGCCGCCGGGTGCCTCCGCAGCGCGGGACGCGCCTAAAGTGTTGAGTGGTGTGTGACATTGAGATCTCACTTACCTGCTGTGAGGGGAACGGCTTTGCTAGTGGGGGAATCCTGCTCCCTGCATCTTTCTCCGTCGCCGTGAGGGGAACGGCTGTTCTGAACTCCATTTCCCAGCATCTCCTGACACCGGCGCAGCGCCTGAAGTCACCTGAGCGCGCCGGAGCCTTACTAAAGCCGCCGGGTGCCTCCGTAGCGTGGGACGCGCCTAAAGTGTTGAGTGGTGTGTGACATTGAGATCCCACTTACCTGCCGTGAGGGGAACGGCTTTGCTAGTGGGGGAATCCTGCTCCCTGTATCTTTCTCCGTCGCCGTGAGGGGAACGGCTGTTCTGAACTCCATTTCCCAGCATCTCCTGACACCGGCGCAGCGCCTGACGTCACCTGAGCGCGCCGGAGCCTTACTAAAGCCGCCGGGTGCCTCCGCAGCGCGGGACGCGCCTAAAGTGTTGAGTGGTGGGTGACATTGAGATCCCACTTACCTGCCGTGAGGGGAACGGCTATGCTAGTGGGGGAATTCTGCTCCCTGCATCTTTCTCCGTCGCCGTGAGGGGAACGGCTGTTTTGAACTCCATTTCCCAGCATCTCCTGACACCGGCGCAGTGCCTGACGTCACCTGAGCGCGCCGGAGCCTTACTAAAGCCGCCGGGTGCCTCCGCAGCGCGGGACGCGCCTAAAGTGTTGAGTGGTGTGTGACATTGAGATCTCACTTACCTGCTGTGAGGGGAACGGCTTTGCTAGTGGGGGAATCCTGCTCCCTGCATCTTTCTCCGTCGCCGTGAGGGGAACGGCTGTTCTGAACTCCATTTCCCAGCATCTCCTGACACCGGCGCAGCGCCTGAAGTCACCTGAGCGCGCCGGAGCCTTACTAAAGCCGCCGGGTGCCTCCGTAGCGTGGGACGCGCCTAAAGTGTTGAGTGGTGTGTGACATTGAGATCCCACTTACCTGCCGTGAGGGGAACGGCTTTGCTAGTGGGGAATCCTGCTCCCTGTATCTTTCTCCGTCGCCGTGAGGGGAACGGCTGTTCTGAACTCCATTTCCCAGCATCTCCTGACAGCGGCGCAGCGCCTGAAGTCACCTGAGCGCGCCGGAGCCTTACTAAAGCCGCCGGGTGCCTCCGTAGCGTGGGACGCGCCTAAAGTGTTGAGTGGTGTGTGACATTGAGATCCCACTTACCTGCCGTGAGGGGAACGGCTTTGCTAGTGGGGAATCCTGCTCCCTGTATCTTTCTCCGTCGCCGTGAGGGGAACGGCTGTTCTGAACTCCATTTCCCAGCATCTCCTGACAGCGGCGCAGCGCCTGACGTCACCTGAGCGCGCCGGAGCCTTACTAAAGCCGCCGGGTGCCTCCGCAGCGCGGGACGCGCCTAAAGTGTTGAGTGGTGTGTGACATTGAGATCTCACTTACCTGCTGTGAGGGGAACGGCTTTGCTAGTGGGGGAATCCTGCTCCCTGCATCTTTCTCCGTCGCCGTGAGGGGAACGGCTGTTCTGAACTCCATTTCCCAGCATCTCCTGACACCGGCGCAGCGCCTGAAGTCACCTGAGCGCGCCGGAGCCTTACTAAAGCCGCCGGGTGCCTCCGTAGCGTGGGACGCGCCTAAAGTGTTGAGTGGTGTGTGACATTGAGATCCCACTTACCTGCCGTGAGGGGAACGGCTTTGCTAGTGGGGAATCCTGCTCCCTGTATCTTTCTCCGTCGCCGTGAGGGGAACGGCTGTTCTGAACTCCATTTCCCAGCATCTCCTGACAGCGGCGCAGCGCCTGATGTCACCTGAGCACGCCGGAGCCTTACTAAAGCCGCCGGGTGCCTCCGCAGCGCGGGACGCGCCTAAAGTGTTGAGTGGTGGGTGACATTGAGATCCCACTTACCTGCCGTGAGGGGAACGGCTATGCTAGTGGGGGAATTCTGCTCCCTGCATCTTTCTCCGTCGCCGTGAGGGGAACGGCTGTTTTGAACTCCATTTCCCAGCATCTCCTGACACCGGCGCAGTGCCTGACGTCACCTGAGCGCGCCGGAGCCTTACTAAAGCCGCCGGGTGCCTCCGCAGCGCGGGACGCGCCTAAAGTGTTGAGTGGTGTGTGACATTGAGATCTCACTTACCTGCTGTGAGGGGAACGGCTTTGCTAGTGGGGGAATCCTGCTCCCTGCATCTTTCTCCGTCGCCGTGAGGGGAACGGCTGTTCTGAACTCCATTTCCCAGCATCTCCTGACACCGGCGCAGCGCCTGAAGTCACCTGAGCGCGCCGGAGCCTTACTAAAGCCGCCGGGTGCCTCCGTAGCGTGGGACGCGCCTAAAGTGTTGAGTGGTGTGTGACATTGAGATCCCACTTACCTGCCGTGAGGGGAACGGCTTTGCTAGTGGGGGAATCCTGCTCCCTGTATCTTTCTCCGTCGCCGTGAGGGGAACGGCTGTTCTGAACTCCATTTCCCAGCATCTCCTGACACCGGCGCAGCGCCTGACGTCACCTGAGCGCGCCGGAGCCTTACTAAAGCCGCCGGGTGCCTCCGCAGCGCGGGACGCGCCTAAAGTGTTGAGTGGTGTGTGACATTGAGATCCCACTTACCTGCCGTGAGGGGAACGGCTTTGCTAGTGGGGGAATCCTGCTCCCTGTATCTTTCTCTGTCGCCGTGAGGGGAACGGCTGTTCTGTACTCCATTTCCCAGCATCTCCTGACACCGGCGCAGCGCCTGACGTCACCTGAGCGCGCCGGAGCCTTACTAAAGCCGCCGGGTGCCTCCGCAGCGCGGGACACGTGCGGGCAGCGCCCGGGCAAAGCCCGGGCCAAGGGCAGGCCCGTCTTGCCCGTCAGTGGCTGTTAGTGGCTGGGCTGGGCCTACCCTCTTGGTTTCTGGGTTTATTGTTTAGTAAGAGATCGTGCTAGAGACCTATTGTAGTCCTTGGTACTAGCCTGTGTTTTTTTTTTTGGTGGGCTGCTTGTTGTGTAGTTATCTCCTAACATGAGTAAAAGGAAGGCTGAGGGAAGGATAGCGGGCACACTTGATGATTATCTCACAATGGTTGAATTAGAAATAACTGATAAAATCTTAGCTGTGGAACGTAGGCTGTCATTGGATCCCTCTACAGCTTTGCCTCGTGCTCTCCCTATAGTTGTTAATGACAACCTATTGGAAACACGCCCGGATCCATGCACATTGGGGGGTTTAGCAAATGCGTCCTCATGCTCTGGTCACATTGACCCACCTCTCCCCTCTAGCCCTCCATCTATTCCAAAAATGGTATCTACTCGTGCGAATAATAGAACAGCAGGTCCTAAAGTCAGAGAACTTCCATGTAAAAAGAGGAAAAGCAGGGTTCAAAACAAACTCCCCATCCCCCGAGTTGTTACTGGCCCCTTGGGCGTGCAGTCCCCAACTCCATCCACTGCCCCTTTATGCACAAACAATATGCAATGTTTAGGCCAGCAGAGTCTTGATAGCTTAAGCTCCATATTGAGGGACCAACTAGCGATACTCATTCAACCTGTTCTGGCTAAACTCGATACTGTGGTAACTAGACTTAATCTTAATGGAAGTTAATTTGACGAAACCTCAGTCTCTAGCTGTAATAACACCTGCACAGAATAATGAGGAAGTGGTTAGCAGAACTAGTGCAAGGACTACTATTGGTCAAAACACTACAGGAACCCACACAAGTAACCCTCTGGTCTCATTAGCACCAAGGGCTCCATCTACTAGACCTCCGTCTGCCCATAAAGTAGCAAGAAATTCGCTGATCGATCTCCAGCCTACCGAGGAATTGATAAGGCCTGTGTCACTTAACTCAGTGGCATCGGAAGTTTCAAGGAGCCTTCACCTCCCCCCAGAAGCCACCCCCTATACAATCATTTTAGCTAATGCTCCCCAACTGGCGGAGGGGTCTAGTGAGCACTGGTCCAATTTAAAAAACAAAGCTTTGTATTTCCTAGGCAGAAAGTTTGGGGCGACTCAACCATTATTTGATGAATTTAAAATGGTCAGGCGGGTGTCCTGGGTTGGCCATGACCAAAAGGCCCTGAGAGGTGATTGTGTCGTATTAAGCTTTAGGTCCCCCCTATTGGTAGAACGCATCTTGGAGCAGGCAACATACCACGCTCCCTCCCAAGATGAGATTTTGGCTCTGCCCTTAGGTTATTTTTATAGGCCTGTAGGGGCAACGACCCATATGCTGCAACGTGCCCCCATTGTGTCCCTCAACCTGGTTCCCAACCAATTAGGTTAAAAAATCGTTTCGCTGCTCTTTCCACTCTGGAGGATAACGATTGACAGGGGGATAGCTCTGTGATGTCCTGGCCTGTTTCAAATGGGAGCTTATTGTGTGCCTGTCGGGAGCCACCTGCCCTCTTGCTACCCTCGGCACAAGTTATTGAACTCGCTCCATCTGTTACCCCTGTACCTACAAGCTTACTTCCCGTTTGTTCTATCATTGACCCTACTATGGAGACACAGTTAACAAACCCGCCAAAAGTTAGTAACAGCCTATCATTCTCTTCCTGGAACATAGCCGGTCTCCACTCTAAACTGGCCTCACCTGATTGGGTGGAGTTTGCAGACCAGGTTGATATTTGGTGTTTCCAGGAAACATGGGCAGGGGACCCGATTTATCTTGTAGGGTATGTAAACTATTATAAACCAGCTATTAGGGGTATCAGAGGCAGACCGATGGGTGGTCTGTCAATTTGGGTACGTCAATGCGAGGGTATTGAAGTTAGGGAAGTCCCGACGGACAGTCCCGACATATTGGCCATACATGTTTCCTCTACTAAGGGCCTTAATATTTATATATTTAACATCTACCTTAGGGGAGTTCCCGGTGGTAAATGTCCCCCCTCTGCTGTTGTATTGGACCAATTACTCCGTAATACATCTAGTGTTGGTCACAGGGTGGTGGCAGGTGATTTTAATACCTGTTTTGAACCACTGAGGTCCGACGATGGGCATCTTTCCGAGGCTGAGGACTCTGTGTGGGGTATTCCCCAATTAGAATTAAACCCTATTAGCAAATGGACACAAGTAGCACTTTTTCTGAAGGGGCTTTGTTTGGAAATGGGGCTGCGGGCTGCAAATGGAAGAACAACTTCGGATAGGGTAGGAAAGTTAACCTTTGATAATGGCAGAAGTAGGAACAGAATTGACTACATTCTGGTTAATTGTGAGCTGTGGGCAGATGTCATTGACATGGTGGTGACGGATAGGTTAGAGAGTGATCATAACCCTTTGATGCTGACCTTATCAGATAGTAGTTTTTCAGGATGTTGTAATGATGATGTATGCTCTCTGCAGGTGCAAGCTACCCTGTTGAATGATATGAGAAGGGTCCGTTGGCCTAAGATTGCCCCTGATCCCTCTGCTCGGGCTGCTATTAGGGAATTGATTAATGTTGCTATGTTTAAGCTGACCAGCTGTGACCCCAAGGAAGAGATCATTAATTCCGTTCCGGACATTCATAGTGAATTATTTACAGCCCTTAAAAATGTCTTCATCAAAAGTGTCCCAGCCACTGTTAAATCCACTCGTCGGAGGGAAAATTCGTGGTTTGATGCAGGTAGTAGAGAGTCACGTAAACCATTAATCCTAGCAATAAAGTTAAGGGACCCAATAAAGATCAGGAGTTGTAGAGCTGCATACAAATCTGCTCAAAGGTCAGCAAAGTTAAACTGGGACGAATCTCACTGGCGTGAGCTATATGAGGCTTGTGAGGGCAGAAATATGGGCCATTTTTGGCATCTCCTAAAATGGGGTAGGAACCCGCAGTCAATGATACCGGCCAACCATGTTGCACCTGACCAGTGGGTTAGTTATTTTGAAAATCAGTTTAAGTCCACCGAAACCTCCCTAACTGCCTCGCTGCCTCACAGTGATGCAGGAGTATTAGATTTCACCGGTAGTGAGGTGATGTTAATTTTGAAATCTCTCCCGAATGGCAAAGCCCCAGGTCCTGACTGTATCCCTGCTGATCTATTCAAACAGGATCAGGATTTATGGGTACCCTTCTTAAAAACCTTGGCTAATGCCCTGGCTAGTGGAGCATCGGTTCCGGATTCTTGGTTTGGGGAAAAGATTTTGCCAATCTATAAGAAGGGCGATCGCTCTGCCCCTGCCAACTATCGCCCGATCAGCCTCATAGATGCGGCCCAAAAAATTATTGCACGGTTGTTGCTGGGCCGTATCACTAGTTGGATATCCGATAATGAAATCTTGACGCCATTTCAGGCAGGATTCCGGACACATGTCGGAACCATAGATCAAGCCTTTAGGTTTACACTATTATACTGGAAGGAAGTCTACCTTGGGGGGGGGGCATGCTCTTTGCAGCATTTGTGGACCTAAGGTCTGCATTTGATATGGTGCCAAGACCTAAACTGTGGGAGGTCCTCCGGGAGATGGGTATGCCGGCCGAATTTTTTGCGGCTCTTAGTTAAGCTGCACGCTCACACATATGCCCAGGTTAGATGGGGTAAACCAGGGGAAGTAACTGCGAGATTTGTAGTGTCCAAAGGGGTCAGACAAGGGTGCGTTCTGGCCCCTACATTGTTCTCCTTGTTTATTAATGGTGTAACCAGTTATTTCTCTGACTTTCCGACTGATGCACCCTCGTTGGCAGGAATGAAAGTCCCCTTGCTCATGTTCGCGGATGATACGCTCCTTATTTCCAAAACCCGACAGTGGCTCCAACTGCCGCGAACATGAGCTTGAGGTTAATGTGGGGAAGACTAAATTCATGGTCCTCCGTGGTCCACGCCCCGTTAAAGCCACGGTTGATATGGGTGGTGTAAGGTTGGAACAGACTCCCACATTTACATATTTGGGGGTCACTTTTAGTGACAACCTAAGTTGGAGGCCTCAGACAAAACTGCTTAGTCTTAAGCACTCACAATTAGGTGGTGCCTTATTAAAGGAACATAGGCAATCCTGCACAAAACCTATAGCACCATTGATACAAATCTATGGGTCTAAAATCCTTCCTGCAGTCATGTATGGTGCTGAGTTATGGGGGTTCAGTAATCTGGACTCCTTGAGGGTGGCCCAAAATAACTTTTTGAGGTCATTAACAGGGCTACCCCTATCTACTCCACGCATCCCCCTGCTATTCGATCTGGGTTGCCAACCTATTGAGGATATGGTCCGGTATAGGCCTCTGGCGTTTTGGCGACGCCTTTGGACTACCCCAGAGCTATCCCTTTATGCTAAGGCGCTGAGGTAAAGGACATGGGGGGCTCTCATAGAATCAGTTGGCTGTCAGAAATTAAACTTATTCTGACAGAAATGGGCATGGGTGAATTGTGGTCTAACCCTGCGTCGGCAGTCTTTCCCCCCCAGAAAATCTTTAGGGAAGCCTATTGGCAATGGTCTTTACATAAACGCCATACTCTTCTGATTGGTAGTTCCTTGACCACAACCTATTTGTCTATTAAGGATCTACCCTCTCTTGAAGCATATTGGGATGTGATAACCAAAAAGCAGGATCGGAAACTATATCACCAATTTAGAATTGGGACCCTTCCACTATGTTCCTTTACTTCAAGTTGGACTTCAAATGGCACTGATAAATGCCCAACCTGTAAAAATTTGGTTGAAACAGTTGATCATTTTTTATTTGTATGTCCAGTATACCATCAACCTAGAAGAGTTTGGTTGCGACCTGTGTGTCGTGAACTTGGTGTCAGATCAGCCCAGGCCGCTAGAAGCATTTTAAAGACAGACACATCTTCTCTTGTGGTTACTGGCTTAGCCAAATATATTAGCTGGGCGTGGCTTTTACGGAATAGAGGAAATTTCTCCACTGGTCTTATATATTGTAGCTTAGTATCACCCTTATTATCGTGGAGTATGTTAAAACTAACCTTAAGTCGATGTAAATTGAAATGTTTAATATCTTTTTATTATTGTTTTTTAACTTGTTATTTATTAAATGGTCTTTTTATATATAATGTCAACAATCTTACTCCAATTTTAATTGTCTTGAAGAAATAATAATATGTCTTTTAAGATGAAATACTCGAAATAAAGACTATTTTGACTTGACTTGGTGAAGTACTACAACTGATTACTGTTATTTAGGAAAGTTGCTCTAGGGCCTGGTGGCCATTAGATAAGTACCCCATTGAATGAGTATTGGTTTATAAGCGTTATTTTATATGAAAAGGCCTCACAGTCTAAAGTGGCCCGCAAAGGCCCCCAAGGATGATCTAAAATGATCCCGGTATATAATCGCTAACCCCTACTCCTTTTCCCCAGATGATCTAGCCTTGAGATGCAAAAGCAAAGGGAAGAAGCCATAATGACGTCAGGGTCCAAGGCAACGTTTGCCAAGGTCTCGGTGTCAAAAGCCATGTCTAGTGAGTGAACATCTAGAAAATCCACCAACTCCAGTGCATTTTTAATGAGAGACCTGGCATTGATGAGTGTACTTTTGAAATGGCTAGGTACAGTGGCCAATTTGCTCTTGGCAGATGTGGGAAGGCTTAGGTGGTGTATCTTAGTGTTACTCAGGTAGAGCATTTCTTCCTGTGAATAGTGGATAAAGCCAAACAGTTGAGGAGCAAAACTGTCAAGGGGGCTGGCACTGGGTGCTGTCTGAGCACGGATGGGCACAGACAGGTTTGCCTTAGGCATGCCTTCAGCGCTCCTGCTACATGCGTCCGCTGTGTGCTTTCTCTGCATGAATGTGCTGACAGTGCATTTAAACAGCCCTTTAGTGTGGTGTGATTTAATGAAGGGGACAAGACCAAGTTCTGATGCTGTTCAGCACGTGGTCGGAAAACTGTTGGACAAAATAACACTCAACCCAGGGTCCAGCTACCCTGCTTACCTTAAACAAGCTTCCCTTTCAAAGTAAGCTACTTGAAAATTAAAACAAAGCAAACAATACTTATGGAAATAAAACATAAGTGCTAAAAGAATGGTACCTAGTGTTACAGGAACTAGGCACCACCTGCAAAGAGGGGCACCAACATGCCTACAAGGAAAATAATATGGGCGGTTGGCAGAGTAAGATAAGTAAGTTATCATACCTGCTAATCGGAGTGTGCATTACATACCCTAGTAGTGACGCGCTTAGGGCTTACTGAGTTACTTCTTGAGTCACTCTACTCGTGGAGCGCCTGGGAAAGGGCTCCTCTCAGCCTCTGGTGATTATCCTTTTTAAACTAAATCACTCTTCTTGTCCTCACTATTTTCCTTACATGTAGAGCGCCTGGGAAAGGGCTCTTCTGCTATTTAAAAAATTTGTATTCACATCATTCGCCGCATTAGCAATTTTAACTGTGTGTGCTTTGACCATTTTTGTACTCCATCCACTATTGGCTAACCTGCCGGTTGGGCTCGGCGTCCCTCCCCGGTCCAGCACGGATTATTCTGATTGTCTGGAGGGAGGTGCCACCCACCGGAAGTCAGGTTGATCCACTTCCGCCTTACACCAACCGAGAGGTTAGCACTCCAGCTTACCTCACTATATCTGGAAATGCCAGGACAGACGCGCAGCAAACGTGCGCAGCGGGTGCGCCGCAGGCACGCTGAAGGCACGCCAAAGGCAAGCCCTCCGGCTCCCGTCCGCGCCTGTTCCGCGGCCAGCACCAGCCATGCTGCTGGCGGCCCCTACAATGTCCTAATTTGTTGGTGAACCTTACAACTGTTGGCTATTAGAGAGAAATGGTGCAACTGCTCTGCCCCATCCCTGTACAACCTCGATGATCCTTCGCCTCTCTTTTAGTGTGATAACTGTTCTACAATACTTACCTTGGACCCCTACCTCCCCCTTCCCCACAGCTCCACCCTCACGCATCCCATTTCCTCAATTGAGTCTACAGTCTCACTCCCATCCACAAAACGCCTGTCTCCTTAACTGTAGATCGCTTCCCTGTCACTGTGAGGACATATGGCTCTCCCTCACAACCCATGCCTGGGACATAATGTTTCTGACTGAAACATGGGTCAGGGACTCCTCCAACCCCGATCTCAAACTGGCTTTACCACCAGATTACCGCTTCACAGGAATTAACAGAACTAATAACAAACTGGGAGGTGGGATTGCTGTGATACTCAGACAAGGTTGGGAGATATCCTCTAGAAAAATCCCCAATATTAGTCCTTTGAAAGCAATGTACTTCTGCATCTCCTCCACCTCCAAACTGGTGCTGGCTGGAATTCTCATCTATCGACCCCCTAACTCCCCCCCACAACAGCTTGTGGATTTCTATGACTTTGTGGCCGACCTATCACTAAAACACGCGCACTTCACCGTTCTCGGCGATTTTAACCTTCACGTCGATGACATCGGCTGCTCTAAAGCTAGCCAACTTCTAGAAGATATGAATGGCCTTAATCTTACATAAAGGGTGAAGAGTCCCACTCACCGGGTAGGTCACACTCTAGATTTACTGTTCACGAACAACTCCAACCTTCTCACCGCTACCCCCTTGCTGCTACCCTGGTCTGACCACTCCCTGATCCCCTTTAGCTTAAACTCCATCCCACCTCCAAGCCAGCCCCCCCTTCCCGGGTGCATAGTAGAAATTGGTGCAAAGTCACTTGTTCCACCCTGACCTCTGCCCTAGGCAACTCCCTGCCACGGGTTAGCGGGGATCTCATTCATGATGTCAACGATGTTCAACGACTGGCTCTCCTCTTCACTTGACAAAGTTGCCCCTATCCAACCATTAGTCTCCTCCAGACTTAAAACATCCGCCTCATGGTTCACCCCCGCACTACCCGCACTACACGCCCCAAAAAGCCAGTGCAAAAAACTGGAGCGAAGTTTGAGACTCACTTATAGTATGGAGGCTAAAGCCACCTATAGAGCCGCTATCAAGAACTTCCACAGACTAAAGTGCGCTGAAAATAAAGACTACTATGCTAAGAAGATTAATTCTTCCAGCAACTCATCTAAATCCCTTTTTAAAATTGTAAAAGGTTTTGTTAAGCCTGACCCCCTGTCCAGTAGGACTCCCCCCACTCAGGAACTCTGCGACGGCCTTTCTGACTTTTTTTTACCATAAAATTGTTGACATCTACTCTACTTTCGACCCCTCCTTGCAACTCCCGGAACTTAGCACGGGAACTACCAAAGCCCACTCTTTCACCTCCTTTGCCCCGATCTCACACGAAGCTGCTGTTCAAAAATGGCTCTCCTGTAAATCTGGTTCGCCGATGGACCTCTGCCTGGCTTCACCCTTTAGCTTAGTTGCCCCCCTTATTCTCCTCTGATTACCATTTGGAACACCTCACTTCAGTCTGGAATCTTTCCCTCTGCCTGGAAACAGGCCATGCTAATACCTATTTAAAAAAAATCTGATGCCGACCCTTCGGTTTTTAAAAACTATCGCCCCATCTCCCTACTACCAAAACCGGCGAAGGTTCTCGAAAAAATTGTCCAGGAGCAACTCGCCACCTACCTTGAAACCAACCACCTCCTTCACGACTCTCAGTCTGGCTTCAGTCCCAGCTTTAACACGGCGACCGCACTGTTGGAAGTATAGGAAAATATCCGCGAATGCGTAGACATAGGCGAGGCAGCTATGCTAGAGCTCCTTGACTTGTCTGTGGCATTCGATATGGTCTCCCAAGACATCTTGGCAGAGAGACTACTCAGCCTCGGGATCCAGGGCCCCCCTCTATCCTGGTTCAGATCATTCTTAACTAACCTCTCTCAACAAGTCTCCCTGCAGCCTTTTGTTTCCAGTAAAAAAAGCAGCTGAACTGCGGTGTCCCATAGGGCTTTGCACTTATCCCTCTACTTTTTAACGTTTACCTATCCCCCCAAGCTAAAGTAGTTGAAGCCTGCCGAGTCCGTGTGATCTCCTACGCTGACGACACCCAATTAGTGTTCTCATTCAGGGACCACTTCGAAGCTACCTTCTCTTATTTTCAACTTTGCCTGCGCAACATCTCTTCCTGGATGGCCCTCCACACCCTCAAGCTTAATTCGGATAAAACGGAGGTGATATTCTTTAACCAACCTAGCCCTCCCCCTCCTTCCCTTTGGTGGCCTTTAGAACTGTTCGCCTCTCCTGAACCTGTGTCATCGGCTAGGAACCTAGGTGTCAGATTCAACTGTGAACTTTCATGTAAAAATCAAATTGAGCAAGTATCTGCAGCCTGTTTTGGAAAACTCCACATGATCCGAAAAATATTCTCCTTCCTCCCTCAGGACTCATGCCGGACCGTTATTCACGCACTTATCACCTCCCGTTTAGACTACGCAAATAGTCTGTACGTAGGGGCTCCTGCTTACCTGATCAGACGTTTACAGACGGTCCAGAATGCGGCAGCTAGGCTGATATACTATATCCCTTACCACCACTAGATCTCGCCCCACCTGAAGAAGCTACACTGGCTTCCAGTGGCTAAACGCATCCAATTTAAATCAATGGTCTTAGTCTTTAGAGCACTACGGCCTATCTGAGAGCTAAACTCAGGCTTGCCCAATCTAACCGCGCTCTTAGATCCAACCACCTGCGCCTCCTCATCCCCCCCACTTTCGAAGCGCTAGAATGGGTGGCAGAGCCTTTGCGGTGATTGCCGCCAAAACCTGGCATTGTGATTGGCTAATTCAGAATCCATCTTCTGCCAACACCTTAAGACTTGGCTCTTCTCCAGCGACTAAAACCACTGAGTCTACTCCTTCCTTTGCCTGTCCAAGCACCGGGACACCCCCGTTGGGGGTAGCTGCGCGCTATATAAGCTCCTAAAATAAATAAATAAATGGCACCCGATGGTGTGTTCAGTACAGTGGGCAAATTGGATTGGCATGAGTGATTTGTGGGAAGGCTATTTAGTGGTATTACCTGCAGGCAGAAGATTGGCAGACTAGAGTTTGATATAGCAGAATTGGTAATGGCAAATTCTCTCCAGTGGTGCGAGTGGATTCTACATTACTAATGTGGAAATACCATTTTGAAAAAGTGGCCATTTACATGCATGTGGCTCTGTGTGCCTACATCCACATCTGGGGGACAGCTACAGATGTGCATTCCTGATGAGACAGCCATAAACTAAGGTCTCAAGGGAAACTGCCGACCTTTGACTCTGAGGGGCCATCCTGGAACGGATAGGTGGGGGTGAAATTGGCACCTGCAACCCAAATTGCATGGTCCTGGCCCCACTAAAGACATTGATCTAGCCTCCCGGGGTGGGGTGGCAGACAGAACAGGATGTAGAGAAGGCCTGTGTATTTCAGAAGGGACCTTTTGAACTGATCTCATCTTGAAGGGCCATTGAGGGTATAACTACTGGGGCTTTGGCCTTAGGAGTTAGAGACACTTTGGGGATCAGAGGCATACTATGCTGTTTTGATGCTGGGACAATGATGAGAGGAAATATTGGGACAGGAGGGACTGCATTTGTATTATTTGTATTATCTACAGACTTGTGGTGGTCTGGGGCATGTCGTGCCCTAGGAAGGGGGTTGCCACTTGGTGGATTTTGCCTGGATGTTGTGGCCCGGGTCCCTAAGCACTCTCAAATGACAAGTTGGCTGGCCTCCTGTCCACGAGATCCCATGGACAGAAAGAATCTACCCATTTTCACAAGATCATAATGATCATGCAGGATAGGGCAGAAGTGGGTGGAAGTGATTGCAGGTTGGAACAAGGAATGTCCTGAGGTACGCAGTAATCATACCATGCAGAGGAGTTTGCTAGTAAAGATCAACAGCCTACATGGGGTGCCGATATGTTAGGAGTGCAGGCGAAGTTTACTGAGTCTGAGAGACCCATGATGGAGCTGGAAAACTGTGCTAGCGTGTACTCCATAACGTGTGGTGTGCGAGGGGTGTTGGGTGAAGTTAGCTGAGTCTGAGGGACACGAGCTGGCAGCCTAGACTGTCTCCTACATCCAGCTCATGAGGATGACAGTTCCTGACATGACGGCCTAAGTCTGAGGTCACTGGCTTTCACTCCGAAATCACACCGCAAGGCACTCTGTTGTGGAGAATGTCTTGAATGGACAAGAGGAGTTTTACTGTGCCTTGTGGGCACCCATGGCTGGCTGCCTGGAGCAACTGTAGCTTGCACCTCTGCCGTAGGGGAACATTTTTTCCAATTGGGAAGCATACCAGATGAAACCCACTAACTGTTTCTTTCCGTTTTAGGTGGTCCCGATAAGCTAATCAAAGTGTCGCCAGCAGGGGCAACATGTATCATTGGCTGGTGCCTTTTGAGTGACTGAGGGGCAGGATCACGAGGCGTAGTGACCATTGTTGTATGGGGTATGGGATATTTGGGAATGTTGGGTTTTATGAATACCTCTGAATTGTTGATATAGCTGATGTATTTTGGCCGATAATGGGAGAGTTCTACAATTGCACATAACTGTAAAGTATATAGCCAATGTGATTGTCATGTTGATTTCAATCTGTGTGTAATACAAAGACCTGTGTTTTATACATATGGTGTGTCTCTTTATGGCCCACTTCCTCACATTCATGCACATGGGATGCTATTGCACAAATGCATAAACCTCCTCTGACAACATACTCCTCTTCTTTGCTCCTTTGGTGTCTCAGAAGCGGTAATAGAAACGCACTTTCCGCATGTGAGGTCATCATTATTATTATTATTATTATTGAAGCTTGTAGAGTGCACGGCTACCTCCAACGGAAGTGTCCCGACGCTAGCATCCTACCTAAGAGAAGAGGAAACCAGGGAAGACCACCGTATCTAGGGCAGGCAGAAAAGCCAAGTCTTCAGAGATCTCCTGAAGAGGATTTCTGCATCTATTTTTCGCAGGTGTTTGGGCATAGTATTCCACAGGGTAGCAGTTTTTAAAGAAAACGCACGGCCACCGGTCATTGCCTTCAAGAAACGAGGAATGACCAGAAAGTTACAACTATTAGATCTGAGTGCCCTTGCTTGGTAGTATTTCTGAAGTCTCCGCTTCAGATATTGAGGACCCGTCCCTCTGATTGCTCTGTGTGCAAGTACTGGGGCTTTGAACTGTACTCTTCTCCTAACTGGTAGCCAATGTAGTCTGCATAAATGGGGGGTAATATGATGTATACACACTTGAAAAGGGGGGGACAAGGATCATAAAAGTAGGAAGGGGAAAAGGTGACTCTGGAGGCACCCTAGGTTACCGCTTTGGAACTTCCGGGGCAGATCTGTAGCCCCCGCCCCAGATGGTCAAAACCCGGCACAGCTTGGACCCAGACTTTTGCGGGTTCGACGTCAAGGACACGAATAATCCGTGTTCCTTCCTTTTATCCTTTGTTTTTGGGATTACAGGTTACTCCCCTCTTTTTCCTGAATCCCTCTCCCTTACTTTTTATCACCACCTTGGTCCTGACGAAGCGCTAGGATCCACTAGGGACCGCGGGCAGCGCGAAACATGTTGACCACCCTTTCTACACCCCCTCTCTCATTTTAACCCTCACTCCAACGAGTCGAGAGCAGTGGGACGTATTTACATCCTATTTCCCCTACTCAGAGTGTCAATCTAATACTATCCCCCGTTACTTTTTAGTAGATCCATTGGACCCACCAATAAATTGTTTGGGTACCACAAGGTCTTTTTAGCTCCATCACGACACCGTCCTCCCCCCTTCCCCACACACCCGCACGCACAACTACGGCGACTCCATCAAAAGATCTCCGACAGAGAGCCCTTTCAGGGGCCCGTGAGGGACTGCAGCGCCACCCCCACGAGGAGCACCGCCCGATGATGATGCTTTGCACCCGCAAGGGTGTGTGAGGGCACTTCTAGTACCATCCAGGAGTATCTGGTCTCCATTACACTATTACTCTCGAACCTCATCCACTATTTCCCCCTGCCCTATATCTCTCTCCCCCTTCTCACAGCAGACCATATTGGCACTGTTTCATTTAGGAACTGTTACCTTATTTTGTATGGGTAATATGATGTCACAGTGGCACATTCCTGATCAGCCTAGCTGCCGCATTTTGTATAAGCTGTAGTCTCCTCATCAGATACTCAGGAAGACCAATATAAAGGCTATTGGCATAGTCGAGTTGAGAGGTAATTAAAGCATACACAATTGACTTCCTGCACTCCATTGGCAGGAAGTGAAGAAATCTGCGCAGAGCCTTAAGTTTCCAAAAGCACTGAGAGGAGACATGAGTAATTTGTGCCTTGCCCGTGAGTTTGGCGTCGAACTTGAAACCCAAATTCCTAGCAGAGGACACTGGTAGCGGAGGCGAGTTTAACTCGGTTGGCCACCACAGCGCAGTGCACGGAGGAGTCAGTTGGTTAAAAAATAAAACCTCCGTCTTATCAGTGTTCAATTTTAGGCAGCTGTCCGTCATCAATGATGAGATATTTAAGAGACACTGTCTAAAATTGACGAAGGCTGTCTCGTTAAAAGAGAACACAAGTTGAGTATCATCTGCATACGAGAATACCTTCACCCCACATTTTTCTACAATTGCTGCAAGGGGAGTCAAATAAACATTAAAAAGCGTGGGGCTCAAAGCAGAGCCCTGAGGAGCCCCATATGGCATAGGGCAGGAACTGGAGACATAGGGATGCAGAAATACTTGTTGCGACCGACCCTCAAGAAATGAACGAAACCATGTCAAAATAGTTCCTGTTACTCCTAAATGGTGAAGTCTATTCAGGAGAATCCTGTGGGAAACCGTGTCAAAGGCTGCGGACAAATCCAGCAGCACCAACATTGCACAGCTTCCCTGGTCTAAGGTTCCCCGGATCGATTCGGCCACCTCCAGAAGGGCTGTCTCCGTACTGTAGCCTGTCCTAAACCCAGACTGAGAGTTGTGAAGATGGCTATTAGATTCTAGGAAGTCCGAGAGTTGTCTCTGGACCTCTTTATCAAAAATGTTGGCAGGTGCCGGAAGGAGAGAGATAAGCCTGACATTTTTTAGCTCTGCTGGATCAGCATCCTCTTTCTTGAGGATAGGCCGGACATAGGCCTTTTTCCAGCCGGTTAGGAAAATCCCAGTCTCCAAAGAGGTGTTCCAAATTGGATTCAGGATTCCATTAAGCCAAGGTGTTAATAGCTTAAAAAATCTGGCTGGACAGGGGTCCAGTGGAGAGCCTGATTTTATTTTCATTAGTTCCCTCAATGACGCCTCCATCTCAAACGGGCAAGAGACTGACCATTTATCTGACATGGGATGAGTTGCAATATCAGAAGTACCTGATACAGGAAAGGAAGAATAAATGGTTGAAATTTTATTCTAGAAGAAAATAGCTAGTTCTTCACAGAGATCCAAAGATGGGGGAATAGTGCTCTTCAAGGCCTGAGGTTTCATAAAGCCTTGAACTATCTTAAAAATTTCTTTTGGGGAATTATCCGAGTCCTTAATCTGATTTGCCACGTAGTCCCTAATGATCTTACGCTTTAAACTGTGAAATTTTCTCTGTGCTGCCTTGTATTCACATTTGGCTGAAGGTTCATAGTTTTTTCTCCAGACACGCTCGAGCCTCTTACAAAGGCTTTTCTCCATATGAAGCTCCATGGTAAACCAGGGGGCCAAGGGTTTGTTCCTAGATAATTTAACCATCTTAATGGGGGCTATTTTGTCAAGGGCTGAGTTGACCCAAACTTTAAAGAGAGGAGAATCGAGGTTGGGATCGCCAGAGAGTTCGGGGGAGGTGTGATGTAATTCACCACCCATACATTCAGGTATGACCTTCCTCCAGTTCCTCCTATTCTCCGTAGTAGACCTTATAAAGTTGTCATAGACCTTCCAAGTCAGCCTGAACGGGAACAACAAGTGGTCCGACCAAGTCACCTATGAGGGCACCTCCACCTGAATGATGGGATTATTAGTAAAAAGAAGGTCTAAAGTATGACCAGCTACATGAGTGGGACGTGATACCTTTTGAGTCAGGTTTAGCCTTTTAAGGGTATCTCCTAATTGAACTGCTAAAGTTATCATGTGGACATTAAAATCACCAAGAACGGTGAAATTAGTATGCCTCAGGGAAAGGTTGGCAATACAGTCATACAGTTTCTGCCAGTAGGTGGACACAGTATTTGGAGGTCTATAGACCAAGAGCCCTGCCATAGAGGAGGTTTGGAAAATTTAATGCAAAAAGACATGGCCTCTATTGGTCCAATGTCTTCAATTTTCTTATATAAAATTTCCCAACCTTTCCTCATAATTACGGCCAGGTCGCCACCGAGTCTATTACCTGCCCTATCAACCTTAGCTATTCTATAGCCTTTGGGGATGGCTAGGAAAATATCTGGATTTGAGCTCTCTCTCAGCCAAGTTTCCGTAATAAACATAACATCCCAATCTTAGGTCTTTAGCGAGAGCCAAATATCCGCAGCATGTTTAGGAAGAGACCTACAGTTAATCAGGCATAAAAATCTAACATCCAAAACGATGAGGGCCCAATATGTGTGCACTGAAGAATATAAAATTGATACAATAATACTGAACGTATATATTCCACTCCACCTCCAGTGGCCCACCGTAAAAAAAAACACTCTGGAACAAACAATATATCAATGTATGGAAGGAGTGGGCAAGTACTCTGCCAACAATAAATTATTGTAGTCCAAAGAAATTATTTTCTGAAGTCCAAGAAATTTCTTCCAAAAAGATTCTTTTATTCTTTCAAATTATTTTCAAGTTGGTGCTCCAACACATTCTTAGAAGTCCAAACACAATCTTAGTTACATATAAACACAGCCAACGCGTTTCGTCCCCCTTGGGACCTCATCAGGGCTGCAAGAATAAAAAAGAAATTATCACTAATGAGTAAATCATACGTCTCTATAACCCAATTCCTCCTTACAGTCAAATTAATGTTATCAAGTACATCTATAACCTATACATCCTGCCTATATGACAATCTTAAATTTGAAGAATTTACCTCTACATCTTGCCTAAATAATCTTATTTGTGAAGAATTTACCCAAAACCATAATCACATAATATTGAAAAGAATAACATGTTAATTTGTCATGCTTAGATTTAGATCACACAAAATGATCTGATAGAAGATTCAGAACACATCATTGAAATCGTTGCTCATGTACTTTATTACAATTCCCTATCCAATTTTGATTATAATAATCTCTCATTGTCATTTCAATATATTGACCTGTCACATACCTCCTAAATAATGACACGACGGCTTTAAATACCAATCTTGGAAGGATATCAGTATCATCCAGGTCTGTTATTTAGTTCTCATCAAATTAAACGTTATCTAAATAGGATAAAATATGATATTCAAATTTCCTAATTACATTATTCCTAGACTTTATTATAATTGGCTGTCCCATTTCATCCTTAGTATCGTTAATTCTTTTTACGATAAGATAATCTATCGCATACCTCCTAAATATTACCGTGGTGGTGTGAAATATTAGTTCTGGATTATTGCCAGTATCATCCCAGTCTTTGTTTTTCCATCAATTTAAAAGCTTTCTAAATAAGAAAAAACATGATAATCATATTATTCCCATATTACTATTTACTACAGTAGTCTCTGCTTCCCATCCTTAATCCTCACCTCATTCTGTGTCCGTTCTAGTTAAATAGAGGGTATTCTCCACATATCGAGTCCTATAACAACATGACACAGAAGGACCATATCAGTATTCCTTTCTGAACCTAATTAAACAGAACATCATCCTGAAACAACCAAATCTTCAGTTATATCCTCATACCTTCTATTCTGGCACTGGGTTCCTCATGGCCTCCACCTCCTTTCGAATAACACCGCTATTACCTTGTGTCTTTTACTTTTCCTTTATATACTATTATTCAGCCAATCACGTGTCCCGCCATTCCCCTCCTTAATTAACATAAACGGTTTCCTCTCTGGTCCGTACGTTGTCAACCAATAAAATTCATTATTCAGCCTTCTCCATTGAACCACTCTACTGGTGCGTAGAACGTTCCCCACAAATATCATTGGCCAATCATATTTCCCACTCTCTAAGCCTGCAGCCAGTTAATCAGGCATGCCTCAATAGGCAGCCTACGGCTGGGTCTATGCAAGGATCCTGAAAGTAATGTGTCCGCTGGATTATAAATATCTACCTCCCCTTTCCAAAAAACCACATCCACATTAAAAGTGAAAGACCTGCAATGAAACTCATTGTGGCCACATTCTTCATCCTCCTCTAGACCCGGTTCAAAACATGTAGGCTCTAAACAATCTGGCTCTGAGAGCGTGCATAGCTGCTCTCTCATCCAAACAATTCTGACCTGGGGGGGGGCTACAGGCAGCATGGCTGGTGCTGGACGCGATCCGGACGCGGACGGGGTTGCCCTAGGTGCGCCTTCGGCGCACCAGCGGCGCGCCCGCTGCACACACGCGCCTGTCTCCCCTTTTTATAATGACACTAATCTTCAGTACCTAGCTCGCGGCCCGCCTTCCTAAAATGGTGACCGGGAGTATCAACGCGCATCATTCTCTGACAGTGCAAAGTTAGCTAATTATCAATTTGCAAATAGCTATTTGTAAATTATGGGTAAAAATGTGAATCTTACAGAATCTTTATTTAGAAATTTGTAAACTGAATTTATGAATGCATATGAATCACAATCTCGTCATTCATTTGAAATGTTAGAACATCTAAATTAATTAATCATAAAATGTGATTCCTTATTATTTGCATTTTATAACTCTGTAATTTAGATATTACCATATCTGGCTGCTAGTTCCTAAGTAATAAATGTGCTTGTCCACCCATTAAAATGTTTCTTCAACTAATTGACTTCATGAATTTGCTTAGTTATGGGCATCATTCTTAATCTGTAACAGTTTTTGTTGTATACTGATATTTTGCCAAACCTATGCATAGTTGTAAGTATTTCTTGCTCAGATGTGTTGGGATACTTCACTAAAAAGAGTTATCATCAGCTACCAGAAGTGATTTAATCAGCATGTCACCTATTCCATGTAAACTGATTTACTGTCAGAGCTGTAAAATGTTCCACTGCTGTCCTGGTACAAATAGGGCACCCTTGTTTCGATCCCCAAGCAATAGAAACAGTTTGAAGAAGTTACTTATTGCTATAATCTGGGCCATGGAACAATGATGTGTAGCTAAAAGCTTAAGTAAATAACGTGAGGTCAAAATGACATGCTCAATAGTATAAAGATCAGCTAATACCAAATATGGTTACTAAACACTTTTTGCTGCATCCGTTTCCTGGATAATTACAAAATTAGACCTTCCCTCACTCCTTTCTCTGTCCCTGATAAGAAGAGTATCAGACAGCCCGTATATGTTGTGATAAGCCTTTTAATTTTTAATAAAACCTCACTGTCTCTTTTGTAGTGTACTCAGTGTGTTGCGAGGGTGGTGTTGTGCCAACACTTTACACTTTGACCCTGAGGATAAGCCTGACTGCTCTGTGTCAAGCTACCCAGGGTGAGCACGGGCCATTGGACAAGTATATTGTACTCATCCTATCTAGGATGGTGGATTAGGCCCGCCTTCAATGCATCCCAGCTGGCCCGAAAATGCTTGATCTAACAACTACCCTGCTGTCTCTTCTCACTCTTTACAGACCCATACTGCTGTCTCTTTATAGACCCACCGTGATGTGTCAATGCAGCTACCACACTGCTGTTTCTTTACAGATCCACCCTGCTAACTCTTTATAGGCCCATACTGCTATCTCTTTTCAGACCCACATTATCTCTTTTCAGACCCACACTGCTGTCTCCTTACAGTCCCAAGGAGTTGTCTCTTTCAAGCTCCCACATGGCTGTCTCTTTACAGACCAAAAGCACTATCTCCTAACAGCTCCCACAAGGCTATCTCTTTACAGCACCACACTGCTGTGTCCTTACAGACACACACTGCTGTCTCTTTACAGGTCCCATACTAATATTTCTTTAGAGACCCACACTATCTCTTTACAGACCCACAATACTGTCTCTTTACAGCTCCCAAACTGCTGTCTCCTAATAGACCCAATGTGCTGGCTTTTCACAGACCCGCAGTGCTATCTCTTTACAGGCCCACAGTGCTGTCTCCTAACATACTCACAGGAGTCTTTCTACAGACACACAATGCTGTCTTTTTGCAGGCACACACTGCTTTCCTTTAACAAACCAACAATGCTGTCTCTATATAAGTGCTGCAGTGCAGTCACTTTACAAATGTGTCTTTACAGGCCCAAACTGCTGACTATTGATAGATCCACAATGCTGTCTCTCTACAGCTCCACACAGCTGTCTCTTCACAAACCCAGAGTGTTGTCTTTACTGACCACGACCCCTGCCTCTTAGCAACCAGAACCACATCAGTCTCTTTACAGACCCAACCCACAGTGCTGTCTCTTTACAAACCCACAGGGCTGCCTCTTTACAGTTGTGCAGTTCTCTCAGCAGAGAGGCCTCATCTGTGCCAGTTCTGGCAGTCATATGGTACCTGGGGAAGGGAACCCCTGGTACAACAGGTGCACACTTCCCATCCTCTATATCACGTGCACAGGCACACTCCTAGACTCGGTTCATGTTTTCCTCATTATGAGTTCCCGGAAGTGCTATCCCCAAGTGCTCCTGTGTCTCCGAGATGAAGTTATCAGGTCTTCAAACTCCAAACCTCATAATGTTCCGGTTGACGTGTATACTAGACACGTCCTCCACTTTAACCTTTCCATTTAACATACCACTCTGCTAACAATCCATTACCAGTGGTAGCAGAGTCGCAGGTAGGTCGCACGACTGTTGTAGGTATGGCGTCCGTGATCTCCTGGAGCCCGGTGTCCGCCTTCATATGACGGGACTCCACGGTACCTGAGTGTTCTCCATATGTCTTTCCCAATAGGTTGTCTGGCGCCATCGAGCAGGACCCAGCTACCGATGATGGGCCATAATCTGTTCCTCCGACGGTATAACCTTGATATTGAGGCCGTCGCCTCTGAGATTGTCCTCACACTGTGCATGAATTAAATAACTTGTTTGCAAGACCATTTTGGGGCATAGTTTAGATACGGCCATGTGGCCTCCCTCAAAACCCTGTTTTTAGCCGCTGACTTTACGCCTCTCAGTGTCCTAATACATGATTTTCTCTCACACTGCGCATGAATGTAATAACTTGATAGCAGCACTATTTTGGAACATATTTCAGATACGGCCATGTAGTCTCCCTCAAAGCCCTGATTTTAACCTCTAACTTTACTCCTTACAGTGCACTAAAACATGATTTTCTCAACACTTAATGGTCACTATGAGGGATTTACCTCTGTATGCGGAGCCTCATATCTATAGCGAGCATATATGTTTACGTTGATTTTAGGCTGCTGCTTTATATGTGTTTTTCCTCACCTGCCTTCTATTGTTTCAGGTCAGTTTTTTTTTTTGGATTGGTTTGAGGGATACTACGTACTTTGTGTGATCGGCGTAGGGTATGGCTATTGTAATACTTCATACACTGACCGCCCCACCCCATAGTAGTCTAGCCTTTGTTTGGTCCTTAAGAATTGTCGTGATCTGTAGTGACATTAAAAAGGCAAGAAACATGTCAACCTTTACGTAATTTTTAGAGTCAATGTGGACCATTGCATCCATTTCTGGCAATTATTTGTTTTTTACATAACAAAGTGACCCAGACATTAATTTGATCTATGGCTCAGCTTTATTTATGTTTAACTCACTTCACTGCAACCTACTCACTTTATCACACTCACACAGCACCTCACTCTTCACATCGGCAACCAAAAAGAACTCCGGCGAAGAGCCCGCCTAAGGGGCCCATTGGGCATTGCAGCACCAGCCCGAGAAGCTGCCCGATGATAAAGCATGACACCCCGTGGGATGTGTGAGTGTCTTGCTCCTGATGGTCAGGAACTGTATACATTTGTCAGTACTTGTTTTTTTGGGGGCGTGTATACTTGACCTTAATGCGCCCTCTGTCCCTCTCTTTATGGACTTGCTTTTTAATAAAGCAATCTTTTATTCTTTTTTAAAGCATACGGTTTTCTCTAAAGGAAAAAGGAATGCGTCTGAAAAGAAAAAAATGACATTTTAAAGTGTCAGTTTTTAACTGTAGGCAGTGTTTCACGGGACCACTGCCGGCTCTTAAAAAATATTTGTTTTTTACATTCTCAATGGGGAAGGAGTCCTGTAATTTGGTCACAAAACATTCATGCATACCACTCAGATTCTGTATTTGCAAGGGACGTCCTAAATCCACCCTTTCCTAATATCGAATCACAAACACTATTTGTGATTCGGTAGCATGTCACTGAATCACAATTTGTGTTTTGTTCGTATGTAAAAACATTTATGTAATCAGAAGCAGCCGGAACGGGATGTTTCTGACCACAAAAATGGTTTGTACATATGCCCTTGAGTCTGAGCCTTTGGCCTGTGCACCTGCAAAACAGTAAGTTCAATATTTATTACAAGGCACGCAGCCTTGGAAGATCGCTCAAGACTAAAAACTGGATTTTCCTAGGTCACTTCACTAAGTGGCCATCTTGGATTTCAGAGGGTTATATAAGCCATGTGCTGCGCACATATATGTGCTTGGTTTTCTGAATTCCAAGCAGGGACTTCTGCTGGAAGCTTTACTTCTTACCAGGAAATTCTGGATCTTGATTGCGCTGCCCCCTCTCTGCATCCTCTCGGTACTCTTCCTGTGCAGCCCATGAATGATCCAACCAGAAAAGCAGACAAAAAAGAGGTTCATTGTTTGCGAAATTTTAAATGAGTATTCAATAAGATGAAAGAGATTTCACACAATTAACTCCAGATTTCAAGGAAAAAATGGGGAGGGGCAAATAGTCTAGAGCATAATTCAGTTGAAGAGCTCCAGCCAAGCTTTTGAACTCAAGCACAACAGACATTACCTGCAGGGGATTTTGTGTATACTTAACTCAAGAAGCATTTGATCATTTTTGCCAAATAGTCAGTTCTGTACAAAACACAATGAACTTGCAACTTTATGAACATTAATAGGGTGAACTAAAACTATTTTCAAGGAAACGCCTTAGAAATTACTCAGATAGAAAGCCAAAGAGAAACTTGATATACTAATAACATACGTGTTGCATACTTACAAATCTTAATTTTGCTGAGCGGGTACTGTGGATGTTAATATGTGCCAGATGGTGATTTAACTGATTGTGAACTTCTATTGCAAAAACAGGTAATTTGTGCTCAATAGAAGAAACCTTGATTTAAGACAGGAACATTTTGTAAGGAGGATCTAGGAAAAGGCTGGCAGAAGATTCAGCCTTGCGGTGATACGAATCACAGGTACCTTTCCAACAACACACTCCCCTTAACCCAACCTAGTGCACTCCCATATTGTATTGTCAATTGCTGAGTGTGCCTGGAGAAGAGATAGGTCAGATTCAGGTTGTTCCTGCAACCTTTGGAAGACTTCAACACCCCACAATTTTGAGGCACTGACAGAAAGTCAATCCTACCTAAATTGAGTTGCCTGAGTGACATCGATTAGGCAGAGGAACATATTGCTGTTCGTACCCTTACAGAGCCTATAATGACCAGCTGTCCATACTGGATACGAATAGAACCCTAGCAGAAGTTAAGGGACAATTACTGGCAATGTGACTAGAAAATCTTGGTTTAAGACTGGAGCTAGATTGAAATCACCTGCAGACAGGACCTTGGACCCTCCTGTTCTCAAATGAATCTTGTGTATCCACAGACCTTTGTTTCAACTTGCGCTTTTTTTTAAATTCCAGAGTGGAAGTTGGCCAAGTTCAGGTATCTCCAGAAATTGCAGGGGTTCAAACCAACCCACCAATAAACATCAGTTGCAACTCCAGCCCCTGTCCCACTGGCCCCGGCAGAAAGGTTTACTATGCGTAGTTAAAAAGTCTCAATTTTTCTGAATCAATGGCAGTTGCAGTTTATCTGTTTGCCAGCGGCCTTTCCGAATAACTCAGCTAAATTTACTGTTATGTTATCAGATTTTGTTGGCAATGCTGCAATCTGGTAGATCCCTTTAGTGGAAACAATTAATGCATTAATACACAACTACCTTACTTTTATAGCGGCAATACAAAAACTCTATGCTAAACATAAATATATGCAGGCCATGGATAACTAATTGTTAAGTTTCAAACAAGGAAACACAGATTTCCTCTTTATTTTTTGAATTTCAATAGGCTCGTGTCTGAAACCACATGACCTGAAGAGAAAAGGCATTCCTTGTTTTATGGAGATTTCCTTGCCTCAAATAGCTGACCCTCCCGAAGACTTGGTAGTCAAATTAGACCATCAAATAGGGGATCATAATGGGGAAAAAAAATGTAAGTTGAACCCACAAATTATAGGTTTGAGGCAGGATAAAAGCCAAGAGTGTGGTTGAGGCAGAACCTCTGCAAATTGGAAGTGTTTGGAAAAACAGATAAGAGACAAAAATGTAACCTGTGCCTTTATTGAGGGAAGCAGAAACATGGGACTGAACTGTGAAGCCTAAATCACAGAAGTGGTTTTAATGAAAGACAATCCCTGAGAGGTCGAAAAACAAGCAGCCATAGTAAAAGAAAAGACCGCTTTGCTAGGTGTCCCATGGTGTAGTAAATATGGCAACCTCAATTCACAAATATCTGATGATTCCTGTGACCTTTATTCTTTCACAACAATGCCAAAAGGTGTTAAATAACATGGCTGATTCAGGAGCAATTGGAAATTTCCTGAACATATCATTAGCTAAGACTCTTGAGATTTCTTGTGTTTGGATAAAAATACCTGAATCAGTCCAAGCAGAGGACAGATCTGAACTCTCTTATGGACTAATAACTTTAGGCTCTTACCAAACATGAGACTCAACATTTAAAAAGCTACCTTGATGATCTATTAGCCAACAAATTTATCCGGCATTCAACTTTTTGGGACATTCCCCTCCCGTCATCATCTTTGTTCCTGGAAGAGTGGGGAAATACAGACAGGCATCGATTATCAGGCCTTGAACAAGTGCTTGATTAAGAACCGCTATATGATAGAGCAGATACCAGTTCTTTAAGATCAGATGAGAAACTCGACCATTTAAACAAAATTGGCCGAGGGCCATATGACCCTAATAAAATCTGAAAAGGAGATGAGTGAAAGATCGCATTTCACATAAAAAACAGTCATTACACATACTGCGTTTTGCCTTTTGAACTCCGCAATGCCCCTGCAGCTTTCCAATTTTTTTATAAATTATGTTCTGAGAGTGTTTCTACACATATGCATTGTTGTCTACATGGATTACATTTTAATATTGTCTCTGAATGAACAGGAACCCATTCAACAGGTACAAACAGTCCTCTAACACCTTCACAAAAACCACCTGTTTGCTAAGGTAAAGAAATGCTACTTTCACATCTCTATAGTGGAATTTCCAGGGTTATTTATTACCCCAATGGGTATCAGGAAGGACAATCGAAAGTTTGAAGCAATTTTCAGTTGACCAACCCAAAAAGCATTATAGGAAATCAAGCGTTTTCAGGGACCGCAATTTTTTTTTGACATTTCATCAGCCAACTTTTGGAATTCATAGTCCTTATAAAAACTCCTCTGAATGAGATTTCCTGATATCTGCTCTGGAGATGCTGAGGAACCTTTCTCTTTCAGCAAAAAGAATTTCACCTCTGCCCTGGTTCGGAGACACCCTGACTCATCTCTCCCTTCTTGGTTGAAGCAGATGCTTCACAATATGCTGTGTGTGTTTGGGAGGTAGGAGGTTCTGTCACAAAGAAACACAGAGTCAAGGCAAATATACCCTGTCATTTTCTTCTCAAGAAAACTACTCACGCCAGAACAAAATTACAACATCTCAGAAAGGTAACTTTTAGACATATTATTCTTCCAGTTGTGGAAGCACCAAAAACAATCACAGTATAGAATATTCATAAAAACACACAACTTTGAAAGTCTGCAAGAGCATTCACTTCTCAGCAAATGAGATGAGATTAATGATTTTTTTTGTGAGTTTGGTTTTGTTATCTGATTGTGACCCAGGGTCTAAAACAGCAAGGATGATGCTGCGTCTATATTAGGGACAAACCAAGAATGCAGATATTCTCACAGCTCCTCCCAGAGTCATTCCGGAATATTGACTCTTAGCTGTCTTAGAGGAATACGTTTAAACCAAATTAAGACAAGTTTGTAAACTTGACTTTGTAGACTTAGCTAAGGAGGAAAGGCACACTGTTGAAAAAGGTTTATTCTTTAATGACCAATTCATTTCTGTTCCCACTCATTATCTTCAAAAACATGAATTTAAATGGTGTCATTACCTACCAATAGTGGACCATCTCAGAGTCACCAAAATACCGAAAACTGTTTCAAAAACTTTTAGGGGGAGCCTTTTTCCAAGGATGCATACAGTTCCATTCAGTTGTGCATAACCTGTGCACAAAACAAAAATTCCCCTTTACGTCCATCAGAACTTCTCCAGATTGTGCAATCCCGTCTACACAGTGGCACACAATCAGCACGGACTTTATAACAAATATGCCTCCTCTTCAAGGATTATCCTAGTGGTAGTTGACTTACTCACATAAATGACACATTGTGTAGCCCTAATGAATGGCTCCACCTCAAAAAAGGGGTTAAAACAACTTTTAAGAATATGTTACAGATGCACAGATTACCTTCTGTAAATATCTCCGATCAAGGACCCAATTTCACATCTAATTTCTGCCAATGGTTGTGCACATCCCTGGAGATTGACACCCATCTGTCATTAGTCTACCCCCCAGAAACTGATGAGTAGATGGAAAGGGTGACTCAGTCATTAGGGAATTGACTAAGATGGCTTATAGTTGTGCACAACTCAAACTCAGAAGAACAATAAAGTATCACAGTGTTTGCATGCAACCAAGCTCTTATTCCAGCACAGGTGTGCTACAGTTTTTGTGTCTCAGTAGGCAACATCAATGACCATACTCTTAGACTGGAATAAAAATCTTACGAAAGTTCCAGCAGTGGAAGACCATTAGCAGTAGTTGACTAACATTCATCAAAAAACAATAGGACAATTGTAACATACTAAGGAAAGACCAAGAAGAGAGCTGACCAACATCTGCAAAATAATCATCTTATAAAGAAGGAGAAAAAGTGTGCATAGCCACTAATAGCCTGAGACTAGAAGGAGCCCAAAAACATCAACCAACGTACATCAGCCCTTCCCAAATTGTGTAAATAATCACTGCTGTAACTATTAAGTTAGAATTGCCCGGTGACCTGAAAATACATCCAGTTTTCCATGTATCCCTTTATAAAAAACATACACCTCCATCTCCCTTTTACTTGCACATACTCCCTGCATCTACCAAAGAAGAAGTGGAGGACACTCCTTATCCCACATTGCAGCAAAGACCTGGAACAGCCACCCCACACACCTCAGGACCATCACCTCACCTCTGGAATTCTGAATGTCACTCAAGACCTGGGTGTTCAAATAACCTGGCTGTTCCGGAACCTCCAGGCGCCTGGATACCCTATTGGGTGATTAGCCACGCTTTATAAATCCTGATTGATTGATTGATGTTAAAGATAATATTCCATAGCTTCCACCACCTCTCAGCTTGGTTGGGAAACATTGAATTCGAAGAGAAAGCAATTTTCAATGCTAAAGGGATTGAAGGAAAACTGTTTTACTTAGTATATTAGAGGGGCTGCGGACAGGGGGCCAGTCCTAGAAGCCCAAGAGGCCTATTTATGCTCCTCGACTGGTTTGTTCTTTTCACCAGAGATACCCCTCCAAACGCAAACTGGTGGTTCAATCTTTGGGACAGGGTTCTATCATGACATGCAAGATCTGCATTTTTTTAAACACTCTGAGGTTTCTCGAGGTCAAAAATATGCCCACAGAATTATTAGGTACATGTTTACTAGGTCTGTGGACCCAGTAATCTTTTGTAATCATAAACATTAAACTTCAAAATACTCATGGGACTCAGTCTGAGCTCTTGGTCCGTGGCATATCCAAAACAGTATGTTTAGTATTTATGAGTGAGTACATGGCCTGGGAAGTTCTTGCAAGATTATAAACGGGGATTTTCTCAGGTCTCATGACTCGACAGTCATTTCAGTTTCCAGAGGTCTACATATGGATCTCAAAAAGGGAAGCCAACAGGAAGCTTTTCCTTTTAACTGGCAATCCTGAATTCTGCCTTCACTGACTCTTCTGTGCACTACTGCTAGTCTACACAGTGGAGCTGCACTTACTATGCGAGATGAAAAGAAAAACAAGATAAAAGGTTAGCTTAATATTACAAAAACTTCAAATGAGCATTGCAAAAACACTATAAAGATATTTCATGCAAATAACTTCTAACTGTGAAGGAAGAAAGGCTCAACCAATATTCAGATGTAGAGCTCCAATTGAATCCTTGAACTCAAGCACAAATATACTACTTGTAAAGGAATTGGTGTAAACACTAACTTTAGAAAGTATCATTTAATAATGTATTAAAACAGTGTGTTCTGTAGAAAGACAATAACATGGTACTTACTCTCATGAACAATATTGAGAGGTGAACAAATATTAAGTTAAAACTTTTACTCAGACAAGTGAACTCCAAAGAGAGAACTGAATTTTATATCATAATTCAATAGAGTAAATGCTGAGAATGCACATTTCTGAGCTGACTCTGAATTTATGTTGGAACAACAGGGAATTTATGAACAATAGAGGAATCCACAATTTAAGAGTAGACAATCCTGTAATATGGAGTAAGGCAAGGCAGCCCAGCACAAATCGCTGAGTTGCCTTACTCTGCACTCAGGAGACGTTCCATGGGCGTTGGGGTGGGTTATCCCATGCAACACCCATGGATGTTGACAGTTCCCAAATTTACAAGTGCATGTAAACCTGGGGAAGCGTCAAAACATTAACGCTTCCCGAGGAGAGGTGAAACAAGGAGAAATAACTTTATTTGTCCTTATTTATTCCACTTTCCATATGTGTTGCATTGTACAGCACACATAGAAAGAGAAAAAGACCTCCCAGGATTGTATGCACAAAAACAATCCTGCTGACAACACAGGAACCCTTTCACCATGGTGCAAGGGTGCATGCATTGGAGTTAGGATGCCAAAATGGTGCCAGCGCTGGAGAAAAGGGCAGAAACAGCAAAAGGACATTGATTGTTTTTCGTGCAGGAAGTTGGCCCAGCCTGTACATTAACAATCAATTAAAAAAAATTACTTTGTGCAACTTCTATGTGTGCTGCATTAAGCAGCACACATAGAAGTATCAAATTGCCATTTCAGATTGTTTATGTGCAGGAAGTGACACCTTCCTGCACATTAACAATCTTCCCCTACAACGCAGGCACCTTGTGTTGGTGCTAGACAGCAGAAACACAGGGCTGCACTGTATCCTTGTAAATACCTTGCAGCCCTGTGTTTTGGATGTGGTGGAGTGTGGTGTTAAGCCAAGGTGGCCAACGCTGTGCTCCACCACTTCCTAGGAAATACGCCCTTTTTACGAGTATGGAGGTCCACTGGACCAGTCCGACCACCACCGCACTGCGGAGGTTGTGCAGATGTCAGGAGCAACAATATGCTGGTTGTGCCTCTGCTGCACAACCAAGCATATTATGAGTTGGCTTTCCACCGCCCCTTTCATGGTGGTGAGCCTGCCATGAAATGGGTGGCAATGAGGCAACTAAGGTGCCCCTGCCTCACCTTATTTGCACTACCAGTTTCTGCACTGTGTGGCATGCATGCCACACCGTGCAGCAACATGCAGTCGGTGCTCTCACGATGGCAGTCTGCATGTTAGGCTCCCCCATGAGCCTAAAAGACCACTTCCGTCAGACATAATCCAGCTGTGGGGCACACCATGGCCTTGGTGGTCATTCAGAGGACGGCATGATGGCGGCACAGCTGGAGGACCGCCAAAGTCATAATAAGGTCCTAAATAACCATGGTGGTATTGGAAGTCGGTGTCTTCTCTTGCAACATGCACTCTGAACACATGTTGAGCCAGCATCTCAGAGAGAGAGAATCAGACACGTAAGCGACTTCATGTGCAATATGAAAAGTAGAAATTGGATTTGTTGTCAGTATAATTGGCCCTGCAAACTTCTACCTGGAAAAAGACCAGAAAACCCAATTGGTCAGACTTTAAAAGTCACATGACATTAATTCCAGGGAGGTACAGACGAAAATGTTCTTAGACTGTATATCAGCATCAGCAGTATCACAAACGCAAAAATAAAAAAATGGACAGTTTATTTCATATGGTTTCTTATGATAAGATAGAAGTACACAAATACATAACAAAGGGTACATGTAGCACACTTTAACAATTATAGGAAGCATTTTTTTGCAGGAAAGACGTGTTCCGTGGGAAACCCTGCTTTTCAAGGCTGCAATATGGCTCTTCTAAACACAACATTTCAATTAATTTTAATTACTTTAAAAAAATACATAAACAATACCTAGGCATCCTGACAGCATAATAGGTAGACAGTAACTTGGAACCCAGCAAACTGATCACATCAAATGATGCCCACCAAACAATCTACATAGAGAGCATTCCTCCATTTTATATCACCGAGCAGTGTAAGAACATTAACCAGATCTTACATATCTAATATTTGGAATCTGTGTCAGCAAACAAAAAATGTGTATGGCAAACAAATCATAACCCTATGCTCGTGACATGACTGGAGTACAACAGGGCTTGTGTTTAAAAATCCCTTAAATCTTCCCCCATCCTCGATGATACAAGTTATTCACATATAACTTGACTTAACCTCCTGGAATAGTATCTCAGCTAATATAACCATACAATTCTGGCAAAGATTGTAAGTAAGCTCAATAGATTTAGTATCTGTGAGAAAGAAATCTGTCACAGTGAGGTACGCTGGGCAAGAGACACTAAGCATCGGTTAAATGAATGGCTCTCTCATTAAATTTAGAAACTCTTAGCAGTGAGCTTTTAATAAACTCCAGTAAATAGGATTTAATGGAAAAGGCTGCCATACAGTCCAGAGATAAGGATCAGAGCTACCTTAACATAAAGAGTTTGACACTAATCTGGAGAAATTCTTGGCAGGAAGATACAAACTTCCCATGTCTCTAGGCACTCCTGAATCCAATTTGGCGAACAGCGATTCGAAATTTTGGGTGGGCCAAAATCATGGGTTTTCCTATTCCTTTGATATTGGGAGATTGATGAATGTGGAATGCTTCTGTGAGTGTAGGTACAAAAACCAAAAGCTCAAGTACACATATTTTCATAGATGGCCTATATGTTGTTAATCTTAGGTGCAACTGATAAGGCCTATTTTAAATTAATATGGTAGAAGAATGAGTTCAGAAGCTATAAAAATCTCATACAATATTCTTAGATGTTACTTGTTCCAGAGGAAGATTTGTAGTTGCTGAAAGCAAGTGGAAAAAGTAGGGGGGTTCTCTCTGAGTATTTGAATTACAATGTTGTTTTTTATTTATTTTTATTTTGGGTGGCAATTGTCAGTGTATATTGCAAATTAATTTCTATATGTGCAGACAACCAGATTTACATCTGTTCACATTAATAATATTTAGTATTTTATTATATGTATGCATGAATGTATTTTAATCGACAATATTTTAGCAAACATATTGAGTGTAGGAGGTTGTAGCAAATTTGGATACAAATAAGGATAAATGGACTAGGATCCAAATAAACTTTGAAATATCAAGTTCATCTAAAAAATAATTGTTTTAAATCTAGAAGGAGGACCCACACTTCCCCAACACATTTGCATGCTGTGTAGACATCCTGTATGAAAATTAATTAAGCTTAAAACAACTTAAAACACAATAAACAGATTACATGAAATATTGCCAAGGTAACAGTTAACATAAAACCTGTGACATAATAAAATATTGAGGAGACAGTCATGATATGCAACATTATTTCTGAGTCCGTGGTGCCCTCACTATGTACAAATCATAAGGTCTGCAATCCGATTCGCAAAGCTGCTTCCCCAGAAATCTAAAGAAAGCTTGTTAATTGTATTTACCAGCAATGCAAGTTCTCCCGCTTATGTTCAATAGTATCTCAGCTTTACTTGTAGTCTTAGAAATCATCATAATAAATATTATTCTATTATCTGTCCTTTTTAGATATTTAGCTTTTGTGATTCTGCTGATATCCAGTCTAAGAATATGTGTATCGATACCTTCCTGGAATTTATATATGTGTTGTTCATGATCAACAATCTTGTGCATAATTTTCAGCTATTTGCATTCATGTACATTTCTAATATTGTAAGAGGAAATGGAGGTTGGTCTGTATTCTGATTGTTTTTGTCTTCTTCACGATTAACCCCCTGAAAAATGCTTTGGCCGTATCCCCTATCCTATTTAGTCTAGTGTTATCCTTACTATAACTAAAAAAAAAACTCCTGTGCTAGTTTTGTAAGCTCTCCTTTAATGTTTTTACCCCATATTCACCTGTGATCTATTATCCACTTGGTTTGTCTTCTTTCCCCTGGAATTCTTAACCCCATCCACACTGGAGAAGGGTCAGATATATGTGCCGGAATATGTTTAATATCCTTCACTATATATTTCAGCATATTATCTATAAACCAAAAATCTATTTGTAAAAAATGTCCATGTTTTTACAATGGAAGGTATACCTTCTCGAATTTCCAGCTTGTATCCTCCAAATATCACACCATTCCATACCTTGCATAAAGTCTCTCACACATCACATATCTTGAAACATTCAGAGTGTTCATATGTGGGACGCTGGTATAGCTATCCAATTTATTATTTATCAGTGTATGTATTTCCCCCCATATAATATAGTCCCAAAATTTCCAATACGTTTGATAACAGAATCTTAATGGGGGTCTCGGTCATTTTTATTAGGTCCATAAAATCCTACTCATTCTAAAGATAAATTATAGACTATTACACTATTACTCATCTGGCAGCATTATCTACCTTTTGTTTCTAAAACGTTTATCCTAGAGTGTTTCTTCACTATAATTGCCACTCTCTTTGAAAAGCATTGTTGGACTGTGCATAATACTGTTTGCACCCACATATCCCCAGCAAAATTATGTTTACATTCTATACAATTATATTGTGTCTCCCGTAAAATGATTATGTGGCCTTCTGAAGTTGTTAAAAATTCTATTACTCTCCTCAATGCCTTCCTAACCCTTAGTTCATTCACATTCCCTGTCATGAGATTAAGGGCCTGATTTAGATCTTGGTGGATGGTATACACTGTAACAAAGGTGATGGATATCCCATCCGCTGTATTACAATTGCCTTAGGAGATAATGCACATGTAATACAGCAGATGTGATATCTGTCAGGTTTATGACAGAGTATCCCATCCACGGAGTTCTATATCAGGCCCTTAATGTCCTATCCCCTCCTTTATCCATTCCATTTCTATTGTACACACTCCCCCTCAATGGAGTCTAATGCTAAAGGACTATTTTTGTAATCATTTGTTTCCTTATGATCCCCATCCTACATGCTCTACTGTCTATCCTCTCTCGCTTTGGGAACCCTCCTTTCTCTATTGGCATTCCTTAAATGCCTATTGGGTCCCACCCTCATCTAATTGTTTTTCAGCTTGTTTCCTAATAATAATGTTTTTTCTTCTCCCCTTCTATTCTCTTTTGACTTATTTTCATGTGTCCCTCCCTTACAAACAGCCCTTTATTTCTTGTATTAGTTCATATAATTCCCTTACTATTGAGCATGTTATTGACCCACATAATCCTTAACATGGTCTCATCTGGACTTTTGTGCCTACATTCTTCAACTCCTGCATTCATTGGCAAAGTACCCAAAGCCTTTTCTGAGTGGCCCAAAATACATCTGATCTTAAAATAACAAATAAAAAGGAGCGTTCAATTCTATACAGGATTATGTGCTCCAAAATCAACAGATGGTGAAACTGTTCTCCAGCAATAGATCAAGTAGTCATGATGTGCTGAATAAAAGTTATTCCAGAGTCTTGTGAGTTGCTTTGAATCCAATGTTATTCACCTGGTAAACTCATAGGACATTCGAACCAGGAAACAGAAAGGATGAAGATAAGATGGGAGTGCAACACACCATCTAGTGGCAACATTGTATCGATGAGGATTTATGAGATAACAGGAGCCAACACTGGGTGGATGACAACACTGGGATATTGGTAAAGTCCTGATGAAGTCCTACTGGGACGAAACACGTTGGCTGGGCCAAATGGATTGCTTCTGTCAAATTGTCATTTTTTGAATAAAATTGGATTCATGAGTTAGCAGTCTCAGTTCTATTCTGTCCATTACCTGCAGGGACATCAAGATTCACAACATTGAATCAATTAGACATTGATTTATTAGTTGGTATGTTGGTAATTCTTGTATCTCTTGTCTCATCCATCTAATGTGTCTGGGAAATATCTCTTTGCAGTCCTGATTTATCAATAGCTATTCCTTTGCCATCAGCTACACAAGCCTCAGTAGCGGGATCAATTAGGGTTGAAACAAATAGAAGAGCTAGAAAATGTGGTCCAGGCAGCAGAAACTACATTTAAGAAGGCAGAAAAAACAAAGGTACTGGAAAATGCCAGAGAAATGTAAAATGAGAGAGTAGATCACACTAAGAAGAGGAGGTCAATAAGCAACTACAATATGAGTACAGAGAGGGAAGAGGCAAAGTATTAGCATAGAAAGCAAAAACTAGTTAGAGAGGAACTATAAAGAAGGTGGAGGATGGAAACCTGCTTGCAAAACATATAGGAATAGGGAAGGATTTCCAGGAGTTTTACAAAAGTGTATACGAGGAAGAAGAGAGAGTGGAGAAGACAGATATGAGCAATTGGTTAAGAGAGTAAAAGCTTCCTCAGTTAGACACAGGTAGTTCTGAGACCCTATTATAGGAAATCACAAAGGGAGATATAAAGAAAGCAATAAGGAACATAAGAAATGGGAATGCTGCCATTACGGATGGAATCTCGAGTAGAAATTTATAAGAAATTAGGGGAAGAAATGTGCCAGTTTGGAAAAAGCTATTTAACGATATATTGAAGCAAGGAAGACCAGCAGACCAAGGAGCGAAGATTCCCCAGAGCTAGCAGGTGGCCATAATTATGCGGATATTGAAACTTGAAAAGGACCAAATGAAATATGGATCATTTTTTGTTTGAATTTTTTTATTAGGGTTTTACATACAACATTCCATAATGTACATCAAATATATCATCGATGAATCACTTTTTACATCATTGTAAAGTATCATTACTGTTTACAAAGGGTGATTGCATTGGTTGCCTAGTCCCTGGAACCCCTTGACCTTGCTAAGATCGTAAATCTACTACTGGTTTGTTCCAATGGGCTGTATTGTGCACCATTGCGACTGTACCGGTGTGTCACGTGATAGCTAGGGTTAGCTCGTTCTCCACGTTTCTGTCTGTGTAGCTCTTCCCTTATGACGTATGTGAACATCTATTCCGTTTAACTAGTGCATCGGTTTTTGAACTGCCGATGGAATTAACTATGAACTGTGGGAAGGAGAGGAAAAACGATAAAGAAGGATAAAGAAAAAAGGGGGAGGAGGGAAATGAATAAGAGGAGCATGAGGGGGAGTACATGTAGGGCGGGGGCAAGGATAAGCGGTCATGTTGGGTGGCGCTTTGACTATGTGTAGGTACGTCGGATGCGTCCCGAGGTGATCTAGGGGGGAAGTGGGCCTTCATAAGGGCGAGCGATAAACTCAGGGGGTCTCGCCCATCTCTCCTAGTTGATTCTTCTACTTGTCTATTGTACCGCTATCATTGTTATTGGATGAAATATGGATCATATAGACCAATCTCTTTGCTGAAGTTAGATTGTAAAGGTTGTGCAGGTATATTGGGATTGACTGTAATAAAGGGGAGGCTGATATATGAAGGCCAGAAGGGTTCTATACTAGGTAGGGAGCTGCTGATGCTGCCAAGACTTTTGATAGGGTAATTTGGTCTATGGGAATGTTTACAAAGTTTTGATATTGGCAGCAGTTTCATTTAAGTCATTAAAGTTCTCTTGACAAATGCCTTGCCAAAATGCTGGTTAGTGGGAACTTAACAGAGAGCGTAAGAATACAGAGAGGAACACATCAGGGATGCCAGTTATCCTCTTTACATTTTGCCCAATATATGGAACACCTTGCAAAACAAATCAGAGAACATAAAGAAATCTTGCCCTTTCAATAAGCTTGTTTTTGTCAGTCAATATCTCTGTATACAGAGAATGTTGAAATTTATACACCTGAACCAGAAGTTGTGATACCAAGTCATAGAGAGTGCAGCCTGTGAGTTTTGTATTTTTTCAGGATACCTGTTAAACGAAGATAAAAATGAAATGATAACCTGGAACTCCAAAACTATGACTAAGGTGAAAGAGATGATAAACCTAAGGATCGCCATCATACAGAATTTAAAGAAGCTGACCTCAAAAATTTGTCAAGACTATCAAAAGACATAAATATACTTTTAATGAAATGGCAGAATTGGCATTTATGTATTGATGTGAGGATCATTTCAATTAAGATGTGTATATTTCCCCAAATGTTTTTTAAAAAATAATTGTATACCACTAGCGTTTGGCAAAAGGGAAATTCCCAAAATTCACTGTAATTTATATAGTTTCATCTGGGCAGCTAAAGGATGTTGACTAGCTTAAAGAAAGTTAAGAAGGACATTCTTTAAAAATTATCTTCAGTTCCTAAGCAACTTTTATTTTGTTTAGCCTTCCAATTTAAGAATTACAGGATGTCGATAGGGATACCAGGCCAATCTAGCAAAGGGCTAATGTGTTGGACAATGATATGTGAGATATGCCAACAAGTAGGTTTCTTTTCAAGAAAGTGCTATGAAGAACTTTGCGGAAGGCTGCCAGGGTATGGTACTTCATCAGGAGAAAAAGGGGAATTGCTATATTATAGCAGATTATCTCCAATGTGGCTGTCTCCGGGAATGCGAGAGTGTAGGAAAGATCAATTTTCAAAGTCGCTGAAAGATGCTCAGATACCGCAGTGGGGGGGCTTGATGGACAAGGAGGACCTGCTCAAATGGGAAGAGATTGAAGAGAGAACTAAGGGTAATCTTTAGATTCAAATATGGAGAGCTAAGCTCATGGATTTCATCACGTAACTTAACAAGACCCTATGTTATGGAAAGTTAAATACAATACATAAGTACCAAGAAAAAGAAAAGTGGCAAAACGGTATGTATCACTGTGTAAGGAACATGAAATAGGGGAGTGGTGGGGGAAGATGGCTGCCGACTGAGGAGCTCGGTCGGAAGCTCCCTGCCCGGAGATCCTAAACCAGTGAGAATGAAATGAAGAGCCACTGAATTAGACTATGTAGCCTGTATATGGATAGGGTGTAGGACGGAGAGATAAAAGAAGAAAATAAACGTACCTGGGAGAGCGGGGAGGACTGGCCGAGGTTCGTGGCAGAGGTGGTGTCGGTGTTTTGGTGTCTTCGCCCGGCGCGGACGTGCGTTGGCGTGCTCTCGCTGCTTCAGTTTGCTGTGTGCCATCTTGGAGCTTGTGGAGTCCCGTGGAGTCCCGTGTTGACCGCGGTGGCTTCTTGTGCGTGGAGAAGGCGCTCTGTATGAGAGGCGCTCTGGAGGTCCCGAGGAGGAGGTCCGCGGGAGTGTGGGCGGAAGCTGCTGGTGCGCGCTGCAGCAACAGGAGGGCCGCTGGCAGGGTCTCCTTCCGGGGAAGATCGGCAGTGGCAACGGAGGTAGTGCACGGGAGAGGTACTCGGCACAGCATCACTAAAGTGGATCACAGCGATGCAGGCAGTCCACACTCCGGGAAAGCAGTCCGTGTTGTGGATTTTGGTCAGAGTCTCGAATATCAGCACCCACAGGAGTCGGTAAGTGTATCAGGCTCAGACTTCAAACTAACAAACTTAAATCGTGACAAAGTATTTGGGGCAGCGGGTGAACAAGGAGTGGTAATAGATGGGATCCTGGAGGCCACTAACCCCCACCCAAATACCAATAAAAGTTATAAGAGTGGGCGTTTGGGAAGAGAGGGTTATAGCCTTAGGAGTAGGCAATTTCCCCCTAGAGATATTAATGACCTCAGGACCCCCAAGCAGGCTAAAGGTAATGGTGTCGGGGAAATAATTAATGAGGATAAATTCTTAAAACTGGCACCACCTACAGTCGCAAAAAGCCTAAGAAAAAAATATATCTCAGGCCAACTACAAGCCCCACTATCCAGAGCAAGTCGTGCCAGCCTAAGGAAAGTATCAGGCTTGGTAAAACCACAAAAAATTACACCCTCCCTAAAATCCTACTTTAAGGTTCAAGATAAGGAGCCAGTTCCAGGGAGGGAGGGTCTGGCGACATCAGCGAAAATAGAAAGCGACACGAATCTACCAAGTCTATTCTCTGCTTCTCCCCCTTTGGTAGTTTCAGAGCTAAAGATGGCAGAGAGTGAGGTTGGCAAAAAAGAAATAGGGTTGAGCAATAGATTCCAAATCCTATCAGACCAGGCTTTAGAGAGTGGTGGTAAGGCATTAGAAGATTGCGAAAAAGAAACGACAGCTACAGCAAATGTGGGGTTGGGAACTAACACGGTCCTCAGTCAAAACCCAGTAGTCTCAGTGACTCATCACTCAGATAACATCTTGGAGGAAATGATGAAAGAAATGAGAGTAAACTTTGCGACCTCAGAGAGAAACCAAGAAAAAATACAAGAAGCCTGTGAAGTACTTGATCCGAAAATAAATACACTAATTGATAGAGTATCACAGATGGAGGTAGAAGTAGAGCTACTGAATAAGAAAACGGAAACTAATCGAGAAGAGATAGATAAACTGAAGAACAAGGAAATAGAGATCAGCGACAGGATGGAATCTTTGGAAAATCATGCGAGAAGGAACAACCTTAAAATTTTAAACATCCCAGAAGACATCGAAGGTGAAGATATTAAATATTTCATGATCCAGTTACTAGGAGAGAAGATTCCTTGGACCAAAACGGTTAACCTTGCGGATGACATCCAAAGAATACACCGAGACCCTTTTAGGAAAGGGAAGGCAAGGAAAAACCCAAGAAAAATCTTAATTAATTTCAAAACATATTCCTTGAAAGAAAAAATCTTGAGCGAGGGTCTCAAAGCGGGTTCGATTTCCAAGGACGACTGGTCATGTAAAATCAGGTCAGACCTATCTAGGACAACTCAGGATAGGCAATGGGAACTGGGTCAATATATGCCACAACTAAGATCACTCGGTGCCACTGTACAAATGCGCTTCCCGGCCTCCCTGAGAATAATGTGGAACAACAAAATGCACAATATGAGGGATCCGAAGGAGGTCGAAGCCTTTATTGCGCAGATAAATGCACAAAAGAAGGATCACCCTAACCCGTAGATATGGGCTACAACCTGACATTTAAATAAGATGGCAAACTTTATAAATATTGGTGAAGGGCAGGGAGCTCAAAAGGGCAGTAAATCTGCCTGAGAAAAGGAAGAAAAAGGAGGCTTCTCCAGGGGAGGGGGGGGGGGGGGGGAGAGGGAGAGGGAGAGGGCTCTCACAAAAATTTGAAAAGAAAAAAAATCAGAGCACAAGGTGGGGAGCAAAATGGGGAAAAAAGAAAAAAAAAATGTCCTGAAAGCTAATATAGGAGGAGAAGGCGTCCTTTTGAACAAATGGCAAAGGTTTAAAGATAAAGATGTCGGATACAGGTAACAAGGCTAAGGAAAAGAGGCTCAATGTTTTATCCTGGAATATTAATGGTCTAAGGATAAAAAAACGAAGAAAGAAGATTCTGGAATACATAAAAAATATAGACTGCAAAATAATTATACTTCAGGAAACCCATCTGAAAAAAGAAGAATGGGCCTTAATTTGCAAAAATCTACGATGGGTGGACCATTTGATTTGTACAAATCAAGATTGTAATATAAAGGGCATAGCAATATTATTCAAAAAATCTTTGAAAGTGACTATTGAGAAAACGGAAATTGATAAAAAGGGTAGATGGATAATAGTTAAAGTAAAAATATACAATAACCCATATATTTTGGCAGGGTATTATGGTCCAAATATGGACGACCCTGAGCCCCTGCAAAAAATATATTCACACTTAATTACAACACAGGCCCCAATAATAATGGGTGGGGACTTTGATATAATCTTAAACCCTAAAGAAGATCGACACCCAGTAAAAAACCTTCCCAACCTACCAAAAATGAGAGAATGGATAGGGACGTGTATTCGCGATTTGGGGCTAGTAGATATTTGGAAGGAAAAAGGGAATAAAAACTATAGATTTACTCTTCAAAATAAAAGGCTAGGGCGCGCATCCAGAATTGATTTTTTTTTGATTAGTAGGAGTTTAGTAGATTGTACAAATAAGGTCGAACACGTTCCAGAACATATCTCAGATCACTCTGCAGTGCAACTCAGTCTTAAAGTAAAAACTTTACCATGCAATCAAAGATGGACAGTAGATAGAACCATATTTGCGGATACATCCTGCATCGATAAGTTGGTTGAAGATACAAATCTCTTCTTTGAATTAAATAAAGAAGGCACAACAAAGCAGATAGCCTGGGACGCATATAAAGCTTACATCAGAGGGAGGATCTTGAGTATAGCAGGTTATAGAAATAAAGGAAATAAGGCCTTTATAAAAACAAATTGAAAGGGATTTGTAAACAATAAATAAAGAATATATGAAAATAAAAACCCCACAAGAAAAAGAGGTATTAGAGGAAAAAAAGAAGAAGAAGAGAGCAGAATTAGCGGATTTCCTCGACTCAAAGGTCAGAGAGAGATGGGAAGCCAGTAAGCTAGCACAATATGAATATGGTGAAGGTTGTGGGAGAATTCTGGCATGGAAAATCAAAACAGAAGCAACACGTAATAGGGTTATGAAAATCCAGAAGGAATCCCAACCCGGCTATTATCTGGAAGACATAGAAATCAGACAAGAATTTAAAGCTTTCTTTGATGAACTGTACACGGACAAAATATCGGGAAATAAAGAACAAATACAAAGCTTTCTAGATGGAATAATCACCCCAGAAACCACCCCCGAGCAGAGAATAATCTTGAATCAAGAGTTCACCAGAGAAGAAGTCATGGATGCTATAAAAAGCCTAAAAAAAGGAAAAGCCGCAGGCCCGGACGCGCTACCCAACGAACTATATTTAACCCTAAAAGAAGCCTTAATATCTCCCCTTACAGACCTCCTAAATAACGTTTTTCTGAGAAAAAAGATATCACACTTTCATGGAACGATGCTATAGTGAGTATCCTATTAAAATCAGGAAAGGACCCTGCCAAATGCGAATCTTACCGCCCTATCTCTCTTTTAAATTCAGACTATAAAATCTACACACAGATATTAGCAAAGAGATTAGGAGGGGTGGCAGGGTCCCTGATTCACTTAAATCAGAAAGGGTTTATTAAAAATAGACAAATTCACGAACTATCACATGAGCTAGTCAGCGCAATTGACATCGCTACTCAAAACCTTGTACCATTGGCGGTGATAACATTCGATGCCGCAAAAGCATTCGATAGGGTCAGTTGGCCCTTCTTGCATGCCACCTTATCTAAATTTAACCTCGGGAATAAGTTTGAGCATGCTATTATAAACATATATAAAAACCCAACAGCTAAAGTACTTGTTAATGAAGCCCTTACGGATAACATAAAGATAAAAAGAGGCACAAGATAGGGATGCCCTCTCTCCCCGTTGCTGTTTGACTTTTATATAGAACCCTTGGCATGTCTTTTGAGAAGAGAAGAGGGGATAATACCTTTTAAACATCGAGCCTGGGAAAAGAAAGTAGCATTATATGCCGACGACCTCATGATATTTACTGGTAACTTAAATAGCTCATTGCCACTGATAGAAAAAGTAATAGAACAGTTTGGGTCGGTCTCTGGATATCTCGTTATTCAGTCAAAAACGGAAATCTTAGAATGGAATACAACTTCAGGCAACCCATTAGTAAAAGAAAAAATAAAATATTTAGGTATAGAATACATAAAGGACCTCGATAAGATACCCAGCATGAATTTCATTAGAATCCACAAAGAGATAAGAAAACTCCTTAAAGCCTGGTCAGGTCTACAATTGTCTTTTTTGGGTAAATCCAACCTGATAAAAATGAACATATTTCCCAAATTCACATATTTATTCAACTCTATTCCGTTAGACTTTAAGACTGAACAGATAAAAAGCTACAAGGGGAGATATCTAGTTTTATTTGGGCGGCTAAGGGGGTGAGGATTGGATGGAAGAAACTGAGGAGAAGTAAGATACAAGGAGGAATTGCGAGCCCAGATATACTTGAATATTGTAGAGCTTTCCAATTCAAGAACATAAGGAAACTCCTGGGTATGCGGGAAATGTGGCCTACCTACATGGACGCCCTTATCGAACAAGACGGAGATCATTTTTTGTACAAATTTGGTCACCCAAAATTTTTCAAAAAGATTAAACTAAAGACTTTAAACGCAGCTGTAAGAACTTGGTACAGAATAAGAACGATTCAGAAAATTCCCTACTATAGTACAAATGCTCCCATATGGGACTCACCAGGCACCCCAGAGTGCCTAAAAGACAGTCTAGCGACTCCTATGAGGAAAGGAAATATAAACTATTGGGGACAGCTAATAGAAAATAACAAAATTATCGACTGGGAGATTCTGGAAAAAAAATCAGCTTGTTCACTAGCAAGATTCAAATATTACCAACTCAATAGTTGGATAAAAGATATCAAGGAAAACCTGCAAGGGGATTATGACATTGAACAGAAGTTGTTAAATATAAATCCCTTCAAAAAGGAGGTGTCATTTTGGTACTGGGCCCTCATAAAATCAGGTGAAACAGAATATAAAATCCCAAACGAAATTTGGGGTAAAACCTTTCCAAGTCTGGATATCCCACAGTACTGGCAAACCTCGATGGCAACCTTTGGGCGAGTGGTTAAATCAGCCCCACTAAAGAAGAATCATCTGTTCACGATACACAGATCATATTGGACTCCTAAAAAACTGTCCAAAATTAACAGCAGTGTGATAAAGAAGTGTCCTAAATGTGGGGAAATGAGAGCGGATGATCTTCATATGTTCCGAGACTGCACCGAGCTGGAAGATTTTTGGAAACAAATTGGTAAATCTCTCTCGGAGGTACTGGAACAGCCCATAGAGGTAAGCATGATAACAGTTATTTTTGGGATTAACATACAAAATACAGCCTATCCCCTATTGAATAGAGATCAAGAAAACATGCTCTTCCTATTTATCTTGCTCGCTAGAAGGGAGATTTGTATTAATTGGGTAAGAAGTATACCTCCAACCTATAGAGAATGGCTGGCGTCTATATTAAGGGTATATAAATTAGATAAACAAGGGAAAAAAAGAAAGAACAAAAATCTTTGGAGAATATGGGAAAATTATAATCAAGTAAATGATAGGGTGTCCAATGATTAAGGCATTGGCAACAATGATTTCAAGCTGGGTCTTGAATTGAGGGGTCATCATGACCAGCTCCCTCCACTTCCAACAATCTTGTGCCAGGAGATGGACAAAAAGGGGCCCCAAGGGTTAAGAGCAAGTTTGTCCCCCAAAGTCACACTCAAAGGTATGGACGCATCGAAATCAGAGTGTTCGAGGGGGCCCCTGATTCCTCCAAAAACTCCAAAAGAAAACTGCTTATGAGGACAAAAAAAAAGGAACATGAAATAAAGATGCCTCTGTCACAAGGAAGATGGGGAGAAGCTTCCCAAGTCAAGAAAAATGAACCTTGTGAAAGGAATCTGTTAACAGATTGTATTCCACTGTCATTGCTGGTGTCTCGAAAAGAATCGCCTTTTTACACTTCACAAAATAGATATAACTCTAGCCAAGCTCACGTAAATAGTGAAGAACCAGGTATATGCTTAAAAGAATTGTGAAATCCCAGAATCAGACGATTTACATATGCTTGCAGAATGTCTAACCCGCCAAACATTTTGGTATGAAGTAAGTCAAGCAAAATTGACGATGTGCAGAAAAGACAACTATTATTGCTGGCAATTAGAGATAATTGGAAAAAAAACAATTTAAAAAAAATGGGTGGTCGAAAATATATCAATCTCCAAGATTGGAAAAAAAAAGGATAACTAATGTGATTGAAATGGAAAACTAGATAATAAAGACTAATAAGAAAACAATGTTTTGGGCCACAGCGAAGAAATGTTAAATAAGAAGAAAAATCATAAACTATGAAAGATCTTATGATTACTTCAATTAAGATGATGGATGAAGAGAGTGGCACAGAACAGTCGAATATCCGCGGAATAACTAATTTCCTCTGAAAACTAAAGTGTCTGGTAGTGAATATAAGGAAAACAGAGAGAATGTTGATGAGAACCTTAATAATAATAATAATAAAAGTATGAATGAATGATGAAATGTACATATGTGTTCTTATTGTACATTGGCTACTGAGACCCGTTTATTAAACCTAAATGTATACAGTATGTAACACAAGGCCCACGCGAACAGCCTTAGGAATGGTGAATAATTTGACACATTTATTCACAGCACTGTTTATTCCTTACCAACACCAATTTTCCCAAGACTGGACCTGCGGTCAATTCACTCTCTGATAATAACACGGCTGATTTGTAAACTTTGCTACCATTTCTGTAAACCCTAACAGATGATCTTCTGGGTGTAGATTCGGTGCCCGGATTAGTGGAACAAATCCATGGCTTTATGTCTATAAATAATCAAACAATACTTTGTGGGTGTTTAACTAATTTGCACTGCATTTCCCTCTCCAATCCTCTAACATTCTCATGAAGATACACTTTACTCGAAGTCCAATGGGTTTTACTTTTGAAGAATGTGTGCACATTTATCATTCATAGCTACATTGTGGTGCTGGTGGAGGATGGGAAAGTATCAGGTTTGAAGGTGAGTTGGACGCCATCATTCCGGAGGATCTTGATACCATCTGTGATGAGCAGAATAGCTTGGTAAAAAAATGGTGGTATATTATTTTGCCAATTTGTCCTTGCTGTAGCTGGGATAATTGTTCAAAGTCCAAATCTCTCTTTTTTTACACTTCGACCAGAACTCTGATAGACATAACGTGGCATATTGACATAAAGTGGCAGTGCACAAGGTGAAAGTGGTCTTGGATTTCCAAATTATGAATTGCACTACCTGGGCACTCAACTCCAATGGGTTGTGTGATGGTTTTCTGATCTCAGTGATATGACTCTGTGGGGGATATGTTCAAGGAAGTGGCAGAGCATTTTGTTAGCCTCCTTGGCTTATCGACATGCTCTGCCACTTCTGAAACGCAAGACTCCCCCATATTTACAAAAATTTGGTGCAGCCTTGCGTTTCCTACTGCGATAGTGCTAGGTTTAGCAACTTAGCCCCAACGCAGGCACCCTTGCACCAGAGTGCACTGGGATGATTGTTTATGTGTAGGAAGGTGTCCCTTACTGCACATAAACAATCCTAGAATGCCATTCTGTCACTTTCATGTGTGTTTCTTCATGTCGCACACATGAAAGTGAAAAAATTGAATTTTTTTAAAGGTTTGTTTATGTACAGGAAGGGACACCACCTTCTCATACATAAACAAACCATGGTATTTTGCTTTTTCCATGTGTGCTGAGACAGCACCCATGAAAAAAAGCAAAATCGAGGAGAAATAATGCATTTTCCTTAGTTTCTCCAACTTAAGACCAGGGTTTTCCTGTTCTTAATTTTGTTGCTGACTCCTATGTACGCCACCTTTGTACATAGGGGGCAGCGTCTAACACAATGGGTGTTGCGGTGGAGCGCCCACCACAACACCCACTGCACACCCCTTTAATGCTAACCATATCGTGAAAGGGAGCCTGATGTACAAGGCAGTGTTAAGCCACGCTAAGTGGCTTAACGCTGCCTTGTACATAAGGCGCAGCCCCTATCACCATCACAACGTCGGTAAAAGTGACGTTGTGGCGCTTGTACATATGCCCAAGTCTGTCTAAAGGTCATGATCTGTGATGGAGTATTGAATAAGATACTTTTATATCCATGGGGTCATTGCTAGTATTAACTTCACAGATATATTTGATGTTTTTACTGAACCCACCTTTATTCCAACAACTCCCATCTGCCTGTCCCATATTTACTATAAAAATATATACTTATGAGGACAGCGATCTCTGAAGCCGAGAAAAGATACGCGAAAGAAAGGTATAGACCTCCACTGGTAGGTGTGTGAATAGCATTTTGTAGTACATTAGTGGTCCTATAATGGTACTACTAAATGTTCTATAAAATGTTTTGAATTCGCTTCACAGAGTTTTGTTGTTAGTTGGATTAGTTATCAGCTTTCTCCAAATCAAGCCAGTTCAATGTATACATTTTCTGCTTATATTGTGTATTGGTGCTAATTGCTAATGTAAAGATCAGCTATGGTCATTTATGAATAAGATGGTTATGCCAATACAATGTTCTCTAAAAAACAATAATGAAGGTATATTGACAAACCAAAGTAACCAAGTAGTATAAACACTGATTGAATCTCGCTAGAATAGAATATTTGTCAGAGGCTGCATTTGATGTCCTCAGGAGGGCTTGCTCTACCCTGAACGAGGAATACAGACAACAGCTAGAGGCTGCTTATACTGAGTAACAATCCTGCAATTGGATGGTGCTTTCTCCTGTTCCCCTTTGTCTGACATATATTTGTTTCGATTATTCGACCTAAAATTTCACTATCTCTCTCTTTTCTGGGTTCCTATGTGTTTCACACATAAACACCGTAGACCTTTCATTGCCTTAACTACTACATGAGCACTGGGTGAGGCCAGTGGTCTGATCTAATGGGTCGGCCCTCTGGCAGATTTCAATAAAAGATTGCTATTGGTTGCCAGCAGGAAATCTTGTTAATTTGCAGCAATGATGTAATGTATGACAACAGCTAAACTCTAGAAACTCTCATACATTGTCCGGGAATGGTGCAATAAGGACCATTCAATGTGCCAGATGGCTATGATTGATAAACAAAACCTTCTTTATAGGTGTGGGGAATCTCCACAACACTCCTGCATTCTTGGAATTCAAAAGACAACATGGATTATTCCAAAGTTGCAGTCACATTATAACTCAGGCACTAAATGGCCAGCTACTTTCCCATATAGAGCTACTAACATCTTATGATCATCGGTAGACCCTTGAACTGAAGATATTAATTCATAACTCATGGATTAGACAGAAATACTCCCTATTCTAAGTTTTTGGGCGATAACAGGAGGGAATCTCCATTTTGGCTCTGCTTTCCACACCACAGATGAACTCCCTTGTGAAGTACTTGTGACCAACTGGTTTACGGCAGATCTCGTCCCCTGGGGGACAGTAACTGCTGTTACCGATCCCATCTGAATTACAGTGGCAATAGTAACGAGTTTAATTTTGAGGTTTAATACCTTTGTTTCCTAGAACAATGTATAAAGACCTTTATGGAGTGAATACACACCTATACAAGTCATCCTGATAGTGCCTTCTTTTAGAATCGGTTTCATGTTAGAGCTCTTTTTGAAGAGTAGAAGATCCTTTGTGAATCATACCTACAAGAATATCAAAAAAACATTTCTTGGAAAGACACAAATAGCTAACATTCCAACACAATGACCTTCGTAGCAGGTGCGGCTGGCACATGTAACTGTGGTGAGGTGGTGGGGCAGGGCGGTGGTGAGCCGGGTGATGGGGGAAGTGGACAGACGACGGGATAGGGAAAGTAAAATAAAAAAATAAAGAAAACCACTTACCTTTTACTCGCCGCATCGCCAACTCGGCGTTGCAGCGCACTCAAGGTGGAGGAAGTGGCCTGATTAGGGTCAATCGGGTAACTCACGACCACCTCGCAGCCTTCCATACAAATGAAGAGTCGGTCAGACAGTAGAGAAAACAAACCAATAATAGTTTATTCAGAGATCACTCAGAGTAGAGCCATGTCTAAACAGTCGATAAAAGTGCTTCCGAGAGAGTCTGACATCAGCAAGCATAACAATACATTATTGTTAGAAATGGGGATCTCTAGTGGGCAGTGGCTGGCGCCAATGTCCAAATAGGGACCCTTCTTCCTAAGTCAGAGTAAGTGGGCTACACCCTTTGATAACCCCTGCTCAACCCTGGGGTAACGTAGCACGAGCAGACAGGCCTATCTCAGAGGCAGTGTGTGAAGCATTTATGACCATACACAATAACGCAGTGAAGACACTACAAAGGGACACCACACAAGTAGTTATCGAAAAATAAGGAATCTTTATATAGGCTTAAAACACGGCTCAAAAGCGATCAAGGAGCCACAATACAGGTAAATACGGAGTCACTTAAAAAGCAATCACAACAATCACAAGCGGGTGAAACGAACTTAGTTCGAGGCCGGGGTCTATGCGACCCGGTGATGCACAATGTACCTGATGTTGAAAGGGGCACGGCACGCAGCTTTGTGAGGAAGCCGCGATGACGACAGGCGGACTAGCAGCAGCCACAGCCCCCAGCTGCAGCGGTCCGTGGCGTCGGTTCACGATGATCCTGAGACGGGGGTTAAAAGCGGACTCTCAGTGGCACAGCTCCTCAGCTGCAGCAGCCCACAATAGCGATAGTGATGATTCTCGTAGCACAGACAGATGCGGGCTCTCAGCGGCAACAGCTCCTCAGCTGCAGCGGCCCACAATAGCGATAATGATGATTCTTGTAGCACAGACAGATGCGGGCTGTCAGCGGCAACAGCTCCTCAGCTGCAGCGGCCCACAATAGCGATAACGATGATTCTCGCAGCACAGACAGATGCGGGTTCTCAGCAGCCACAGCTCCTCAACTGCAGCGGCCCACAATAGCGATAGCAAAGGTTCTCGTAGCACAGACAGATGTGGGCTCTCAGCGGCCACAGCTCCTCAGCTGCAGCGGCCCACAATAGCGATAGCAATGGTTCTCGTAGCACAGGCAAAGACGGGCTCTCAGCGGCAACAGCTCCTCAGCTGCAGCGGCCCACAATAGCGATAGCGATGATTTTAATATCACAGGCAAATACGGGCTCTCAGCGGCAACAGCTCCTCAGCTGCGGTGGCCCACAATAGCGATAGCGATGATTTTCATAGCACAGGCAAATGCGGGCTCTCAGCGGCAACAGCTCCTCAGCTGTAGCGGCCCACAATAGTGATAGCGATGATTTTCAGCTCGCGTTCCCTGCGGTAGACCCAGAGGCTCGGGAATTCTCGACAGAAACCTCACCTGCGAGTAGAATCCCCCTCAATGGGAATTCGGAAGGCTGATGGGTGAAGTCTAATGTCCCTGAGACTTCGGCAGGAGGCCAGCTCAAATCAGGCCCTTGCATAGTTGCTTCAGCAAGATAGATAAAAGTTTCAAAGTCCTTTTCCTCTAGTTACACGGACAGAGGTTCGTCTTGACATCCCGAAGTAACACACCATGTAGGGGTTTTAGCACAGATATTTATACCCCAAAAGTCTTTGTTCTCAAAAGTCACAAGTCACTGAACCCAGCCAGAACCAGTTTGGGGTCATCCTGGGGCACGTTGTTTACGAGGCGGCATCCTGCCTTTCAGGAAGAGGGGGTCTGCCATCAGACGCACAGTGGGAGGTGGAGCCATCATTCACCTTGCCAGGCACAGCCCTGCTCAGATCAGAGGGTCACCCCTCCCATACTCCAACTGCAGATCTCTCTGTTCAATTCAGGTCAGGCTCAGCCTGCCCTGTCCCTCCAAAACCAGACAACCAATACACATAACAGCAGAGCACACAGGAAGATTTATGCAAGAAAATACCCACTTCTCAAAAGTTGCACTCCCACACACAGAATACAAAAATAATCCCCACCAAAAGACGCACTCTAATATTCTGAGCTCAGGCATACCAAATTTGATTCTTCAAACATGTTCCCTGGGACAGCTAGGGCTAGGGGAATACCAATTCAGACAGTCGTTTTACACTTTGGAGCATTCGCGCTGTGGCACTGAATGGCAGTGGCACAGTGCCAAGAGCATCTAACACCAGCAAACACCGAGGAGACAAAAGCGAAAGATGGAAGGGAGACCCATGCCAATGGTGCCAGGTCTATCAATTATGTAGATTTCAGAACGAATAAAAACACACCCATCTTGGAATTTTCCAGAGGAATACAGCTGGACAGTAAATTATAAAGGAGTAAGTTTCGATTCCAAGGCTGGGCACACATTATCTATCGTTCAAGATTCCTCTGCCTGTGCCCGCCACTAGACAAGTGGGAGAGGGCTTACATCTAAAGGAAAGGTATGCGCTAATATGAACAGTGCATTCATTAATGTGACAGAACCCAACTATGAAAAAACATAACCTAGAGAAGGCTATTTCTCGGAAATAGCAAAATTAGTTATGATCTAAATCTGAAACTGCGCCTACACATAAAATGGCGCTGCGAATGCTAATCCATGTAAAAGAATACAAAAGCATAATTTTTTATTCCAATAGACCATCCTTTTAGCATGAGCTAAGCAATTTTAGTAAAATAAAAAGAAAACTTATAGTTCAGCAAATCACAAATTCATTTATGAGCACTCCATATCTTCATCATCTGCAGGGGAAACGGTAAGGAGGGAAGAGGTCTCAAAAATACCCTCATCTATCTGCATAAGAACATCAAGCTCTTTCTGGAGTATTATGGTTGTGTTAGTATCATGAATTGATATTCTTTAAGGAGAGAGAAAGGTGGTACAATACAAACAGCATAAGGGAAGACACTGAACCAAAACACAGCAAGAGATCAAAATCACAATAAAATAAATCACCTTTTCAAGGATCCAACCCAACCCAACAATGACCAACTCAAATTGCCACTCTCCATTCCTTTTACATTTTCTAGGATGTCTAAAAGGTGTTGGGTAATATTTTTTTCCATACTAGTTATCCCAACTACACATTGGTCTCCTACTACTGTGCACACACCACCGCTCTTAGCTAGGATGAAGTCAACTGCAGATCTGGTTTGCTCGCAATATATTTGCATATTTTCCAATTGGGTGGTGATGTCACATAGAGCTGCCACTGTGGAATTGGACAGTATCTGTAGCTTACATCCAAAATATTCCCTAGCCATTTCACCTCTGGCCATGGCAGTACCACCAAAGGTAATAATGGAGGAGAGAATATACCCAAATGTCATACCATTACTATAGTTATTAACTTCCAAATCTGTTACTCCTTTACAGAATTCAGCTGTCAACGTTCTCTTTACCCACCATATGTTTGGCTTACCTTATTTACAAGGCACACCTAAAGGGAGCACCATTCATAAAGCAACATCTTCTGTGCCATTATGAACATTCAAATAAGTACTATTACACAGAAAATAAAATCCCATGTGTGTATAAAGTGGACCTTGATGATCTACAGGGGCATATCTAGTAATCAATCTCGCCGTGCTTGGATCCTTCCTTTTTCCTAGAGACATTATATTTTTGAACAATATTATCCCAGAACGATTGTCATACAGAAATGCATCAGTGCTGTTTACTATTGGACAACAGGCGGGATAATATCTGGATTTTCGAGTGACTGTCAGATCTTGGTAATGCCATCCCACCAAAGTAATGTTCTGCTCTCTCATATACAGATTATCACAATATGTATTATTGTAACAACCCGGATATCCTTTACCTCATGGCTTTCTATAATACAGGCAAGGACCAGGATACCCTAGTCCAAACTCACCCCTTACCTCTACAAATTGGGCTGGGCAGGTATACATATAACTGAACGATGACAATGGGTAAGCATCCCATAAACTTGCAACAGATTAGGTAGGATGGCAAGCTGTACCTCCCCAAAAGAACCTTTTATGTGTATCTAGGAATACATTGCTCAGGACTGCCCTCTTGGTACAGACGTGGGAAACAATCTTGCGTCTAGTACGTGATTGTGCATTCTGAGCACATTCCAAAACTCAAGACACTCCGCCCAAAATCAACAGCAGTAGTAACACTAGAAGAGCATAGAGCCCATTTTGATTAGTAGACCAAACTTTTCATTCGTGAGCAAGGGGAATTACTGGCTGCTCTTCACCAGCATCTATTCTACCAAAGGGGTGCATAGCGAATAATAAAGCAAGGGGGCAAATTTCCTGTAAGAGAAGTATACAAGTTCCCAATGCCCATCAGAGCCTCACTGGTACAGGCTCCTATTGTTCATCAAAAATGTTGGCGCTCTTGAGGCACCGGCAGTGGAGCTAGCTCTGTCCTAAGCTCTTGATGAATCACACGTCGATCAGGATAATGTACCCCCCTTCAAGGGAGTACGTTCAATCTATCCTGTCCAATGTCACAACAGTGCACATATCTCACATTATCCTAAACTAACTCTGTTGGTACTACAGCACAGTACACCCTAACTCGCACAGTCCATCCCTGTCTGATCTGACTTCTCCTTTTGTGCACTATTCCTCAGCCGAGGTCGCAGATTGTACCAGGTTACTCCAGGCACAGAGGGATCTGTAAAAAGGGGTTCCTGAATAGATCTGGTGGGACAGCCTCGTTCAGGATGTCATCACTCCCGTTGTCGCTTTGCATCTATGTGAGGACAGCGTCGCTGAATGGAACAAAACAAGGAATCTGCTCACATTCCTAGTCAGCTACCCCCTCCTTGACCCACTGATCATAGCGTAACGGCATGGGCACCCTCCTACAGTGGAAGGCATGAATTCAATTTCTTCGACCAGAGACTTTAATGGCGGTGCGGGGTGCCAGCAAGACCTGGAACGGCCCCTTTCAGCGCAGCTCCAAACTCTTCTTCCTCTGAAAATTTCAAATGAGTACGAAATCACCAGGCTGAATGTCATGTCTGAGACACTCTGGTGTGGCTGGCAGGGACTCATGGACCGGTTGGTGATTAGAGCGTGAATTTTCAGTTAACTGGCACAGATAATCAATTAACGAGGGGTACTCAATATTGGAGAACTGTTGAGGAAGCGCCACGCCCCAGACATCTGCCGGGCGTCCAAACATGACCTCATATGGTGACAATCCTGTCCTAGAATGTGCTGTAGTTCTTGTTGACAAAAGTGCCACTGTAACCCCGTTGTCTCCTGAATCTTTGCCATTTTCAGTTTGAGACTACCATTGTACTTCTCAACCAAACCTGCTGACTGCGGGTGATTTGCAGCTTGAAACTTCTGTTTTATGTGCAAACCATCACAAATTAGATGAATAACCCGGGCATTGAAATGACTTCCGTTATAACTCCAAATCAAACGGGGCAAGCCAAAATGAGGAAAGAACTCCTTTAGGAGTACCTTTGCAGTCGTAATTGCTGTATTATCTTCAGTGGGATAAGCCTCAACCCATTTACTGAATGCACAGACCACCACCAGAGCGTACTTCAAATTATTGCACCTTTCCAATTCGATATAGTCCACCTGGAGGACTTCTAAATTGAAAGTGATGGGGAAAAATTACCAGGAGGTGTAGGGGTACCTTTCCCAGGATTATGCATCATGCACACCATACAGTACTTCACGAGATGTGCAGCTATTTTGCAATATTATCATTCTGCAATACAGGGTCTAACAGCTTGCAAATACCCTTTCCACTGATATGAACGGGCCGTGAGCCATCGTAACAACAGGGAGTACATATGCATCTGGCAACATCCATCTTTGCTTTCCTGACTTGTCAATCCAACATCCCTCATCATTCATTTGTGCTGTACTTTCTTGCCACACTGCTAACTCCTCTAATGTAGCTTCACTTTGAATCTCTTTAACATTCTCAAGTGTATCCTCAAACATAGTGATTTCAGGTACCCACCTAGTGGGCCCTGCTATGAACATTCTTTACATTTTAGTCTAAGCCATTTCCTTAGCTGTCTGATGTGCAAAAGCATTACTCTTACCTACATCATCAGTAACTTCCCAATGGGCGCTACACTTCACTATGGCCAACTTCTTAGGGAGCGTTAAAACAGACCGAAGCCGCAATATGAGGTGCCCGTTCTCGATTTTGGGGCCATGGGAAATAAGAAACCCTCTCTCAGCCCAGAGCCGCCCAAAATTATACGCAACTCTGAAGGTATATTGACTGTCAGTATAAATATTGACAACCAGTCCCTCACTTAATACACAAGCTTGGATTAGGGCAACAAGCTCGGCAGCTTGGGACGACTGATAGGGAACTCAAGAGGTCTCAACTATTATACGTAGCATAGGGACAGCATACACAGCAGTTGTAGTGTCATCTGGTAATTTAAAACAAGAGCCATCGACATATAGTTCCCCTCCTACTTTCATCGGGGGAATGTGGACAGAAAAAGGAGGGGACCATACTGTTTGCTGGCGACTTTCTAAAAAGTAGGAAAACCACCTAAGGACCATGCTACCCATGCCACAGTTCTGAAGTCTGTGCAAAAGTAAATCATGGGGCACGGTGTTGAAAGCCACCGAAAGGTCTAATAATATCAGTACGAGGGGGGGGCGAACCTGTGTCCCCAAATGAATCCTGGATGGTTTTAATTATATTATGAAAATATTGCGCAACATGGTTTGTCCATTCATAGGTAGGGGTAAAAGGGCTATTAATTGCATTGGTAGAGGAAAAATCCTTTACAATCTTGAACAGTTCCATACTGCTGTTCCCAGCTTATTCAATTTTAGAAGAGAAAAAATATTTTTTCCCTCACAAACTTTGGCGTAATGGGCTTTCAAAGCCAATATACAGGTAGTTTTATTTACGGGATCAAAGTTCTTCCTCCATAGTCTCTCCAAGCATTTACAGGTACTTTTGCTTTTTCTTAGCGCCTCAGTGAACCATGGGGCTGAAGCTTTACCAATCCCACATCTGTCGCCCACATAGTGGGTGGCATATCTTTAAACTCCACAGGTAGGGATACATCTTTAGACAAACACTGCATAGCGCGTGCCACATCTGGGCCCATGGTCATATGGAGCAGACATATGCTTAAAGGCATGCTGTTCTACAAAGGGCTCATAATCTTTTATCATGCTCCAAACGTCTTCCACACTATAAATGGGATTACGGCCCCACTGCCCAGCTTGATTGGCCACTGCCTTTTTCTCTTCATCTCCTACATCGAACTGCACATACGGACCCATACGCTCTCTAAACTTTGTCCAGTCTCCATCCTCAAACCCGTGCATGGGTGTCCCATCGCTCAAAGAAACTGGAGGACGAAAAACCAGAGAAGGAGAAGCAACTGAAGCACCAGGTCCTATTGATGCTGAGGGTTGTGTCGCAGGAGAAAGAGCTGGCAAAAGGGATGCTGAGACAATAGGCGTGACAGGGGTACTAGCAGTCACAGTTACCACAGATGACAAAGAAACAGAAGGAAGAGGGGGAGGAGGAGCCGAAGCCATAGTCATTGACGTAGCAACGATGGACGCAGGGACAGAGACAGTAGACGCAACTGTTACGTGCGTCTGTGAGGACACCGGGACAGTGGGATATACTCTCTGCGGGGCATATGGAGGCAGGGGTCAAGCATCCAACAATTTTAACACAAAAGTATCATCTTCCTCCTGAACCACGTATGATTTATCAATATGTAATCAAAACTTTCTATCTTCACATTCAAAACCCTTCTCTTGCTTTTCCCTGTCATATGCTACAACCTTCTGAGCCAACGTCTGAATTCTCACTTTCCAGGCCTCCTTCTCTGCCTTCATTCGTCTCTGCTTAGCTGCCTTTTGCCACGTTCTGAGGGAATAAAACATAGACTGCCTACTTAATTTCTTAAGCAACTGTTCTTGTAAATACTCAATCTTTTGTTCATCAAAAGTGCACGTCAACGGCCACTGCAACTCGGGATTGTCCCTCGTATATTTGTGCCATAATGTACTAAACAGAATGGGGCCAAGGCCATGCTTCACATACATATCAAATTTCGAAATGCCTTCTGGAGGTGCCGGCTGATTTTCTTCCAACTGAGCATCAGTAGAACAACACGACAGCACAAGACAAACAATTTGCTAAAACTAGGCATTTTCAAAAGAAAACAAGTTCACTATTTTATGCCTAGCAAAACAATTGCAAATGCTTTTGTCCCAAAGATGATCTTTAGACAGTACCAAATACAAACCAAAATGGTACTATATCCACAAAGATCCAAAGCAAACTCACCTGATATATGCAGGTCAAAACGGATCTATTCTCCACTGCCGACTCTTCAGAGCAAATGGTCAGATCCAAGGGTTTCGCCATTCAGCACTCCAGTCTGGATGACCACTGGGCGAGGCACCGGCTGGTCAGACAGAAGGGGCAGCCTCCAGTATAAGAAGCTCTTCGTGCGGGGATCCCTGATCCATCTGTGTGACCTAACAATAGCCAGACCTCCCCGCTGTCCACGGAAGGGGAAGGGTCACTCATCCGAAGGAGTCCCTATTTGGGCCTCAACTGAAGGAAGAGGCCCAATTAGGGTCATTCGGGTCACTCAAGGCCACCTCTCAGCGTTCCATACAAATGAAGAGTCGTCAGACAGTGGAGAATACAAACCATTAATAGTTTATTCAGACAGAAGGGGGATAGGAGCACACTGCTACCTCCCAGCACAGTTTGCCCCTTTGCATCCTGGTACATGCAGTTCAATTTAAATGCTTACTTGAAATTTTGCAGAGTGTCTCACCAAAGTTGGTGCAGGTTAGTGCTGTTAATCTCTAGACACATGTGTTTCTGGATTTCATCCTTCTTCAGTAGAGATAAAACGAAATTCTTCTGGGGTTTGCTGAGAAAGCTGCCACAATACTCTCAGGTCTCTGTACCTCTCCCTGGCGCACAGGTGCCTCCCATGAGCTCGTCAGCCCAGTGGCTCAAGGGAGCCTTTTTGAAACAGAAGGGGGATGGGAGCACACTGCTACCTCCCAGCACAGTTCGCCCCTTTGCATCCTGGTACATGCAGTTCAATTTAAATGCTTACTTGAAATTTTGCAGAGTGTCTCACCAAAGTTGGTGCAGGTTAGTGCTGTTAATCTCTAGACACATGTGTTTCTGGATTTCATCCTTCTTCAGTAGAGATAAAACGAAATTCTTCTGGGGTTTGCTGAGAAAGCTGCCACAATACTCTCATGTCTCTGTACCTCTCCCTGGCGCACAGGTGCCTCCCATGAGCTCGTCAGCCCAGTGGCTCAAGGGAGCCTTTTTGAAACAGAAGGGGAATGGGAGCACACTGCTACCTCCCAGCACAGTTCGCCCATTTGCATCCTGGTACATGCAGTTCAATTTAAATGCTTACTTGAAATTTTGCAGTGTCTCACCAAAGTTGGTGCAGGTTAGTGCTGTTAATCTCTAGACACATGTGTTTCTGGATTTCATCCTTCTTCAGTAGAGATAAAACGAAATTCTTCTGGGGTTTGCTGAGAAAGCTGCCACAAAACTCTCAGGTCTCTGTACCTCTCCCTGGCGCACAGATGCCTCCCATGAGCTCGTCAGCCCAGTGGCTCAAGGGAACCTTTTTGAAACAGAAGGGGGATGGGAGCACACTGCTACCTCCCAGCACAGTTCGCCCCTTTGCATCCTGGTACATGCAGTTCAATTGAAATGCTTACTTGAAATTTTGCAGAGTGTCTCACCAAAGTTGGTGCAGGTTAGTGCTGTTAATCTCTAGACACGTGTGTTTCTGGATTTCATCCTTCTTCAGTAGAGATAAAACGAAATTCTTCTGGGGTTTGCTGAGAAAGCTGCCACAATACTCTCAGGTCTCTGTACCTCTCCCTGGCGCACAGGTGCCTCCCATGAGCTTGTCAGCCCAGTGGCTCAAGGGAGCCTTTTTGAAACAGAAGGGGGATGGGAGCACACTGCTACCTCCCAGCACAGTTCGCCCCTTTGCATCCTGGTACAGGCAGTTCAATTTAAATGCTTACTTGAAATTTTGCAGAGTGTCTCACCAAAGTTGGTGCAGGTTAGTGCTGTTAATCTCTAGACACATGTGTTTCTAGATTTCATCCTTCTTCAGTAGAGATAAAACGAAATTCTTCTGGGGTTTGCTGAGGAAGCTGCCACAATACTCTCAGGTCTCTGTACCTCTCCCTGGCGCACAGGTGCCTCCCATGAGCTCGTCAGCCCAGTGGCTCAAGGGAGCCTTTTTGAAACAGAAGGGGGATGGGAGCACACTGCTACCTCCCAGCACAGTGCGCCCCTTTGCATCCTGGTACATGCAGTTCAATTTAAATGCTTACTTGAAATTTTGCAGAGTGTCTCACCAAAGTTGGTGCAGGTTAGTGCTGTTAATCTCTAGACATGTGTTTCTGGATTTCATCCTTCTTCAGTAGAGATAAAACGAAATTCTTCTGGGGTTTGCTGAGAAAGCTGCCACAATACTCTCATGTCTCTGTACCTCTCCCTGGCGCACAGGTGCCTCCCATGAGCTCGTCAGCCCAGTGGCTCAAGGGAGCCTTTTTGAAACAGAAGGGGGATGGGAGCACACTGCTACCTCCCAGCACAGTTCGCCCCTTTGCATCCTGGTACATGCAGTTCAATTTAAATGCTTACTTGAAATTTTGCAGAGTGTCTCACCAAAGTTGGTGCAGGTTAGTGCTGTTAATCTCTAGACACATGTGTTTCTGTATTTCATCCTTCTTCAGTAGAGATAAAACGAAATTCTTCTGGGTTTTGCTGAGAAAGCTGCCACAATACTCTCAGGTCTCTGTACCTCTCCCTGGCGCACAGGTGCCTCCCATGAGCTCGTCAGCCCAGTGGCTCAAGGGAGCCTTTTAGAAACAGAAGGGGGATGGGAGCACACTGCTACCTCCCAGCACAGTTCGCCCCTTTGCATCCTGGTACATGCAGTTCAATTGAAATGCTTACTTGAAATTTTGCAGAGTGTCTCACCAAAGTTGGTGCAGGTTAGTGCTGTTAATCTCTAGACACATGTGTTTCTGGATTTCATCCTTCTTCAGTAGAGATAAAACGAAATTCTTCTGGGGTTTGCTGAGAAAGCTGCCACAATACTCTCAGGTCTCTGTACCTCTCCCTGGCACACAGGTGCCTCCCATGAGCTCGTCAGCCCAGTGGCTCAAGGGAGCCTTTTTGAAACAGAAGGGGGATGGGAGCACACTGCTACCTCCCAGCACAGAGATCATCAACAAGTACTCACTTGCACCCACTGGGGTGAACCACTTAAGAACTTCATGCACCAGCTTCCCATGGGGCGACCGGGAGGAGGAGCTAGCGGTGTGCGCTCCATTGCGGTTGTTTATAATAGTTTATTCAGAGTTCGCTCAGAGCGGTGCCCTGTGTGCCCAGTCGCTAAGAGTGCTGCAGAGAGAGTCTGACATCAGCAAGCATAACAATACATTATGTACATTTCAGAACGAATAAAAACACGTCCACCATGGAATTTTCCAGAGGCATGCAGTCAGACAGTAAATTACTAAGGAGTAAGTTTCGATTCCAACGCCGGGCACACATTATCTGTCTTTTAAGGTTACTCTGCCTGTGCCCGCCACTAGACAAGTGGGAGAGGGCTTACATCTAAAGGAAAGGTATGCGCTAATAAGAACAGTGCATTCATTAACGTGGCAGAACCCACCTCTGAACAAACATGACCTAGAGAAGACTATTTCTTGGAAATAGAAAAATTAGTTTCAAACTAAATATAAATTGGCACCTACACACAAAATGTCGCTGCGAATGCTAACTTACGTAAAACAATACAAATGCATATTTTTTTATTCCAACAAAAGAAAGTGGCTTATTTTATTTTTCATTTTACTTTCCCTATCCACTTGTCTGTCCACTCCCCCCCCCAACTCCCCCTACCGGCCCGCCCACCTCACCGCTGTTACCTGTGCTGACCAGGCCTGCTCATTAGTATAGGCAGCTAGTCAATCAGAGTATGACATAAGCTCTTTATAAGCTAAGACTCACTTTTATTTGATTGCGGCCATTAAACCCCCATACCTGTCTAACTCAGGTGTTTAACCATATAATATATTTTATCATAAGAACAGGTGTACTATGTCAAATTGTAATTGCATTTGTAAGTATCTTTTTGTGAGGATTATAATACGCTTGCAAAGGTTCAGGCAAATCACTCCGGAGAAAAGACTTAGCAGCAACTCACTGCTATAAAGGTATCTTTAGAGCATGTAGGGCTCAGTGACCATCTTGCTGTACCTGATAAAAATGTTGACTCCTTTGTTTCCAAAATTTACAGGAACTGATAAATTCCGTAGGAATCCATGATGCCATATATTAGTCATGTGCTATGAGCGAAATTATACGGCTTGTTAAAGAGACCTGTATTTAGAATACCTGGGTTCTCATCTCATCAAACATTAATATTACCTTTCCTTTCATAAAAAAGTGTTCATTAAAGTAAATTAAAGACTTGCAATTTATGCTTTCTAAGTGACACCGAGACGTGCGTTCGAAATCATCTTTAATAAAAATAGAAGTGTTATGTTCCAGAATTATAGTACGTATGTGGTTAGATTCATTATTAACCTCTGCGGAACGCACGTTTTCAGGTTAAAAAGGCACGTCAGATATTAATTTAATCTTTTCTCATGAAAACAAGAAAAGACAACTCTACTACAGCTCTATAAAAACAATAATGGACTTTAAAATACGAGCATGGCATCAAGGAAGGCCAAAATAGGACTCGCATACCAAAGGTAGTGTAAGAGAGTTGGCATCACTTGGAGTTTAGAATATACCGAATGATAACAGGTAGCTTCTGAATGCTCTGCGCATAGCTAAAGGAGTTATTTTAGCAGACATTATTTTTGTCATCTTTTGTTATAAGCAGCTATTGCTATTTTACTGCTATAATAAAATGACCTGCTTAGATGATTTGACTGAAACTGTTTTAAACGAATCTCAGAACGCAACATACAATTTTTCCAAGGCGGCAATCTCTTAGAGGAAAGTACGACCATCGGGTGCAGGGGGGGGGGAGGGGGGCGTAACGATTTGGGTGCAAACTTCCATCATAGGACAGTTGCAGGAGGTGGAGGTGGACGCCCCCAGCTTAGTATGTGTGCGTCTTACTAGGCCTGGTGACCTGACCCCCTCCCCTCCCTATATTTATGATGTTTACTCTAGGCCTGCGGGAAATACATTGGAATCAAAGGTACTAGGGGGTATATTAACAACAAATCGCGTTACACATCGCAATTCCCGCTTAGCGCGATTTGGAATATCGTCGCCTATCGCTGGTTTACATCGCCGTGTTAGCGGCATATTTACAATGCCTTGCTCACAGGCGATGTACAAACCTGCGGTAGACGGCGATATTCATCATTAGTGTGTGAAATCAAGCGATGATTTCACACGCTAATGAAATGCTTGATAATAGGGGAGTGTGGACGTAACCAAAGAATCCACCTCCCATTCAAAACAAGCCTAAGTCAAGTTTTGACCAGGCGTAAGGATCCGGTGTAAACCGCATTTAGCGCGGCTTCCATCATTGCTTCGTGGGTCTGGGGCCACGTTGTAAATAACGTGCTGTCCTGTTCGGGACCTTTTTTCAGGGTAAGGTACGCCTACTGTGCATCTCAATTCAATTCAATTCAGCTTTATTCGGTACAAATTAATGACCATGAAAGCATACACAATCATAGGATCAAAATATACAAAATACGAACAACTTATGGCAGACATGATAATGCATTTAAAACACTATAATTGTTTAAAACAATGATCACGTTTACACAAGTAAAATGGCATTTATACAGCTAAAAACACATGTTTTTCCTGGAATTGATGCATTTGTTTAAAAAGGTGGCGGTATAAAAACATACATCCGCAGATTGTAAATTAAAAATCAATTTCATTGCGTGCTCAACCGTACGTGTTCCATATTTTACAAACATGGGTTTAAGCAAGACAATACGAAAATTAGAGTACAGCTTACAAAATAGTAAAAAGTGCATTGTGCTCTGCTTGGAAATCCCGTTGCATCTACAAGGCCCTGATGGATGTTTTTTCATTATCGGATGGGCCACCAGGTAGTGCACGATTCCAAATCTGAGTCTCGTTAGCACAAATTTATGTGTCGGTCTAGTGACAAGGGATAGGTAGACAGGGAATCCATCCACAGTTAAATATCTGTTATAAAACATAACGGTGGACAGAGTACCAGCGATAACAATTCTCTTCCTCTCGGCATGAGCTAGAAAGACCCTTTTTAACTCTAGTTTGGGGATCAATAAAACAGCATTCGGATCAGTTACAATATTCAGGTTAAAGATATCTGAGAAACACACAATAATATATTTAATCCAGGGTATTGCTATAACTTTGTCTAATCGCAAACAATCCTGGATAATAGACCTAGTAAAGGACTTCTCCTCACTCAGCCAAATAGACCGCCAGATCATCAAAGGTCTAAGTGACAAAAGGTCAATTAGATAGTTCACAGATAATTCATGATGGCTCAGAGCGTTAGAGGCCGATGTGGGTAAACATAAAAGTTTTTTAAGGAAGGAATTCTCTTCCAGCTGCAAATTATGTGCGCATCAATAACCCCAGATTCCTGCCCCATACAGTGCAATTGTTACGCATCTTGCCTGATAAATTTTGATCATGTCCCTGGTCCTACGGTCCCCAATTTTCTGAGCAAATCTAAAAATTCCGTGGGCGTTTCTAGCCATTTTATTGCGTATGTTATTAAATTCGTGGGTCCACTTTTTGTCACTAGAAAAAGTTAGACCTAGATAACAAAAATTGTCCACTTGCTGTACTTTTGCGTTGTCAATAAAAAACCCTTTCGTTGTCTGTTTTAATTTCTTTGGACCACAGATCATGGTGTACGTTTTGCTTTTGTTAATAACTAATTTTTTGTTGTCAATAAAGGAAGCAAAACTATCCATCAATCTTTGCAACCCTACCGGAGTTCTGGACAACAACACAGCGTCATCGGCGTATAGTAACACCGGCACTGATACACCATTGATCATGGGAGCATCTGCATTAACTTCCTTTAAAATAGCATCAATTCCATTAATAAATAAAATGAATAAAAGAGGAGCTAAAACACAACCCTGCCTTATGCCTCGTTTAACGCTAAAGTAGGGGGTACATTCTCCCCTCCTGCCAAAACGTACACATGTTTTTAATCTCTCATACATCCTGGCAAGAAAATAAATTATGCCCTCTGGCGCACCCAATTTCAACAAGGTTGACCACAAGATTGAGTGGTCAACCATGTCGAAAGCACTGCTTAAATCAGCGAAGCACAAATATATAAGGCCAGGTTTTGCATCACTATACTTCCCGATCAATAATTCTAAATTAATGCATTGATCGAGCGTACCCCTGCCTTTCCTAAAACCATATTGGCTATCTGCCAAAATACCATCCTGTTCTGCCCATTCTTCCAATCTTACCAGCATAATCCTGCTCATAACTTTTACGGAAGAATCCAGTAATGAGACAGGTCGGTAATTTTTTGCATCCGACCTGGATCCTTTTTTATATATTGGTACGATAATAGACTCCTCCCAAGTCGGAGGTGGTTCTATACATACCGCGGCATTGAAAACAACAGTCAACAAGGGGCCCCATACTTCCGGTGCTTCCTTGTACACATCACTTGGGACCCCATCTGGGCCTTGGGCCTTTCCTCCCTTGCTTGCCCTAATCCCCCTTTCAACTTCTTCCACAGAGATTTCGAGTGGTAATATAGGCCAACTATATGGGCCGGCATTAGTATTTTTACCTGAGTCAAAGATGGTTGAAAAATGAGTAATCCATCCTTCACTGGAGACATTTGCTGTTAACTCAGGTGTATTTGTCTCCTTAAGGAATGGGGAGTTGACTGTTGCCCAAAATAACGTACCATTAGAAAGTTCTGCCGCTTGGTTGAGAGAATCCCAGGCTTGATGTTGAAGAACTACCTTCCTAGTTTTAATGGCATTTTTATACTCTAATCTTAATATTGTTACTGACTCTTTATCCCTAGGCTTTATTGCTAGTGCCTGCTTAAGGTTAGTCAAAGCAGCAGAACAAGTCTGGTCAAACCAAACAGGTCCAGGTTTTGAACAGCCCCTATTACCACCTGTAAACTTCGCGTTAATGGCAGAGTTGATCCCTATAAAACTAGATAAGACCTGCTCATGATCCAATCTATTTTCTAAAATGAAAACAATGTCTGCTAAATTCGTCATTATAATGGATGTTGTCAATTCAGATGCTTTTGCCCCTATCCACCTAAGTCTTACCCCATTAGCCCGGTGGGCTTCTATGTTTTCGACTGTGGTCCCCACTTCTCTAACATTCTCCTCCCATAGAGTCATGGTCACAATAATACAATTGTGGTCACTTGTGTCCATTATTTCAATTTCCAGTGGGGCAAAACAATCGACAATACTAGAAGATACCAACACGTGGTCAATCACAGAGTTAGAGTGCCAATTCTTGAATGTGGGGACAGGAGAACCATTTCTGTCCCTAAAACAATCCAAAATTTCCAAGTCAAGGCACCCCATTAATGTATTCATAGTTTCTCCATACATATCATGACCAAAGTGTGGAACCTCCCAACCGGCGTTATTAGTAACCCCACATGCCTTTGTCGGTAATAATTCACATAATGAAGTATTGAAATCCCCACACCAAATAATATCAAATACAACATTGGAATCCAAGCTCAGGGTATCAATCGCATTAGCCAAATCAGTTATTATTCTACTCCTAGTGTTATCAAAAATATTGTTGTAATAATTGATCAGAAGGATATTACGGCTTTTGCCTTCACGAATCCAGAGCATCTGGACAAGATCACCCACCGGTACATATTTTATCACCAATATTTGACGGTGGACCGATACAAGGGTGAGTAAACCCCCCTTAGCTCTTCCCCGACCCTCTCCACATGCTGGTAAATTATATGAAACGAATCCTTCATAGTCAACATCACTTTTGCACCAGGTTTCTTGGAAACATAAAATATCATACCTATTAATAAAAGTTTCCCAACCAGGATCTCTGCCCTTAGATTTCAGACCGGCTACGTTCCAGCATACCAGTCTAGAACATATACCTATGCTGGTAGTAGTCCCATTGGCAGAACCTCTAACATTTCCATCAGCATTGACAACCCCACTTGTTTGGCCCAAATTGCATGAGTTCACAAAACCCTCTTGATTATTCTCTGCCTCAATCTGATTAGGCGTATATCCTGAGACCCTAAGTATTATTTCAGGAGCACGGTCATCCACATGATCATCCCCATCGGGTCTCTCCTCCCTTGCCAAACATATCTCCGTCTTTTGTATACGTCAATCATTAGAGTCCAGGGAGCTAAGTGCATGGAATCTATTTTGTGTGGGAATATCAAAATAAGGTCTAAAGGTGGGCGGGTAAGTAATAGTTCTAATACTGTCCCGTAGGTTGGCATTAAGATGATTATAAAAGTGACCTAGCGCTCGGGCACTTACATTACCATCGGAAATTGGGAGAGATGCAGCTCTTAGGAGGACTGTAGTAACATGTTGCGGATGTTTAAAATTTACAATTACACAGTCCCCCTTTGAGCTTTTCCTAGAACTCCCTATCCATTTGACTCTCCTGGTAGTCAAAACATCATCAGAGAAATTCAAAGGGAAACCACATTGCCTATTCAGCCAAGATAAACATTTATTTTTTAAGGAATCGTGTGTTTCTTGATGACCCCTATTATCAAGCGGCGGTACATTTGTTAGTACCACCACGTATGGAGCACACTCTGGTGGGAGATTAACGGCGTGCTTTTTATTAATTTCTTGCCATCCATTTGTATTTCCTATAGCAGGCGTAGCCTGACTGCCTAAGTGAATACTCCCTTGAGGTATTATGGGGTCGACACTAACATTACCTTTACTGCCTATGGCCTCAATAGAAGGGTCTCCCTGTGTATGACATTTACATTGATTGCTAGTTGTGGCAGTTGTGGCAGTGATTACCTCTCCTGGTTTATCCAAGGCCTTGCTAAGCAATCCACCCAATCTTGCAACCTCTTTTGTTAATTCATCAATTTTTAATACCAGTGGGTCTATAATGCCTCTGATCTTTGAGTCAATAATCTCCTCTAGCCCGAGCTACGGGGGTTGGTAAACATTGTGATACCATATCAGGACAATCTCCTATTTCTGCCTCATTTGGGGTGGTTTGCTTAGAATCGAACTGTCCCATCTCTACAACATCCGAAATAATAATATTAGAATGATTGTTCGCATCCTCTAAGGTAAAAACGGATGAACCCCTAGAAGGGCTCTCCGGTTGCGGGGAACTATTTTGCCCTAATGACTGTCGCCTTTCAGAATTTATCTTAGTAACCTTCTGGACCAAATAATTATCCAAAGTGCGTGGCCCAGACGGAGGCTTAGGTTTTGACATATTATCAACAAGCACAGCCTCCAATAAAAGCTTACTGAATTGTGATAACAATTACACCGTCTACTATTGGTGTTGTATATTTAAAAAATCTCATTAGCGATGTATATCGCTAAGATGCGTGGCGTTACAAAAACGGCAGCTAACATGCGCTAATACATGTTAGCGCCGCCTTGTTAATAGGGCGATGAAATTATCGCCGCTTTAGCGGCAAAAAGTGGCTAAAGTGGCGATAATGCCCTTGTAAATATGCCCCCAGATATCTTGAACGCCCACCTGTCCTTCACTCCGACAGCAGCGAGAAAGACAATGGGTGATGAGAAGCTTGGCACAACCCTGAGACCAGGATTGCTCCTATTACGCAATGATCAACAGTAGTCCTCCGAATTATTCTTCTTACCCTGAACCAGGGGCTGGGTGCTTGGAATGGCGGGTCGAACTCTGATGGATCTGGAGCCCATACGTTTAACAGGGTAAGTCGCTCAAGGTTGATCGAGTGAAGGATGATGCTAGATGTCAGACTCTGGCCAAAATGAATTGACATGATAGTGGTCCCACGTACCGATAGTGATCACAAAGCACTATCCTTAAGCTTGAACATTTCAACCAAAGCAAACGTCAGTGCCCTAGATGCAGATTTCAATGGGAAGCCCCGGATTGGTAGCAACAGTTGCAGGGTTTAGTGGAGCAGAGTCTTACACTCGCAGGAGTCAATCAGTGGGATTTATAATCTGGCAGCCGACTGCCTGGAAGAGTTGTCATTTTTAGACTTAGCTGGGGGTCCTATGGAGGCTTTGCAGACTACAGCATATCGCCAGTCGTTTGAAAACCTGAGGGACGGGTATTTGTATGAAAAGGCTGGGCGAGCTAAATGGCCCTGCTTGTGGTACAAATATCGTGTAAAGAAGCCAGATCTAAACTGTTTATGGTAGTGAAAGCACAGGTCGACCCGAGATTTTTGCTGCCAAGTGTAGCCCTAAAAAAAGCACTCTTGGATCCCAAAAGAGAAGGGGAAAGGAAAAAATGGGCGGGACTTCCTCGAGACTGTAAGAACCAAAGATTATTGCTCCTTTTGGAATTTGGTGACCACCGGAAATTGGGAAGGGTCATGTTCCATGGACAAAATCATGTTTTGCAAAGACAAGGAAACCTAAACGGGGGTCAGGAACCTCGGGTACGAAATATGGTCCCTAACATAAATACATTTGCGAGAATTCATAAGTACAGCGATACAATGATGTCTATATTTTGGCTGTCCAACTGGACATTATCTTTCAATGAGAAGGTACAAGAAAACATACAAGTGGGGATAAATAAATGTAATAAAAAAGGTCGTAAGAGGCGGTGCTTGATGGGTAAATGAGCTTTAAAAAACGGTTGAGTCCGCTCAGAAAGAAGGAAGCCATATGCAGTGTGATGGCACTGGAGTCAGCCACTTGTCTTGTCCTGAGATGATCCCAGCATTAACTTAAAGGGATCGAAACATTGTTGACTTTATACCAGTGGTCGAAGTGGGGGGAAAAAAGTAGGGGAACTGTGGGCGGAGAATCAGAGGGCGGGAATAACCCAAGGATTGGCTCAGTGGGCAGAGCCAGAGGTGTGGCCAGAATGCGCAAATATCCCAATTTTTAGCATTTGTTTGGCATTTCACTGCCCAGTTTAATCAACCAATGGATACACATGATTATATAAGGTTATAATGAGTTATTGACAGTAAAACACATTCACAAAGTGGGATATGCTTCTAATCACAGAATGTTCCAAATACGATAAAATGTGGAAGCACAAGCCATTTGTCGCAGAGCCATGGTGTTTATCATCAGCACTTCTCCCTTTTTCCACAACAGCAGTTCAAACATGAATGGCAAAATATCCTAGTTTGCAAATGTTTTCTATATAACGCTGGCTCTGCCATATTTGCCTCCTAATGCAAGATCTGCTGCATGATCTGATCATTTAAACTATTAAATTGTTTATAGCTCAAATGTATCAAAAGTTAACAAAAAATGTGACTTGTTTTGCTGCGGAGTGGATGGCTTATTGCAAAGGTTGACTGATCATCTTTCTCACTGTTGCATTTGTATTTTACACTGGTGCTAATAAGGCAAAATCTTTCCAAAGACTGTTAGCATGTGTACACGTCAAAATAATAAAATATCAGAAAATATACTGCATTACGCTGCAGCCTTTTTTTAAATGCATCATTTAGTCAACACTGTGGCATAATTGTGTCCTCCTTGCTGCATATTTAATTCCAGTGACCCCACAGCAAGCAGCACATGTTAAAAGTGCTTGTGAATGAAGCAGAGAAACTGTGAAGTTTGCGAACTTAGTTTGGTGTGCGTGCCAAATTCTGCATTGACAATCCCTGGTGAGTTGCAGCTACTACTTCTGAAACAAGGCCAATGGAGCTAACTATGGGTGAGGCAGACTGGCCTCAAGGGCACTGGCGGTGCCCTGTGCATTAATGTTTGTTATTACCCTCTAATGGCCACCTCTGTCATGGATTCCCTCACTACCACCCTTTAACAGTGCCCCTCAAGTCTCCATAACCACACTCTCTTTCAGATGCATTTAATTTGATTTACAGCGCCACTCATACCAGTGTAGGGTGTCAGAGCACTTTACATCACACACATTACTCAGAGACAATCAATATGTGTGTAAATCACTGTATAGAAAATGTTACATAAGACTAAGGACTACAAGGTGTAGGAGTCACATGACAACCATACTACTAGGCGGTATAGTTTAATAGTGATTGGTCTGGAGAAACATAAACTCAGAATTTTAAAACTTAATACCATGTTTGGGGGTACTCTTTAATAATCAGAATTGATTTCTGTCCAAAAGAACACTTTTTGCAACATTCGGATAATCAAAGACTGGGGGGGAAAACATAACGCTCTAATTTATACCTTGCAGGTTGTATGCAGCTCTTAGATGAAAGTTAATAGCTCACTGTTGTATGTTAGGATTTTAACTTCTAAACTGCAAGTAACAAAAGGAGCTCTCTGACAAAAGCAGTAGCCCACTGACCTATTTACATGATGTGCACTTTGTGATCTGTGTAGGAAGGTGGAATCTGACTACATGGTTGCCCCAATTTTTTCCTGGTGTTTTGCTGGTTATTGACTTAGTCTGCCTGGGATCCTGCTATTCAGGACCCCAGCCTATCTGCTTTCTCCCTTAAATTGATGACAAGCACTATAGTTACACTCCAGATTGGATTCTGGGGTACCGTTATAAGTCCCTAGTATATGGTATACTATGCACCAAGGGCATAGGTACCCCCGAGGCCTACCAGGGGCTGCAGCATGTATTGTGTCACCCCTGTGAAGACTTCCAAAATGACACCACAGGTCTGCTACTGCAGCCTGGGTAAGGTGGTGCATGCACCCCTTACTGAGATATAGGTTCACTATATCTCTCCATATCACTGCACATACAAACCTATCAGTCACCCCTATGGCAGGCCTTACCAATCCTGAAGGCAGGGTGCTGGGTTTTATGTGAGAGGGTGCCCATGCATGAGCAGAGCCCCTCAGCAGCCTTCAGAACCTTTATTCTGGGGTTGTATGTGATGCTGCCAAACCATACACTCTTAAGTGCATTATAACCAACCGTAAATGCTAACTTTGGAATGGCTGCACAGAAACATGTTGTATTTGGTGTCAAACACTTTGGAATCATACCCCCACACCAGTAACTGGTGTGGGAGTATGATCCCACCCTTCTAGAGGGAGAGACATGACAGCACCGGTATACCCGGCACCAGCTAACAGAGCCCTGGCATTACAAAATGGATGCTGCCAGCCACAGACACGAGTCTGCCCTCCTGTTGCTGGACGAAACTCCGGCAGGGGAGGCCTGGACAATAGGTTTCCTGTCACAGGGAGGTGTCACCACCTCCCAGAACGGCTTTAGTGTATTGGGGCTGGGTGGGTGCACTCCAAGAGTGCTTTGAAGTTCAGCACTGGGGGCACATTTGGTGTCCCTGTACATAGTCCAGCCCCTGTAATGGCACGAAACTGGACAAAGGAAATGGGTGTAGCCACCCCTCTTTCCTGACCCTCCCATAGGTGGGTCCCTAGAGTTTGTCCCACCCCTTCCTTGGGTATAAGAAAGGAACCCCTGGCTACAGGACTTTAGATTACACCTGGACGAAACTCTGATACTGAATCCTGGAACTTCAACGATCTACATTGAACTAGATAAGTAAAGAATCTCCCTTGGAGTAAAGGAGTTACTCCCCTGCAAGGCAGGCACCAAAGACAGATCTGAACGGTTTGCAGCTCCGAAGCTCCCGCCAGACTCCGAAGAATTTTGTAACATAGGAGGTGGGTTTCCGAGGTCTTAGAGGTCGAACAATGCCCACAGCAAGTCTGAGGCCCGTATCCCTCGTGGCGACTGTGCAAACCGAACCCCTGGACACCACGTCACTTTGCAGAAGCATCAGCTTTCCAACAACTCCTGCAGCTAAGCTTTGGATTAATTATAGCGCTGACCCCGAGCAGCATTTGCACTGAAGATTGCCCGCCTACACTCCATGAGTGTTCCGTGAGCTGGCCCTTTGTGTTTTCTCTCGAGGTCCCTTCGCGATCCCTAGTCCGTCGACTGGTGGGTCCCTGTGAAGGCAACTTTACCTCTAATTAGGCTTACCTGACTGCTCCAGACGTGTCCTGACTCTCCATTGCTTGGGGAGTCCCCAGGACCTTGCTGGTCCGCACCAAAGCATCTTTTCTCTTCCTGCGTGGGTTGCTGTTGCCAAGGCTTGTTGTGTTCAATACGCAGATCGACACCCCAGCACTCGACATCCTTTGTGGGACAGCTCAAATCCAGCTTCTGGTTGTCGTCGACGCCTCCTGGTCCTCGTGGCTGCAGAGTCAAGCTTCACCTCTTCGCACCTGAATCACCCAACATCAGTGGGCTTTCATCTACCGTGCCCCTGGTCACTGGCAAGTGACCCAGACTCTGTACCCTCTGCTTTCAGGTTCTTCTGATCTTCGATCCAGGCTTGGATCACACCGGACACTTTTCTCCTTCCCGGCAGCAGCACTTTGCAGTAGATCGCCATTGAAATCAACGACGATCCCTGACACCATTTGACACCTATGCACCCGGTTTATCTAGGTGAGGTAACTCAAGTACTCCGGTGGGTGGTTTCTTGGGGTCCCAGCGATTCTACGTGCTTTAGACACTGTGTCTAGTCAAATTGTGGTTCTTATAACCCTTTCTTAATATATGGTTTGGTCCGCCCCTAGGGCCCATTGTATATTGTGCGATTTACTGTCGTTTTAGAACTGTATTATTGTGTATCTTGGACTCTAATCTCATAAAGAGATTAGTAGTGAGTGTTTAGAAATAAATACATATATTTTATATATAGCTTGTGTGGTTCTCCTTTCATTTAGTAATTCAAGAGGTTATAATCTAGTACACCAAGCTGCTTTACACTCCTTCAAGACTTAGCCTGAAGGCTGCTCTCCATAGCTACCACTAGGATAGCTTTCAATAAAGGTTGTCTGTAAACATATCATCAATAAGGGTTGTTTGGGCTGGTACAAGGTGCCCACTATAACTAGTGGACAGCATATACCAGGCCAACTTCTCACAATCTGTATGGTACATGTTCTTTGCCGAGGGCACATTAACCCTCTGAGCTACCTTTCCATGAATCAGAACTTCCACTAGACAAAATGATCTCTCTCTAGGAAGAACATTAAACACCAGAGTCATCATGACATTTTTATTGTTGCCGAAAATTGCTGGAGGCCAGGAAGGAGGCAGCAAGCACTTTTAAAACCTTAATATACTTGCAAACATAATGCCTCCACCCAAAGTCAGCACCCGGTGCGGTCACACTGGTTGCACTGCCCTAGAGCTGGCCCTTCTCAAGTGTCCTGTGACCTCAGGGACAGAGTCACTGTCGCTCTAGGGTGTGCTGCTTCATAGGCCTGTCTGCAAGACTGGAGGTGAACTTCAATATGGATTGTGGTGGACAAACCTTGAAGGTTAACCCACACTTGCCACTGCTAGGGTCCACCTGCTGGTGCTAAGATACCAGCGGTTCTAAGGTCTTGCGAAGCCTTCTAAGGTCTAGCATGGGATTGTGCTCTCTCAGGAGAGTGGTCTGGTGGACTGGTTATTAAGGCTGAACCTGGTTCCCCAGTTACAAATTCAGTAGCTCTGGCCATAGCGCCACATCCTCTCCCCCACTAAACACCATACTGCCCCACTGAGAAAAATACACTGCCTTCAACTACAACCTAATTGTTGCCAGCTATAAACACCTGGATGCGGCTCAATTTAAATGACGCAGAGCAATATGCAGCCTACAAAAAAAAGTGACAACATCCTGGAAAAAGCAAACACTCATAGGGAATGCAAAATTTAGCAAACCATGTGAATTGTAAGCAGGAACAACATGGTTACCTTAAAGCGTTTACACTCACTATTCAGAAATCAGTGAGTGCTTTTGCCTGAAAAGCTAAGGACATGACTACTGGGCCCTGAATGGACCCATTTCAATGTCCATTGCTTATATCCTTACAAAACGTAAGCAGTATGGTAAAAAGACCACATCCCTGGACGCATTTTGTTTTCCAATCCACACTTTGCAGTACCTCCAGGATTGGGGCACTAGTTGCAAGCCCAGGGAAAACAAAGACAAGAAAACAAAAATAGCGCTTCACTGGCAAACTCTGTAAAAGTGGCGCTAATGTGTTTGGGTGTGAATAAAATCAATCTGGTCAGTTTGCTACCAGCAGGTGCGCAACACCCATTGGCACACACACAGCCGCACCCGAGCACTTCACAGGTCTTTTAAAGACCATTTGCATGTTAATGAGGCCTTGCTGTTGTTCCACCCCTCCAGGAGCCCCTGCAGCTCCACTCTGCCTATTGCTTAAAGATTGAACAGTGAGCTATTAACCGTCATCAAAGAGCTGCATAAAAACTTCAATGTATAGATTAGAACGTTATGATTTTTCCCCAGTCTTTCCCTTTCCTAATGTTGGAAAAAGGGTTCATTAGGATAGAAATCAATTCTGATTATTTAAGAGAAGCCCCCAACCATGGTGTTTTGTTTTACATTCTGAGTTTGTGTTTCTCTAGTGTTGCAAAGCCACCCTGGGCACTCCCCAACTTTTTGCTGACTGGTACTGGTGGTACCTGACTGACTGACCCTGGCCTCTGCCTAAACAGCCAGTGCTATTCTGAAAGAGGCACTTAAAAATACAGTGAAAAGACCTACATACACTAGTGTGCACTATGGGTTAGGGTACCCCTATGATTGGCATGACCTCTCCTATAAGGCCCTAGTACATAATAGGGCAGGGGGATTAGAACTACTTTTAAGTCCCTAGAATATAATAAGGCATGGCAGTTTAGAGGCCAGCAGCCCTTTCTGCGCTTGCATGTGTGCACTGCTGAAACCTGAGGTCAGTTTAAAAGTAGCCCTGTGTTATAGGGCTGCTTTTAAAATACAAATTGTGCCCAAACTCGACTTTTGGGTTTGGGGAACTTACAAATTGATCAACTACAATGTTGGGGCAAAATTAAGTGGAAAATGTTTTCCACTTATCTATGGCTGTATCATATTTGCCACATAATACATCATCTGCTGCATAATCTAGCGATTTCCTCCAAAACAATTTTGTAGCTCAAACGGATCCCAAATTACAAAAAGAAATTTGCAAAGGTTAGTAAAGAATACAATTCCTAAGAAAACAATTGGTCCCAGACACTCCTAATGACACGCAAGTTAATACCTGTAGGAGAGTGTAGTATGCAATCAATTCATACAACCGAAAATGTATAATGTAAAGGCACATTCAACAGGGAAATCTCATAGATAAGAGGCCAACCAAAGTCAATTAAATTGCAAACATCAATTTATTTCCCGCTGAATCATATTCATAAAATGCAACCTTAGGGGCTGACTACGATGGCAGGCGGACTTCAGTACCACCGCCATCGAATCGGGGAATGGGACCGCTGGTCTTCAAGGTGGAGGCCCCACGATAGGCATTACAATGCGACTGCCACTACGGTGTTCGCAGTGCCTATCTTTTACATTGCAGCAGGTGCTGCTGGCTGCATAATCCGCCGCAAAGTAAAAAAAAAAGGATCATGTTAAATATATCGGTGCCTGCCACATGGTGCAGTGATATGTTGTGGGGCATCATAGATGCCCCCCCAGGACCCATGTCTGGGGGCCAGGGGTAAAGGGTCCTGCTACGGGCCCCCAATGTCCCTTTCGCCAGCATTTCCATGGCAGGTGAACCGCCATTGATAAGCTGGCGGGTAAGGGACATCGTAATCCCTGCTGCAGTGCATGGTAGGCACCACCAGCATTGTAGGAACCACGAGCCCCTCCACCACACCGGCGGGCTCAAGAAGCCCGTCGGGTGCGTGGTGGTTGGTCTTTCCGACCGCCAGGTAACCACCCGCCATTGTAATATGGCGGGCTGTGATGCAGTCACCAATGGCGGTGGACCGCCACCGACGGGGTGACGTGGCGGTCCCACTGCCATTATAATCACCCCCTAAGTTTGGTGTGCATGCAAATCCTACATTGCCAACCCCTGGCAAGTTGCACTGCTAGTGCTGGAAAAAGGCCAATGGAGGTACCAATGGGTGAGGTGGACTGGCCTCAAGGGTCTTGTGACCTCAGTGACAGATTCACTGTCGATCTAGGATGTGCTTCTTCATATGCTTGCCCGTAAGACTGGAAGTGAACTGCAGTATGGATTGTGGTGGACAGGTCCGCCTGCGGGTGCTAAGACACCTGGGCTTCTAAGGTCTATCGGGCCTTCTAAGGTGTAGCATCGGAATAAGCTCTGTCAGGAGTGTGGTATGGTGAACTGGTCATGAAGGTCTGAACATGGTTCTCCAGTTCCAAATTCAGCAGCTCTGGCCAGAGTGCCACATTCTCTCCCACACTGAACACCATACTGCCCCACTAAGAGAAACTCGCACTGCCTTCAGCACAACTCAATTGTGCTGCGACTAAATTCAAATTATGCACTAGACAACAGTAAAATGCTGCCTGAAAAAAAATGAATAACACCCTGGAAAAAGCAAACACTCATAGGGAATGCAAGAATAGGCAAAGCATGTGAACTGTAATCAGAAAAAAACATGGTTACCTTAACGGTTTTAAACTCATTATTCAGAAATCAGTAAGTGATTTTGCCTGAAAAGTTAAAGACATGGCTACAGGACCAGGAAGGGACCCCTTTCAATGTCCATTGCTTATATCCTTTCAAAATGTATGCAGTTTGGTTTAAAAAAGACCACATCCCCAAACACAGAGCCGCATTTTATAAGCTAAAATAATTAAAAAGTTGAAAACGATCATATTAAACGTTTCCACTCTACCCATCAACCAGGTATTGCAGTCCCTTTAGGAATGGCGCACTTACCCACCCTGGGAAAACGATGTTGTTCAAAGAATGGAGATAAAAAGAAAGTAGCGCTTTCACTGGCAAACTCTGTAAAGTGGCGCTAATGTGTGTGGGTGTAAATAACAGTTTGGCCTGTCTGCTGTCCACTCTGTATTGCTTTATTTAGGTATTAACTATTTTTTCTCTCCATTCCGAGGTTTTTCTTTTCAATAGAAAACGGTCAGAAAATGAGGACATTTACAGCCAAAGTGTTCAGCCTTTTTTGGATCAATTTCACAGGGGAACAAATAAAGAAAAGGAGCAGGCAAGAGAGAGTACCTTAAGAGCTGCCTCTTGAAATCAGCACGTAAGCAGGAGCGAGACAGAGGCAGAAAGAGATGGAGGAATAAAGAGAGGAGGGCAGCCGCCAGAGGCAGATCAGGAGTAGTGGACACGGTCCTTGCCATGAAGGAAAAGAGACAGCGTTTATTTTTTCTCCGTTCTCTCCCCTTCCCAGAACGGCTGAGCCTTCCTGCAGCATAACAAAAGGCAGAGGGCGGGTGGCCTCTGACTCCAGGCAGGTCAAGTGCAGGGCCATTAGGTAGTGCATTCGCGTGCTAATGGCCCTGCGATAACAGAAGGGAGAGGGGAAATTCCTTTGTCCCCTCGTCCCCCCTACTCTAAAATCTGGGGGGGGTATATCCCCCGCGTCCCCCACACTTCCTACGCCCATGCTCGAACGCCGAGCTTTATAGGCGATGGTGATTTCTTGCGTCCCGGGACGCATTTTCAAAATAAAAAAGTAGGGGAACGGAATCGCTGGAATTGAAGAAGTAGGGGCACGCCGTGTCCTGCCGTCCCCCACCCACTTCGACCACTGCTTTATACACTCTGATACAAATATATCTTTGGTATTAATATGCGCTAGGGTGCTCTAATGTATTTTCTGTTGGCTTAATAACTATAATTTTCTCGGGCCACACCTTCTTGTATTAACAGAGCCTTTTCCGTTTTTACAACATACATGTCCCCACTTGTATGTTTTCTTGCATCTTGTCATTAAAAGATGATGTCCAGTTGGACAGCCAAAATGTAGACATCATTGAATCCCTATACTTATGAATTCTCGCAAATGTCTTTATGTTAGGGACCATGGTTCCTTAAACATGGATAAAAACATGTCAGCTAGCGACTAGGTTGTGCATTTCTCAAGCCTCTACTCATGAAGTGGTGACAGGAGTGCCCCTTCACTTGGATTGGCAAGAATACCCAGTAAAACAAGTAGAATAGAAGATACAAGCTCTGCGGCTGGTCCTCGATTGTCAACTAAATGATTACAGGGCAGTAATATCCTTGAGATTTCAGCCTCTGAATTGTTAAAAGCTATAAGAGGGATTGTCCCAAACAAAGCCCCAGTCCACAACTAAGTCCCAGGAGACCTGTTTTTGAACGAGCCAAGTGTTTGGAGTGTTTACTTTTCTGTAGTATTTACAGCTATTATGAAAGGTGCCAACATTCCAGTCACTTGGGCCGTGGTGGAAATCATCCCCATTTTTAAAAAGGGCAAAAGGATTCCCCACTCAACTACAGGCCCATAAGTCTTATTGATATTACATAAAAGCTTTTTAGTAAAGTAATCCTGTGGAGACTGAAGGAATAGATGTCCACTAATGATGTCTTTGCCCCCTTGTAGGGAGGATTTCGGGAGTCTGTTTGCACCGTTGACAAGGTGTTTCGACTCCAAATGCTGTATTGGAAGGCCATCACCCTGGGCATAGGTAGACTATATGTTGGTTCGCAGCTCTCTGCTCAGCCTTTTATTTAGTACACAGAAAGACCCTGTGAAGGTCCTAGCTGACATGGGGGTCCCGGCCTACTTGTTAGACATCTTAGTGATGCTACACACCGACAACTTCGCGCAAGTGAGATGTAGCAGTGCAGGTGAATTGACAGAACCCTTTCCAGTGAACAGAGAGGTAAGGGAAGGGTGTGTCCTTGCTCCTAAACTATTCTCATTGTATATTAACCATTTTGTTGATTTTCTTGAGTCATGTGACAATGCTGCACAAAGACTAGCAAACTTGAGAGTCTCCGCACTCATGTTCGGGTATGATAACTTGCTTCACTCGAAATCGCGAATTGGTCTACAGAGGGTTTTGGACCATTTCAATACCTTCCAGGACACTCCAATAGGGCAAATTTTAGCAGGGACTCCCCTAGAGTGTGAAAGCACTTTTGACTATCTGGGTAACACTAACTGAGCATTTGGGCTGGCATTCACATCTTATGGAACATAGGCTTAAACTGGAACAAGTGGTGGGAGAAGTTGTTAAGATGCTGCTAAGATCCCAGTTCCACCCAATCCAACCTGCCATAGAAATGTATAACTCTCAAGCCCTAGAGACTGCATACTACATTGCAGAACTGTGGGGCCATCTTAAAATGAATTCTCTTATAGCCCTTGAAAAACGCTTCATGCGCCAGCAAATTGGGCTCCTCGTCAGCCCCCTACTGCTCCCGCTCAGGCTGGATCATGGGCTGACACCAGTCTCTGATAAAGTAGAATTGTGCCATTTACTTTATTGGAGTTGAATCTGGCTTACCCCAGAGCACTCCTCATACCACAAGGGCCTGGAGGAAATCCTGTCTATAGCTAGATCAATAGATATCCTGTGGATAAAGTATATTTAGACCACCGTACTGGAAATATGACTTGATAACTTGTGGAGCTTTCCTGGCACAGCAAGGGCAACTCCCAAGACATTGCTTAAATCTGTAGATTTGCAATTTATAGTCTCTGTGCTACTCTCCCAGTTGAATTTTGGCCCCCTGACAGAAGCTTTGGTATCTGTTAAAGACACTTACAGGAAGGAGAACTTTCAAGATGAGATGCAATCGCCATTAGCTAGGAGACTGTGTATGCAACTGTGGCATGGAACTATGCCTCTGGGCTCCTTTACAGCTAAGAGTATTCACCCTAAAAAAAGACCATGAAGCACAGTGTCCTATGAGTGGTGCCCCTAAAGAAACTGTTGAACATGTCCTGTTCTTTTGCCCCCTCTACACTAATTGCAGGAAAATATGGATTGTTTGGCTGTGCCAGAGCCTGTGAATTAGAGAACATCTAGAAGCCGCTAGGATGCATAGGTACATTTGATAACTGACTAATCAGCTTAGATGTAAGCAGATATGGAGAATAAGGCAAACGGCATGGGTGGGTCTAATAGCGGGGGGTACCTAAGATATCACCCCAAGCCCATACTCCCACTCTGCACCTAATGGAGATAGTGCTGCAAGGACCTAGGAGACTCCTGTTGTTCTCATATAGAATATTAGGAAGCATAATTTTGCACAGGGCCTCTTTGGGTGGAATAGCCAGGAAAATGCTGAATATGAACATGACACTCCATGATGGACTGTGTTTTGTATTGTATTTTTTTCTCTTTCTTAACAATGTTTTTATCATACAGTGACAATCCAAATTGATTGCGTGACTGTACAGCATGCCCATGCCAGGGCTTAGGGGGATATTTATTGTGATATCTTTTTATTTTTCTATGTAAATAGATTGTTTTCTTCTGATGAATGATCTTATTGTTTTATATATTTCACTTGTCTTTTAATCGGATTTTATCGCTATGTGCCAAAATAAAGCTCATTTGAAATAAAATACATTGTCAGAAGATGGTGCATGGAGCAGCAAGCAGGCAGCAGGTATATGTCCCTGAATGTTTTACTCCCCAAGAAAATGTGGACACAAATTGAGAGAAATACAGCATTATTCAGTATCATTTTGAAATAAACATGCTAAAAAATCACAGACTTTACAGAGAGTTCTGAAGTGGCACTCAAAAAATACTCCATTGTTTTAAAGGTGTTCCATGAAAAACTGACCATACTCAGAAATACTAAGGGGTGACTCACCAAAAAGGACCTTTGAAAATGTAGTCAATACTGTGCCTTTTCTATGTACAATTACCCTAGCAAGTGGCAGAGATGCTATTGGTATTAAAGTTACTTAAAATTTCTTCTCCCAACTTCACGTTATCAACCATTTTATCAAAAATTGCTCCTCATCTGAATTTACCTAATCATGCTATATTGAACATTAACTATACCAATATATATCTAATCTCCGTCTTCTGTCAAAATTCACTTCTTCACTGACGCTTAAATGTATCTATTTTTTGTATTAATTAATTTATTTTGAATACATTTAAACTAAGCAAAATATTGTACACCACCCTAGCTATATTGCTAATACTACCTCTAATCTTAATTAACAATGTACAGATGTTTTGCTTTGATTTCTTTTTCAATGTATTAAATTGGAATAAGAAATCGAATTAAATGATTGAATTACTTTCTAGTCCATAACCTTAAATCTACATCTTACCAACAAATATGTCAAAATATATTGAATCTCCCTAAATTATGTTTAAATGAATGTACTGAAATGTCAGATTCTTAACCTAACCCTAATGTCAAGCCTAAAGATATAACCTGAAAAAAAAGACATGCATTTTAAAATTACATAAATTATTTTCTTACTCATCAGTATTACATCGAAATAATTAAATTAAGTCAAAATCATGCTGCAGGCATTATTGTAGCTAAACCTAATCATATTGGTAATTCCAGTCATAAACCATACCAATATCCATTCTTACCACCACCAATTTTACTAAACTGAACTTTAGTTATTCTACTTCCACTAAGTTAATATTTGTTGAATTACTTTTGTTATTTTTGATACATTTTCCCTAAAAGGAATAACAATGCTCATCCTAAGGTGGAAGAGGTGTGGCGCAGCGGCCAGGGTGCCTGACTCCGGACTACAGGGTTCACGGTTCAATCGCCGGCGGCAGGTTAGCCCAGCACCATGTGACTCTGGGCAATTGCTTGCTTAATCTTCCCGAGGGCCCCCAGCACCGGGACACCACTTCGGAGGTAGCTGTGCGCTTTCCAAATACTGGTATATAAACAATTGCAATTATCACCATACGTTATTTTGAATTATATGTGATCACTTTTGTTTTAATATAAGTAACGTGTGTGTGTGTTGTAGTATTATTTTACAACTTAATTTATTTCTATATAATTATGAAAAAAATCTTAAATTATAGTGTAATTTGATGTATTTTTCAAATATGTATATCTGCTGGTTTTTGTTTTTGACATTTGGCATTTGATCATATTAAAATTCATGTTTTGTTTCAGTTTAAAATTATCGTTTTTGTAAATGAAATTGTTTTAAAACTGCAAATATGGTATAATATGTACTTAAGTGTGTTGCAGAAGGTGATGACAAATGAGGAGACATCAAATGAGGACAGTCTTCCACATATAAATGCCTAGGTTGTCTCAGACAATTCATATATCATCTGATAAGTGGAGCTCCTAGGCTGTAGCCCCCCATCAACACTGGGGGTCAATGATTCAGAATTAATCATTACTCAAACATCAACATTAAATATGAAATGCACAATTTTTACTCTTGAGAATAATTTCATTTTAAACACACAAATTGTGTCTTAATATGCAGCTATTTATTCCCTGAACAAATTCTGCCATTTTAGGTTAAAAGGGCAAACAGTCTCATATCACAACCAGTTCTGAATTTGGGCTAATTGGAAGCCTTTAAACATATTAGTCCTTTGGATTGAACTTTAGAATATAATTCTATTGTAAGATTACCCATCCCGGATGCCCAATTCTGGATTCTTTGCCCGTCGTCATTTTAGTGAGGAAGCGGCCTGCTTTGTTTTCCTTTTTTCTACTGGAGCCACACCAGATGCAAGAATTGAAGTGTTTTCTAAGGCTCTGATTAAGAAACATAATTGTGAGTTAAAGGCAGAAGATAATTATCAAACTATTTTGCTGCTCCCCGCACCAACTAAGATAGTTAAAAAATGTGTGGTCTACTGACAATAAGCCTTCTTGAGATGCCAATTTGCTTCTATCTCAGTTAGTTTTCCATTCCATCTGTTAACTGTGAACGACATCACCTTGAATTCTGTATTTGTTGATCCCAGGGCTAGTATCAATGTAGGCACCTCTTGGTCTAAATCTTTCACACCTTTCTATCACCCTTCCATACAGTGGATCAATAAATCTAGATCCACTTTTTGGCAATGGTAGGACTTCACAGGGTGTCCATGTGCTCTTTCTCCTCCTTTGTCGTCAGATAGAGCCAGGCACTTGCATGTCACACTTTTTCCTCTTGACACTCTGTGATATCCTTCTGGTTTCCACAGGGCTCTTTAATTTCTTATATCTAGGAGCTATTCTTAGATCTTTCAGTGTACTATATGTTTAATGCTGATGACACCCAGTTACCCTTGTGTATTATCGACTTCTTTCTGCGTTTCATCATTCTCTTTGTTCCTGTGCTTCTGCCACCCATGCAAGAATGATTGGAAACAAGCTGAAGCTTGAAAATTATTGAGTTGCTGTTGTCAAAGGAGCAACTGAACTCTGTAAGTTCTTCATCCTTCTAACATGCCCCTGTTTTTGGAGCCACCATACTATCCAGGAGGGCCTCATCTTCACTGTTAAGGAGCTTCTACTAGTCTAACTCCTAGATGTTAGGATTATGTAAATTGTTAATACTTTAGATCATGTAGTTGGTCTCTGTCACTCATTTTAATGGCTACATATGCAGCAGTGTATTTCCTTTAAGGCCATGAACCTTGCATATCAAGCCTTTTATGAGCTAGGGTCCAAGGGTATCTTCACCAGACAAATTTAGAATGTCCCCTCCAGTTCTTTGTGATCCAGATCCTTGGTTCTCATGTGATTCACCACTTTAGGTGTTCTAGTTTTGGTATTAGGCCTTTTTCCATCCTCTTCTTTGAACTTCGATCAGTACATCCTTTCCCTTTATGTCGAAACAGAAGCATTCCTTTTTAGCAAAAATACATTTTTTCACCAGACATCAGATTGTCTTTTTATCATGAACAGGTATACAGTTCGGATTTGGGGTCTAAAGAATTTTAATTAAAAGCAGTTGATCGTTGTGTATTGCTACCAAACTGTAAGACAAAAAGAAGCTAGGTGTTGGCAGGATGGGCCACTCTGCGTTAATGAGGGGAAGAAGCTTTCATCTACCACACTTTCACATCACAAAGGCTCTGTCTGGGCACTCTAACAAAGGGGTTGACACTAGTCTATTGAGAACCCAGTCAATCTGGGGCTAGGACATGGAGGCAGGAATTTTCAAGCACCTCTGGGGGTAGAAACCTCCAGAAGCTTCTCCTCTTCAAAGTAGACACCAGGTATAAATATTGGGCTTCAGCCCCCAACTTTTCAGTAAACATCTGGACCTGTGTAAGACTCAAAGGAACGGCTGCTAAGCCACTCTGCTGCAAGATAGATGGCTACTCTGCAGTCCTACTGTGTGGTCATGCTGTCCTGCTGCACTCCTGCCTGAGTGAAGGACTGTACTTGCATCTTGAACCCAGGATCACAAATGTCACCTTGTCAAAACCAATCGTGGGAAACACCTATGGTCAAGGGGCAGTTCAAGTAAAGCCCACTGGGTTATTGGAAAGCACCCGCCCAGAAGATGCCGCCACTTTAAAGCAGAAGGAGCAATTGAACGTGATCATAAATCCAATGGAGGAAAATGTCTCCCAGAGCTCAGCCACAAGTTACTCGTCCTCTTCGATTGAAGGAGTCAGACGTATAATTAAGAAAGGCAGAAATGATGGCGCACCAGGCCCCAACGGAATTCCTCAAGCAGTTTTTAAATATGATATTCCATTTTGGGGCAATCACCTTTCCAACTTATATCAAGAAATAGAGAAACTAAACATCATACCAGTAAACTGGCAAGGTTCGATTTTGACACCTCTATTTAAAGGAGGAGACAGAGCAAATCCGGCGCACTACAGATTGATAGCATTGCTTGACGTAGAGGCCAAATATTATGCCTCCCTGGTACTAGAAGAGCTTAAGGCATGGTCTGACGACCTAAACCTAATTACGGAAAACCAGACGGGCTTCAGACAAGGCCTTGGCACGACGACGAATATTTTAGGTCTCTCGCTAATTACAAACAAGTGTAAGCAGAGGAAATTGCAACTTTACCTCTGCTTCATAGACCTAAAAGCCGCCTTTGACAGCGTTGACCGCGATCTTCTGTGGAAAAAGCTGCGAGCCTGGGGTATCCCTGAAAGGGTTTTAAAAGGCATCCTGTTATTCTACTCTAACACCTGGATAAGGATTAAGATAGGTGACGGGTCCAGACTCTCAAGGAAGCTGACAACCACTAGAGGCTTGAAACAAGGGTGTGTTTTGGTCCCCATCTTTTTAATTTGTTTTTATCTGCTCTCTCTCCAAGGCTGGACTGTATCAATTCCCATCCACCAAAACTTGGTGAACTGAGAATTTCGCATCTCTCATAAGCAGATGATGTGGTATTAATGAGCCAAACAAAGATCGGCCTGCAAAGATGCCTGAATGAAATGTCCGTTTACATTTCAGAAAACAAACTTGAAATAAATTCATCCAAAACAAAAACTATGGTGATTGGAAAAAAACAGTTAAGAAAACAGACAATCTGGCTTAATGGAATTCCACTCGAGGAGGTAAAAAAATACAAATATTTAGGCCTCTATATCGACAACTCAAGAAATCTTACGGAACACAAAAAATATATGTCCCAGAGATCAAGTGCACTAACATTTGCTCTTAGCCTATTAGCTAAAAAGCTGAAGGGCCCCTCTTACAAATCTTTGCTCGCCGTAATGAAGGTAAAAATCCTGCCAACTCTAACATATGCCAGTGCGGCTATCCACGGCGAGGATGGAGAGCTCCTAAACCAACTAATAGCTTCCATATACAAAAAAGTATTCCAGATTCCAAGGTCAGCTTCCCCAGCCCAGGTTCGGCTGGAATTCGGCCTTACAAATGAAGAAGTTGGCAGAATGTATGCGACGGTGAAAAACTGGTACCGCTTTAAGCTAAATGCTGCTACCTCAAAAATTAACGAGGCCATCTGGACTGAACTAAATCAAGACAAATCCTCTCTGTTTTATCAATACCTTTGTAAATCCCTTTCGGCTACATGCACGACAGAAATATGGAATAAAAACTTGCCGTACCAAACGTTTAAACAAGTTGTAAATAAAGCGTCAAAAACTCACTCTCTGCTACTGGACAAAAATATTCTAAGATCAAGGTCGCACGCCTGGATGATGATAAACCACTATAAGTCCCTCGTTCCGGCGGCTTATCTATGTGAAACCTACTTGATTAATATAAAAAAACAACTTATGGCACTGCGTTTTGGATCATTACCATCCCTGGCTGAGCAGCCGGCTTGGCAGCATACAGGCCCTAAAACGTGCCGGCTGTGCAACCATCATAAAGAAGACTTTATTCATATAATGTGCACATGTAAAAAACTGTGGATTGAACAAGTAATCTTTCTAAAGACAAGTTTCAACGAAAGAGGTATTAGATCCTGCAGAGCCGCAATAATGGCGTGCCTAAACCCCTCAGACCCCTCACTGCATAGCAGACTAATCAAATTTCTTAAAGCCTTTAAAAAGCATTGCTAAAAGGGTCTGAAGCTGGGCAAATGAGGTTTAATTTTCTGCATTGAACTTTTAAGAAACAAAATGATTTTATAATTAAATTTTTGTTTTTAACTGCTTACTGTAATTTTGTGCTTTTGCTACTTGTTTTAAATTGTTATGGTTTTAACTAACTAACAATAAACATTACTTTACTTTACTTTACACAGAGGGACTCCAAGAGCTGGTTGGCTGGCCACCTGATCAGAAGCGTTAGGGACAAAACAGGCTTCCTCCATTCTCTAACCAGCACCTGAACTCTGCCAGTTGTGAATCATCCACTCCCAAGTGATGCCATTCAGTCCTGGATTCTTGGAAGTGGGCCAAAAGGTGCTCTACCAGCCCCAACTGTGGTCCCAGCAGAACCAATGTATCAGAGCACCAGCGCAGTGGATCGCCGATCTGAAACTCAGCATTGGAGCCAAACTCTGCATCGGCCTGCTGCATGGTTCATCCCTGGGGCAGGACTTCAAACAACCCCCTGCAGCCGTCCAGGAACCACCGCTATGTGACGCATCCTCGACACAGGCCTCTGCATCACAAGCCCCTCATCTATGGCATCCCCGGTGATAAAGTAGGACTCTGCATTGCAAAACAGAGAGCTTCTTCGAAACCTGCTGGTGCACGACACATCTCTACACAGGACTTTGTATCTCAAGCCCCTCATCGACTGCATCCTAGACAATGATACAGGATCTCGCATCGCAGCTTTGCCGCTTCTAGGAATCACCGCTGCACGTCACATCCTTGATCCGGAGTAACAACCAGGATTTGAGGAATTCATGTTCAGCGGGCGTAACTGGGTCACTGTAGCTAGCCCATGCACCACTGTAGTCAGCCGGAACCTGTGACTTTGACCCCTTTCAGCGTGACCAGATATCTGCATTTGGCACTTTATGCTTTTTGGCTTTATTTTCACTTATATCTTAACAATCACATATCTCCCGTTTTACTGATTGGATTTTTGTCGTTTTTGTCTAAAATTATTTATTAAATTTTTCTCTATATTTCCAAAGATGTGTGGGATTTTTCTTGTGTTCTGTTTTACTATTTTACTGTTTGAAGTGTTGCATAAACACTTTACACATTCCATCTAAGTTAAACCTGACTGCTTTGTGCCAGCCTACCAGAGGGTTGAGCACAAGTTAATTTGAGGGGTTGCTAATGGCTCCACCCTGACAAGCATTGTAGTTGCTGCTTGAGTAGTGTTTCACCCCTTGAACCAGTAACCCAGTTTCTTACACCCAGGACTATGATAAGCTAAGGATTAGCAGCATGTGCCAGCGTTGTTCACCTCTATTCTACTCTCACTGTTATGTCAAAGATTATCTTCTGAATTGATTCATGTTCAAAGCTCAATGAAAATCATTTTAAGTCCTCTCTTGGTTGATGCCTCTGAGCATCAAAACACTATGGTGCCGATTCCGATCCTGGAAAAACCGGGTACGAACCGTCGAACGGAGAGTTTTCTCCGTCTGACTCGTACCCGGGAAAAACACCTTACAAACCCGCAAGTACGATTCGTACAGAAGCACCATTTCCGTACGAATCGTAAAAAACACCAACCGGCAAAAAAACACATACAAATCGAATCCGGGACACCGTGTACGCGACATTCGCAGGCAGCGTTTTACGGATCAGCAAGTATGATTCGTACCCACAGCACTTCGCACGGCAACATTTTTACGGGACCCAAAAAGTGGCGGAAAAGCTAAGTACGCCGCAATGCACGATGAAAAGGGTGCGCGGTACGCACTGTACCCCCATCCCTACACGTCCGCACCGTACCCCAGCATCCCCCCATGTCCGCACCGTACCCCCAGCCCCCCCATGTCCGCAACGTACCCCCAGCCCCCCCCCATGTCCGTGCCGTACCCCCACCCCCCGTACGGTAGGTACGGAGCGTACCCCCACCCCCATAGGGTAGGTACAGAGCGTACCCCCACCCCCGTAGGGTAGGTACGGAGCGTACCCCCGTATGTACGGTGCGTACCACCACCCCCCTGTATGTACGGTGCGTACCACCACCCCCGTATGTATGGGGCGTACCCCCCGTATGTACGGTGCGTAGCACCACCCCCGTATGTACGGGCATACCCCCCGTATGTACGGTGCGTACCACCACCCCCCGTAGGGTCGGTACGGAGCGTACCCCCACCCCCGGTAGGGTAGGTACGGAGCATACCCCCACCCCCGGTAGGGTAGGTACGGAGCGTACCCCCACCCCATAGGGTAGGTACGGAGCGTACCCCCACCCCCGTAGGTACGGGGCGTTCCCCCCGTATGTACGGTGCATACCACCCCCCCGTATGTACGGTGTGTACCACCACCCCCCGTATGTAAGGGGCGTACCCCCCTGTATGTACTGTGCGTACCACCACCCCCCGTATGTACAGTGCATACCACCACCCCCCGTATGTACAGTGCGTACCACCACCACCCCTGTATGTACGGGGCGTACCCCCCGTATGTATGGTGCGTACCACCACCCCCCCGTATGTGCGGTGCGTACCACCACCCCCCGTATGTACGGTGCGTACGCCCCGTATGTACGGTGCGTACCACCACCCCCCGTATGTACGGTGCGTACCACCACCCCCCCCGTATGTACGGGGCATACCCCCGTATGTATGGTGCGTACCCCCAGCGCTACGGGACGGATCGTACTTGCGTGTTGGACTTCAGTTTCCCGATTCGTACGTAAAACTGTCCAGGGACGAGTCGGACACTTTTTCCGACCCGAGGACGTGTTGGGGAATTTTCCCAATGCGATTCGTATGGATTTTTTAACATACGGATCGTACTTGCCAGTTTGTACGGGACTTGTACGATTCGTACGTAAAAAAATCCGGATACGATGCGTGCGGGGAATATTTTTAACGGATCGGAATCGGCACCTATATATATCAACAACTGTAAGAGGCTGACAGATATAACACTACATTACTTTTGTATGTCAACCTTTACTGTATAAACATACAAATGAAAACATTGTCATCTATTTCTATCTTTTTCTATTACTTTCATATTTAATTTTTTTTAAACATTTATATCTTTAAATTCATAATATAAACACCATAGTGGTGGTTACAGATAATTACAATGAAAATGGTTAACATTATAGTAATATGCATCAAACACTTATGATAATCTAACTAGAAGTAGAGAGGATATGGACACCAAGAGAGGCCATATATGCTTCCTCTGAAGGGTAAGGAAAATGTTGCATATAATGAACAGTCAGCGGCTCCGAGTCCATATTGTGATTCTCTCAATGTCTAAACCGATAAATCATAATCAGTGGGTCATGAGACAATGCACATATTGGTTACACTTTTTGGCATTTTCATGGACCATCAAAACCATTCAATTTGGTCACGGGTTACCATGCTGTGAGAGTCCATTATATACAACATAATCCACATGTTCTCCCTCAGCCCTCAGAAACATGCAAGAGGCTTGTAAGAAAGGGATACTGTAGTGGTCCAGCCCCACGTGTGTAGGAGGTACAAGTACTGAACCATTTTTTAATGAAGAGAGTTATCTTCAAAGTAATAGTTTGCTGCATGCAGTTGACACCAGTGGTCGAGCATATGAAGTTAAGGATGGTTGTGTAATGGAAAAGGAGAAAATGGTTCCAAGAAATGAGGAAGAAGTGTTAGCTGATGAGGTTATGGGGAGACGTCCTAAAGCCCCAGTGTACACTTGGAATTGTAGTAGTATTTGTACTGTACGACAGGAATCTATTGATAAATTTCGTGACTTTCTAAGAGAATATAGTAAAAAAAGTGTTAAACAGAAGATTAAAGTGCTTCAAAGACTAGATCCATGCAGAGTGAGAGAGAATACTGGTTTGCAAGGACATTCTCTGGCTTTTCTTTCTAGGAAAGTTTGTCAAAGTGTTTTTCACCATTTTAGGATGCTGGCAGTTCATCATACTGAAATGAGAAAGTTTGTGAGAAGATTGTATTTTGCTAAAAGTCCAGCACTAAAGTTACATGAGTTGAATAGTGCTCTGTTCCGTGGATCTGTAACAGATGTGAAGAAGGTTTGTGAGGATATTGAGTTTTGTTACTTTGGTCCAGAGCAAGAAAGTGCAGGAAATGACACAGTTATTGAAGAAAATGTGGAAGAGAATGTAGAACCCACTGTTAGTAAAACATTTGAAGATCAAATGACAAAATTTACTATCATCTCTAATGAAAGACCAAATATTACTTGTCATTATAAAACTCAAACAAGGAATGTTGATCTCTATAAAAAAAGTGAAAAAGAAAATAATTCTAAGTGGAAGGATTTTGCTACATATTTATTTCTGGAAAATTGTTTTGATTTGGGTGAAGATCAGCGTATTTGTAAATACTGTTATAACAAGTTAGAAGAAAATAAAATGCCTGCTAGAGCTGTACATAATAATTTAGAATTGGTTGATATTCCTGCAGAACTTGGTGATTTAAATACGTATGAGTCTATACTCATTCAATGTGTCCATCCGTTTCAGACTATAGTTCGTATGGAGCCCAAAACAGGCAAGTTACCTCCTTCAGATTTACAAAGAGGTTTAAAAGGAAGAGTTGTCTATTTGCCATTAGATTTGAAAAAAAATATTGAAACAATTGATGCAGATAGTTTGGAAACTGAACCATTAGTTATTCTGGTTAATGGTGTACCTACAAAGAATAAGAAAATTTGGCAGGAGCTGGTGGATGTACGAAAAGTACAAAGAGCAAATTTATATTTGAAAAGAAATAATAAATGGTATGAATCAATTTATATGGATGAAGATGAAGAAGATTTACTAGCAGACACAGGAATACCAACTGGGCAAATTGAAAAAGTGGATAAGTCAAAAGAAGAAGAAATTTATGAACATTTCAGCATACATCCTCTTCATTCCAAAGAAGTTATGGGAAACACTATTGATCTTTTTCAGATGAAAAAAGCAAAAGGAACTCCCGTGAGTGTATGGGAGGAGAGCTTGGAAGCTCGGTGTTTTCCCCAGCTGTTTCCTACAGGAAAAGGTGGACGATATGATGAACGTCCAGTACAGATTCCTGCTTCTGAGTATCGGACTACAAGATTATATGCAGAAGATCCAAGATTTCGTCAAAGTATTACTTATTTGTTCCATCTTTTATTTGAAAGTGACTTATCAGCACTATCTTATGCAGTAAATCACATTTTGAAAACTGGAGTACATCTACATAATGTGTCTGCAAAGGATTTTCTGAACAAAGTGCAACAGCGAGATGATCATTTGGAATCTCAATTGATTAATCTAATGGCTTGTCAGCGTGGGACTAATGAATATTGGTACCGACGCCATGGAGAATTGAAATGTATGTTACGGAATTTAGGAACTCCTACATGGTTCCTTACCCTAAGCTGTGCAGAGTACGCTTGGGATGATTTACTGGATTTTCTTCGAGAGGCAAATTCAAATATTGAAAACATCCAATACAAGACAGCAGGAGAGTTGTGCTCATTGGATCCGGTTAATGTTTGCAGATATTTCAATCATAGATTTGAGGCTATGATGTCCTTCATCTGCAATAAAAAAAATCCACCTCTTGGAGAAGTTGTGGATTTCTTTTGGAGAAAAGAGTACCAAGCAAGAGGTGCTCCTCATATTCATATGCTGTTGTGGATCAAGGATGCCCCAAAATTTGGAACAGATTCTGATGATGCAGTTTTATCTTTCATTGAAGAATATGCAACATGTGCTATACCTAAAAGCACAGAAGAAAAAAACTTAAAAGAGAAAGTTTTACGTTTCCAAAGTCATCGGTGTGGAAAATACTGTCGACGAAAGTACAAGAGTAAAGATAAATTCTACACAAAATGTCGATTTGGATTTCCACGACCTGTTCTTTCAAAAGGAAGAGTAAACAGTTTTATGTCAGCTGTGCGACATACTATTACAAGAAAATCGCCTAAAAATACCTACAACCTAAGAAGAAAAGAAGAGTCAAAATATATAAATGACTACAACCCAGTCATTTTATCCATGTGGAATGCTAACATGGATATTCAGTATGTAGCTGACAATTCTATTGCTGTTGCTCGGTATGTCACATCTTACATCACTAAGGGGCACATGCATCAACCAAACGAATACCGATTCCTTAATTGCGAAAAATAAGGAATCGCCATTAAGGAATCGGTATTTGGCATGCATCAACAGATTCGGTAAAATATTGCGATTCCTTAAAAATCGCTAAAATCACCGATTTCTCAATTGCGGGGCATGCAAACTCCCATTAGCAAAATGCGAGTTCGGTAATACCGAAGTAGCTAATAGCGAGTTCGGTAGTACCGAGTTAGCTATTAGCGAATCGGTAATAGCGAAATCGCTAATGACCGCGTCGCTCCGGGAACGTGCAGATGACATCACCAACCAGGAAATACTGCAGCCCCACCCACATAGCCTCGACAGAGGAGCAAACAGGAGCTGTGAAGGAAGACTGCCTGTGCAGAGTGAAGCCACACAGACTCTGCAAATCGCCAGACACATACATCACGGCGCAGGAAGTGCCATCCAGCGCTGAGTCAGCACGCAAGCGCAAGCGCAAATTCTCGGACAGGGAGCTGGAGTACCTTATCGAGGGAGTCTCCAGCAAACACGACCGCCTCTTCGGCAAGCTGTCCCTCAAGGTGCCTGAGCAGGAGAAGCGGCGCATATGGCTGCGCATCCGTGAGAGGGTGAATGCAGTTGGTGTCACGCCCCGCAGCATCGACGACCTCAAGAAAAGGTGGTACGACCTGCGGAAGCGTGCCAAGGAGAGGATTGCGGAGAGGCTCCGGGAGGCGACCAGGACTGGAGGCGGCCCCTCTACAGCACCATCCAACACTGCCCTGGAGGACCTGGTGGAAGGGACGATAGAGCGGGAAGCCGTCGTGGGGGTGACCCAGATGGACACGTCCGGCGCAGCCACAAGTGCCCAAGGTAAGATGCATGCCTGTGCCCACACCCAGCATAGCGTAAATCCATATCCATGCCCCCAGCCCGATTTCAGTGTGTCTGCAGCTCTGGCACACACAGCTTTACACATGACACTAGTGCATCATGGGAGTCGTAGTCTAGTCAGCTCAGTGTGCATGTACAGGCGTAAATCCAATGACCATACACCACATCAGTTGAACATGGATGGAGACTGTTTATTTAGTGGACCACAGAGGGACATGTATGTGTACAACACTATGTAGGTGTAACTATCCCACTAACCATGCACTGTTTCACACACAGATGCATCACCTGGGGATTCGGACGACAGCGGCCAGCTGATAATCTCTGAAACACCCGTCGATTCCGACCAGGAGACAGCGCAGGATGCGCATGCATCACCTACACCTGCCACCCCAACAGCACCAGCGCCACCAGCAATGGCACCAGCACCAGCGCCACCAGATACGGCACCAGCCAAACATGTTGCAGCCACAACAGCCACTAAAGCGCAGAGGCGCAGGTCCCAAGTTGTGCCCTTGCAGGAGATGGAAACACCCTCCACGCAATTGGCACCCAGTCAGCGCACCATCACACCACCTGATGCACCACCTGGAGGCGCAAGACGCGCACGGCGGTGCAGGGCTCGTCGAAGTTCCGTCTCCTCAGCCGACCAGGATGTCCCAGCAACTTCTGCAATCGAGGAGAGGATGCTGCGTGCACAGCGCCTGCAGGGACGACACGTGGCAAACATTAGCTGCAATATAGTGTGCCTTGCTAGGGAGATGCGCGCCATGACTGCGGCAGTTACGGACATGAGCACGGCGGTTAGGGACATGACCACTGTGGTGGCAGAGGGCAATGCTCAGCTCAGGGAAGACGTCCATGAGCTCACCCGTGCCATGAGGGAGGGCCATGAGTGCCAGAAGAGGAGGCACCAGCAGCAATTGGTGATTTCCGCCGCCACTACAAAGGCAATCACACGGCACAGCAACAGCACCGCAGTGTTGGCACGTCGCTCTGTGTCCCTGCAGGTGGACCTTGGCCACTTCTGCGGGGATGTAGCAAAGTCACTAGGACTGATCACCACTGCTGTGGAACACCTTCAGAGCAGCACATGCAGTGCTGCTGCTTTGGGAGGGGATGACGCCAGTGAGGCTGCCTCCAGTGTCAGCAGCGTGTCACTGGCAGAGACCAGCACCAGGCGCCGCAGTTTGCGTGCCTCCACGGGGACAGGCCGTGGTGAGGCATTGGATACACCTGAGCGTAGGCTTGGGGTACGTGGCAAGCGCCACTAGTATCATACACAGACATACCGGACCATGGTGGGGCAACCATGGACCTACCCTTCCTGAGACTGTACAGGTGTGACTTTTCTGCACAGTTGTTGTTACTTGTTTCCTGTGGTGCATTATTTCCATAGCTTGTTCATTTGCACATACCACAGTGCTACTGTGCATTAAACAGTTTCACACAAAACAGACTTGTAACGTTTCATTCTCACCTGATTCAGAAATGATGTTGCATGATGTATGTCCACCTCCTGTGGCCCTCTGCTGTGTGAGGGACGTGTGCCTGTCGGTGTTGGGCGGGTGGTTGGTCATCCCGTTAGTGGTCATTCCTGTCAACCTCTATGGGTATCCCCCTTCTGGTCGCAATGTTGTGCAGCATTGCACATACAGCAATTATCCGGCAGCAGGTTTCAGGTTTGTATAGCAAGGCGCCTCCAGTCTTATGTAGGATTCCAAAGCGACTATTCAGGATCCCAAATGTCCTCTGGATGACATTCCTGGTGCTAATGTGTGCAGCGTTGTAGCGTTGTTCCTGTGGAGTTGCTGGATTGATGTATGGGGTGAGTATATATTCACGCAGGGCGTAAGCACTGTCACCTAGAAGATAGAAGCTAAGACTTAGCATTGGTGATGTCCATACATGTGTGGTGTTGTTGTGTGTAAGCGTAATTTGTACGTACCAAGCAGGAGTCCCTCTCCAAATTCTCCATTGGTTAGACGCCTGTGGATTCCACTGTTGCGGAATATGTACTCATTTGCAGCGGGCGGACATATGGGGATATGCGTACAGTCGATGTATCCAATTACATGGGGGAATTGCGCCACCTGGTAGAATGCCTGTTTGTTGCGCTCCGACTGCTGTGGGGTTGTGGGGAAGCTGATGTGGGTGTGTAGCATTGTCAGCATGGCATCTAGGAATTTGCTGAAGAAGCGTGAGAGTGCGCTTTGCGATACGCCTCCGGCTACCGCAATGACCCCCTGGAATCTCCCTGAGGCTAGTAGGTGCAGGCTGCATAGGACCTGAACGTGCGCTGTGATTGCATTGGTCCGGTGTGTCTGGTGCTGCAGTAATGGTTCCAGGTCTGCGATGAGGCACCTGATCATGGCATGATTGAGTCGATACTTCTCGTACACCTCGTCCTCATTCTGCACGAGCAGGGTGATGCGCAGTCTGAAGACTCTCTCCTGGACCCTTCTCCTGCGCTGTCCTTCAGCATTGATACGCATCCTCCTTGCAAGCACGTAGAGGGCAGCCATTTAGTGGGAGCCAACAGGGTCTCCTGGGCCACATTTAAGGGTTTTGTGATTGCCTCAATCATTTGCACATGTTGAAATTGTTTTTTTTTTTTAACTTTACCTCCAGGTTTTGATTCCCCTTATTTAGCTCTTGCAAAATAGCGATTTTTGGGATTTTCGTTATTAGCGACTGTTGTTGCATTGGGGTGGGATTCGTTATTTGCTATTGGCACTTTCCGGGAGCTAATAGTGATTTCGGTAACTGCTAAAGCGGTATTTAGCGATTCGGTAATTTTTCATTTTGGTTATTAGCGATTCGGTATTTTGGCTGATTTATTTTAGCGATTCGTTATTTGCTCACGTTTTGGGTTCATGCATTTGAAGTGGGTATTTTTAACTCGCTACCGGGAGCTATTAGCGAATCGGTATTTTACCGACTGTATTATGGCTTGATGCATGAGGCTGTATATCTGAGAAAACGGAATTGAAAGAAATGTGGGACGAGATTTCTCACGAGAAGACTGTCACTAAAAAGTGATACAGTTTCAGTTTAAAGATGTTATCGCATCGAGAAATTGGCTCTTACGAATGCTCAGATAGGTTATCATCTGCAAGTCTGTACTCCAAATCCAGAAGAATAATTTGGGTAAGTTTAGGCCTTGCAGGAATGCGAAATCGGGTACTGAAATCTATTCGAGAAATTGAATATTTAGCAGAGTACGAACCTGAAAGTACAGACATTTTAAGAACAAACATGTTGGACACATATTACCCAAAGAGAAATCATCTTGAGAACATGTGTCTCTATGAAGTGCTGCAGAACTACATTTATAAACGGAATGCCACAGAAGACATCAACAATGGAAAATATAAAGTCATTGGTGAGCAAGGATGTTTGGTAAAACAAACAAAAGGAAGTTTGATTAATCACAGAAAGCTGAGTTGCGACACTACTGACAAGAAGGAATTTTACCACTTAGCACTTTTACAGTTGTTTAAACCATGGCGCTCAGAGGATGAATTACTTGGACATTTTCAAAGCTATGAAGATTCCTTTAATGCATGCAAAGATACCATAGAATGCAGTACTTTCACAACTTATGTACAAATGTTAAATGAAGAAATTGAACAAGAAGCAACAATTGCAGCTGAAGTAGCAAGAGACAGTTCTCAAGACAGTCAAAGTTCTGGGATACTCAGTCAAGATCCCCTAGGACAACCAATCGTAGAAAATGAAGCTGCAATAGCCATGACTGAAGTGGAAACAGCTATGAATCAAGCTCAGGAAGATTTAAAAAACTTACCAAATTTGGAACAGCAACTGAATGATAAACAACAACAAATTTATGAGGAAGTCACAAAACAAATTGATCATGTATTACTACATGAAAATAAAGAGTGCTCATGCACATCATTTGAACCAATCAGAATGTATGTGAGTTGACAAGCTGGAACTGGAAAAAGTTTCTTGATTAAAGTAATTAGAAGCTACCTACAGAAAAAAACTGATTCAACTTTGTCTTGTGTTGTTACTGCTCCAACTGGGTTAGCAGCATATAACATAAAAGGAATAACCCTCCATCGTTTGCTAATGTTACCAGTAGAGCATGAGAACAAAATACAATACCACAAGCTAACAGGGAAAGCATGTTTTGAAGTTTCAAGAGTATTTAAAAAAATGAAAGTTCTCATTATTGATGAGGTAAGCATGGTATCAAACTTAATGCTTGCCTTTGTGCATTTAAGAATGCAGCAAATTCTAAAGACAAACTATGATGTGCTATTTGGAGGAAAACATGTTATAGTTTTTGGGGATCTACTGCTGCTCACACCAGTTAAAGGACAACCAGTATTTCATACTCTTACACATGAAGACACGAAAAAGTCGTTAGGAAGTATAGATAATGTGAATATTTGGCCATACTTTCAGTACAAAGAACTCATTACCAATATGCAGCAAGCAAATGATGATGATTATGCAAGTATTCTCAAAGATATCAGAATTGGACTACTCACAGAACATGGAAGAAAAGCTTTACAGAGTCGATTGCTATGTAATTTGTTTCCAACAGAACAAATAGTTCCAGAGAAAATATACAAGAAAATTGCTGGAAAAAATACTGTAATCTGCTTAATGCCAACACTACATGAATGCTCTATATTCAATCAAGAACTTTTGAAATTGGAAAATGAAGAGATTGTAAAACTGGAAGCTGTGGATAAAATAAAACATGAAGGAATAACTATTATATTGACAAGCAAATTGACAACTAAATGGGATTCTCTAGAGAAAAACATATCAAAAACAGCTGGTTTAGAAAAGAATCTTTATGTATGTATGAACTGTCGAGTAATTTTAAGACATAATTTGGATGTAGAAAAAGGTTTAGTGAATGGAGCTATGGGTAAAGTTGTGGGTTTTGTTAATTACCAGAAAAAAGATGGAATTGAATTTTTAAAAATAAAATTTGATCAGATTGAAGAGGTTAAAGACATTAGTCGTTGTTCAGTTCGTTTCTTGCTTGTGAAAGACTTATATGTACGTAGGAAGCAGTTTCTGTTTTCTCTAGCATATGCTGTAACTATTCACAAATCTCAAGGATTAACTGTAGATAGTGCTTTTGTAAACATTGGATCTAGTGTGTTTAAAGAAGGTATGGCATATGTTGCTTTGTCACGCGTGAAAAAAATATCTGGTTTATTCATGATAGACTTTGATGAGTCAAAAGTTAGTGCTGATGCAAACTGTGTAAAGGAATATATTAGATTAAGAAGAAGCTATGCTCCTCATTTAGGTCAGTATCCTGTGTTTGAAAAACTTGTTGTTTGTTGGAAAAGGAGAATTGAGAATATCTGTAATGAGGATGTACAGAAGAGAAAACAAAAGAAGAGTGATGTGATTGCAAGCAAAAAGAAAAAGGACAATGCTGAAGAGGTTGTTGGTTGTCATTTTGAAAATAGCTCTGGTGTCAACTGCTACGCTAATGTAGTGCTGAATGTTGTATTTTATCTTGAAAGTTTGCAAGAGCAGATAATGCTAAATCATGAAAAAAGATTCTGTTCTCTGCTGAGTTTTCTTTATGAGAAGCTGAGTAATGATAAAACTAAAATAGAAAGTGCTTCTGATGTTAGAAATCTTTTAGATGTATGTTCAGGGTGTACACAGTTTACTCAAAATGTCCAGCAAGATGCACAGGAATTCTTAATGTATATGCTTATGGTACTGGAAGATGAAGGGGTAGAAATAGAAAATATGTTTGGTCTCTCTTATAAATGGGAACATAGTTGTGAAAACTGTTTGAACACATGCAGCTCTAATGTTGATTCTGAAAGGTTCATATATTTAACATTACCAGAGAGTAAATCAGTGACTTTTAGTAAATTAGTTAAAGATGCAAATCACAACATGGAATGTTCTCAATGTAAATCAGAAATGTTATCAACGTTATTTTTAAAGAAATATGGACAGTATGTAATTTTAATGATGCAACGTTGTAGAGCTGATGGAACAAAATTGGACTTTAATAAAGAAGTTTACAGGAAATCAATTATCAATATCAGGAAAAACTTTTGTTGCAGTTGCAATAATTTTCCATGATGGACCTTCTATAACTTCTGGTCATTACACAGTTTATCTAAAATGTGAAAAAGGCTGGACACTGTTTAATGATTCACAATTGATTTTCAAGCAACGTTTGCCTGCAGAACTACCAAATTCCTACTTAATTTTTCTAAAACCCAAATTTTAGATATAAATTGCAGAATCTGAAGAAACCATTATTTCGATTTTATAGGATTACCATTGGATATTTCACCAAAAAAGAATTTAAAAATTACCATTTGGCCTCATGGAAAGGTAACTGTTTCTATTGTGGACTTCTTTGACAGATATTATTTTGGTGTATGAGCTTAAGCAACAAAATTTACAGACGTCATTTATTGCAAATAGTTATTGTTCTTATATGATATTTTTAATATATATGTTACATTTCTATCAAGGTATGTTTTACTGAGTAGAGATTCAGGGCTTTTTTAAAAAAATCTTTCAGATTGTTAAGTTTTTTTGCCCGCTGTTAAGTGATGAATGCAATTGATTTCACAATTTGCAGTGAAATTCAATATAGTCTGAAAACAGAAAAGAAAGGGCAAAAAATTACTTTGTTAAGTATAAAAATACGTGTACTGTATTCTAAAATGTATTGTTAAATATTACTACTTTTTTCTTTTTTTTCAGACGAGAAAGAAAATTTAGGAAATGTAATCCTTTTTTCTAGCAATTAAAAAATAAACATTTATTTATAATTAAGTTATTTTGTTGGTCAGGTAAGTTTGAAATATCTGTATTTCTCACCCCTTCACTTTCATGCTCCCTTTTCTTCACTTCTCCTCACTCTGCTTTTCTCATTCCCCTTCTCTCTCTCTTCTTCCTTTACTGCTCTTTCGTAACCCCCTCACTCCTTCTATACTATTCCCCTAGGTTTACTGCCTCCATCACTACTTTTTCAACCATGTATCTCTCCCTGTCTCCATGTGTCTCAGTCATTCTAACTGCCTTACTCCTTCTCAGTTCCTTGCTCTCTGTCTCTGTTTCTGTCTCTCTCCCTTTGTCTCTCTTACCCTTAATTTGCTTAACATCTCTGGGGAAAATTAACAAGGCCCCTGCGCCACCACTATGTCACTTTTCATAACGTACTGGTGGCGCAGGGAGCTCCTCCATATTTACAAGGAGAGGAAAACCCACCCTGCGTGACTTTTCCTTTCCACATAAATACAGCCACTTCACACACAGCACTGTGCATTGAAGGGGCGTTCCATGGGTGTTGTTGTGGGTGTTCCCACGCAACACTCAAAGAACTAGACACATCTCCAGGTTTAAGGGAAATCGTAACTCTAGAGATGCGTGTGAATCCTACGGTGCGTGCACCGTGCGCACACGGTGCGCGCACGGCGGGGAAAAAAACAATAAGAATAGAATAAAAAAAAACATATCAGTGTTTAGATGTTAGGTGGCTCTAAAAAGAGCCGTTGTGTTAATAGAGGGACAGAGGAAAAAAAAGACATGGCAAAATGTATAGGGTGTCACACGTGTGTTGCTGTATCTTCCTCTCTATTAGCGGAATGCTGGTGTCCGCATAACAGATCAGAGGATTACACAAGTTACACCGCATATGCACCCTCTCAAACAGAGGGTGTATATCCAGAGGAACCGAAGAAGGTGAAGCTGCCACAGCAGATGAAGTGCTCTGCTGAGCTGCCGATGATGTACTCGGCTGAGCTGCTGCGGATGTGCTCGGCTGAGCTGCTGGAGGGTTTTCTCTAGCAGCTCGAGCATAAGCCACAGGATGTACATCTCTAACGTGCCTGATCATAGTGAAGATACTAAAAGAGTACTTCTTTTTAGGATCTCCTCTTGATAGGACACGATCACAAAGAGTGCAGGTGACTTTGGGAGCATTCATTTTCTTCTGCCCCTGTGGAAATGTAAAAATTTGCCATATAAAAGAATCTTTCTGTTTCCTCTGTCTCTGTCTCACAAGAGTCTCCTGCTCACTCCCAGAAGATGACTGCTGCTCTGCGATTCTGAAGTACTGAAGTACTAGAAAAGCTGCTCAGCTCCTTCTCCCAGGGAATCAGAAGTAATAATGAGGAGAATGGGTGTGGTGTTGGAAGTTTCTGGAACTGAAACTACTATAAACCAATGAAAAGTGTTGTTTCTTGATCACATGACTTACCGTGCGCGCACAGGACGCTTACGGTGCGCGCACGGTACAAGCACGCATGTGCGTACGTAGGACGCTTGCATGCGCGTACGAAGCACTCGCGTACGGAGCAAGCGCACAAGCGCGAAAGGAGCACGTGTGCATGCGCGTACGGAGCACGTGCGTACGCATCACGCACGAAGTACGTATGCGCATGTAAATCACGTACGCATGCGCACACGGAGCACGTATGCATGCAAGCCACATGCGCGCACCGTGCGCGTACCAAACCGTACGCGCACGGTACGCGTACGGTGCGCGCACGGTCAAAAACCCTTAAAAAATAAAAGGTGAGCCATTCCATATTGCAGGATACAGTAAATCTCTAATTATATACATAGGTAGCATATTGTAAAATAAGTAAATAAAAAATATAATAATACATTCATAAATTAGCATTTAAAAAACCTTTGAAATTCACTGAAAACACCATAGGTTTCACACACGTTATAGTTAGGAATTAGCATTTAAAAACCTTGCAATTTCACTGAAAAAACCATAGGTTTCACACACGTTATAGTTAGCTGGACATTTCACTCATACAAAACCAATAAAATTCCCCCGTTGTAGTTAGTTCAGCTAACTATAACTCGCGCGCCCGCAATCCACTGCTGATGACGTCACATATTACATCACTCATGACATGGTCAGTGACATCACTCATGACATCACTGATGACATCTCAAATGACATCACTCATGACATCACTGATGACATCATCCATGTGATAAATTAGTGCATCTTCTCACACCCTAATATAACCTTTGATACACTGACTCAAAATAACATAACATAACATAACATCATATGCATTTATACACCTATATAGACACTCACACACCGCCAATCATCCATTGAGGTACTGACACACCTAGTCAGTCGTACAAGTAATTAAACACAGTCCAATTTACTCACCTATACAGTTAAACACACTCAAGTTCACTTACTCATAAAAATAGTAACACATTCTTACACTCTTATAGAATCATTGATACAAGCACACAATCATCCATACAGTCACTGTCACAATCACACACTCTCACATCTACCCACTTATATACTCTTACACGCATATATACTGCCTTTCACATATGTAGTTACTCACAAATGTACCACTGAGATATACATTCAATCCCTAACACACCTATACATACACTCAATCAAACATACAGTCCATCACAGATGCACTCTTAAAACCATGCACCCATAGAATCACCCACTCACACATCTATGCATAGAGTCACACACACCCTACCCACACAAACACTCAGGAACCCATACAGATACTCAGACAAGCAATCAATAACTCATATAGACACTCATATAGCTATTCACAAAACCATGCAGCCACTTATACACCAACATACAGACACAAACAGACATTTACACAGTTTAGTCAGTAGTCTGCAGTAAGATACATTTAATGACTCACTTATAGAGTCAGTTACGCACCACAGAAAATCATCCATTTACACACTTGTACACCCACTTATTCTTCAACAGGCCTTTCCCTTTATAGTGGATTGGTGTGGCTCACTGGTTAGAGGCGGCAGACCCGTAAGCAGAAGTCGGCCCGGGATCACGGTTCGATTCCTGACGCGGCAGGGTCTTGGGCCAAGATCAGCGGACTCGATAATTCTCTCGGTGCCTTCTCTAATCATGGATCCCACTCAGCAACTCTGGGCAATAGCTTGCTTAATCTCCACTTACGGCCCCATTAGCGCCGGGGATGCTTGTCTTCACCTTGGAGATTCCCAGTAGGGATCATCTCACAGGGAAAGCCAGGATGGGTTCCCCAGTTGCGCTCAGCGCCGGGACACTCTTGAGTAACTGTGCGCTTTACAAATGCAATATAACATAACATAACATATATTAAACATATTAAAATTGTTCAGAAACACATACTCAATAGATGATGTCATGAGTGATGTCATGAGTGATGTAATTTGAGATGTCATCAGTGATGTCATGAGTGTTGTCACTGACCATGTCATGAGTGATAATATGTGACGTCGTCAGCAGTGGATTGCGGGCGCGCGAGTTATAGTTAGCTGAACTAACTATAACGGGGGATTTTCATTTGTTTTGTACGAGTGAAATGTCCAGCTAACTATAACGTGTGTGAAACCTATGTTTTTTTTCAGTGAATATATATATATATATATATATATATATATATATATATATATATATATATATCATACTGGCGGTCGCCAATAGGTAGTTATAGTTAGGACCAAGTTTCCATAGGAAGAGCATTTTTTGTTTTGCTTATAACTTTGGCGTTGTTTGATGAATCTTCATGAAATTTCCCAAAATAATTCTTTGTTCATATCAGCTGCTATGTTGAAGGTTTGGGGGTGATTCGTCAAGGGGGGGAGAAAAAATGGGGTCCCAAAACGTGTTTTTTCCATGCAATTTCCATAGGAAACTTTAGACAAGGCTACAGGTCGAATGGGTGAACGGAATTACCCCAAATTTGGCAGGGAGAAGGGTCTTGGTCTAGAAAGCACGCTTTTGTTTATTTGGTGTGAATCCGTTCAGTAGTTTTGGAGAAATATAGAAATTGACAGATATCGATATTTGGCAATTCTGCCATCTAATTGGCTGAGGCATTACAAGCACGAGCTTGCTGGTTATTGGCTGCGAACGGTTGCAACTAGGAAGTGTTGGCAGTCATGTTGTGATTCAGTTGAAGCAAGTAAGGGGAAAAAAGGGTGAAAAAAGTAGGAAAGATGAGGGTAGGAGCGCTGTGAGCTCTGTGGGGTGGTTAGGGTGTGCTATACAGGGAGTGTGAAGCGAAGTATTCACCCTTACCGGTGCTGTTTTGCCCAGAGTGAGATGGTGCTGAGGTGAGGTGCCGGTACACTCGGAGATGAAACCGTGAGCTGATTGCTGTAAACTGATGTGCTCTGGGCCCTGTAGCATACTGGCCGCTGCAGTATAGCTGTGCAAGTGGTGTTAGTGTGCGTTCAGACTATATCGCTGTGAGCTCTGTGGGGTGGTTAGGGTGTGCTATACAGGGAGTGTGAAGCGAAGTATTCACCCCTACTGGTTTGAAAGTGCTGTTTTGCCCAGAGTGAGATGGTGCTGAAGTGAGGTGCCGTACACTCAGGGATGAAAACGTGAGCTGATTGCTGTAAACTGATGTGCTCTGGGCACTGTAGCATAATGGCCGCTGTAGCATAGCAGTGCAAGTGGTGTTAGTATGCGTTTAGACTATAGCAGGAGTGGGAAGCAAACTACTCACTCCTACCAGTCAGAAGACTCAAATGGAGTGTTTTTGCAAGCAGGAATAAAGAAATAATCGTGAAGAATTGTTGCAATGCCACATAAGACAAATGGTGAAATCAGGTGTGTTTAAGAAAGTGGTTGTGTGTAATAAAGCGATGAAGTCTGCAAGTTATATAAAAAGTGTCTTTATTTAAGTGCCATGAATGGACCCACTGGTGCAAGAGCTAAGGCATCCAGCTGAGGCAAACTCCAACCGCTTCTGCTGTATTCAAACCTAAGCTCCTGCATCAGTCAATTTCACATTACATGTTACAGTTCCATGTGACATAAACAATACCTATTAGACATGAATGAGTAAATTCTATAATGAAAATAAAGGTAGGATACGATTACCACACTGTGCCAACCAGTGCTTAAACAATGCAGTGTTTTTTTATCTTGATCGCCAGCTCGTGAGCAGAGGCTGAGGATGAGCTAATTTGTGTGAAAGGGTTTAGTGGATAACAGGCAGGTAGAGAGACGTGTGCACAAAGAATAGACATGGTTTCAAAATGGATGTCGGGTTTAGGCTAATTTAGCAAGTAAATAGCGTATTTGCATAGGCCATACATCATCCATCCTTGGTTAGGCTGGAGACGTAAGGGGCAATAAAGAAAACAGAGTTCAAATGCCTAAGCATACTTAGAAAGTTATTATATGAAAATAGTTCAGTTGAAGTCTATTAAAAAAATGTATAGGAAAAAGTCAAAAAAGTTGGAAAAAATCAATCCAAGAATAAAGTGAATTTCTTACAAGTCTTGGAGATTGCAGTCCGGAAGTTCTTCAGCGGCTTGAGATGCGTAATGTTCCAAGAGGTGATTCTTGCCATCGTGTGAGAAAAGCGAAGCGATCCAATTCATATCCTCGAAGGGACAGTAATGTTCCTCGAATGTTGGAGCGGCAAAGGGAGAAACCACTGCTCGTAAATAAACGCGCAACTTTATATAGTCACATACAACATGACAAACAACATGTACACCTAGCAGACACAACACTACGTACTGTGGGAACCGTGGCTAGCCATGTACACAAACCAAACATGGCATAGCACCTCTGCCACACAATGCAGAATGCGGGGAGAGATGGGACCAAACTATGTGCGAAGGTGGCAAGTGATTCTCGATTATTAAAGTATACAATGCAAAGTGTACAGGGGATGTGACGGTCAGACTTGAGTATGCAGAGCACAGACATATACATGTCAACATACACTGATTGTCTATTGAGTGAAGTGGACAGTAGACGCAACCATGATAGCACAGTCAGTAGGGAAGATTATGAAAACATAGCGCGTACTTGCCCCCTCCCCCCCAAATCATTAGCGCAGTGGGTTGGCTCAGCGTACGCAAGGCTAGCATAGGGGTATGAATAAAAGGCACATGTCTCTGTGTGGTTCTCTTCCGGAATGGCGAACATGTCTGCCAGGTCTGCGCAGCTTACACCGCCACCAGGCTGACGCCGTGACCGAAGGTGGCTGCATGAATAATGCTCGCAGCCTGCTGGTACCCAGAAACCATCATGGCCGCTGCTACGCACATATGCCCCACAGTTTACCTTTCGACACCGCCGTATGTGAAAGAGGGCCCATCACGTGCCGATGGAAACTTTTGGGCCGAGGTCTGCGAGCTCGGAAGGTTCCTGAGATCAACACTGGCTACCGCGACACAAGCACACAGCGCCCAGCCTGAGGCCCAGCACCGTGGAGTTCTCTGTATACTACTAACACAGTAGTCCAACAGGTACGAACAGTGGAACGGTGTCTTGATCCCACAATGGACGATGTTAGAACTGCATCTGAGAGTGGAGATGAAGGTACTCCCTTCGACCAGGTGCAACCAACTCTCGGTCCCAACAGTGGAACGGTGTCTTGATCCCAGAATGGACGATGTCCAATATTACCTGCTGCTTGCTTTTCACAGAACTCCCTCCGTTGAGGTGCATCAGACTCTGCTTCCGTAGCTAATTGCTGCACATGATCATTGGGCTTGGCTGACTGCAGTCGCTGGAGTACACCGCGGTACAGCAGGTCCGAACAGTGAAATGGGGTCTTGATCCCACAATGGACGATGTTAGAACTGCATCTGAGAGTGGAGATGAAGGTACTCCCTTCGACCAGTTGCAACCAACTCTAGGTCCCAACAGTGGAATGGTGTCTCGATCCCAGAATGGACGATATCCGATATTACTTGCTGCTTGCTTTCACACAACTCCCTCCGTTGAGGTGCATCACACTCTGTGCTTCTGTAGCTAACTGCTGCACATGATTATTGGGCTTGGCTGACTGCAGTAGGTGGAGTACACCGCAGTACAGTAGGTCCGAACAGTGAAACGGGATTTTGATTCTATGATTGAGGATGTCAGAAGTTAATGTCTGTGGTGATTTCTGTGTACCCCCTCTGATCAGGTGCAAGCAACTCCGTGCTTCCGTGTCCAACGGCACATGGCTGTGAGGCATTAATGACCACTGCCTCTGTCCTACACTGCGGTCAGCAGGGCTCACAATTCAGATTGAGTGGTGATTGTTTAATTACAGAATCCAGTAGGCAACTAACTACAACGTCTATTGAAATATACACAATATCCTTTTAGTATACTTGGTTGAAGAACTTTTTTTAGATGAGTTATAGGTTTAGTACAATGACACTATCCAATGAATGTGTGTTTCTGTAAAGTTTAAATATTTTTCATATATATCTATACCAAGGCCTATTGAAGAATGAGTGGATGTAGACGTGCCTGAATGGATTATTTTGTAGATGCATGACTGACTGTATAAGTCACTGATTGAACGTATGTTACTGAATGCATGGGTTGGTGACTAAACTGTGTAAATGTCTATAATAGTCTCTCAGTTGGTGTGTAAGCAGGTGCATGGGTTGGTGAGTAGCTACATCAGTGTCTATATGGGTTATTGATTGATTGTATGAGTATCTGTATGGGTGTCTGAGTGTCTATGTGGGTGGGTGGGGGTGTCTGACTCTGTGCATATATGTCTGAATGGCTCATTCACTGGTTGTATAGATTCAAAAGTGCATCCCGGAAGGGCTGTATGGGTTGCTGACTGTGTGTACAGGTGTGTTGATTAGTGAATTGATGTCTCAGCTGTATATATGTGAGTAACTATATATGTTTTAGACTGTATATGTGAGTGCTGGGGTGTATAATTCACCATACGTGAGAGAGAGTGATTGTAAGAGTGTCTACATATATGAATGTGTACTTGTATTAGTGATTGTATAAGAGAGTAAGTATGTGTTAGTATCTATATAAATAAGGGAGGTGGTGTGTGTATAAATAAGTCAGGTGGTGTGTATATATCTGCATAGGTGAGTACATGGTTTTGTGATTGATTTTTGGCATGACTGAGTAGATGTGTGAGTAACTCCATGGATCAGTAGCACGGTGTGAATGTATGTATAGGTGTATGAGTGGATATTATACTGATGTAATGATGAGTGACAGCATGTATGAGTGACTGTATGATTGTATGTCTAGCTCACAATATATAGATAGGAATCAGTGGCTGGGTATCTATTATCTGGTATTGGTGTGTCTATGGTTTCGAAAATGTCAGTCTGTATTTTAGAGTACGTGTATCAAAGGTTATATTAGAGTGTGAGGAGGTGTGTCAGACTATCATTTGGATGATGTCATCAGTGATGTCATGAGTGATGTCATTTGAGATGTCATGAGTGATGTCATGAGTGATGTCACTGACCATGTCATGAGTGATATAATATGTGACATCATCACCAGTGCATTGCGGGCGCAAGTTATAGTTAGCTCAACTAACTATAATGGCCAAATTTCTATGGTTTTATATGAGTCAAATGTCCAAGTAACTATAACGTCTCTGACACCTATGGTTTTTTCATTGAATTTCTAAGGTTTTTTAAATGCTAATTTCTAACTATAACGTCCCTGAAACCTATGGTTTTTTTCAGTGAATTTCTAAGGTTTTTTTAAATGCTAATTTCTAACTATAACGTCCCTGAAATCTACAGTTTTTTTCAGTGAATTTCTAAGGTTTTTTAAATGCAAATTTCTAACTATAATGGCTGTAAAACCTTTGTTTTTTTCAGTGAATTTCAAAGGTTTTTTAAATATCGAACTACTATTCTGCTATTTGTCATTAGTACTGTTTTTTCTAACTTTTCAACTACATAAAATAAACTGCAAAACAGCTATGTAATGTAATATATTTAAAAAATTAGTGAGTTTTTAAATAATACAAAATAATTTAACATTCAGAATTGTTTTTTTCTCCCTTTTGCTGTCATCAGCCTCTACTTAACTTCACTATTCACAGTGATGTCAGTGTAGTTTCATCATAAACAGCAGGGGAAAAAATCAACTAGATTGTTAAAAAAAAAACAAATCCCTAATTCTCGCAAATATAATACAAAATCAACGCAAATAACACATTCAATACTATTTCCAATCTTCAAATCCTACCTTTACTTTGTAGTTTCTGTTCACATTTTCCCAATACGCCAATAATGTATCAAAAATTTCGCTTTGAAATCATCCAGAATGAATTCCTTAAAGTATCTTTACACCTTCCCACTAGGCCGAATGATGTATCTAAAATCTTTGTTTCAGAAATATCAAGTATGAGTTGGGTAATTCATGAGGCAATCTCGGTTTCATTTCCAAGTGTGTATCGTTGCAGTGGCTCCAACCAATATTACACTTTAGATAAACTGTATAATGTCCACTTGTGGTAGTACTTCCAGCATGGAAAACAGTAGCAACTGTTGCAAAAGTTCTTCCAGAAATAGATACTTGACTAGCAACAACATTTTCAATTTTAGTTTCCACTTTTCTTCCATTTGGTCTACAGCGTTGCAGCATTATAATCAAATATTTTCCATATCTTTGTAGGCATAATGTAGATAGCATTGTTGATTTACAACGAAAACAGATCACCTCGTGATCAGCTTCTTTTATTAATTTGGAACGTGGTACAGATTTGCAGTCAGGTATTGTTAAATATAGAAATCGTTCTCTGTCAGCTATAGTGCTTGAAGTTAATGAACACTGTTTACATTTATGTTCCCATTTGTAACTGAGTCCAAATAAACTCTCAATCTGAATTCCTTCATCTTCTAGTACTCCAAGCATAACCATCAGAAATTCTTGTGCATCTTGTTGTATATTTGCACTGAACGTTTAAGATCCAGTACATGTATCCAACAGTTGGCGAATACCAGAAGCAGAATGGATCTTACTTCTATCAGTTCTCAATTCTTGAAATGAATTTTAAAGTGCCGAACATAATCTTTTTTCCTGACTTTCCATAATTTCACCATAAACATCTTCAAGATAAAATATAACATTTAGAATAACATTACTATAGCAGTTGATACCAGAAGCATTTTCTAATTGGTATCCAACAACATCATCACTTGTTTGTATTTTCTGCTTCTTTACATCTTTTCTTTTCTCTTGATTTTGTTTCTGCTTTCAACCATAGTTGATTCATCAACATGTTTGCATTTTGAACACACAGCACATTTCTCATAAATAGGATATGCACCTAAACTTGGAGCATAAAGCCTTCTCAAACGATTATATTCTCTTACACAATTAACATCAGCACTAACCTTGTTCTCATCAAAATCAATTAAATACAAACCAGACAATGTTCTAACTTCAGATAAGGCAACATATACCATTCCCTCTTTAAACACAGTTCTTCCTACATTTACCAAAGCATTATCTACACTTAAACCTTGAGATTTATGAATAGTTATTGTATATGCTAAACAGAAGGGAAACTGTTTTCTATGAACATACAAGTCTTTTACAAGCAAAAAACGTACAGCACAACACACAATGTGTCTTACCTCTGTAATCTGATCAAATTTAACTTTCAAGAATTCAATTCCATTTCTATTTTGATATTTCACAAAATCAAAAACTTTCCCCATCGCTCCATTCACTAAACCTTCTTCTACATTCAGATTATGCCTCAAAATTACCTGACAGTTTAAACATACATCTAAATGTTTTTCTAAGCTAGCAGTTTATGATACAGACTTTTCCAAAGAATCCAATGTAGTCTGTAGTTTTCCTGAAAGAAGAATTGTTATTCTTTGATGCTCGATTTTATCAATAGCATCTTTTTTTAATTTTTTTTTATTTATACAACTCCAGTTGAAACATTTGAAAATGGATACATGTATACAGCTGTTATCAAACATAGGAGAGAAAGGAAAAGGGAAATTCAAGAAATTAACTTGATAAATACAAAATATATTAAGCATTCAGTTCGATTCATTATATCAATTATAATCAGATATTGCAATCATATCGATCATCTACATGTTTTAAATAGAACATTTTTATTTTATATCGTTCTTATGGTTATGCTCCAGGCTTCTATTGGGGACCAGATCTTGCTGCCCCGCGCTCTGGAATGTCTCCCTCTCGTGGCATAGATAGCTTTTTCCTGATTGTATAGTCCCAGAAAATGAGTTAGCCACATTTGAAAGCTCGGTGGATCTACATCTTTCCAGTGTGCAGCTAGCATTATTCTATAAACTGCTGTACCGATAAACAAGCAGGACTCCTCTTCTTGGCTTAGTTCAAGAGTATTGTCATAGCTGAGATTATATAGGGTGGACCATTCTGCCACTTTATGCCCGAACACCTCTTCCCAAAATTCTAATAGCATTTTTTTAAGTAATGTTAATTTGTCACATTCATAAAACATATGTATTAGAGGGACTGGGCCAATTCCACACCTAGGGCATTCGTCGTTTATCCTTTTGCCCCAAGCATGAAGCTTAGCAGGGGTATAGTACAAATTATAAATTGTTTTATATAGCTGGGCCTTTAGATTCGATGATAAGAGCTATCGTGATGTTAATAACAAACATTTATCAATGTCAACGTTTGGGTTAGCCAATTTACCAGCCCATGATACCTCTGTTCGTTCTAGGTCATCTGGCAGTTTTTCAAGAAGAAGACTATAAATTATGCCAATCCTTGTTCTTTGTTTATTTACGGTCTCTAACAAGGGAATTTTTCCCAGTGTAATATTAGGAGTTTTTAGATTCAGAATAGTATTAACTTGAATACATTTAAAGTAATCATTGTTAGAGACCCCATATTTTTCCTGTAATCTTAAAAAGCTGGCAGATGAATCCTCACCCTGAAAGTCACATACAGTAATAATTCCCTTGCTTCCCCAGTTTCTAGCTAAAGCATCATTGGCCTATGCTGGTAATAGTGAGGAGTACCATAAGGGAGAGTATCTGTTAAATTTGGGAATTGCCATGCGTTTAGAGATTTTATTCCATATCTTCCATGCACTGCTGATAATTTTAAATTTTGTTTTTTTAAAGTAACTAGGCTCTAGTTGTCTCAATAATAGTCCTCTGGCCTCCCTTCTGATTGATAGTTCATAAATAGATGGTATTTCTATATCTCCTATATTCTCTGTGTAGGGTGAAGTATTGAACTGAGGTGCCATGTGTTGGAAAAGCGCGGCCCATAGATAAAACATCATATTGGGAATTGCCAACCCACCCCTATCCTGAGGCAATGATAAATACTTCAAGGACCTCCTGATTTTTCCATATTGCCAGATGAAGTTAGCAATTTGTGATTCTATAGTTATAATGATGTTGTCGTCAACCGTTAAAGGAATAGCACAAAATAAATATAGTACCCGAGGAAGTGTGTTCATTTTTATAAAATTTCCCCTGCCGATAATTGACAGGTGTAGGCTATTTATTCGTGTTAGATCCTTTCTTATAGTGCTCACTAATGGATCATAATTTAGTTTACAGATATTTTGGATCTTTGTACTTATACATACCCCAAGGTATGTTGCTGTTTCTACTTTTCTAGGGTCGACATAGTTTATGTTATCGGTACATAAGATAATCGTCTTATCTTTATTAAGAGAGTATCCAGAATAATTACCGAATACCTGCGTAATTGCCTCTACTGCTGCCATTGCTTCAGACGGATTTGGTGTTAGTACGGCTACGTCGTCCGCATAGGCAAGTATTTTTGTTTCATATAGACCCACTATTACTGGTTTTATTACTTGGCTCTGAAGAAGTTTCACAATTAGAGGATTAATATACATAGCGAATAATAAAGGGGAGCAGGGGCACCCTTGCCTAGTTCCTCTCGATATATTAATAGCTCCGGACTCAATACCCATTACTTGGAGTATCGCAGTTGCTTTTTGATACATTGCTCTAATTGCCTTCACCAGATTAGGCCCAAAATTGTTCCGATCTAGGACCCCCCATAGAAATTCCCACGACACCCGGTCGAAGGCTTTCTCGGCATCCAGAAGGATCATCGACATCCGGTCCCCTGTTCCAGCTATAATATCGAAAAGTGAAATAACTCTTCGAGTATGGTCCGTGGTACCTCTGCCGGGAATGAAGCCATGTTGCCAGGGGGAGACCAGATCTTCGATGACCCTCCCGAGCCGATTAGCCAAGATCTTGGCATATAGTTTGGAATCAGAATTAATCAAAGAAATTTGGCGATACGATGAAGGTAGATCAACAGGTTTACCTTTTTTATGGAAGATGATTATGTTAGTTTCCTTCCAGGAGTCTGGTGGGATCCCGCTCCATTGGATACTAACAAAGAGATCTAATAGGAAAGGTAATATTTGCTCTCCTAAAATTTTATATAGCGTTAATGGAATTCTGTCAGGGCCTGCCACCTTCCCTGAAGCTAGACTTGATAGGGCAGTTTGTAGTTCTGCAATGGTAATTTCTTTCTCAAGATCTCCTTTTGTTATGATGTCTATGGCACTATACCAGCCTGTGTTAGCTGTAAATTCACTCAAGAATGTTTCAATTTCATCCGAGACAGTTATATTATCACTTTTATATAGCTTTTGATAGTATTGTTGAAATATTTCAACTATCTCTTCAGGTTTGGTATAATTGTGGCCTTCTGTTTTAATAGATGTAATTATATTATAAGAAATCCTCTGTCGCGTACGCAGAGCAAGATGTTTCCCAATCTTTTCTCCGTTTTCATACATATTGCTTTGGTGTATTCAATAGGTTTCTGCCGCTTTCTGTGTCAGCTCCTTATTAAGGTCAGTTTTCAATAATAATATTTGGTGCAGCGTAAGCTTCCCCTCCTCCCGCCGGGCTAATGATGCAGCATGTTCCTCTTCTGCTCTAGCTAGCGATAGCATCAGTAGGTGGTGTTCATTGTCTTGCTGTTTTTTAATTCTTGCCACATAGCTAATTGTCTCACCCCTAAGGGTACCTTTAAAACAGTCCTACACCACACCTCTAGAGGCACTATATCGGTTTGTATCAAAATAAACTTGAGCCCATTTGGTGATATAGTTTATATAATCTCTGTTAACAAGGAGTTTCCTATCGAAAGTCCATTTTGAGTATTGTCTGGGGAACCCCAATAAATCAATTGTAAGAATTAGAGAATTATGGTCGGAAATTGTTTTTGGACATTTGAGAATTACCGCTTGGTTAAACAGATCCCTTGTAGTTAATATGTAATCTATTTTAACATATTTATTGTGGGGGTACGAGAAGTAAGTGTACCCTGGGTCATGTTGATTTTTTAAATCCCATATGTCCAATAGGTCATAACTGTCCCTAAGTTGGCAGATAGAATTAAATACTCTTGGTTTGCGTCCTGTGTATATCTGTTGTCTTTGTTTCCTGAATGCCGTCCCTAGCGATATATTAAAATCACCACAGAATACAAATGGTCCTAGCCATGATGCGAGTTCCAATTCCAGGTTTTCAAATATGTAGAGGTCATCTTGATTTGACCCATACACTGAGCAGATAGTAATTCCCAGTGCCAACTCTACGATGACCCACCTCCCTTGAGTATCTACTGCTTTACGTATGGCTTTTCCGAAGGGGGCTTTGGCTATGATGGCTACACCTCGGATATTCGATGTTTGAGTGGTGCAAGCCAATAAGTTATAGCCACAAATTTTTAATAGATCTCTCTTCTCCCAGGGTAAGTGAGTCTCTTGAAAACAAATTATATCAGTAGGATTTTGTTTTATAATCTCGGCTAGACGGGCGCGTTTATTTCTGTCGTTCAACCCTGCTATGTTCCATGTGCATATTGTTATCTTCCCCATTACTGTTTACTAGTCAGTCTCTTAAGAGCATGTATTCGCAACAGTTTGATTGATTTTCTTCCCCCCCCCCCCCCCCCTCAGGGATATCTCAATCTCCTTGTGCTACCTTTATTAATATAACAAAATTAGTTATATCAGTTTTTAGTTCCATTATCAAATTGGAGTTGTTTATTTTGTTTGATTTTACCTTCTGCCCTCCCATTACCAAACCTCCCTCCCTACCCCATCCCCTCCCTACACCCAATGTGAGGCGTACAGACTCTATGAGAGTCTGGTTGTGATGAGCATGCAACAGTTGATCAGAGCTTGCTCTAATATTTTTCCAATTACATTATATCATTACCATCTTATTATTATCCTAGGTACTGTTACCGGACTAAATCATTTTTGCACTAGGAACACAGGTTTTGAAATGCTATACTTCTCAGTCTACTGGCCTCATTCGATTCTCTTCATATTATTCCTACTTAGTGCTTTTTGTTAAGCCCCTCCAGGTATTCTTTAGCTTTTATTTCAGAGGTAAAAAAATGTGTTTGACCATTATACATTATTTTAGGCCGTGCAGGATTATTCAGAAATGCCTGTGCTTGCTTGTCCTGAAATGGCTTAATTAACTGGCGTAATCTCCACCGTCTTTCGATGGTAGAGTGGCAAAAATCTGGACGTATAAAATAAGTAATCCCGTTTGCAGTGCGTTTCGCCTCAGGCCCAGCTTTCTCAAAAATGGCCTGATGGAGCAGAAAGTTGCCGAAAAATACAAGGATAGCACGAGGGTATGCTCCTGGTTTTGTTGGTAATTTCAGAGTGAAGGGTATCCGATGGGCGCGTTGAACCTCTGCCTCCCAGTTCCAGTGCGAGAGTTCCGGCATTGACTCACGCAGAAGATTCACTACAAATAAATGAATATCTTCCCCTTCAACTGTCTCGGGAAAACCCCAGGATGCGTAAATTATTTCTGCGTTGGCTATTTTCGAATTCTTCCAGCTTTCATCTAACATCTGCTAGTTCGGCTTCATGGGATTCAACCCTTTCTTGGTTCATGGTGATTCCTGCCTCGTTAGAGACGATTCTGGATTCCAGCTCGGTCAGACGATCCCCAAAGGTACTACAGGTCTTGGTCAGTTTTCCAACCACCCCTTGTACTTTACGTAGGGCTACCTGTGCCCTGTGGCCATCTTGCGAGGTCTCCTTGCGGTGTGATGCTATTGCTTGAAGGACAGTATCAAGGGTTGCAGCCGGTATATCACCTGGTGTTAAGTGGTTTAATTGTTGTGTCGGATCAGCTGCGCAGGTGGGACTAGTGAGTTCGTTTGTAGGGGTATAGTCCCATGCTAGATCCGTTTCCTCGTGGTGTGTTTTTAGATATTCCCTCTTCATGTCTTGTACCTGTGTCTGTATTGTCAGTATTATTGCTTAAAGTCAAAGGTGGCGTAAGCGTACCTTCATTCTCCATGTCTTCAATCTCATGGGGAGCACCGGCATTATATTCAATAGTTAGGGCTCCTCCGCTGTTATCTCTGGAAGTTGCTGATGTTGCTATATTCACCGCATCTGGGGAATTTGAGAATTTTAATTCTCCCGGCATAGCACTCCTCGCGCCCGGAATGGCTCCAGCCCTGCTGTGATCGTCTCCAGATCCGCGCTGCAATGCTCATCAGGATTTTCGGAATTTCCGGGCTTACGCTTCCTAGCACGATCCGGATGCACTCCTGAAGCCTTGCGTAGCAAATCAACCACAGATGGGCAGGTCGGATTTCCTTTCCGGGCTGTAGCACCTCGGCGCTTCGGCGTCCCAACGGTTCCAACAGCGAGAATTGTTTTGTCTCCGGTTTCTGTGGTGGTCCCACCGGACCTCTCAGCGACCTTGCGCTGTGCAAATCTCGCAGCTCTTGCCCGAGCCACGGCCGTCACCACTGCTGCGTTCTTAGGAGCCATACCGTCGTCGACCCCAGTCACAGTGTCTGTAGTAAGGTAGGATTTAGAAACACTTTTTCTCTTGCCACCGCTTTCCACATGTATCGGAGGACTGTCAAGCCGATCACCGTCCCAAGAGTGGTTATCTGGTTGTATGGTAATTTTATCGCTGCATAATGGTTATCTTCTAGCATCTCCGTGTCTCTCTCTACAATTCTCTTAGTCTGATATAGGCATCGGCATCAGTATCCTTAGGAACAAGCATCCGACGTGTGCACTACGGTTTTAGACAAACCGCCATCTTGCCTCAATTTATCAATAGCTTCAATGTGAACTATTTCTTGATTTTCCAATTTCATGATCTCTCTATTAAATGTATAACACTCTTCCACTGTAGGCATTAAGCAAACTATAGACTTTTTTCTTTCATTTTCTTGTACATTACTTCTTCTGGTGTGTTATCATTTGTAAACAAGTTCTTTAGTGGACGACTTTGAAAAGCTTGTTTACCATGTTTGCTTAGAACACCAATTCTTATATCTTTTAGAATATTTGCATAATCTTCATCTCTTGCTTGTCGCATATTCTGAGTGAGTTCTTTATTTTGAAAATGTAACCACAGATTCACATTTCCAATACTTCCCAGCGATTTCTTAGTGTCTTCATGTAGAAGAGTTTTAAACACTGGTTCTCATTTTACAGGGTTTAGTTGTAGCAGATCTCCAAATACAATTAAATGTATTCCTCCAAAGAGTACGTCGTAATCTGTTTTAATACCTGTTGCATTCTTACGTGTACTAAAGCAAGCATTAAGTTTGAGACCATGCACACCTCATCAATAATTAATAGTTTCATTTTCTTCAGTACTCTTGACACTTCATAAGAAGCTTCTCCAGACAACTTCTGATATTGTAATTTATTATTATGCTCAACTGGTAACATCAGTAATCTATGCAAAGTAACTCCTTTAACATTGTGTGCAGCTAATCCAGTTGGAGCTGTTACCACACAACATAAATGTGAACCAGTAGTTTTTTGAAGATAACTGGTCAAAACTTTAATTAAAAAACTTTTACCTGTCCCAGCTTGACCACTGATGTACATCAGAAGAGGTTTAAAAGATGAACACACACATTCTTTTTTTTCATGCAACAAACCATGTTCTATCTGTTCTCTCACTTGTACATATATTTCTTTCTGTTCAACATTTAGTTGTTCTTCTAAGTTTTCCAATGTAATATTCTCCTTGTGTGATTGTTGCATTGCAATTTCGACTTCATGCATAGCAATCGCTGCTTCATTTTCCAGTATTGGTTGTCCAAGAGGATCTTGACTACATGGACCACTACTTTGACTATCTTGAGAACTTTCATTAGGTATTGCAGCTGTAATAGTCTTTTCCTGTTCAACTTCATAATTCAACATTTTTAAATATGTAGGGAAAATTCTACATGCAATGCTATCTTTACATGCATTAAAATAATCTTCGTAGCAGTCAAAGTCTCCAAGTAATTCACTTTTGCTACGCCATGGTTTAAAGAGTTGGAGAAGTGCTAAATAGTAAAATTCTCGCTTACCTGGAGTTTCACAACTGAGTTTCTTGTGGTTTATAAGATTATCCTTTGGATGTTTTACTAAACAACCATGACATACAACTACTGCATATTTTTCTTCTTTTAAATTCTGTTTAACATTTCTTTTGAAGCTGTAATGTTGAAGTACTTCATACAGACATACCTGTTCCAGATGTCGACTGCTTTTCGGATAGTATGTGTCCAGCATATTAGTTTTAAGAATGTCTGTACTATCTGGTTCATTTGCTGCTAAGTATTCAATTTCTTCTAATGATTTCAACACTCTATTCCGTGAGCAGGCAAGACCTAAACTTAAACAAAACTCATTGACACCTCATCCGGTGCCACTTCAAGATGCACAGCCGTTTAAGAATGAATCCAATCAATCAAACGTTACTTATCCTTTACTTATCAGTTTATCCGTCGTTTACTCCATCTCTGTTAATTATTCGATTCATTATACTCATTCCAATCAAAACGTAGGAGGCATTCTGGTTTCCACATGCCACATCTTTATTAAAATGACCCAATGCATTTCGGGATAAAATCCCTTCGTCAGGGGTATCTAGAATACAAAGTTAATATATAAAAACCCATTGACATCAACGTTCCTGCTTATTACAACAAAACAATATTAACGATATGTCTACCTATGTATTCATTACAGCAACTCATACATACGTGTCGATCTGACTCAATCATAGCAATATGTAATCTCTCTAATTCCCGTAGCAACCATAACCCCAAGCTTAATCCTAGAACCTACTATGCATCATTCTTTTATCTCATATTTCCTTTCAGCCCATGCTTTATGAGACTTAACTACGATTAGAACGCTTACCGTGGCACAGGCATCATCGCGAATTTAAAATAAACCGAGTTCGCTCATAAGCCCTGTTCCTGAGCACATCTCGACATCGCGCCGCAGTCCCAATTTTCTTTAAGGTTAAACCCAAAACAACTGCTGTAAACTGATGCAATTTATATCCTACATCCCTGATTCTCCCCAGGTGAGTGGTCACGTGCATGCTGGTCTGCGAGCCTAACCGACACTAAAAGCAAACTTCTAGTCTCACCCTTTAATGCAGTATTCTGTGAGAAACAACAATTCCCAGAACCTCGCGCCTAAGGTCTTCTCTCGCCTTTCGAGCCCATATTTGAGCCGGCATGGTCGTTTACAAATATCACATTTTAATTGTTTGTGTCTTAGAGGACATCTCATTGTCACAAATTCACTTTGTTTGCTGTGTGTAAACAACTAATTAATACAAAGAACTAATTTCATTTTTGATGTCGATGCGATTCCATTGTGGCCGAAAACCCACTCCTGCGTTCAGAGTCTTAATGTTCAGTTCCATTTAAGTTTCCTTTGTTTTCCTTGTACTCATACCGATTTCCTCATGGGTGCAATCTCACAGTTGGACAGTATCTAGTATAAACAATATAGTAGTGAGATGCACACCGGCGTACTCAAAAGTTTAGAGTCATGTACTCCTTCAAACTGTTTTTGGCGTGCAAATATGATTTGCGCTCCGTCCAGTTGCGTGTTACAACATAAACAAAACTCATTGACACCTCATCCGGTGCCACTTCAAGATGCACAGCCTTTTAAGAATGAATCCAATCAATCAAACGTTACTTACTATATCAGTTTATCTGTCGTTTACTCCATCTCTGTTAATTATTCGATTCATTATACTCATTCCAATCAAAATGTAGGAGGCATTCTGGTTTCCACATGCCACATCTTTATTAAAATGACCCAATGAATTTCGGGATAAAATCCCTTCGTCAGGGGTATCTAGAATACAAAGTTATTATATAAAAACCCATTGGCATCAACGTTCCTGCTTATTACAACAAAACAATATTAGCGATATGTCTACCTATGTATTCATTACAGCAACTCATACATAGGTGTCGATCTGACTCAATCATAGCAATATGTAATCTCTCTAATTCACGTAGCAACCATAACCCCAAGCTTACTCCTAGAACCTACTATGCATCATTCTTTTATCTCATATTTCCTTTCAGCCCATGCTTTATGAGACTTAACTACGATTAGAACGCTTACCGTGGCACAGGCATCATCGCGCATTTAAAATAAACCAAGTTCGCTCATAAGCCCTAAACTTACCCAAATGATTCCTTGTGACTTTGAATATAAACTTGAAGAGCACAAGTGGTCTGAACATTCATAGGATCCAATTTCTCGGTGGGAAAACATTTTCAAAGTAAAGCTGTACAATTTTTTGCTAAGGCTTTTCTCTTGTGCAATTTCTTCCCACATTTGTTTCATCTCTGTTTTTACTGATTTTGTTATGAACGATGTAACATAACGTGCAACACCAATTGAGTTATCTGCAACATACTGGATGTCCATGTTCGCATTCCACATTTTTAAAATGACTGGATTGTAGTCATTGATATACTTTGACACTTCTGTTCTTTTTAAGTTGTAGGTATTCTTTGGAGATTTCCGAGGTATTGTGTGCCTTACAGAAGAAAAACAAGATTTTATTCTTCCTTTACAAATGACTGGACGTGGAAAACCAAACCGATATTTGGTGTAAAACTTTCCTTTAGACTTGTATTTTCTTCTGCATTACTTACTACAATGGTGAGTTTGGAAACGTAAAACTTGCTGTCTCAAGCTTCTATCTCCTCCTTCTCTTGGAATCTCACATGTCACATACTGTTCGATGAAAGACAATACTGTTTCATCAGAATCAGTTCCAAATTTAGGGGCATCCTTGATCCATAGTAGCATATGTATATGAGGTGTACCTCTTGCTTGGTACTCCTTTCTCCAAAAGAAATCGGTAACTTCTCCAAGAGGTGGATTATTTTTATTGCAGATAAAAGATATCACAGCTTGAAACCTATGATTAAAATATCTGCACACATTTATAGGATCCAATGAACACAGTTCACCAGGAGTCTTTATTTCAACATTTTTTATATTGGAATTCACTTCTCTTAGAAATTCAAGCACATCTTCCCATGCATAGTCTGCACAGCTAAGTGTGACAAACTATGTTGGTGTACCTAAGTTCTGTAACATACACTTGAGTTCTCCATGACGACAATACCAATACTCATTTGTTCCATGTTGACATGCCATCAAATTGATTAACTGTGCTTCTAAATTTTCATCTGTTTCTTGAACTTTCTCCACAAATTCTTTCGCTGAAACAAGTGATTGATGAACTCCAGTTTTAAGTATGTGGTTCACTGCATACGACAGAGAAGACAGATCACTTTCAAACAAAAGGTGAAATATGTATGGAATGCACTGTTGAAATCTAGGATCTTCAGAATATAATCTTGTTGACCGATATTCTGAAGCTGGAATCTGTACAGGTCGGTCATCATATCGTCCAACTTCTCCAGTAGGAAACAGCTGTGGAAAACAATGAGCTTCCAAGCTTTTCTCCGATACACTCATTGGAGTTCCCTGTTCTTTTTCATTTGAAATAACTCAATGCTTCCTATTACTTCTTTTGAATGCAAAGGACATATTGTGTAATGTTCATAAATCTCTTCAGTCCTTGACTTGTCCACTTTCTCTATTTGACCACTTGAAATTTCAGATTCATCTTCTAAACTTATTAACTGTTCATCCACAGTTACAGTTTTGTAATAAATATTGTTCTCCATAAGATATAAGGTAGGCATTTCAACTTTATTAACATCCACAAATTCTTGTCATATTTTCTGACTCTTTGTTGGTACATCATTTACTAGAATGACTACTGCCTCATTTTCACCTTTCTCTCAAGCAATAGTTTCAATATTTTTTTGAAAAGCCAAAGTTAAGTTCACCACTCTTCCTTTCAGCCCTCTTTGCAAGTCTGTTGGTGGCAGTTTATCTGTTTTAGGCTCCATCCGAATTATAGTTTGAAAAGGATGAGCAGATTGAATTAGAACCAACTCATATGTATTCAATTCTGCCAGTTCCTCTGGAATAGCTACTAATTCTAAATTATTATGTACTGCTGTAGCAGGCATTTTGTTCTCTTTTAATTTGTTGTAACAATATTTACATATACGTTGATCACTACCTAACTCAAATCAACCTTCCACCTACAAGTAAGTTGCAAATTCTTCCCACTTACCATTGTTCTCCTTTTCACTTTTCAAATACAAATCAACAATCCTAATTTGACTTTTATAATGAGTACGTCGACAACAAACACAAACATAGTTTGGTATTTCAGAGCACACTACATTAAACTTTCCAATTTCTTCTTCAAATTGATCAGTGCTAATCACTTTCCCATCTCCTTCAATATCTGTAATTGTCAAACTTTCACTTTCTATGGACTGCTCTTCTGAACCAAAATATCGCATTTCAATATCATCACACTTTTTTTGAACATCTGATAAAGAACCATGTAAAAGACCTGTATTCAGCTCACTTAAACATAATGCAGGACTTTTTACATAGTACTGTTTCCTTGCAAACTTCCGCATTTCTGAATGGTGTACTGCTAACATCCTCATGTGATGAAAAACACCTTTAAACTATTTTCTTGAAAGACAAGCCAGAGAATTCCCATGCTTCTCAGTATATTTTCTTACATTACATGGATCTAGTCCTTGTAACAACTTAATCTTCTGTTTAATACTTTTCTGTGTATATTCTCGTAACAAAATTTCGCATTATGTCAATAGATTCCTGGTGAATACTACAAATACTGCTACAACCCCACTTATACACAGGAGCTTGTATACGTTTCCCTTGCACTTCTTCAGCTATTAACTCTTCTGCACTTTTACCAACCATTTCCTCTTTTGGAAGGGGACAACCATCCTGAACTTCGTTGCAACGACCTCCAGTATCAACTGCAAATGGTAAACTATATTCCTGGAAGTAAGTTTCCTAATTTAAAAACGGCTCACTAGTAGAAGTATGTTTCCAATGTCCACTAAAGATTTTGCAAAAGTTGGTTCTGTTCACAAGTCTTTTTCTTCTACTTTCTTATTTCAACACTTTGATTATTTTATCCAACACTTTGATCCTCTTCAAAATCACAATGAATAACTTCTGTTTTAAAGTGAAAGCAGTATCCACTATACTTTCAATCCGCTGCTTCTGTTTGAATTGCAGCACTTTCTTTTTATATTTGCAGCATGTTTTCATTAAATTCTGAATCACTCTAGTTCGAAAAAGTCTCTGACACATTTCTTGAAATTATTTTTGTCTCCGGGTAACAGATACTGTTTCTTTATCATGTTTTCTTTTCCTGGTATTTGAAATTGAAGTCTGCTTCTCCTTACTTGAAAAATTCTTCTTTTTGCTTTGTATGATGTTATTTTCATTAAATGTTCGTAATATTTTTTTCAGAAATTGTCTAGTGTTTTTACCAGAAGAAACTGTTTGTGTAGTACTCTCATTTTTTTCTAATTGAAAATCTTTCCTTTTGTTCAAATATATATATTTTTTCTCCTTCCTTTTTTTCTCAGTTCTTCGAGGCATTTTCAACACTACACTACACCACCCTCATCCCCTTCCTTGCTTAACCTTACGAAATCAAAGAAAGAGCCCCAGCAAACCTGGTAGAGTCACTATAGCAAGACAGGGACTTAATTTCAACAAGTGTCTGCCAGAACACTCAGCAACAAAAGGTATTAAAACATGCAAATGTCCGGATAAAACATATACCATGCCATAGAGCGCTTTATAAATGGACCCAGTGGCACTACATCACCTTTACTAGCTACACATGTGCACATTACAAATGTCCGTGTTATAATCAGCAACATACCCACCTCTCTCACCCCCACCCCTGCTCTTGCTTAACGTTATGAAATTAAACAACGAGCCCCAGCACTCCCGTTAGCGCCACTATAGCCACACATAGACTTAATTTCAACAGGGGTCTGCCGGAAAGCTTTTCAGCAAAATGTATTGAAACCTGCAATTTTGCAAGTAAAACATACACCATACAATGTGGCGGTTTATAAATAGTCCCAGTATCACTAAACCACCTCCACACCCGTCCTTGCTTAACTTTACGCAATAAAACAAAGAGCCCCAACAAACCTGGAAGCGCCACTATAGCCATACAGTGGCTTAATTTCAAAAGATGTCTCCTGAAACGCTCATCAGCAAAACGTATTAAAACATGCAAATTTGCAGGTAAAACGTATACCATACCATAGGGCGCTTTATAAATGATCCCAGTGGTACTACATCACCTTTAGTAGCTAGACATCTGCACGTTACTAAAGTCTGTGTTTTAATCACCAACATACCCACCACCCCACCCCCACCCCTGCCGTTGCTTAACCATAAGAAATCAAACAGAAACCCCCACCATTCCTAGTAGCGCCACTATACCCATACACGGGGTTAATTTTAACAGGTGTCTGCCGGAACGCTTATCAGCAAAAAGTATTCAAACATGCAAATTGGCGGGTAAAACATAAACCATCCCATAGCACGGTTTAGAAATGGGCCCAGTGGCACTACACCACCTTTACTAGCTAGACATCTGTATGTTACTAAAGTTGTTTAAACATTTTGTAGAGTGTATAGGAGAGGATGGGGAGAGTAAAAAAAGTTCTAATTCCCAAACTTTTGATATACCGTCTCTTTACTGTATGCATATTAAGGACATTAAATGGAATGAAAAAATTGACGAGTGTCTCAAAAGGGATAGTGAAGCTGAGCACCGGTAAAACCCAGACCACTTAAACACATACGTATATTCAGCACAGGGACACAGCCTGACAATTAGTATCACTTATAATCACATGTAGTTTACTAATGTCAAGAAAGTCATACAGAAAATATACCGAACATTTTCATTTCTTTATTATCTATCACACATTTATAAAACATCTCTTCTAAAGAAACACTCTCCAACCAATTCTATTTCATAAGAACAGACGATCATTAATATGTTTACTACCATATATTTTAGTATATCTACCTTTTTATTATTCACTAGTCCGAAACTACTAAAACTACTAACTATACCCAAATGCAAACCAGAAACCATATTCATATTATATCTCAACCTATGATCAAATGATGCAAACTGTGCGTACATATAAAAGGAACGTATCACTTTTACTATCTCCATCTCCTCTCCATGTAATCTCCAAACACTGTAGATGACCTCACAGTACAACAACCTACCTCGACTTATATTCAAATCTAACTCTCAGTGTCAAAAATGAGACCACAACCTGTCCACATAACATTTCTGGGTTTGGTTTTATCACTTTTAACTTAATAACACATACATCTCCTACCCCCCTACCCCACTATTTCCACAAAAAGTATAATTTGCAAACATGGGACATTTTCTTTATCTCGCCTGAATACATTAGCAAACCCAAATTAACGCTGTACCTCATTTTCAAAACCATACAGTCCTAAACATATATAAAACACCTATTTAACAACAGGTCAAACTTTATGCATATTTTATAACCAATATGAAGCACCACACTTTACTAACAGTATATTATTTTGAAATAAAAAATACTTTCAAACTTAAAAATATCACCTCAAATACTTAATCACTACTACAGAACACATAACACACCTTGTTCATTTCTACCTCACCTTTGTAGTTGGTATGCAGATTTCAAATGTCACACACGCATGCAATTCTTTCTTTGTCAAACAGTACATGTAATGCACCGCTTTCATCAAGAATGGAACCAGTAATGGCACAATTTCTCTGTCGCTCCACATATAAATACATGTAAAGAACAAATCAGAATACTTCATTCGTTCATCGGCATTCCAAAACTTATCTCCATTGGTTATTTTTGAATTTTCCATATGAAAAGCTACTTAATATTCCGCGCCACATACAGGTCAGAAGTTCAACCTATTTTATCACCACACTTTCTGGAACATTCTACGACACCTGCAGGTTAAAAGTTCATAATTTTTTTTAATGTAACATTTTTTTTTTTCAGCATATTCTCGAACATTTAACAGCACCTGCGGGTTAAAAGTTCACCATTGTTTTAAGTTGCAAATGTTCCTTCCAAATGCAAGTAGCACGTCTGGTTGAGCTGAGCACATTTCATCCTATCGTATGTACTTCACGTTTAGACTGCTCTTTATTAACCATTGACAAACATGCTTTTTCACGCAACTAACATGCACCCTAGTTTTGAGTGCCCAATGCTTCTTATCTTCCAATCAATTATCGTTTTCTGTGGGAAAAAAAAGATTTTTCCTCATCTTTAAACAAATCTCTTACTCTACGAAGGAACTGCATGAGCTACAGACATCTTTCCATACCTTCCAGCCACACCTTCAAAATGCTAGTGTGGATCGTGGGACATAGCTATGTTTTCTGGTGCAAGAGGTATGCAGAACAGAGACGTATTGACTTAGACCTAGGTTTACAAAAGGTGGACATTAAATGGTTTGCACAGAGAGGATTGAAGTGGCACCAATTGTTGCCTTTGGTTAAAACCTGTTTGCATCTCCAACACCCTGACCTCATGATTGTGCATTGTGGTGGAAACGACCTAGGCACATTGACTGGGATAGGTTTGGAAATGCTAATGAAGGACACCTTTCGACAAGTGATGTTGCTTTTGCCTCAAACTGGCTTTGTATATTCCAATATATGCCAAAGACAGAAGTGGAAATGGTCAAACCAATTTTGTCCTCAGATTGAAAAATCTAGGAAGATGTCAACAAAGCTGTGTCTGCATACCTCAGAGACCATAGAATGGGGTCGATCTACAACAACAACATACGTTTTGATGTGGCTGATATCTACAGGAATTATGGAGTACACTTCACAGATCAGGGAAATCGAGTTTTTCTGAATAACCTGAAGCTGTGCATCCGCACTTATATGTACCTCCAACTAATAAACACAAGGGCTCTTTTTAGAGCCGCCTTATAACTGACAACTTAGGCCCGCTATTTTAGGGCCAAGTAATGGCAACTCCCGGACCCTCGCCAAAATGTATTTACCACACAGCTGTGGCGCAGCGGCCAGACCATCTGACTTTGGAGCAAAGAGCTCTCGCTTTGATCACCGGCTCTAGCGACAACTCAGGATAGCACCATGTGACTCTGAGCAATAGCTCACTCAATTTCCACACCGGCCACCAGCGCCTGCAGACCCGTACGAGTGAGTAGTTTGCACTTTACAAATACCGGATTGATTTGAAACGGCACATTTGAACTTCACACTTCCTCTGTAGCAGCCCCCAATCACCCTACAGATGTCACACTGTTTAAAACAAAAGATTCTCCTAGTATGTATCCACACATGCTGACACTACTTGGACAGGTGTGCCGCAGCGGCCAGGGCACATGACTTCAGTCACAGCATAAGACACACAGTTTGGGCTCACGCTTTAATCTCCGAGTCCCGCAGCAGCTCACCTTAGCAGCATCAGATTATAGGCAATACCTCACTTAATTTCCGTAGCCCAGCACTTTCAGACTGGTAGGGATGAGTAGTTCGCTTGACACCCCCTGTATAGCACACCCTAAACACCCCACAGAGCTTACAGTGCTCCTACCCTCCTCTTACCTACTTTTTTTGCTCTTTTTTCCCCTTACTCACTTCAACAGAATCACAAAATGGCTGCCAACATTTCCGAGTTGCAGCCGCTCGCACCGCTTGCAGCCAATAAGCAGCAAGCTCGTGCTCATAACGCCTCAGCCTATCGGATGGCAGAATACCCAAATATCGATATCTGTAAATTTTGATGTTTCTCCAAAACTACTGAACAGATTTAAACTAAATAAACAAAAGCGTGCTTTCTAGACCAAGACCCTTCTCCCTGCCAAACTTGGGGTAATTCCATGCACCCGTTCGGCCATGTAGCCTTGTCTAAAGTTTCCTATGAAAATTGCATGGAGAAAACATGTTTTGCGACCCCCCTTATGTCTTGCCCCCCCCCTTGACGAATCACCGCCAAACTTTCAACATAGGAGCTGATATGAACAAAGAATTAGTTTGGAAGATTTCATGAAGGTTCCTCAAACAACACCAAGGTTATAAGCAAAACAAAAAAAGCTCTTCCTATGGAAACTTGGTTCAAACTATAACTACCTACTGGCGACCGCCAGTAGGTAATATATATATAATCCCATCGTGACAAATGTTTTTTTTTATTATTTTTTTTTTTTATTAACATTTTGGAAATGCAATCAACATTTCAACATACAAAACCAAAACAAGTAGGTCATGGTACAATATCATCCGGCCGCCAGGACCATCCCAGCTCTCCACGGGCAGTGTCATAAATGGTATTAAGCAGCCACATCATCCCTCTGTAGTCCAGCATTATCACGCAATCGTATGCAGTTGTAAATAGTCAATTAAGTACACCCAGTAATCTCGGGGTCTCGACCCTCCTGGAAGCTCTTCCTCATATGTTTTGAGAGTGTCCTTACAGAAGGTTAAATCTTTGATCCATAGCTTAATAGAGGGTGCAAGCCTACTGTTCCAGCATAGCGATACTCGCCGTTTGGCCATCAAAAGTGCAATCACAGTAAATTTACGTTTCAGAGAGCGCAGGTCAGGCAAAATCCCCAACAAACAAGTCTTTTCTGAACATACCAGCTCTATTCCCACCATTTCACCCACCATTTCCACCACCTTTACCCAATAATCCGCCACCGCCGTGCACCTCCAAGCCAGGTGACAGAAGTCTGCTCCCTCCTCCCCACATCTGCAGCAGCGCGAGTCTTCCCTTAATCCATACCTGCAGAGTCTAGCCGGTGTATAATAGGTCTGGTGCAGATATTTGTAATGTAGCATTCTAAGATTACCATTAGGTGTCAGCATTTCAGTCAGCGAACATGCCATCCCCCATTCTTCCAGTGTCAGTTGGTCTTCTAGTGCGCTATTCCATTTGTCCAATGATTGCTGCGTATTTCCCGCAATATCTTCTTGCAATTTACTATAAAGTCTCGACACCAGTTTAGTGGCAGTGGGTGTGTCTATCAGAAACTGCAATACTAGCATCTGTGGTGGCTCCTCAGGAAACGAAGGATAGAGCGCCCTCAGTGCATTTTGCAATCTGTAATATGTAAACCTAAACAGCAAAGTTTGATTACTAATATATGTAAGATCGCTTAGTGCCTGAAACTTTCCATTAGGAAACAAGTCCCCCATTGTAGTCATGCCTACCTGCCGCAAAAGCCCCATCCCTACCTTCTCCTGCGTCACCGACAATTCTGGATGATGTAATAGAGGCAAACCCGGCACGTACAATGGCAGTTTATATGCTTTCCTCCCCATTACCCGCCACGCCCTATTTGTCGTATCGATTGTATTTATATCACGCTTATGCAGCGGAGCGCGCTTATGCGGAAGGACTGCCCTTAGCGGAATGGGAGCCGCATCCCCCTCTTCCACCGCTGTGTGTGTTAGGAACGGTACAGGATGGTACCAGTAGTGTGCAAACTGCGCTTGCGCGCATAGATAATATAGCAGAAAATCCGGCACTCTAAACCCGCCTTTCGCATACGGTAGCGTCAGCGCCCTCAATTCAATCCTGGCTTGTTTACCCGCCCAAATCAATCTTAGCACCAGCGCTGATATTCTACGGAACACTTCGGCCGGTGGTTGTATCAGTATATTATTAAATAAATACAGCAGTTTGGGTAAGACGACCATCTTAACAATGGCCAGCCTATCTGCTAACGAGAGTGGCAGTTGTATCCATCTATCTATTTTCCCTTCCAGCGCTCCCACCGCCCTACCATAGTTCGTTCTGATCACCTCCTCCGGGTCCCTATGATACCACACTCCCAGATATCGCACCGGGTCCGTTTGCCATTCAATTGGGTAGTCCAGCTGGTGTGGATGGGTAGTGTCCGATAAAGGAACAATGACCGATTTCGCCCAATTAATGCTTATCCCGGACGTCTGTGCAAACCGAACATACTCCCGCAGTAATGCATTTAAATTCACTTCAGGATCGCGCACATACAGCAGCATATCGTCCGCATATAGCGATATGTGGAGCGGCCGCTGAGGAAACTGCAGCGCCGAGTAGTGATGCTTCTGCCGCACTCTACACGCCAACGGCTCCATCGCCAGTGCGAATAGCAATGGGGACAGTGGGCATCCTTGTCTCGTCCCCCTGCGTATAGGTATCGGGTCAGATACAAATCTATTTACTCTAACTCGCGCCGTCGGGGCCGTGTACAGCAGCTGTATCCACTGCAGATAGCGCACCGGAAATCCCATCCGCCGCAGCACCTTGTGTAAATACGGCCATTCTAGGGAATCGAATGCCTTTGCAGCATCCAGGAGGACCGCAGCTGCCCTAGTCGTCGGCTGCAAATAGTGCGACAATGCAAATAGTGTGCGCGTGTTGTGCGTGGTTGATCTGGTGGGGATAAATCCCGACTGATCCGGTAAAATCAATCGGGTCATTAGCGGCTGGAGCCGTTTCGCCAATAGTTTGGCCAGAATCTTCACGTCAACATTAATGAGGGAGAGAGGCCTGTACGATTCGCAGTATTCAGGGTCCTTATTTGGCTTTAATAACGCAATGATAAGCGCTTCACGCAGCGTGGGCGGCAGCAGCACCTGGTCATGTGCATTTCCGTACATCTCCACCAGATGGGGTGCTACTTGGTCAAGGAATGCCTTGTAGAATTCACCCGTGAACCCATCAGGGCCTGGTGTCTTCCCGTTGGGGAGTGTTTTAATCACCTCCGACACCTCCTCCACTGTAATGGGTTCCGCTAAATACTCTCTGTGTGCATCCGATAGCCAGGCTATCGCCACCTCCTCTAGATAGTTCCCTATCTCCTCTTCCGAAGCTGTCTGCTGTGTCTCGTACAGTTTACCATATGTAGCTCTAAATTCCCTCAGAATATTCTGTGCCCCATACTGCATGTCCCCCTCCCCATCACGCACCCCACGTACTATCTGTGGTGTTTTCCCTGCACATATTTTGGCCGCCAGCGCTCTCCCCGGCCTACCACCCTCGCCTTAATTCCTGGCCATTTGCCGTTTCGATATATATTTTAGCTCGTCCTCTGCAAGTGTTTGGTATTCAGTTATGATGTGTCGTATATCGCCTAGTAGCTTCGTGTTTTGTGTACACTCGTATTCTCTCTCTAACTCGCGGATTTTCTTCTCACGGGATGTCAATTGTTGGCGAATATCTTTCAATATGCCCGCACTTGTTCCAATGCAGATCCCTCTAACGGTAGACTTCAACGCCTCCCATAGCAACCCAGGATCCTCCGTGGTTGGCGCATTTAGTTCAAAGTACTCCGTCACGGCCTTACCTATTGCGTCTGCATACAAAGGGTCAGTTAGTGCTCTAGCATTGAAATTCCAACTAAACGGGGGGGGGTGTAATTCGGCAGCTCAATGGTGAGCTTTACCGGATTATGATCCGATAGGGTTCTAGGTAAGTGGCACACAGATCCCGTCCACAGGAGCGCCGCCGCAGACCCCAACCAGTAATCTATTCTGGACCAGCTGCTGCTAATCGCTGTCGTATGCGTCGCCTCTCTACTCTCCCGGTTATTTGCTCTCCAGATATCCTCGAGTTCCCCATCAGCCATTATGGCCAGCAATTTTCTCCTAGCCTTAGTATGTGGTTCAACTGTGTTACTCAACCTATCCCAACCATCCTGCAACGCTATATTAAAATCTCCCCCCCAGATCAGTGGTATGTCAGGCAGTCCACCCAGTTTATTCCACACCTCAGCATAGAAGCCCGGGTCGTCTACATTTGGTCCATAGGTATTCACTAATGCCACTTGATGTCCCCGTGTTCTCCCCACCACTAGAACAAAGCGCCCCATCTCATCATTATACGTAGTGTCCACATCAAACTGCACCCCCTTCCTAATCAGTATCATGACCCCTCGGGAATAAGAAGAGTATGACGAGTAATGCACCGTCTCCGCCCATCTACTACCTACTTGCATAGGTGCTGCTGGCGTCATGTGTGTCTCCTGTAACATTGCAACATCAATGTGATGCCGATCTAAGTATGCCAACACCTGCCTTATTTTCTTGGGGTTATTCAGCCCCCGTACATTCCACGTCAGGAATGATAACCCAGTATCACGCATCACACTTCCTTCCATCGTTCACCCATCCGTTTCGCATTATAACGGCCTCTGTCCTACCGTCATCTCTACTACAGTCAACCCCTTCAATCCTACCCTTACCTCGTGTCTCAATACCACCCTTTGCAACTGTGTTGCCTCTTTCGTACCAGAACCCAGTAAACAACCCCCAACATCCCCCCCACCGCCCCCCACCCACTTTAGCAACCCAACTCTGCCAAAGACACTTCCCATCACTATGCAACATTTCAACCCAACTGGATTTGGGGAACACCCGCGCGGGGGATCCACCAAGAGCGCACTCTTCCATCCAACCTAATGGATGCGGTCAGTTGTGCAATCGGAATACATGCAAGATCCCAGTACACCCTTCTGCAGCTAGCATAACGGACATATATCCTAGCAGCTATGGTGCAATCGGCGAATCAATACCTCTCACTCCGTTAGATCATCCGGCCCCTTCTTCCCAACAGACCTAACGCACTCACGCCTTCCATGCCGCATGTCCCTGTACATTTGCTAGAGAGCTTGTGTCCACCAGCTAAACAGCATAATCTGCAGCTTACCTCCCGTGCATTCGCTATCTTGCATTTCGCTTTCCGGTCGACACCCACCCCCCAAAGTTCGCATCTCCTATGCAGCAGCATCTATCTCACCTCCCGCGACCTCCGTCACAGCCGTGTTCCTTGGCGTCTATTATCACAAATAGTACACTGTCCCACATATTAGTCCTCAGTTTGAGTCCATGTCTTGATCCACTCGTCTTTGTTCCTTTCGTCGATTAATTATCCTTTTGATAATGTCTTGTGCCTCCTTGGGCGTCTGTAGAAGTGCCGTTTTCCCGTCATAGGTGACCTTCAAACGCGCTGGATATAACATAGCATACTCAATTTTCAGCTCCCGTAGCTTCTTTTTGACCGGGTTAAACTCTTTGCGCGCCATCTGGACCTTTAACGTGAAGTCCGGGTAGATCTCCAGCTCGTTGCCCTGATAGTTGATCTTTCGTTTGTCTCGTGCCATACGGAGAATGGTGTCGCGATCTCGGTAGTTCATGATCCGCGCCACTATAGGTCTCGGAGGCAGACCAGGTTTCGGTCTTGGGGCCAGCGTTCTATGCGCGCGTTCGACCAGGAAGATGGGTGAAAGGGAGTCCACTCCAAACACGTTTTTGATTAATTCCTCCACATATGTTTCCATCTTGGCAATGTTCGTGGACTCCGGAACTCCCGCGATTCGTACGTTATTGCGACAGGACCTCGCTTCCAAATCCTCCGCCTTGTTTTTTAATAACATCCAGCAGCCACTCCATTTCCGTACACTTTCGGGTTGTGGCGTGCGATTCATCTTCCACCGCCGATATCCGGGTCTCCGCTTCCACCAGTCGCTCCCCGTGGCCATCTAGCTTTGCCGCCATGTTGTCCACTCGAAGTGTGATAGAGTTGAGCTTGCCATGTATGTCCTGCAAGCTTTGCTGTATGGCCTGCAGGGCCCCCTCCATACCTACTGGCGCCGCCTGCACAGCCTCCGCAGCCTCCTCTGTCGTCGCCGTTTGCGCTTTTGCAGATTTTTTTGCTTCAAATTGTAGCTTTGTCTGGCCTCGGTCGTTCTTTCCCATTGTGTCACTCACCACCACTTGCGCGTCTATCCCCTTCGTCTGTGCACTGTGGCTCTGGAAGGATCGCTTCGGAGCTCGCCCCTCCACACCCCGTCTATCTCCAGCACTCTAGGAGTTCCTCCGCATCCCACACGGCTCCTCCATGTCACCCACTGCAGCAGCTCCTCTAGGGCAGGTCGTCCTCGCAGGTGTTCAGCGCACCCTCCACCAGTTCAGCAGCTCACAGCCTCACCTCCACGCACAGCCCTTGATCAGCCCGGCAGCTCATGCACATGTAGCATCACCCGGTCCAGCCGTTCTCCGCCTGCAGCCACCAGTTGCCTCCAAATCCCGTTATCTGTAGCAAGGCCGCGTCCCCACATTTCATGCAGTAGCCGCACGACTGGTTCCCCGCTCCGCCACTCACTCGTGTCCACAGGAAGGCATCAGGCTCCGATATAACGGGCGCCATTTTGCGTCCGGCGCCGTCCTCTCGCCCGCCCTCTTCTCCGTGATCTGCTTTAACGCCGGTCCGCAGTTTCAGCTCCTGGTACCATCACCTCCTGCCGACAGCTCCACAGAGCAGTGAAGGTAGCCCCCTTTGTCTCCGCAGCAGACCTCCGTTAGTCTCGTCACATACCGAGTTTCTCCTCCAGCGCCGCCATGTTGCCTGACCCAGGGCCAGCCACGTCCGTCCGGAGCACAGTTTACTTCGCGGATCTGTATCTCCGGAGCCGCCAGCCACCTCAGATTTACTCCAGCATGCCCAAGTGTTCTGGTACGCCGTTTACATGCCGCTAGGATCTCCGCATGTCGCCGATATTTGCCGTTTCCTGACACCGACCAGCGGAGCCGTCTTAGCAGGCGGCCATCTCGCCGTGCGCCCTCTAGCGCCCCATCGTGACAAATGTTTTATGCGATTTCCATGATTGATTAATTTATGCTGTCTGCATTTTTCAGTATTATAAGCAAACGAAAATGCAAGCATTGTGTGTAATATTTATTCTTATTGTTATGCCTTACCTGTATTAGTGACGATTTTCGGCTGTGGACAGCATTTACACGCATTTGGGCTGTTAGTGGAACACATACATTATAGTATGTTTTCTATGTTTATACCTCAGTCAGGTGGGAAGGGCTTTATAAGTGAAGCATTATAGCATACCAAATCAGATTGACAAATGCATCTTGAAGGCTGAAACGCGTCTCTCCTGATGCTTGGGATTGAGGGCGACAACAATTAAATAAAGCGATGCCGAATCCTGAACCACTTGTGTCCGTGCTTCCTTCCATGGTATTGCCGTGGGAGGTGGATTGTTTGTTTGGTTTATATATATATATATATATATATATATATATATATATATATATATATATATATATATATATATATATATATATATATATATATATATATATATATATATATATATATGTATATGTATATATATATATATATATATATATATATATATATATATATTCACTGAAAAAACCATAGGTTTCAGGCACGTTATAGTTAGGAATTAGCATTTAAAAAACCTTAGAAATTTACTGAAAAAACCATAGGTTTCAGGGGCGTTATAGTTAGCTGGACTTTTCACTCATACAAAACCATTGAAATTCCCCCGTTATAGTTAGTTCAGCTAACTATAACACGCGTGCCCGCAATGCACTGCTAATGATGTCACATATTACATCACTCATGACATGGTCAGTGACATCACTCATGACATATTACTTAAAACATTTAATGTACAAAGGAATAAAATGAGGGGGTTCATTTTGCCATAACAATTATGATTAGTGCTGCAGAAAGAAAAATTAGGGCACATTTCAACTTCTCAAATCCGCTTCTATTTCATTAAAATATTTTGACATGCAGACTGAAACATGCACTTTTAATACCAGCAGCAGACTTCCCTGGTGAGCAGTAGCTTTACTACAGTGATCTAATGAGGAACTAGAGTGCTACCATTCAGAATTTATGGCAAATGTGTGACACATCTGAATGCCTTCTTGATGGAACCAAAGTAAAAAACTGAAAGTATTTCCTACTGAGGAGACGGCAGTAAATGGGGAAATTAGGAAACTTAATAACAAATAAGTCTCCCAAGATGGCCACCAGAGACAAAAGAGCCCAAATGTAGCACAAATATCACCCAGATGTAGCCCAAGTAGAGCCCAATGACAGAATGTCCCAGAGTGTTTTAAGAACAACTAGAGCGCTCACTGTCTTACTTATGACAAAAGTATGGCACACCTGAAGCCATCTTGATTGGAATAAACTGGTAACACTTAAAACATTTAATTTAAAAAGGAACACAATGAGGGGGTTCATTTTGCCATAGAAATTATGATTAGTGCTGAAGAAAGAAAAATTAGGGCTCATTTTGAGTGACTTCTCAAATCCTCTTCTATTTCATTAAAAAATTCTGACATGCAGACTGAAACATGCACTTTTAATACCAGCAGCAGACTTCTGTGGTGAACAGTAGTTTTACTACAGTGATCTAATGAGCAACTAGAGTGCTAACATTCAGAATTTATGGAAATGTGTGACATATCTGAATACCTTCTTCATGGAATAAAAGTAAAAAACTGAAAGCATTTCCTACTGAGGAGACTGCAGTAAATGAGGAAATTAGGAAACTACATAACAAATAAATCTCCCAAGATGGCCACCAGAGACAAAAGAACCCAAATGTAGCCCAAATATCACCCAGATGTAGCCCAATAACAGAAGTGTGCAAAACACTTATTTTTTGTGTTTTTGCAGTTTTATATAGTGCAGACTTGTCAGGTATTGGAGTGCTTTACATGAGCATTGGTTACATCACACAAGAACAAATTCATTTTGGTTGTAGACATGGGGAGATTAAGTGATTTGATAAGAATCACAGAATGTTGAAACTCCAACCTGGTTCCCCAGTTGCAAAGTCTGCAGCTCCGGAAGTAACACCACATTCTCTCCCCTAAGTGCAACATTTAATCAAGTGGTCAACTGGATAAAAAAACCATAAAGATAACAAATAATTTAAAAGTGCTTTGTCGCTATTTGAAAACTCAGCAAATATGTCCTCATTTTATCAAGCAAATAAGACCCTCTCATATCTATAATTTCTAAAGGAAATGCTCTAGGTATTACGTTTTGATTACATTAAGATGACGTCAGGCGTTCCACACTTTTGTAATAAATATAGAATGTTAGCAATCTAGTTGTTCATTAGGATACTGTTGAGAGGCAGAGGCCAGGGGCACGGACTCTGAAAATTGAAGGCAGGTAGGAGGGTGCAGAGGCAACAATTTGACCACACTGGGCAGGCAGGAAGGGCCGTGGCAGCACAACAGACTATGGAGGGCAGTGGAAAGGGGGGCAGGGGCAACACACCAACAATACAGGACTGGCAAGAGAGGCTGTGGCAATATAACAGACCATTGTGGGCATAAGGAAGCGGCAGTGGTAGTACAACCATACATGCCAACAGACCCGATTCAGCCAGGAAACGTCCAATGTTTTTAAGCTCAAATGGGGTTTCTTTGATCTGTCTCCTGTCTGCAATCTCCTCTTTGTCAATGTAACTCAAAGGGGAAAATCAATACCCCAGTTTTTTTTCAAAATCTCCCTCTTACCAAGTTCAAAATGTTCGCAAGTATGGTACATTGGATCATGGAAGGCAGGAGGAATTGGGGTAGGGATATGGACTTGGATAACAGAGGACAGGAGGGATATGGAGAGGTGCACCAAACTGACCCTACAGGGCAGGCATCAGGGTTTGCAGCAGCACAATACACCACACAGGGCATGCAGGACGAGATTGAGGCACAACAATCCATAGAAAGCAATAGGGAGGGGACAGGACCATGCACATGGACAACAGACAACAGAGGGGAAAGAGGCAATGGTAGCTAGCTGACCATAATGGACAGACAGGAGAGAAGTCACTCAAAATGTGCCCTAAGTTTTTCTTTCTTCAGCACTAATCATAATTTCTAATGCAAAATGAACCCCCTCATTGTGTTCCTTTTTAAATTAAATGTTTTAAGAGTTACCACTTTATTCCAATCAAGATGGCTTCAGGTGTGCCATACGTTTATCATAAGTAGGACTGTTAGCGCTCTAGTTGTTCTTTAGAACACTCTGGGAAGCTGCAGTAGAACACAAAGGAATCAACTGACTTTTGCTCTTGTTGGATGTTCATGTTTTACTGAGAATGTCAGACTTCATTCTCACATGACTGAGAAAGATAATGTGAATTTACAGAAAATATGCTCTCAGTTTAGCTTATAGATCACCTTCCTAACCTCTGTGGGAAAAGCATGAGAAAATGTTTTTTTCTCAATCATGATTTTTTTTTCTTTTTTTTAATTTCTTTTTATTGGTTTATTACAAACAGTAGCATCATCAGTAATGTCACAGAGATACACAATGCATCGGCAATACATCTTTTGTTTCATCAGAAGCATAGTCATCATAGAGATACACATCAGCAATACTTGGCAGTAATTTAGTGAAACCCACGAAGGCCAGTCAAAATACGCTCTGCATTTAGGGTCTACATCATCACAGACATGTTTAAGTGGAATAAGTGAGGTCAGTCTTCCAACCCTCTACATGGTACACATTCCAGTCGCTTGCCACCATGGAGGAGTGTCTGACACCAGAAACATAACAGCCTCCCATCTCTTCGCTACAACAATCCTCCATTCCCAGAACCATAGCTCCCCGTTGTCTAGCCGGTTACTTCCCCTGCTTCCGGTTCAACTGCTTCCTGCGGACGTTCAAGCAGATAACAGGTCAAGGGAGCCCATATGTTCCGCGGCCGAGAGGCACTGGGCAGCAGCTCCGAGTGTACGTCAAGCTGCTCCCGGCATGTCACGAGATCAGTAATCCAATCCTTAAATTTCGGGGCTCGGCCCCTACCCCATCGACAGGCCACCCTCCGCTTTGCCATCAAGAGCCCGAGTGCCACATATTTCCTATGCGCTGCCTGTATTGGTCTGACATACCCAAGCAACGCCACCAATGGTGCGGGTTCAATCTGCGTATCTACCATATGAGTCAACGCCTCGAAGACCTGTTGCCAATATTCATTCACCTCAGGGCATGTCCACGCGAGATGCAGAAAATCCGCTCCAGGGGTTCCACATCTGGCACAGCTATCTGTCTCTCTCAACCGATATCTATACATCTTAACCGGTGTATAGTACAATCTATGTAGGAATTTATAGTGTGCGATGCGGAGTCTACTGCTGGCCGTCACTCTCTCAGTCTGCAGACAACAATACTCCCACTGCTCCTCCGAAAGGGCCATGTTGAGCTCTGCATCACATCGCGCGCGAGAGAGTGGATCCGCCAGTTCCCTTTGGGTGTGTATTGTTCTGTAGATTAATGAAACTAGCCGTGTGGCTGTCTTACATTGCAGCATTACATGCAGCGGGGCAAACGCCGGGGGTTCATTTGGGAAATTCGGAGTAATAGATCGAATCCCCTGCCTCAGTCTTACATATAAAAAAAGATCAAGTGGGGTTTGTTGCGACCCTTGTAACATCTGCTCTGCGGAGCGGAACTTCCCTTCATAATACAAACCCCCCCACCTCTGGATATTCATACGCTCCCTGAACTTGTGAAACAGTGTCTCCTGCAGCAAAGGTATATTCGGGTGATACGTGAGCGGCAATGAAGCCGCATACTGCATGGAGGTCTACAATATGTGCCCAATCCGGTGCCAAGCACTGATCGTACAGGTGACCGTAGTCGGTGTCTTATCCCTAGGTGCAACCGGTTCAAATAGCACTCCATCAATCGCTATCGGGTGCGTGAGCCAGTGCTCCGCCGCCACCTGTGGCATATACCTGGGCTGCGCCACCCAGTACCAAGCATAGTGAGCTTGCGCGCTGAGATAATATAATTCAAAGTTTGTCACCCCAAACCTTCCCTGCGAGTATGGCCTTGTAAGTACTTCCCATTGAAACCGCGGTTGCCGACCTCCCCAGATCAATCGTGTCAGTTCCGACCTGAGTGTCGTAAAGAAATGTCTCCCCGGATAAAACGGAATATTAAAAAATAAGTAGAGTAATTGAGGCAGAATCACCATTTTAATCAAGGAGACCCGACATGCCATGGACAAAGGGAGTGTGATCCATCGGGTCACACATTCTGCCGTTCGCGTTATTGCAGTACCATAGTTCAATCTCATAAGCTCATCTCTGTCTCTCGTCACTCGCATCCCCAAATAGCGCAGCTCCTCATAACACCACTCTAGGGGGTAGTCCAATGCAAATTTATGTGTTGCCTGCGTCAAGGGGAATATACTAGATTTGCTCCAATTAATATGAATCCCGACAATTTCCCAAACACTATAAACTCTCGCAGTATCGGACAGTGGTTGTGACGTATGCCCATTTATGACTATCCTAGCTACTGGTAAGTTGTACAGGAGTCTGATCCATGACAAAAAAAGGGGGGGGGAAGCCCATTCGTAGCATTACTCCGCAGATATAATCCCACTCTACCGAATCGAACGCCTTAGTGGTGTCTAAAAAAATAGCTGCGAGAGGTAAGTCTGGCGAGACATTATTAAGAATCGCAAAAAGGGTCCATAAGTTATGGGATGTCGCCCTTCCTGGCACAAAGCCGGATTGGTCTGGGAGTATCAAAGTTTCAAGTAACAGGCCCAGGCGAGTGGCAATCAGCTTAGCCAGTATCTTGGCATCACAGTTTAGGAGGGAGAGTGGCCTATAGGAGTCACACTGCCGGGACGGCTTTCCCGGCTTCAGCAATGAAACTATAAGTGCTTCCCTCATGGACGCAGGAAGGGAGCCTACTTCCAGCGATTCTTCGTAGACTTCTTGCAGAACGGGGGCCATAATATCTATATACGTTTTATAAAATTCTATGGGAATACCATCCGTTCCCGTGGCTTTCCCGGATTGCATACTCATAATAGCCTCCCGAACCTCATCTAGCTCAAACGGGGCACATAAAAAATCTCGTTGCGTATTACTAAGCCACCCCAGCGCTACATCCCCCAAAAAACTCTCCAGATCTAAATCATCCATTCTGGTGGTGGTATACAAGTGACCGTAATGTCTCGTAAATGCACTAAGAATATTAGTCGTGTCCCGGTAAACCGCCCCCTCAAGCTCTTCAATCTCCAAAGTATAATTTGAATAGCGAGGTTTCCTAACTACGTTTGCCAACATCTTCCCCGGCCGTTCACCCTCTCCATAGCAGCGGGCCCTCAGTATTTCCCCCTAAAGCGCGTCTCCCTCTCAGCTGTAGCCATATACTCCGTGAGTGTGTCTCTGAATCGTGCCTGGACTTTAGTGGATGGAGTCAGAGCCATCTCCTCTTCCATCAGTTTCAGCTCCCTCTCCAGCCTCTGTAGTGTGTTAGTGATATCTTTTAGCACCCCGAATCCCTTGGACATGCAGAACCCCCGCATTGTTTCTTTAAATGCCTCCCAAATAATTTCCACACTGTCCACTGAGCCTTTATTGCGGGCAAAGAACTCCCGCACCTCCTCCAGCAGCTCCTCCTGGAAGACCGCATCAAGCAGCATGGTAGCCTGCAACCGCCAGATACCTCGCGGCACCCCAAAGTCTGCCGAGGACAATGTGAGCCAAACTGGGGCATGATCAGAATATGTTCTCGCCATCTGTTGCACCTGTGAGATCGCGGGGCCCAGCCCCCTAGACACCAACCAATAATCAAGCCTCGCCCAGGAGGCTGCCTGCACTGTGAAATGTGTGCCCTCCTGTGAGCTTGAGTGTATATGTCTCCAAGCATCTATTAATTGATATGCGTCAATAGTGTCCCTGAGAACCCCTGCTGCTCTGGTGTAATGATGCAAGGTCGGATGTGATCTATCATACCGTGGGTTATACGTGACATTAAAGTCCCTGCCCCAGATAATGTGTTGGGAGCCCACCTCAAATATCTTGGCCCACAGCACTGTAAAGAATGCCGGATCATCAACATTAGGCCCATAGCAACAGGCCAAAGTAACTGACACCGACCCCAGCCGCCCCCACGCTATGCAATAACGTCTCTGTACATCCCCTGTTGAGCCCACAAGATGAAAGGGCACCTGTCTCTATATAAGGATAGCCGTCCCGCGTGCATAAGTAGAGTAGGAGGAGAAAACCCTGTGTTCTGCCCATTTGTTCGCAAACCCACCAGATCTCTGTGGGGTAAAATGTGTCTCCTGTAGCATGGCAATGTGTGTGTGATACCTGTCTAGATAGGCCAACACTTGTCACCTCTTCCGCGCATCCCCCAGCCCCCGAACATTCCATGTAACAATATTCAGACTGCCAGCATCACAATCCGCCATACTCCCATCTGCCAACCATGCCCTGATGCACTGTTCCAGCATTGTGGTGTATCCAACCTCCTACAGTATCACATAGGACAATAGACAATCTGAGACACTTAACTTCAAACGTGGCCCAACTCCCTCTCAGCCCCTTACCATTAGTTCCCTTCTGGGATGTAGACATATTGAAACCAGTAAACTTATCATTAGTCCCCGCCCCCTCCCACTGAAGCAGCCCCAACTTGCCAGTGATATAGCCCCTCCCTGCCCTCCCCAATCCCAACATGTCCATTGTTCACGCTACAACACCCCTCTAGGAGATGCAGCGAACCACCCCAGGGTGATACCCGCTGGGGGCTTCTACTAGGTAGCCGCACAGTCACCTCTCACCCCAAAGAGAACGCCCCCCACCAAAGGAAACATTCAGGCTCCAGGGGCCAGAGGGTGCCCGGTGATCAGAATCGTTTGCTCAGATAGGTCAGCAGGCAACAATAGTACTTAGCTCAGTCTCGCCTCCTGCCGCTGCAAAAGTGGTATACATCAGGTCTCAAGATTATCCCCTCCGGCGCCACTTGCAGCAGTCCCCAGGGAGTCCTCCGCCGCTTCCGCCGACGCCAATCGCCGCGCCACCTGCCCTCCTCCACCATTACGATTCACGCTTTTCATTTGCTTAAGGAATTCTTCCACTTGGTTCGGCGCAGTGAAGAAATGTTGTTTTCCCTGACATGTCACTCTGAGGCGTGCCGGGTATAACAACGCATAGTCAATTTGTGCCTTCCGTAATTTAGCCTTGACCTCCATAAATTTGCGCCTCTCCTCTTGAACCATAGGTGTAAAGTCGGGATAGATTGAAAAGGCATTCCCATCGTATGTCAGCGACTGTTTTCCTCTGGCGGCGCGCAAAGCCACGTTGCGGTCTCTATAGTTTAATAGTCTCGCAATAATCGGACGTGGATTGCCTCCTGGTGGCGGTCGAAGCCCCAGAGCTCTATGGGCACGTTCTACAATGAACTGGCTGGAGAATGATTCCCTGCCTACAGATGATAATAGCAACTTCTCTATATATTCCTCCATTCTCCCTACATTGGTTGATTCCGGAATTCCCAGTACGCGTATATTGTTGCGCCGACTGCACGCTTCCAAGTCCTCATTCTTTGCGGCAATGACCCGCAGCAGATTATCCATCCGGGCAAGCCACGTGGTATGGCTGGAGGTCGCATCTTCCATTTCGGATATACGCCGTTCTGCTTCCGTTAATCGTTCCTCATGCCCCTCGAGCTTGTGGACTATGGCATCCATCCTGGTCGACATGTGGTCTACCTTCTCAACCACCGTGGCAAAGCCCTGCCGGATTTCCTGTAGTATGCTCTGGACGTCGGTATCTGGCACCCCAGCTCCTTCCTGGGCCACATTCCGTCCCTCTTGAAGCTGACCTGCCTGTTGGGGCGGAGTCCCGCGTCGCGTTGTCTCGAAGTGCAGTTTTGACTGTTTGGCATCCGTCTTGCCCATTCTGACTCTAAAGTGGTTATACAGGCCAGTTGTCAGCCAATCCCCTTCTCACCGTACTCCAGGCCTCACTCCTATCTCCTGGCCCGCAGCTTCTCCTCCTCGCATATGAAGCTCCTCAGTCCCAGCCATGCTCTTCTAGCGCCATTACCAATACTAGCGCAGTCCACACTTTCTACCGTCTATCCGCTCTGGTACACCCCCTCGGCAAAGCATCCCTAGGGCTTCATGCGAGATCTCCCATCTGCTCAGGGAAAACAACCACGATTAGGCCCATACGCAATTCAACAGCCACCACAATGCAGTCGCCCCTCAATGTGCCAGCCAAGTCGTGCTCCCGATTGTACTGCGCAGGAGGTGTGGTAATCCAAATCACCTATTGCCCCCGCAGCTGCCAATCGATCTCCTCCCTGTTGTACGAAAGGTAGTGTCTCTGGCAATGCTTACTTCCCCAGTCTCGTGGAGGGGAGATGCCCGTCTTGGCCAGGAATGTCTGCAGGCATTCAGGCCGCTGGCTCCAACAGCGCCACTTCGCCAGAGGCCTTTCTTTTCCGGGCCGCTCCCGGTGCTCAGCGCCGCCCCGCGCCGGTACACAATGAGGCAGCGGGGGGGGGGGGTCGATGCAGCCACTTCTCTGCCCCACACATCCTCCGATCCCTGCACTGCGCCCGCTGATCAGCCGCGAACGCCAGGTGGGTCTGCTAACAGCCGTCACTCACCGCCTCGGCGTCCGGGTATACCAGCAACGCTGTTCCCACTCCAAAATCCCAGTACACAGCCACCGCCAGGGCACAGGACACCGCCAAACTCCACCGCTTCAGGCAAGGCTCGTCACTGCCGCTGCGCCCTACTTCCAGGTCACCCTCGGAGGCCTAAGACCTCGTGTGCAGCCGCGGCCTCAGGTGCACCTGCCAGCCACCCACAGCCTTCGCAGGGCTCTTCCATAAAGTCCCGGCCACTCTGTCCAATCTTCTAACGTCGGAACCCTCGGCGCGATTGTCGCCAGTTTTGCATCCAGGCTGCCAACAAGGTTTCCGCAGCCTTTGCGATAGGCTGACACTGCCAACACTTCATTTGAGCAGGATTATGAGAGGATTATGGCACCAGGCTGTGGGAGCCTCACTGCAGTGCGGCCATTCTGTGTGCGCGCCACCTAGCGCCCCCCCTCAATAATGATTTATGATATCCAAGCAGAAGGCTTTTTCACATGGTAAAATCACCTTAGAACATACCACAATTCCTAAAATGATCATGGTACCATCAACAAATGATTTATAATGTAACTAAAGTCTTAAAACATTCTATTAACTGCAATGCTTTTTAATGAGGTGCTATCATGTATATTGGTCCCAAGATGGCTGCTAACACTTCTTGGGTGAAGTGCTGACAGCCAATCAGATCTCACGATGAGATGTGTGGTTAGGCTCCACCCAGATATATATGTGAGTTTGGTGCAGTTCAGAACACAAAATCTCCCCCTGCTTCCACGGACAGAATGATTTCTCAGTCACACACACATACACATATCACACGCTGGTGGGGCCCATAACACCAACATTCATTCACATCAAACTATCCGTGCCTTGCAGAGGAGATATCCTGATTTCCGAACTACAGCTATTCACTTTAGATAGAGGAAACACATCTATTGATTTTTCTTAACAATCGCTCCATCCGGAGGTCGAATAGATCATTTAGTCGGTTTGGAATTTGATGGAAAATCTCTTCTGACTCTCATATTAATCAATAAAATATTACAAGAAATAATCACCCGACACAGTTCTTCAAATAATGATTTTTCTTTATCTAATTAAATGGCAGGTTAAATCCTAACAATGACATATTATCGTTTGTCATATTTACCTATTCTGGCTATTTGTCGTTTTCTAAGTCAGCACCAGTCCTCAGAAAGATCATCAATATTCTAACGTCCCGTCCTCTTCTGTCAGCATGGAGTGTCGCATAGAGTAGCATCGATCAGGGTGCGTCTCAAGCTCTAGGGGTGGTGACCAGCATTTTCCTCTCTAGACTACTAATATTTATACCAAAATTTACATATAACAGTATCATTTTTATTATTTCCAGGCCGCTGATTGGCTGAATTTAGCCACGTCCCAATACATTAAGAAACATTTTCAAATTTTCACATACGGATGATGAATAAACTAGTCGCATGGGAAAGGCTGTTCCCAGGTCAGGAAAGTATAAGTCTATTGTGAATAGGTGGATTTTGGTTCCCAAATGGCAACAATTCCTCCATGTTCAGGGACATTGGCATCTCGCCCAGAGTAGTCTTCATGGGCCTGGTTCAATAGTTCATGGAAAGGCCACAACGAAGTCAGTGCAGGCGCCTTTCTCCATTGCTCAATTTATGAAGTCATGTACTTTAGTGAGGATTCAGTCGGCAGCCATCTTTTAGTAGGCCGAAATAGTCAACTTAAGTAAAAGAAACACAAAATCGTAATTAATACATAGAAATGACTAAAAGAGTGTTAATCCCTTACTAATACCCTTATGTGTATGCATTTATCTAGCCATATGCAACATTTAAAGCCGTTAATGCTGGTTTGTCTAAGCGCAAATCACGTTAACACTGCTTAAGCTAAACATATAAATTTAATATGCGTACAAACTTAGTTCACTTATTATTTTAGCCATGCAAATGCATTCCCACGTGTATTCTCTTGGTTACTAAGATTGATTATTTTTCATCACATCACTCTATTATTCATTAGAATTAGATTTTATTCATTTTAATACAAACTTATATAAATGGATTGGGTATATAAAAAGAAAATATTTTACCCGCTCCATCAATCCCCCCTTTGGTGATTTTATCACCAAACAAAACCCACAAAAACAATTTATTTCCCCTTTTACAGAAATTCGAGATGTCTTCTTGCTCAATTAAAACTCTGTTTCCCTTTCATTTTCTCTCTTTGTTTTGTCATACATACTCTCCTTCCATTCTTCCAATTCTATTTCATTGAGTTCTTTTTCTGGTTTCTTTTCCCTCTTTATGTAAATTTCTCGTTTAACCTTCTTTTAATTTCTTCTATATCTACAACACATACATCCCAATCTAAGTATTAATAATACAAAAATCACACAGGTTAATGGGAATAATATTTTCCCTATTATAGTACTACCTAATTCACCTAGATAGGCTTTAATAGCAGCCATTTTATTACTAATTCTAGTCCAGACACTTTCAACCTCCAGTGGTTTTATTTCATCATACAATTCTGTAATATTCTTTATATAGACTTTTAGATCTCTGCTTTCATCAGGAATGTAAGTGCAACAATGTTGAACTTTCAGCATTCCACAGCCTCCACCCTCTTTTGCCAATAAGATATCAAGGGCAAGTCGATTTTGCATAATCATAGCACGCATGGCAACCAGCTCAGTGTTTACCAAGAGAAATCCACCAGCGGTGCTTGTTGACAAGCGATCCACTATGGTTGACAATTTCAGAATATTATTTGCATTCCAAGATATTCCCACTGCTGGTATCAAGGCTCCAAAAATATCACCTACAATTTCTAACCAAGTTTCTCTTCTGCTACGCATTAGTAGGTTATTTAGTCCACTATTTTCTACTCTATCCATGTGAAAGATCTTTGGAAAGACCAGGCCAACATAACATGTGCCATACCAATGGTCGGGCAACCTGTAGTAAGCCTTATTCCCAAAAATATAGTACAGTCCAGGGAAAACTGGATCTTCTCTGCCTCTAAATCCCCATCCGGATGCAATGAAATAAGTATCATGACACTCACTTGTCCCTATATAAATATAATCATATTGGGACTTTTCCCTCATGATGCATAATTTGCCTTTCTGGGGTGAGTCTATAGCTATTGTCGGTTTAACTCCACCCGGTGTCTCCTTTTTCCCATCTATTTCCCAAATGTTTTCCTCCTCCTTATGTCCCTCTGCATTCTTGTGTATTTTCAATCTTCTCTCTTCAACCATATCCAAAAATGTTTTCTCTTCTGTTTTCAGACTGTTCTTAAAAATAAATTCTAGAGTTAGTCCTTTAGTTTCTATAAAAATTTCTCCTAATACATTAGCATCTTTAGCTGGATTTAATTCTTTATTCATGGGCAATCGTCCAAAAATATTATCTATATCAGACAAATTATACTCCAATTTCCCTACTTGATAAAATATACTAGTTAAGACGCTACATGTTATTCCATAAGTTGCTGGGAGGTGATGATAAGTCACCCCTTCTGAAACAGATGCAGGTAATTGCATACATACGTAGCAATCCCTTACGTCCATTGTTTTTACATATTCATACAATAATTTTGAAAACACATTGCTAGAAAAATCAGGTATTGACCTATCATGATGCACATGCTCTGTGCTTGTTCTAACTGGTATTACCTTCTGAGAGCTTTTCACTATATTAGTCATATTCTCGGTATGTCCTGCTAGTGTATCTAAAGTTACTTTGAAAGAGATCAAAAGAGCGAGTACGCTCCAAAGAAGCATTAATAGTCCGGTAAAACAACAACATGTCTTGCACCACCTTCTCATGAAGGTACATCTACTCTTGTTATCATCTATGTTAGCCATCTTGTTAGAATTAACCGTGTCTTTTGACTTAGCCTCTTCTACTCCGCCTCTTGTAGCTTTCCTACAAGAGCTAAGACCTTATCAGGTGATCCAAATACTTCAATTTCTTATTCAATCCTGTGTATTCCTACAAGGATCAATTTAAATTACTCAGCTCGGCCTTTCGTCGTTTTTCACTTCCTTCTCGTCATCCACATGCAGGATTTCCTGATCTTCAGCTTCTTCTCCGATGTCGGATAAGATAACTCTCAGGATTTCCCCTGTTTCTTCTTCTTTTATCAATCCCAGCAAAGTCTCCTCTGGATTTCCTTGACTATCTGCCTCTTCCCTTTGTTCAGGCAGTGCCACGTACGTCAGGTGACTTATACTTCTGGTTTGGTTTTCTTGCTCGTTTGTTTGCTTCTGACACTTCTGTTTCTCCCTCTTTCTCTGGATGCTGACTGGTTACTTCATTCACTTGTTCAGCCTCTGAGGGTTTGACTCGTGTCAATCGATATCTCAGCTTCTTAATTTTGTTTGGCCACAGATCACCCTTAGCATTTCTTCTTGGTTTGCCGTTTCTTTCCTCAATCCAAGTCCTCTTCCTCAGAACTCGACCCTCTGGTATTTCAGTTTCACTGTCCTCAGATTCTGTCTCGTTTGACTTTTCCTTTTCAGTAATCTCTTTTTCCCCCTCTTGGGTCGGCCCTTCTTCTGTCCCTCCTTGGGTCTCCGGCACGCAATCTCCCTGCTGACTACTTGTCCCTTCACCTAGCTGGGTGTTGCAGTTCCCTACATCTCCTCTGGGTTTCTCCGCAATCTGTCCCTCCCTTTCTGTGACTGTCCCTTCTTCTTCTTCCAGTATTTTCTCAGGCGGAACTTCTTCTACTCTCTCATTTGGTATAAATATTACCTCTGACTGAACATCCTTTTCTTTTCTTTTCTTCTTTCTGTGTTCACCATCAGCGTTTTGCTCATCTCCAGAATCTGAACTATCTGAAATCTGCAATCTTTTCCTCAGAATTTCTTCTCTGGGGGTCTGAACTAGTCTTGGCTCATTTTCCCCCCTTTCAGGATTTTCTTTTGACTTTATATTTTCATTGCTTGACTCATCACTTGATTCTGATTCGTCAAAGTATTCTTTTCCAATGCCGTCTGCTGGATTTGGAACTCTCAAAGTGTGACTTGCATGTATCCAGTTTTTCAGTCCAGCACACTTCACAGCAGTTGTTGTGGTCAAGATGACCTGTCTTGGCCTTCCCCACTTTGGAACCAGGCAATTTCTTCTTCTGTGGACTTTTACCCTCACCCAGTCCCCTGGGCTCAAATCATGGGCTGGTTTCTTTTCAAGTGTGGTGGCATCCGCTCCAACCTGGTGAAACACAGAATGAACTGCGTCAGCCAGGCCTTTACAGTTATCCAAAATCATGTCATCAGTTATAGTCATCAGCTTGTTGACTGGTACAAACACGTGTCTCATGGCGCGTCCCATGATGATCTCGTGTGGACTCAAACCTGTAGTTCTGTCTGGAGTAGACCTAATGGTCATCAAAACCAGAGGCAAGACATCAGGCCATTTCAAACCTGTGGCTAAACACATTTTCCCTATTCTGTTTTTGATAGTACCATTTATTTGCTCGACCACACCAGAAGCCTCTGGTCGGTAGGCACAATGCAGTTTTTGTTGTACACCCAATGCTTCACAAATCAATTAGATGATCTCATTGTAGAAATGTCCTCCTCTGTCTGATTCTATGGTAATTGGGAACCCGTACCTTGGGATGAATTCCCTCAACAATAGCTTGGCCACTGTGATTCCATCATTTCTTCTGGTCGGGTATGCTTCCACCCATCTAGAGAACAGACAAACTACCACCAACACATGCCTCAGTTTGTTAAAAGGGGGCATCTCAATGAAATCTACTTGCATTCTCATGAAAGGTCCCCCCTCCCGGCCTATGGTGCCTAGACTCACCACAGTTTTTCTTCCAGGGTTGTACTGCTGACATGTCAGGCATCTCTGACAGAGACTTTCTGCTATTAACCTGAATTTTGGATTGTACCAGGTCTGCTTAAAAGCCCTTATCATGGCATTCCTTCCCAGATGTCCTTGGCCATGATACATCCGTGCCATGGTTGACATCATGCTATCAGGCATTACTGGTCTTCCATCCCGATAGACCCACACATGATCTTTTTCCCCTGGTGCACAACCTGCTTTTACCCACTGCCTCATTTCCTCATCAATTGCCTCATCCTGCAACTGCCTCACTTCATCCCATGTTCCCACAACGTTAGTAAACATTATGGAGCAAGAAGACATTTCCTTTTCTTTTGACCGATTAATTGAGTATTTGTTTCGGGCACAATACTGAGCCATGTCATTTGCAAAACGGTTTCCGGTAGTGATGTAATCACTACCTTGTCCATGAGCAGCACATTTTACCACAGCCAGTTCTTTGGGCATTTGTATTGCCTCAAGCAATTTTCCAACCACTTCTGCATTCCTTATAGGAGTTCCACTTGAGGTCAGGAAACCTCTTTGCAGCCATAATTGGCCGAAGTCGTGGACAACTCCGAAGCCATACTGGCTATCAGTCATCACAGTCACTCTCGCATTTCTCCCAATTTTGCATGCCTTGGCTAATGCCACTATTTCACAAACAGGATCCATCCACAAAAAACACATAATCACTTTCTGGCAGTGGTAGATCTCTTATATCAGGACGAGGTTTTGTGCAGTAGTCAAGCACATCCAGATCAACCTCTTCTCTTATCTCCACTCTCTCTGCATCAGGCAAAAGTGTAGCTGGATTCACATTCACACATCTTTCCAAACTCACATTGGCTGCATCCAGAATGACCTTTTCATATTTACTCAGCCGACTATGTGACATGAACTGTGTTCGACTCCTTGTTAAAAGGATCGCCACACTATGGGGTACAAACACTCTTACTGGATACCCCATCACGATTCCCTCACTCTGCTCTAGGCTTCGGCATATAGCCGCTACTGCTTTCAGACATCCTGGCAGACCTATCACCACTGGATCTAACATTGACGAGAAATATGCCACTGGTCTCCTTTGCCTTCCATGTTTCTGGATTAACACTGAAAGTGCGCATCCGTTTCGCTCACTACAGTATAGCTCAAACTCTTTTTCATAGTCTGGCATACCCAGCGCAGGGGCTTCACAAAGACTGTTCTTCAACTGTTTAAATGCTGCCAATTCTTCTTTGTTCAGTTCAAGGGGGTCTTTTACCTCACTTTTTGTCAGTTTCACCAATGGTTTGGCAATCAGGGAAAAATTACTTATCCACTGACGACAGTAACCAAACCATTCCTAGGAACATTCTCACCTCTCTTTGGGTCATTGGAGCTCTCATTCCTTTAATGATTCTGATCCTGTCTATGGTTACTTTTCTCAGGCCTTTTTCGATAGTATGACCCAAGTATGTCACTTCCTTCTTACAGTATTGCAATTTTGTTGGAGATACCTTCAGTCCTCCATCTGCCAAATGATTTAACAAAGCTATGGTGTCTGTTTCACAGGCCTCACGTGTCTTTGACGCCACCAATAGGTCGTCAATGTACAGGACTAAAACTGAACTCTCAGGCATAGTAAGACTTTCCAGGGATTTCTTTAACAACTGATGGAGGGGCTCTCTGTGTACCCCTGTGGGACCATGCCAAAATACGGTTCCCAAACCGAAATGCAAAAAGAGGCTGGCTGTCATGATGCAACGGAATGGAAAAGAAAGCATGACACAAATCAATCACTGTGTACCATTCTGCATCGTGTGGGATCTGATACAAAATTACTGAGGGATTTGGAACAATTGGACAACATGAGACGACAATCTTGTTAATCTTTCTCAAATCTTGCACAATCCTGAATTTCCCACTCGGCTTTTTCAGTCCCATGATAGGCGAATTACTCTGGGTGTTAGACACACCAACTACTTGGATTGTTTCATCCGAAAGAGGAAGATTTTTAACATCTGCTGATCTGACAGTGGATCGTGTAGCTCCAATGTCTACTAGAAAAGTAATGTTTTCATCATTAACTTTCCCATCCACAAATGGTCCTGTCTGATTTATTTCTAGAGATGCGCCAAGTACGCACTCTGCTTCCTCTTTTCGGCACCGTCAATAAATCTCTTCTGGCTCACTTTCATCATTTTGCAGCCAATACTGTGACACAGCACTCGCGCGTTGCGGTTTGTTTACCTGTTCTTCATTGAAGAATCCCGTCTCTTTACTATACTTCTGTGTGTTCCGGCTCTGTGGAAAAGGCGGTTTTGGCACTTGATTCTGTGGATTAACAGCCTTCTGCTGTTTCGGCGGTTGGCCACTCACACTGCACCAGTGGATTCAATGACGGATTTTCATCATTAGTACCTGGTGGATATTTACACTCGGATTTCCAGTGCCCTAATCTTCCGCAATTGTGACAGCGGGACTTCTTCTTGGCTTCTTCTATATTACCTTTTCCTTTTCCTAGGCCAAATTTTGATTTAATGCCTGGATTATTAGCTTGTTCTATCAGCTGAACTTCCTGTCTCTCTGCAACCTTCACTTGAGCCCACATTGCCTTTTCTTTTAGTTTTCGCTGCTTTGCCTCAATCTCATCACTAATGTATTTAGCATGCCTCAGGATCTCATCTATTTTCTTGCTCTGCCAGTCCACGGTGTGCTGCTTAATCATGTCCCCAATCTCGGGACGCAGACCATACACAAATCTGTACACAAAATGACTCAGGTCCTTTTCTCCCAGACTGTCATCCCCACTAAACTGTTTGAAAGCCAAAATTAGCCTCTCATAGTATGCGTGGACTGACTCTTTCGCTTCCTGATGTGTTCGATCTATTTTAACCCAGTCTGTTTCTTTTGGAGGCACTTTGTTCTTCAAGAATGCCATGACCTGTTCGTATTTCTTCATTACCTCTGGGTCTGCGGCTCCTGTTTTGGGATCTCTCGGGTATTCTTTGGTGGGCCAATCTATGACTATCTTACATTCTGCCCACAAGTCTGCTGGCACTATTATATCAAACAAACTATTCAAATCAATCCACAGCACCTTTGACAATTTCACAAATCTGTCTACCTGTCTGTACCACTCGACCGGCTTTTCCCGTAGTCGAGGGAAGTCATTTGTAAATGACAAAATGTCCTGTCTGGTCCATGGGACATGCACATATCTCCCTCCTGGAATCTCTCTCATAGGGAACTCCATCATCACCTTCTCCTTTTCTCTCACAGGAAACGCTGGAAATGTTCTGTCTGAGGTGTCATCCCGCTTCCTATACCACCTGCTCTTCCATTTGTCCACATATCCCCATTTCCTCAATACCGTGATTATGTCCCTAATCTGCCCTATCCGTCCTGCAGCGTTCAGATTCTCTATGTCTTTTTCAGTGAAATCCACTCGGTATGGCTTCTGTAAAGCTTTTACCTTGTCCATGTCAATTCCCATTTCACTCGCTATTTCTGCTAGTCTGTTATGTAAATTCTTCGCTCTCCAAGTGACACTTTTGCATAGGAACAGCAGTTCCTCATCTTGGTAATTTTTCAGCTTTTCTGTGGGGATGGTCCCTACAATCAACTCTTCTAACACCATCCGTAATTTCGCCACATCAATGGTATGAGATTCCTTTTCTTTATCCTGCAAACCTTTCAGCCATTCATTCAATTCTTCAGTAGTTATGCTCACTGATTTCTCTACATTCCCTGGTTCTGTCAATCTCTGTGGTTCTAATATTGATCCTCCTACCATTCTGCTTCTCTCGGCAGTATCAGGACAATGAAATGGATTCTTCGACACATGCAATTCCCCTTTACCCATAGTATGTCCCCAGGAATTCTCTTTTGCTCTCATCAGGGCCTGTTCTTCCTGTCTACTGTTCACATACGGGACTGTTAGTCCGTGCTCACTGTCTTTCTGCTTCTCAAAAATAGGCATAACAGGACCTATGGGCACAGGGACTGTAACTGCTTCTAGATTTTTCGTCAATTCTCTTATTTTCTCTGTCAGCTCTAAAGTGGTTTTTGCTAGTTCCCTAGAATTTTCACTCTCGGCCCTAATTCCCTTCTCTTTGAGTGAATTTCTTCTCTTTACTTCTGGGGTCACAACTTCTGTTTTAATGATTCTCAGAGTCTCCCTCACTGGTGTATCTGCGGTTGGCGTTTCTGGTTCCTGTCTGTATGGAGGTGGACTTTTGTAAAACATATCATCTAGGACATCGTCGTCCGTTTCGTTAGCCCCATACCTCCGGGTTTCTACATGATTTTTATTTTCTAGGCATTTCCTTCCTCCACTTTCTCCTTCTATTCTAACGGGAAACAATCCTTCCGTCATACTAGCATCTCGCCACCTTCTCATTCGATCACAATGAGTTTCGCAATCGTTTGGCCGTCCAAACATATACCGATACCTACTGCCATTTCTCTGTTTCTCTCGCTCATGCATCTCATCTTCCCACTCTGTCAATGCCTCAAACTGCGTAGGCCTAGGTCGCGGATGTAAGCTCATCATCCTCTCCCGTAAGTTCCTCAATATTGCCAAATTAAAGGACCCATCCTCTGGAAACGCTAGAACTCCGTCTTCCTTTGTATACTTTGCCCAATTGTCTAACCAGATGCAAGTATGGTACCCATATTTTGCAACCATAAAGGATGCGGGGGTTTTCGCTGGGGGAAGTAACTGTCCTTCCCTAGTCACAATCTCTTTGTCTTTCACAAACCAATTCCGCATTTTACTAAATAAAGATTTTTTCTTCTTCTCGGGTGAATGATAATACATTTTCTTTTCTTTCGTGAACCCCTTTAATCTTCCCTGCAACAGTACGATCTTTAGTCCAATAGCAATGCGACTCTCACTCCTGCACCAATCCTGGCGCGTCTACGTCACTGTCACAATTTCCTGGAGCGTCTTCGTCACTGTCACAACTCCCAATCCCTGCGCGACTCACACCAACGCACCAATCCTGGAGCGTCTACTTCACTGACTAGCTGTCCAATCCCAGCGTGGTCCTCCTGACGTCAGCAGTCGCTGCAGCAGCTCCTGCTCCTGACTCCTGTCTTCAGTCTACCCCTCCTTTACAAAACTACTCGGTAGACTTTGTGTCAATTTTACAATACTTGTTAGTTACAACATACAAACATCTCCATTGTCTGCTCCGCTAACCACAGAATAGCAAAAGACCTTTCCCACGAGAATTCTGTCTTCCCGAGAGCAGCGCTTACCTCTGCCCTACTACAGAATCATTACGTCCATTAGCAAAGTAGCGCATCCCTCTACTTCACCCCTCTTTCAAGCATCAATTAACTGTTTTCTCCGGTATTAAAACACATAGATGGAAACGCAATGCTCCTGAGAGATAAAACCAGAGTTCCGCAATCAATCCGAATGCTATTTCATTCACGCACTTTTACACAAGGAAATATAGTTCATTCACACAGAATCCTGCCTTTTCCGAGAACAGCAAACAGTCTGTTCTACTACAGAATTTCAACATATGTTAACAAAGCAGCGCTTACCTCTACTTTGTCCTTCTAACAAGCTCAGAGAACACCTGCTACCTTTTCAGTGATAAGCATTATCAGCATAACATTTGGTTTCCTGGTACCTAAGACCAAAATTTCACAGGTACTCTTCACTATCATACGCACTTCTTTTACACAGAAATTGTCTCTAATGTCACCGAATCGAACCCAGACAATGCGACACGCAACTTCAATTGTCACACGTTTTTCCCCGTGTACCTACGGGCAACCACAATCCCGTCTTTCCCGAGAGCAGCGCTTACCTCTGCCCTACTACGGAACTGTCACCGACTTCTTACATCCCAGAAGCCGTACAGACGACATAAAACTTAATACAATTTCAACATATGGTGTTAGTATACATATCAATACCAATCAATAATCGATAAGCTATATTCATGCCAAATCATCAAACCAAAACAATAAAAACCATCATCTTGCTACCAGAAATACTGGTGCAGTTCAGAACACAAAATCTCCCCCTGCTTCCACGGACGGAATGATTTCTCAGTCACACACACATACACACATCACACGCTGGTGGGGCCCATAACACCAACATTCATTCACATCAAACTATCCGTGCCTTACAGAGGAGATATCCCGATTTCCTAACTACAGCTATTCACTTTGGATAGAGGAAATACATCTATTGATTTTTCTTAACAATCCCTCCATCCGGAGGTCGAATAGATCATTTAGTTGGCTTGGAATTTGATGGAAAATCTCTTCTGACTCTCATATTAATCAATAAAATATTACAAGAAATAATCACCCGACACAGTTCTTCAAATAATGATTTTTCTTTATCTAATTAAATTGCAGGTTAAATCCTAACAATGACATATTATCGTTTGTCATATTTACCTATTCTTGCTATTTGTCGTTTTCTAAGTCAGCACCAGTCCTCAGAAAGATCATCAATATTCTAACGTCCCGTCCTCTTCTGTCAGCATGGAGTGTCGCATAGAGTAGCATCGATCAGGGTGCGTCTCAAGCTCTAGGGGTGGTGACCAGCATTTTCCTCTCTAGACTACTAATATTTATACCAAAATTTACATCTAACAGCATCATTTTTATTATTTCCAGGCCGCTGATTGGCTGAATTCAGCCACGTCCCAATACTTTAAGAAACATTCTCAAATTTTCACATACGGATGATGAATAAACTAGGCGCATGGGAAAGGCTGTTCCCAGGTCAGGAAAGTATCAGTCTATTGTGAATAGGTGGCTTTTGGCTCCCAAATGGCAACAATTCCTCCATGTTCAGGGACATTGGCATCTCACCCAGAGTAGTCTTCATGGGCCTGGTTCAATAGTTCATTGAAAGGCCACAACGAAGTCAGTGCAGGCGCCTTTCTCCATTGCTCAATTTATGAAGTCATGTACTTTAGTGAGGATTCAGTCGGCAGCCATCTTTTAGTAGGCCGAAATAGTCAACTTAAGTAAAAGAAACACAAAATCGTAATTAATACATAGAAATGACTAAAACAGTGTTAATCCCTTACTAATACCCTTATGTGTATGCATTTATCTAGCCATATGCAACATTTAAAGCCGTTAATGCTGGTTTGTCTAAGCCCAAATCACGTTAACACTGCTTAAGCTAAACATATAAATTTAATATGCGTACAAACTTAGTTCACTTATTATTTTAGCCATGCAAATGCATTCCCACGTGTATTCTCTTGGTTAATAAGATTGATTAATTTTCATCACATCACTCTATTATTCATTAGAATGAGATTTTATTCATTTTAATACAAACATATATAAATGGATTGGGTATATAAAAAGAAAATATTTTACCCGCTCCATCAAGTTTACTTTTGATTATCTCAGGAACTACTGAATGGATTTACACCATTTAAGCAAAAGACACGACTCTGAACCAAGGTCTACCTTTCTGCCAAATTTGGTGTAATTCTGTTCAACAGTTCGGGCTGTAGCTGCGGCTAAAGGTCCTATAGGGAATTGCATGGTGAAAACACGTTTTGGGACACCCCTTTTTTCTCAGCCCCCGCTACACAAATCATCCCGAGACTTTCAGGATAGGAGCAGACCGGAGCTGGCCAAAAGTTTTGAAAATTTTGCGAAGATTGGTCAACGGGCGCCAAAGTTATTCCAAATAGAATGTTGCGCCACACAGCGCATGCGGGACGGGAGTGCAGCACAACAATCCATAGAAAGCAAGAGGGAGGGGACAGGACCATGCACATGGACAGCAGAGAACAGAGGGGCAAGAGGCAATGGTAGCTAGCTGACCATAATGAACAGACAGGAGAGAAAGCTGCAGCATAACAGACCATAAAGGGCAGGAGGTACGGATCAGGGGCATTACAATGGAACAGACAAGCCAGGAAGGAGGGAGTAGGGGTCTGCACATGTAAACAGAGGGCTGGGGGCAAGGGGGCAGGGCAGGAGCAGCAAGATAGCCATGGAGGTCAGGCAGGATGGGCACTAGAAGCAAGACACACCATGGAGATCAACAGTGAGACTGTGATGGCATACACACAGACCATGGAGGGAAGGTGGGAGGGGGTCAGGGGCAGCTAACTGACCACACAGGGAAGGTGGGAGGGGCCATGGCAGCACGGAAGACCATGCATGGCAAGTGGGAGGGTTAGTGGCAGCACAATGGCTATGATGGGCAAGAAGGAGGGTGCAGGGGCATGCACAAAGGACGATGGAGGATAGAAGGGAGGGTCAGGACCTGGGCACAGACAAGAGAATAAGAGAGAGAGTTTTTCCCAACTAAAGAATAAAATAACTCACTGGCTGACATTATACAGGCCAATTGCCAGCAATATAGATGGCAAAATAATACATGTACGCCGTCTTCAGTGGTTGGGTGGAAGACCTAAAGATATTGGGGGGGATGTGGTTGTGGTCAATTTTAGAGACCACAATGCTGTACGATATATCCTGAATTGGCCTCAGGCAAATTTTAATAGTAGTGTCTTTCCACGCGCTCTGACTTACTTCTATCCAAGATCTGTGGTATTTCCTTTCCAACCTGCCCATGATTACCCTCTTCCTACTACCAACCTACCCCCATGCCGATTGATAGGAACTCGGCCTTTGTACAGTATGTAGCCTCGGCTGTAGAAACTCCTGGGTGGAATAAAGTACCTACCAGGCCAAACGTTGCTGTACATAGGAGTATGGACTATGCAGTGCCATTCACCCCGCTGGAGCTGTCAAACAGGTTTGACATCTTCAGCGGTCTGGATGCCTGTGATTGAAGTCTACAGTTAGGTGGGGAGGAAACCGTGGGTGTACATTTCTTGGTTACAGGTGCTTTGGACGAGGTTTTGGAGGGGATTGTACCCATTGTTCCAAGTTTATCTGATGGAGATTCTGATCCGATCAGTGTCATTGTTAATGCACCTAATAACCATGATAATTGTACACAAATAGATAACCAAGGTAGTCGTCTAGGTGGTGTAACAACTCACGGTTTAATTAACCATGAGGCTCTCCTTGGAGCTACAGGATATTCTACACCTGGTGACTGTTCAGGAATGGCCAATGTATCTGGTTGTCCGGTGGAGAATAGTGGATCGGAGTCAGTGGGAATCCAGGCCATCAGTGGCATGGGAGATACTACAAATGTTCACAATCCTCAAAATAGAATTGTGGAGAGCCAGTTTCTGGTTTCGTGGAATGTGGCAGGTCTTAAAAATAAGATGGCATCTAGGGATTGGGCCTCCTTTATTGATAACTATATGGTTGTCAACATGCAAGAAACATGGGCATTAGAACCCCAATACAGATCTGGGTATCTTCACTTTGCAGTAGCTGCAACTAAAACAAATAAAGGTAGACCTAAGGGGGGACTGACCACTTGGATAAAACAGGATGATAGATTCTCAATTACACAACTAGCAATTAACTCAAGGGATATTCTGGGGGTTAAGTTAAAATCTCCCTCATTTGGTGAACTCATTATTTTTAATGTTTACGCCAGGGGCAAGCCGGGAGGGAAACCGTCAGAAGTTGTTCTGGCATTGGGACACTATCTAAGTATTTGGAGGGGAGGTGCCAATATATTAATCTGTGGTGATTTTAATTGCTCCTATGAGCCTCTGGACCATATGGATCTAGAGCTCACGGAGGCTGAGGATATCTGTTGGCAAATTCCCCCCCTTAGTATACCCCCTATCAAACAGTGGACCCAGGCAGTCCTCCAACTTAAGACCTTTAGTTTAGAAAATGGGCTGAGAGCAGCAAATGGTAGGACACGAGGGGATGAGTTGGGTAATCCAACTTTTAATAATGGACTGAGTACTAGCAGAATTGACTATATTCTGGTCAATCTTGAATTTTAGACTTCAATACGAGATATGACTGTCATCCATCGTATTGAAAGTGACCATAATCCTCTCAGTCTTGAGCTACGGCTTTATACAGGGCTGGGGCTAGCATCAGATGATGTAACAGATGATATCGTCATGGCAAATGACACTCGGCGGGTTAGATGGCCGAGTGCCTGGGCAAACCTGAAACCATTAGTGAAATGAATGACTTGGTAAGGAAGCAATCACCGAAATACAGGGGGAGTCAGATCATGAGGATTACTGCAGTAGGGTAGTCCATATTCACTCGACCCTTTTTCTTAAATTAAGCAAATATTTTAGTATTCAGAGGAAGAGGAACCCCGGGAAGGGGAAAAGAAAACCGGTTTCATGGTATGATAAAAACTGCAGGACCGCATATAAATTATTAGCTGACGCAGTGCGATCTACTGATAGGGAGGCTATTCGGGTGGCAAGGAACCATTATAAAAGGACACAAAACACCGCGAAAAAAGCGTGGGACACTAAATACTGGGAGGAGTTATTGGCAGCCAGTAAGTCCAGAGACTCGACGGACTTCTGGTATCTTGTGAGGTGGGGCTCGGGGAATCAAAAACCAATCCCGGTCAACTATGTCCCGCCAGAACATTGGGTCAAGCACTTTAAGTCCCAGTTTGCTAATACAAACATTGTCCCAACACCTGCCCCAGCCTTTTTATGCCGTCCCTTATCAGTAACCACGCTAGTGTTTACCAAGAAAGATGTTGAAGATGCCCTCAACTTAATACCCAAGGGCAGGGCCCCGGGCTTAGATAAAATCCCTGCAGATTTGTTTCTGCATAGCAAATCAGTCTGGGTCCCTTACATCAAATTATTGGCAAACACTATTGCCAAAGGTAACACTGTGCCGGATATTTGGCGGGGAGCAGAAATCATACCAATTTTTAAGAAGGGTGACCGAGCGGACCCGGGAAACTACAGGCCAATTAGTTTAATAACCTGTATTCAGAAGGTCGTGGCAAGAATGGTACTTCTCAGGGTCCAGAATTGGATCGAGGACTCGGGAGTCATGTCTACTTTCCAGGCTGGCTTTCGACCCATGACCAGCACGGTAGACCAAGTTTTTAGATTCTCCACTATATACTGGAAATGGGTGGTTCTGGGGGGTGGTACACTTTATGCAGCATTTGTTGATTTAAAGGCTGCATTTGATCTTGTCCCAAGAGATAGGCTGTGGAGAGCGCTCCACGAGCAGGGTATCCCACCGGAACTGCTTGTGGTCTTGATAAAATTACATGAAAATAACTACGCGCAGGTCAGATGGGGTAACCAGAGCCAGGTGACCGCCAGTTTTCCAACGGAAAGGGGTGTGCGGCAAGGGTGTGTGCTGGCTCCCACATTATTTACACTATATATAAACAGAGTCATGGATTATTACAGGGATTCTACTACTGATCCACCTAAACAGAATGGTATCCCCGTTCCCCTGTTAATGTTTGCCGACGATACCCTCCTATTGTCAAAGACCCAGGAAGGGCTTCAGAAGGCAATAGATTGTTTTGAAAAATTTTGTAATGACTACGGCCATTCTGTTAATGTTTCTAAAACTAAATTTATGACTATGCATAGGTATAGGAACATCAGGGGCAGAGTCTTTATGAACGGGGAATCATTAGAGCAGACAGATAGCTTTAGCTACCTGGGTATCATACTGGGCTCTAGGTTACAGTGGAAGTCGCATGTGGCCCATCTAATCTCTAAGCACGCACAACTATCCGGTGCCCTATTAAGAGAATTTAAGATGTCAGCCACTAAACCTGTAGCCCCAGTATTAAGAATTTATGATTCTAAAGTAAGATCCTCCATGTTATATGGAGCGGAATTGTGGGGGTCGTCCAACATTGTAGGTTTACAAAAAGCACATAACAAATTCCTCCGCTGCATAACTGGGCTTCCACCTTCCACACCACTCGTACCCCTGCGTATGGATCTGGGCTGTCAGAGTCTAGAAAATATTTGCAGATTTAGACCAGTTGCATACTGGAGAAGACTGTGGGTGACCCCAGAATTGCATCACTATGCCTTAGCACTTCTGGAAACGCGTGATATGGATACTGGGGGAAAAATTCTATGGTTTAGAAAGGTTAAAACCCTCCTTAAGTCTTTAGGTTTGGGAGATCTCTGGGATAACCCTCAGGAGACATTATTTCCAACAAAACAACAGTTAAAAGAGATCTATTGGTCATTTATATCCCAGGAGGAGTTTCAGTCACATACTGCTCCATCGTATACAAAAGTTTTTATGGAGCTGAAACATACTCCCAGGTATGAGTTGTACTGGGATTTGATTACAATGCCCTATGACAGGAAACTATTCCACCAGTTTAGGGTAGGTACCCTTCCGCTGAATACAGTTACCTGTAAATGGGCATCTAGTAAAAATGACCAAATGTGTCCTTTCTGTACAACACTCCGGGAAACCATAGCTCACGTTTTGTTTATCTGCCCAGAATACAAGGTCCCCCGTTATAAATGGATAAGAGCAGTCTGCATTCAAAAGGGTATTATGACAGGGATCACTGCATTGAGAATATTTCAAACTGCCTGTTCTGAAATAATGGTGATAGCGACAGCTAAATTCTTGAAATGGATGTGGATAATAAGAGCTGGGAAACTGAAAGCTCTCCAGCCGCCCTAAAATCAATTCCAGTATAATTGTGGCATTCTTATTTTTAACTACTAAAGTTTTACTATGTTTTTATGGAAGACAGATATTTATTTTTTTAAACGGCCGAGTAGGAATATTAATTATGTAGTGAACTCCCGTGGTTCCTGGTTTAAGCGATATGCTTCTGTGTCCAACTTAAATGTGTAGCTCTAATGGTTGTATTCGATGTTGTATTGTGTTTCTCTTTTTTCTTTTCTTATGTATTAGATGATGAAATGTGTGTTTTTAATTTGTCTTTTATGACAATATGTCGAAATAAAGACTGAAATGAAAGAGTTCAGGGGAAGGGGCCTCACAACAGACCGCGCGGGGCAGGCAAGAGGAGCAGTTGCAGCACAACAGACCAGGGAGGGCAGAAGGGTGTGGCAGTATAATGGACCATGGAGGACAGGAGGAAGGGGATAGGGGCATGGCATGTGGACAGGCAGGGTGGAGGTGGCAGGGGCAGGTTACAGTCATCTGACAATGCTAGGCAGGAGGGAGGGGAGTGGCAGCTCAACAGAACACTCAGAGTAGATAGGAGTGGCAGGTCCATGGAACATGGTGGCAAAAAGGATGGAGCAGGGGCATGCACAAAGACATCGGAGGGCAGGGGGAAGGAGAATAGGGGCAGCAAGCTAAGCACAGAGTTTAAGCAGGAGGTCAATGATGGGGCATAGAATTGGGCAATGGAGGGCAGGAGGAGGGGACTGGTACATCATACTAAATTGAGGGCAGTGGCAGCACATCAGACCATGCATGGCAGGAGGGTGGAGGCTAGTCCATGGATTCACACAACAGAGGATAGGGAGGAGGGGGATGGGGCAGCAAGCTAACTGTTCAGAGAAGGCGGGTATTAGGAACTTTATTGTTTTTAAAACGTGTGTCTGTGCGAACTACTTAAAATATGAACAAGTATGCAGCATAATCTCACTTTTGTTCAGGAAGAAGAGGACGTTTGTAACTGTGACTCCGGGCTCACTTGGCAGAAACACCCCCTGACCCTCCGCCCCCTATCGCAAAATGTAATGCCCGTGAAAAGGGTAGGTGAACACAGTGTTATATAGAACATAGTCCTGAGAGCACGATTGAAAATGAAAACTAGATATAGTGTATGGTAAAAACTATGCACCAAAAAGTGTGATATAAGATGAACCGGGCGTGAAATATAATATGCAATACATTGTGCGCAATGACAGATTCATTGGAGAGCGCGAGATAGCACAGGCACTAGCGCTTGCTATGCGATGTACGCCTTGGAGTGTAATATGCACAGGGCAGTGTTGTGTAACCTAACTGGTCTCTAAAGTTGTAATATAAAATATGTGCTGGGGAGTGTAACGTTGCATATGCACTGTGACAAAGATATGGATCCCAGATTGTAATATATATGGCATAGCACTGTGCGTTATAACATAGGCATCGAGGAAGGCCCGTTAGATGGGGCAATATAACCCGTGCGAAGACAAGTGTGGCATAACATATTCACGGGGTGGTGTTACAGTGCACATGGGCTAGAGAATGTCATAGCATATGCACTAGCTGGTGGAATACAACACAGAGGTGTGTGGCACTCGGCAGGCAATGGTGGGTGTAACACAGCATTGGGCTCTGCCAGGAGCACGCTGTGACTCTCAAGTGATGTTCGTCCCCTTTCCAGAGAGTACAATAAAAAGTATTACACATCCGGCAGTGGATGTGTGTTTTATTAACCGTGAGGGGGGTTTCTTACATGGTTTTGGTCGAATTTTTGTCGAGTCCCCTTTGAATGGCTTGGTGTGCATGTGTATGAAATGTGCCCGTCAATAGCAACCCATGTTTGTATAAATAAACGACAAGGGTGTCTACCGGGATTAGGCACGGTAGGGCATCAGACATGTCAGAGCTTCACTAGTGGTGTAAATGCATTCCACGTGAATTCATTGTATGCATAGTCGCCTTTTAATGAATATCACTCAAATCGTCATGGTGATAGGTACGTACGGTTTGTCCAGCATGTCCTAGGTGTGTCTATAAATATATATTTTTTAAAAATAATAAAAAACAGTGGCCGGCCCTGGGGATTGGGGTCAAAAAAATATAATTAGGAGACAGGCTCTAGGGATGGGGTCATCAGGGCCAATAAATTAGAATAAGAAGGGGAACCACACAGCCCCCTTCTTAAAAAATGTAAATAAATAAAAGACTGGCATCGTGCCGGAGGCCACGCCCCCTCCTTGCAGCACTCTGCAAATGCGCCCCCTGGCGAGTTGGAAGTTGGGGAATTAATTCCTCTTCAATGCTGAGGGTCCCTGAGGGCCAACTAGCCCTACAGGCATCTCCAGTATGCGCCAGGGAGCTGCGCTGCAGACAGGTGTTCTGAGGCCAAGCCCCTTTTTACACCCCTCTGCAATGCAGCTCTGTGGCGCTTACTGGAGGTACCTAGTGGTCTAGTTTGACCCTAGGGACCCTTAGGATTCAAGGGGACTTAATCTCTCAACTTAGAACAGCCACAGGGCGCGTTTACACAGTGGTAAAGGGAGGGGACGGGGCCTGAGGTGACGTGAGCAAACACGCACTATGGCACGTTTTAAATTGGGGATATAATTTCCCTTCAATACTGAGGGTCCCTGGGGGCTAACTAGCCCACCAAGTGCTTCCAGTAAGCGCCACTGAGCTGCATTGCAGAGAGGTGGTCCAGGCTGTAGCACTTTTTACACCTCTCTGCAACGCAGCTCTGTGGCACTTACTGGAGGTACCTAGTGGGCTAGTTGGACCCTAGGGACCCTCAGGATTCAAATGAACTTAATCTCCCTACTAAAAACGGACACGGGGCGTGTTTACACAGTGGTGAAGGGAGGGGACGGGGCCTGAGTTAACGTGTGCAAAAACGCCCTGTGGCCTGTTTTAAGAGGTAGTTTTAATCCCCCTGCCCTATTATATACTAGGGGCTTACAGAGGAGGTCATGCTAATCACCGGGGGACCCCAACGCATAATGTTCCCTAGTGTATGTAGGTGTTTTCACTGTATTCTAAGTGTCTTTTAACATAGCACTGGCTCTAGGACTGGTTAGTCAGACTCAGTTACCACCAGTATCCGTCTGAAAAAGTTGAGGGTACAGGATGATTTTGCAACAAGGATTCTTTCTGCTCTTCTTTTTGTTCTTTCTGCACGTTATCCTTCTTCCGGCACTTTTCTTCGTCTTTGAGGACTTCTGTTGCTTCTTTCTGCACTTCTTTTTTTTCTTTCTGTGCATTTTTTCTTCTTTCTTCACATGTCCTATCTCTGTAGGCATAGTTAGAAATTAGCATTTAAAAAACCTTTGAAATTCACAGAAAAAACCATAGGTTTCAGGCACGTTATAGTTAGGAATTAGCATTTAAAAAACCTCAGAAATTCACTGAAAAAACCATAGGTTTCAGGGGCGTTATAGTTAGCTGGACTTTTTACTTGTACAAAACCATTGAAATTCCCCCGTTATAGTTAGTTCAGCTAACTATAACTCGCGCGCCCGCAATGCACTGCTGATGACGTCACATATTACATCACTCATGACATGGTCAGTGACATCACTCATGACATCACTTCAGTGAATTATAGATATATATAGATAGATAGATATATATAGATATTCTTATTGTAACTCTGACTTCTAATAAAATATCTTCCACAGAAATACAAGTTCTCTTCTTGGGATGTTCTCTTAGTAACCAAGAGAATAAACGATAATAATTCAGAACAAAGCCTGTATATAATATTGTGTCAATTGCAGGCATTTAATATTCTAAAGACACGCAAAGATTAATTTTCCAGTTAGCATGCCAAGGACGAACAGGTTAATTTCCTCTATACTATGAAACTGGATGTTCTTTCTACACCAGAACCCATCACAGGCTTACTTCCAAGCAGTCTATTACGAAGCATATTTTGTGCTATAAAATAAAACCCATTTGACATGACATGAAATGATATTCCATCTTATTATGTGCAGTGAAGAAATTAAGAAATAGATATTAGCCATCAATCTATGCTTCACAAAGTCTTTATTATAATTAAGGGCCCGTACATGACAGACATAAAGGCAAACTTAACCTAGACAAGTACGTTACTAAAAACAGCAGTGGGCTTTGGAATAATGATTTCCATATTGCATTTTACAGTGTGTTCTTGTGAACATTAAGCACGGGTCGGGTGATGGAGCAGCTTTTATCCAGCACTCTTGATTGCCATAGCCTCTGCCCCCCTAGTAGTGATCTCTGGTTATTAATCAATATTGATGAACTGTGAGGAGTGAATTTTTTATTCACTTTGATTAAAGGAGAAACTCCCTTAGTAATTAATTTCCTGCAAATACATACTGGAATTACCACACTCCCTCTATCAAACAGCACATTCTTTGACAGGCCAGGCAGAATTTACAGACTGATTCACAGACTCAGTATATCATATGCTACAGTGAAACATTACACTGATCTAACATGCTTAGTCAAACCCTTTAGGCCTGGTTGGTTTTAGTGTATCTGTTCTTGCTTATAATAGTCTTAGATTTTGCGACATGTTTCGATGCACTAACAGAAAATACACATCTGCATACAGACAATACACATGATGGAGCATGATTTTTGCTAATACAATCTGCTCTGGAAAATCCACCCATGAGTGTGTTTTAATGATACAAATGTGTGTGAAAACCAAAATTACTAAAATATAAAACCCCATAAGGTATAACCGAAAAATATGCAGCTTCTGCACGTACGTTTGAGAATTAGAATAACACATGTAGAATGCAAGTTTTCTTTGTAGAGTTAATAATTATTAATTTGTGTGTTTAATAATATTGTTTCCTGAACTGCAGGAATATTCAAACACGAAAAAGCTCTTTTATTCTTCGTGAAAGAAGAGTAGGCCTAGAAATGTAGAAATGATTTCTCTTTTCTCTCTGCTTTCCTTGCTAAAATGTGTAGGCCTAAGCAAATGTAATGGTTAGGGGATGTGCTTCCGTGCTCCTTTGTTTTCTCTTCATGTCGTTTCCTGATGTCCTTGAGAAAAATTACATTTACATCCCTAAAGAGCGGAGAATAGTACGACTCTTTCCTGTCTAAGCGAGGATTTAGAATTAAACTTTTGCTATGTTGTTACAAAATATGTAATTGTAGTTTTCATCTTCCTCTCTAGGCAGTTATACAGTTTTAGATAAAAACTGTTTAGAGAAATTTGCAAAGTTATCGTAGGGTGATGTTCGCCTCCCCTAGTTTTGACCGATGAGAGTGATTCGTAGGGTTTAGGAGAGTTTCTAACTTAGTGTAACAAACTTGCGAAGTCAGTATAAATACCCTGGTGGGAAAATTATCTTCTATTGTTCACATTCTGGCGACCTGTCCTGCATCCATGGTATGCTGTATGCAGTGCTGTGCTGATTCCTGATCTGGCTGGCAATCCTGACTACGGAAAACTCTTTCCCTCCTAGAGACTTTGCACATCATCGGCTGGTGATGCTGCCATACTATTCCGCTACGGCCGTGGAGATAGTTTTCTTGACTAATTGCATGCTGTGCATTAGATTTCTCTTATTTACCGAGAAATAACTGAAGTGTGATTTTTCCTGACGTTTCCTTGTTTCCTCTCTTCTTTCTCTCTCTCCCACCTGAATGTGATTATTTCTGAGTTTTTCTGTTTGTGATAACTGTGATGCTTACCTATAATATTATGAAAAGTGTTTTCCTTATGATTCGTATTTGTGTATGGCCATTCATATTTTCTGAAATAATACCAAAGGTACTTGGAAAGAGTAGTGTCTGTCGTTATTTCTGAGTCATTACTTATTTTTTAGTATAACAATTGTCATATTAGTGATATAATTTGTGGTGTATTTCATGGTATAACTGTTTCTTCATTACAGGTCCTCATGAAGGAACGGTTCTCTGATTTCTCTACTTAGTACCTTTTAGCTCTACCAAAGATCCATTGGAGGACTTTTGATTATTGCTATGATATGATAATGACTTATGGGCCAGTCATTATAGTGATTACGCTTCCCTAGGTATTATAAAGGTTGGTGTGGGTTATTATAGGATCCCCCACATCTTCTGCAGCATCAGTTTTCGCACAAACAAACACATAAATACTCACACACATATCGGCAAAATGCGCAAACAGGGGGATATTAGTTGGATGCATGAATGTATTCATTTCTGTGTGATTGTATGCAAAGACGAATGGATGGCTGGGTGACCGTGGGTGCATACTAAGGAGAGTGGCGTAGAAGCATATTGATGTGTAGATTTATGCATTATGAGAGATGCAAATGTGGGTGGATGTAAGTGCACATTGTCGGAAGATGATGGATGAATGTTCGGATATGTGTCTGAGTGATGGTGGATGAAGTGTGCTTAAGATATGTAGATGATAGGAAGGGGAAGATTTAGGGTAAGGAGAAGGAAAAGTGGTTTTAAGTTGGAGCGAAAGTAGAAGTGCATTGGAGCAAGCAGAAGAGAAGCGATTAGCTTTAAGTAGAACTAAGCATAGGTGTCAGTAGCAGTAAGAGCAGAAGTAAGAAGGAGTGACAGTAAAGATGTGTCCGAATATGACTAAACAGAAGTAAGAGCAGGGTTGAGTAGTAGTACGTGAGAGTAAGTCAGAATAATCAAATGTAAGAGTAATAGTAGGAGTTAAAGTAAGAGTAGAAGGAGGAGTAAGCATACAAAGGAGTAGAAGTAGAAGTAAGAATAGGTGCAAGAGTTGTGGTGCAGGGATAATATGAGTTTGGGTGACAGTAAGTGTAGGAGTAAGAGTAGAATTAAGAAGGGGTAGGAGTATAAGTAAATAGAAGCAACCAGGACTGAAATAAAGTAGGAGAAATGTAACAGTAAGCAGAATTGAATATACGTATAGGAGTAAGACCAAACACTGTAGTAAAAGTAGGAATAAGGCGTAGGAGTAGGCATAAGTGGGAGTAAGTGTAGGAATGCACCTACATCAAACGATGAAGTAATATGTTAATATACAGGTCTGCATGCGATATGATAGAAAACCAAATCTATAGGACACCATTTGTAAAAACATTTAATCAAAACAATTAAATCAAAAACTTAGAATAAATGCATTTTACCATTAGATAGAAAACAATTCACAGAATGTCTGTTTTTCAAAATTGCCTTTAACATGGGATTTTTAATTATGTAAATGCTATTACTCTGAAAATGGATTTCCCATGTGGGTCTTTTGCAAAGATTACATAGATCCTTTTGGCTTTGAACTTTCTTCTTCTTTTAGAAAAAATAGAAAATGAACAAATACAATGCTAAATACTATTTGCCTATCTTTTTTCCCAATATTTAATATTTCCATTAAAAAAAATATGCACAAACTTGCAATTCCTTTATTTAGGAATTACATACATTTTTTAAATACATTTTGCTAATATAAAAGTTATAATATCTAACCAAAATTGATATTAAATACATAGCTATTTGCTCTTTTAAAAACAGTTTTAATTGTTTTTTGGGGAGTAAATCAGAAAACATTTTCTAAAAGAACAAATATTGGTGGGCCTAATATACTAACTTGCTTTTGGAATATAACTTTATGTTATCAAAACAAAATAAAAGTTTTGATTATGCTTTTAAACGAACTAACTAAATAGCATTCAATGAAAGATGGGCAATTAAGGGGTCGATTGGAAGCAGCGTACTGCCCTAACTCTCCATATGCTGATTAATCACTTCAATATATATTGATGTCAAGACTTTCCCTTTGCCTTTCAAAGCTCGACCTCTTACTTTAAGTGTCTTCCTGGGATAGGGAAGCTGCACACTCACAGAGCCTCTACTCAGTGGAGGATGAAAACGAATGGACAAAACAGCTAGAAGCTGTACTTGGCCTTGAAAACGAGTGAAGGTGCCGCAGAATGGTGGTATGGATGAGGCAATGTCGCAATCACGCATACCATTGGAGAGTGTGAACTCTGGATGGACATTAGGGGCCCCATTACGATGGTGGGCAGACTTTGTCCGCCCGCCACCGTAACGGTAAACGGTAAATGGAAACGAACGCCAGAGGTGCGGCGGTCCCGCTAGGCCCATTAGGATGTGACCGCCACCCTGGCGGTCGCATTCCGCATAGGTACCCCCCAAGTGCAGCCCCCACCCCCCCACATCACCGGGGGCCCGTAACGCCGCCATGGAAAGACCTTTCAAAATGCACATGATAATATGGGTGACGGTGCCTGCAAGGCACCGCCACCATATTGTCTGCCTTTTCCGCTGGCCGGCAATCCGACTGGTGGAAAAGCGGCAGACGGTCTTTCCGTCTGCCCCCGTGCCCCTCGCCATACTAATATGGCGGGGATGACACAGGAACATTTGGCGGGTGGATTGCCACGACCGGCCAGGCAGTGGCAATCCGCCAGGGATCCTAATAGGCCCCTAAGATCGAGTGGATTACTGGTGCTGTCCCTGTTTTCACTAATTCAAAAAGAAAATTCACTCTGCTTTCTCTGCTTCCATTAGTCATCACTGATTCGATGGCAAAGGATGGACAGAGGAAACTCCTGCTGAATGAGAAAATGATCAAGTGCCATTTGCAGAACAAAAAAAATTCAAACATAGACAAAGGGTTTCGGGGGAAGGCTGTTAAGGTACTAACAAATGTAATTAAAGACCAACTTGGGAAGGTAGTAAAATGCCACTGAGGAGAAACACACTCCCCCAGTATCGGAAAGGTTGCAGCAAAATTACTACTCAAAACATTCTACCTCTAGTATGAGGCTATGTCAGAAGAAGAGGGGAAGAGCCTTCCAGCTTGCCCGAATATAAAATGTGCATTGGTCCAGAAACTCAAGGGCACTAGGCGAATATTTAATTCAGAACTCCCACTTTAATCATTGTTCACAGGTCGATCAAGAAAGGGAGCAATACTGACACAACTAAATATACCATCCCAAGATCCAAGAAAGTAGTTTCCAATGCAGTCGGCTTGCAATTACATCATCTACCTGCTACAAACAATAACAGGGTCAGCTTTAGTATAAAGGGTTCTGCTCTCTCCCAGTGCCATTGCACTTTGTGCTGCCTAGCACCGCATACACCATTGTGCCTGCACCATAACACAAGGGTGACCTCATTGCGGTAAAGATAATTTTTGTCTAGGAAACGGTACCTTCCAGCATTCAGTTTTTTTATTTGTTAATGCTTGACAAAAGTACATAGAAAAAGAAAAAAGAGGATTCGTAGTAGACATACTTAACACAAAATACTACACCAAACTGAGATTTTTTTTTTTAAACCACTAGAATCAATACATTCCAAAGCAGATACAGTGGGGAAAACAGACATGGGGCTGGACTTTTACAAATTAATTATACAACTCGTATCAAAAAAAAAAAAGGGTTTTCTTTTTTCTCTCCTTTCCCCTTCCTTTCCTATCTTTCCCCTTCCTTTCCCCCCTCCTTCATTGCCTGAGTCACTCCTCCAATGGAGCCCAAATCTTACGGCCCAGCTCACACCCCCTTCTACCCCGCCTCAAATAAACTGAAGACTCCAGATTATGCAGAGCAAGAATCCGGGATCTCCAGTTAAAGAAAGTAGGGGCTTCGGGACTAAGCCACTGTGATGTAATACATAGCCGGATTAGAGACATTGTTATAAACAGAAAGGCAGAGACGTGCCTTGTCCTTCTGACCGGGGCAATTCCCTCACACCCCATTATCACCATCTGAGGAGAAATACTGAACGGAATATTAAGCATAGAGTTTATAAAACACTCAACATCAGATAAGAAACCCCCCAACTTTGGGCAAAAATAAACATATGTAGGTCGTTAGCAGCTTGAACCCCGCATCTGGCACAGCAATTGCCCTTGCAACCCCCCCATTTTGCAATTTTTACCGGTATATAATATAAATTGAATAGTGCCATATAGCTTTGGGTACGTAGACTCCCAGACACTAAGGCATAGCTTGCTAATTCCAATGCCAAACATATATCCACACCAGTCGTACCCAATTTGCCTTCCCATTTGGCATTCTGTAGTGCAAGATCATCAGGAAGACCAGCTAGCAAATATTGATACAATGTCCCAATTCTAGCCTTTCTTTGAATTAATTCAAATAGAGTCACCTTGTCAAAGAGGTTGGAGGTTTGATGCTGCATTTTATCTATGAAACTTCTGATCTGCAGATATTTGAAGAAGTCGTGGGTACTAAGATGAAACGTATCCTTTAAAAAGGAGAAGGAGGCCATTTGTCCGTCAATGCCTAGGTCACCTATGACTCCCAACCCCAATAACTGCTACCTAAAGATAACCTGATCTTGAAAAATAGCAGGCAGGAGTCGAGCAGCTGTAAAGGGAGTATAAAAGATAATATTTGAAATTGACCATTTACGACAAATTTTACGCCAGACTGAGAACATAGCCCCAATGACCTTAAAACGTTGTCTTCTTAAAGTAACTTGGCTCTAAAATCCATGTCAAAACCACCTTAGCAGCATCCCCCAGTCCTAATTCATAAATAGTGGGTCTATTAGCGATTGGGACCTTAGCACTGTCGCCCAACAATGGCAGCCCAAAATGTTGAAGCATGGCGGACCAATAATATAATAAGAAATTCTGGACTGACCAACCACGCTATCTCTAGAAAGGCACATCCATTTGGCAGCTCTGCGTGGGCGGCGGTATCCCCAGAGACATCTATGACAAATCCTTTCAGCCCTAGCCAAGCTTTGCTGTGAAAACTCCAGTGGGATGGTCCTAAATAGACATAAGAACTTTGGGAGGACCAACATTTTAAGAACATTGCATCGGCCATATAAAGAAAGATGTAGATTATCCAGTCTTCCCAACTTAGAGTTAACTGATTCAATAGTCGGAAGGGTATTAAGATCTGGGATATTGCCGACTAGAGCAGTAATTTTGACCCCTAGATAAATTGCTTCAGAAACCACAGGAACTTGGGAGGGGCCCATAGCAGATGTTTGAATTGTGTTTTTGTGACATTGAGCCTATAACCTGACAGCCAACCAAACTGTTCTGCTAGAGTCTTTAAAGCAGAGAAGGCTGTGGCAACATCACTGGTAAGGACTACAATGTCGTCTGCATACGCCAGCGTCTTATACTCTGTTACATTAACCCTAACCGGCAAAATATCAACAGTGCCTTCAATCTAACTAAGAAAGGGATCACTGTACAGAGCAAAGAGCAGGGGCGAGCAGGGACACCCCTGCCTAGTGCCCCTGCTGATGTTAAAGGACGCAGAGACCAGGCCAGAAATACGCAGCGTTGCCACTGGAGAAATGTACAGCGATTGAATGGCCCGAATGAACTGGGCACTACAGCCCTTCCAGCGGAGAACTGCCCATAAAACCCCCCAGGCGACTCAGTCGAACGCCTTCTCGGCGTCCAACAGGATCGCTCCGAGGGCAGAGCCAGTCACTTGAACCCAATCCAGGAGTGCAATGACCCGCCGGCCATGGTCGGCCGTATCCCTGCCCGGTATGAAGCCATGCTGGCGTAATGAAACCAAATGGGATAATTACCAGCGCCAGTCTGGTAGATAGAATTTTAGAATATATTTTACTATCTGTATTTATCAGGAAAATAGGTCGAAAAGATGAGGGGTTTAGCTCTGGCTTGTCTTTCTTCTTAAAAAGAACAATCGTGGTTTGACGCCACGAGTCCGGTATAATACCCCTCTGTGCTGCCCTGAAGACTGATAAAATATCCTGCCGAATCTCCGGGAGGAATGCCCTATAAAATTCCAACAGGATGGCATCAGGACCAGCGGCCTTACCATTAGCGAGTGATTTAATTGCCAGCTCAACCTCCTCCCACTCGATAGGGGCAGAGAGATCTTCGTTCTGCTGAGTTGTAACTTGGAGGGTATCGATGTCCTGAAAGAAATCCCGGGCTTTAGGTTCGATATCAGAGCCAGGATTCTCCTCTGATTCTCCTCTGTATATAGCATAGTATAAAACTCCTGAAAAACCTCCATGACACCCTCCGGTGTATCATGAACATTACCCTGGTGATCTTGAATTCTGATAATACGGTTAACCAAGCTCTTCTGCTGAAGCCGTTTCGCTAAGATTTTGCCAGATTTTTCCCCAAATTCATAGATCATCGAGCGGTACTGCAGGTATTTAGCAGCCAAGTCCTGCCCAAAAAATCCCAGGAGTTTAGACTTGATTATAGCGACAGATTGCTGACTTTGAGCTATATCGAGACCCTCCTTAATTATGTGTGTTAATTCCATCTCTGCCAACCCAAGCTCCTCGATACGCCCCTTAATTTTCTCCTGTATAGTTTTCCGCCGAAAGGCTGCAAAGCTCTTAGTCTCCCCACATACTGCAGCCTTGAGCATCTCCCAGACTATACTGTTGGAAGCAGTGCCCCTGTTAATGTTTAAGAACTCAATTAACCAAATTCTCATATGATCCTGATAGGCCTGCTCCAATAACAATTTCCTTTCAAATGTCCAGGTCCTAGGGACACTGGCCCTACGAGAAAAGGGGCATTCTACAATCAGAGGATTATGATCAGATAGAATTCTTGGGGGGGCAGAGATGGAAGCCACCTCTGCTACCTGGTCCGACATAAAAAAATAGTCCAAGCGAACCATTTTATTGTGAGGGGCAGAATAGTATGTGTAACCATCTTGATCCTTATTATGCCGATACCAAAGGTCAAACAAGCAATGTTCTTGGATTAATGCTTGAAGAACCCTAAAGACCCTGGGTTTCCTACCCAAGGGAGGAGGGGCAAGATGGCGGGCGGTCACTCGGCTGAGTGAGTTGGGCGTACGCTGTCTCCCGGTCAACTCTCCCAATCGCAGATAATTTTTTGCTTCTGGGGAGGAGAATATGTGAGCTCCCTCATCTGGACGCGACAATTTAAGACTCAAGATATGGTCGGTCATGTTGTGGGGGTCGTCGCTTCTACGTAATCGACTTACTAGCAGGATCCTGTCTCTCTGGCTCGGCTCTTCTGTGCACTGATCCGGCCATCACGGTTTGTTTCACCGGTTTGGACATCCGTGTAACATTATGCCTCCGAAAGCGCCGGGGAGGAGCTCAGTGGCAGCAGGAAATCGTGCGCAGCCAGCCCGGGCAGCTGCTCCGGGAAAATCGACTGGCACAGAAGCGGAGTCGCCGGTCTCTCAGGTGGACATGTCAGCTGCTGGGGGCACGGATCATAGTCAGACTGGGCGGACTCTCCGTGAAATGTTTAAGGTACAAACTGGCAAAGTGAAGACCCCACTGGGAAAGAAACAACATGGACAGCCGGCGCCTCTATCCTCTAAGTCCCTGGACTCTTCGGTTGTGGAGAAGGTAGGTGCTGTTCTGGTACCTGCGGGGCCAGCTTTGTCTGCTGTGGGTGTGAAATCGGGTGAAGGGGCAGAAGGAGTAGTTCCCTAGTCTGAGCCTGAGTCTGCAGAGGCGGGGATTGAGGGTAGAGAGAATAGTAGTAAAAATACCCATCCTGTGCCTAATACTGAAGTCCTGCCAGCACAGTTAACGGCATCCAATGGAACTCTGGGAGATGTAGACCCTATTGTATCGATTGGCGAAAATGGGGCCTTTTTAGAACCACAAATCAATGGGCTCCTTTCCCAGAGTGCTCTGGTTAATCATAATGGAAGCGCAAGAGACTTAGAAGGGGTGACAAATGTTATTCCTTGTCTGAGCATACCGGTTCACCTGAGGAGGAAGGATCGAATAAAGACTGGTCTGATGATGACAGTGAGCTCGGTGACTGGCGAACCAATGAAGTACTAAGGGCAGAAGTTTTGCTCCTTGGTCCTCGTACAGTTCGAAAAGCTATTAGAGAGCAAGGGGCCCTCTTGTCAAGTACGAACCCAGGTTCACTAGTATGGGATTACTCCTTTTCTACACAATCTGGTTTGGGGGGTCACCCCACAGATTCGGGGGGGGCTAGCGGGACTATCCCCTCCCAGCCGCCCCCTGGACACTCTCGATTATCTACCAAACTATCATGGCCCATCGTGAAGAATCTCGTCAGGAGAGTGCGCGAACCCAGGGTGCATGTCGAACAATGCAAAATTCAATTCGTAGAGTGGCCAAAACATGCTCTGACATTGCGTCTAGAATTGTTGAGGCTGAGGAGAGAATCTCCACTTTGGAAGATGAACTGGCTACTCAGAAGGGTATCACAGATCTCATTAAAACGCAAAGGGAGGATATGCTCTGGAAAATAACAGAGCGTTCCTGAAGGGAGTGAAGGGTCGGACATCAGGCAGTTTATTGTACAACTATTCACCGAAGCGTTTCCCGATGTTAAGCATTGGGACTGGTGACTTGAAATTCAGCGTGCACATCGCTTTCCGTTTAAACAAAGGCAGAGGTCTTCCCAGACCGAGGATAAGCCTCATGCAATACTAATATGTTTGAATAATTATCTAGCCAGGGAAAAGATCTATGACCTAGTTAGACCAGACAGGAAGCGGAGAGGGAAAGGTTGCAAATTTTTTGTCAGACTAGATTTCTGCCCAGCAACCGTGGAGCGGAGGTGGCAGCTCCGCCAGTTAATAGCACCCTTTCAGTTGAAAGGGGCTCAAGCATTTTTACTTTTTCCCTCTAAACAGAAAATTGTTCATCAGGGTCAGACCAGATTTTTTGCTTCTAAAATTCAGGCGAAGGAGTTCCTGAATGCAATTTAGTCACTGATCTTTGTTTCCTTTCAGATGTTTCTCTTTTCAAGGAGTCCAGGTCTTTTGAGGGGGGTATGGGCCGATTGTATGGGAAAATTGCTGTTTTTCTTTGGGAATTTTTTCCATTTTTGTTTTTGGTTTTATTAGGCTCATCCCCATATAGTTGTTCATGGTCGGGGGAGGGCCCCGGGGGAGAGCGGGGTGTACCAGCTCTTTTTATCACAAGGACTTCGGTCCTGTTGCCCTATAAGGGGGGTGAGGGGGTGAGGGGGTGGGGGCGGTGGTGTTGAAGGGTGGGGGGTGGTTTAGGTGTGAGGCAGGGGGAGGGGGTGGGGGTTCACTAAATGCTTGTATCTGAGTCATAGTCGTAGTACTTATTGTGTTTTCTTTAGGTTTTGTACACTTTTAGAATATCGGTCCAAAATGACTATTTTTATACAGTGGAGATCAGGTTTCTTTTCGAATTCAAATGGGGCAGGGTAAGCTGTGTCTATGTTCTTGGAACATATGTGGTCTTAATGACGGCAAAAAAGGGCCCTTTTTTCTAAAATGGTTCACGCTATGCAAATAGAAGTACTTTGTCTACAAGAGACACATATGCCCTGGGACAAACGGAGCTATCTGAAAATCCCCGGTTATGATTTAATTGGATGTTCTCAACAGATGTCTATGATCAGAGGGGTGGCCATTTTGTTGAAACAGGGGGTTGGATTTTGTTGTAAAACCTGTCAGGATAGTGCAGGCAGATGGGCAATAGCTGAATTAGTGGTTAACAATAGATCTCTAACTATCTGCACTATATATGGCTCAAATTTAGACGATCCGGAAGTGCTAAATCATCTGAATTTAGAATTGGCATTGTGGCCAACCCCAATCTGTGTTTGTGGCGATATGAATATTAATCTGCCTGGGGATTTCAACTTAGCCGGGGGTAAAAGAAAAGCATACAAACTATCTTTTAATGCCATTTCCTCTTTGTACGTGTGTTGCAGAATAAAGATATATTACCTTGTTACACAAGCCTCAGTCAGGTGCAGGATTTTGAAGCAAAACCATGTCTACAAGTCTATGTAGATATGGGTCTGCATCAAAATCAATGGTAGATGCATGGGTATGCTCATGCATTTCCTATGGAATGCCTCCCTGTTGCAAAGTGAAGTAAGCAGCCGCGACCCGTGCAGGTAAGAGCGGTGGGGCCGGGTGGGGGGGATTTCGATAGACGACCACGAGGGAAAATTAAACAAATAAATAATTTTCCCTCATTGTCCTCTGTCGGAATGCCTCCCCAGACCAGCCCTACCGCTCTTACCTCGCGCGGGCCGTGGCTGGACGCAGGACAACACACTTGCTTCGTTGTGTTACTTTTTTTTACTTTGTAAATACCACAAAGGATTTTTGTGGTTCTGCTTTAAAAAAGTAGCACAAACATGATGCAAAACCTTTGCCAATCTTGGCCCTAGTGTTTGAAGAAAGTAACAGCAAATTGAACAGAAAATATACATCATTAAGTGGGACACTAAGGGGGTCATTAGGATAGAAGGCGTATCGCCCACGCAGGCACGGCAGTGGCGATCCACACGCCATCCCAACTTGATTTACCCCGCGCCAAATTATTATGGCGGGGGTATCGCGGCGGACGCAAAGTGCGTCCACTGCTTTTTGCCGGCCGGCAATCATTACGATTGCCGGCCGGGCTTGGCCACTAATATGGTGGCGATGCCTACAGGCACCGCCATCCATATTAGGATGGGTGCGGTAACTGGCCTTTCCATGGCAGTGATGCTGCCATGGAAAGGCTGGTGGGGATGTGCTTTGGGGGCCCGTTGCAGGCCCCCAGGGGATGAGGGGGGTGCCCTTGGGGGGAACCCATGGTAACCCCCTGCATTCCCATGCACAAGGTGGCAGGCACCACGCGGTGCCTGCCATGTTGTGCATGGGAATGCAGGGTGGGTGGAGGATTTCGACAGACGACCACGAGGGAAAATTAAACAAATAAATAATTTTCCGTCGTTGTCCTCTGTCGAAATGCCTCCCCCAACCCAGCCCTACTGCACTTACCTGCACGGGCCATGACTGGACGCAGGACAACACACTTGCTGCGTTGTGTTACTTTTTTCTACTTTGTAAATAATACAAAGGATTTTTGTGGGTCTGCTTTAAAAAAAGTAGCACAAACATGATGCAAAACCTTTGCCAATCTTGGCCCTAGTGTTTGAAGAAAGTAACAGCAAATTGAACAGAAAATATACATCATTAAGTGGGACACTAAGGGGGTCATTAGGATGGCAGGTGGATCTCCCACGCCGGCACGGCGTTGGCGATCCGCCCGCCATCCCAGCTTGATTTACCCCCGCTATATTATTATGGCGGGATATCGCGGCGGACGCAAAGTGCGTCCGCTGCTTTTTGCCGGTTGGCAATCGTTACGATTGCCAGCCGGGCTTGGCCACTAATATGGTGGCGGTGCCTACCAGGCACCGCCATCCATATTAGGATGGATGCGGTAACTGGCCTTTCCATGGTGGCGATGCTGCCATGGAAAGGCTGGTGGGATGTGCTTTGGGGGCCCGTTGCAGGCCCCCAGGAGGCGTGGGGGGTGCACTTGCATTTCCATGCACAAGGTGGCAGGCACCGCGCGGTGCCTGCCATGTTGTGCTTGGGAATGCACAACATGTCAATTTGGCATTGCGGCGGGTACTGCTGTAAGTATCACCCACCGCAATGTCAAATAAGCGGAATGCGACCAACGCGACCGCCAGGGTGGCGGTCGCATCCTAATCAGCAGCGCATGACCGCCACACGTCTGGCGGACGGTCCCAGCACCGCGAGGATGGCTGGTGCATCCTAATGGGCCCCATACGTGCTTGCACAAGACCCACATTGAATTTCAAGGCCATGAAGAGTACAACATTCCGGGTTTCAGAGGGACTGTGAATATAATATTCAATGTCAACAAATATATTTAATCTCATAAAACCAATTCTTAGGGTAATTGTGTCCCGGTTGCCTTGATATTAGGCAGTCAGCATTTCTCTGTGTGTGCAGTGTATGCTGGTCACAATACACAACCCATCAATTTTTAGCAGTTCATTGGTGAGTTTGATAGTAATTTAGACCTCTTATTATTGTGTGGGATTTCAATTGCTTATTCAACAGGATCGAAAATAGCACTAATGCATTTTGCCCTGCCCATATGTGGCAATGGAGGAATTGATGGTTACTTATGAGTTACATATATGTGGAGATAGCATCATTTTCACAATTGGGTCTATTAATTATTTTCATATCCTCAGACACAACATTCTAGAATATATTTCCTAATGGTAGCAGTGTAAATTGTCACACAATGACCTATTGAGACGGGCATATTCACAAAATGAGTTCATGCACCAGTTATGTTGGGTCAGTGCTCAATTTATAAAGTAAATAAGTGCCAGGGCTCTCGTTAGGAGGCTCCTGCAGCTTGCACCACACATTGCCTCAATCATGCTGCCAATGAAAGTAACAACACAACTACTAACCATCACACTCCTACAAGTGTGACAAATCGGACTATTTCAGCTCCCAAAGCTATAAGAATGGTTTGGGTGGCAGGTAATAGTCATGTTTATTATATATTGAACTACTAATTAACTGCTACTGTGGGTATGTCTAAATTAGTCCGACATCGCCACCTTGTGACAGACTGTGACAGGAGCCAGTGTTGACAATTAAGTGCTGGTGCTGAGCACTGGAAGCCATAGGCTCAAATTAAGCACTGCATGGGGGCTGATTCACAAATGTAAACTTACACTTTTGTTTAAGTTAACTCTTTTTGGCATTCACAAACTACAATGTAATAGTACCTTTAGAGCTGCAGAGACTCCGCAGTCATTACGTTACTATGAAATTGTAATGTGTAAACACTGAAAAAGAGCAAACTTAAATAAAAGTGTAAGTTTACCTTTGTTAAACTTGCCTATGAGGTAGGTCCAGCTCTGTCGGATGGGCACTCTGCAGCCTGTAGCTGTCAAGACAGCTGTGCTTTCTAACAGAGCATATCAATTCTAACTAGAAAAAGCAGAGATAAAAAGAAATCTGGCAGTTCATAAACTGTGTACAAAGAGCCTTATTAATTATATGGACCATATAAAAGCATAGGTAGTAGGGGTGGATAGAATTGGTGGAGTTTCCTTCCCCAGAATCACGCGGAATTACATTAAAACCACGAGATTCCACGGAATTCTGCTGCAGGGCAAAGTGGGCATTTAGTGCAAAAAATGGATTCAATAGTGCATTTGCATTATACAAATAGCGCAACCAAACATACCGAGTGGTGTGCAGTGGTTTCTAAACTATAGCAACCACTGCATATATCACCCGTGCCCGTACAATGCTCTTGAATACAAGTTAATTACTTCAGGGTATTCAAGGGCACCGAGAAGTATGTAGTGGTTTCGAAATTTTGGAAACCACTGCATACTTTAATTCCGCTTAATTTGCTAAAATTCTGCGGCTCTGCTGGGGGAATTAAGAACTCCGCCTGGGCCTAATACATCCACAACAATACATCTTGCTTGGTCAGATGAATTTATAGACCTAGATTATTGCAAACACTACCTTACCTAGTTGTCTATCAATAGTTGGCATAAGTTATACAAAAGAGCGTTCAGGCCCCTTATACTTCTGAGAGCCAGGTTCAGCGCAAAGCTTCTTCAGAAACTAACTGGCTGATCACATCTGTAACTTGGGTTATCGTACTCAGAGACAAGATAAGTGTTCCACTACTTGCAAAGACTAGGAAACAGATTTTTTGACAGAGAGTTTGGATGTTGCCTGCGTTTCACTTGTATTCAAAATAAAGAAATGGGGGAGTTCTCTCTTGCCACTTTAATATGTACTATAGAAGGACCCATTCTTGAATACCTGGACTATTACCTCCGTGGCAGTGGGTGGTGGCTTATCCAGCTCATGGGTAGGGATGGGTGAAATGCGAATGTTCAGATCCTTGGAAAGTGGATTCAAAACTGCAGACAATTTCGGTTACCCCAGCTCCCGTAGATTGGAAAGAGAATGGAATGTAGGGGAAATGCCCTAAAAACAAGAATTCCTTGTTCTGGGCATTGAAGAATAAAAGGAATGAGGAATTATTATGCCACCGAGCACTGTCAGGGGCTGGCCATTGTACGTAACTGAGGGCCCTATTATGATGTAGGTTGGACGAGAGTCCAACCGACACCATAGTGGGATGGAATCCGCCCGACTATTAGTCGGCGAATCCACCCGCAGTATTAGGATGCGACCATCCTATGGGCAGTCGGAAACATACATTTTTCTATTGCAGCTAGTGCGGCGGCCAGAAAAGGGTCGAAGCACAGGCTGCAATAGAAAAATGGATGTGTGCAAACTTTTCTGCACCGTGTGGCAGACACCATGCGGTGCCTTCTACATGGTGAAGGGATGATTAGGGGGCAACACAGGTGCTCCCCAGCCCCAATAAAGGAGGGCCATGGGGGAAGGAGGACCTGCTAGGGTCCTTCAAAGTCACTTTCTGCCTGCCTTTTCATGGCGGGTGGACTGTCATGAAAGGGCAGGCAGAAAGCAACATTGTAATCCCGAACGCGGAGTTGAGTCTGGCTCTGTTGCCATTTTGGGCTTACTATTCCACCTGCCAGCCCGATGGGCACCGTGAGCACGTCGGAAACGGATTGGGATTCCCCCGCGAGTTTCCCCTCCGGCAGCCAGTATTATAATATGGCGTTCAGATGAAACATATGATGTGGGGCGGAAAGCCTCCGAAGAGCTGTCGAATGGCTTTCCACCCAACATCATAACGAGGACAATATGGTAATTTCATTAAGTTAATTACAATGGCTGGCACCTGACAGTGCTCTTCCAAAGGAATTTCCCTGCAGGGGAGCTTTTGTGTGGTGGCTGCCAGCCAGGAGGACATTGCTAGCAGGTGCTACCCACAGACCTCCTTTCTTAGGAAGATGCTTTAAGTGCACTGTGAGGGGCTGGGCAATGTTTGTACTTTGATGCACGTAGCATTCAAAAGCAGATGTGACTTTTATTTGTCACCCATGAAAGCAGCAGATCCGGTTCAATTCCACCCCGCTGGCAGAAACAAAAACAGGCAGAATTCATGTGCCTAACTTTCCATGTGGCAATTTCACCCACCACTACTCATGGGCTAGGGTATACGTAGACAATGTGCATATATGCATTAGCAGCCTAGTGGTTGTACCCCTCACATTGAAGGATCAAGCTAGTCACTTCAGAGAGGTTTCAGGTTACAACGTCATTGTTAAAGATGCATGTTATATTTATTTATTTATTTATTTATAGAGCACGAACTTGACCCGTTAGGGTATCAGAGCGCTTTACAGGAGAGCAAAACGATATACAGACAGATTTAGAATCAACCAATTACAGCTCGAGTAGCAATGGTGCGGAGTATAAGGGTAAAGAGGGACATGTATTTACAGTTTACGTAATCAAATTACACAAGCGAGATACCATATTTACAGGGTACGTTTTCAGTTGTTCTGACCAGGTCCCAAGTCTCTGATGGTACGGGAGATGCGGTAGTTCGGGGGGGGGGGGCGGTAGGCCACCATAGTTCGTGCCATAAAAGTCGTTAAGGCAATGTTAGACAAGAAATTTGCCCATAAGGAAGGTTTTTGCATCATTTTTTAAACGAGTCAGTGAGGGAATTCTTCTGATGTCTGGTGGGAGAGAGTTCCATATTCTAGGAGCAGCCCCTGAGAAGGCCCGATTGTACGTTTTTTTCCCGAAATCGTGCAGGTTGGAGCAGGAGAGCTCTGGCGGATCTGGAGTTTCTGTTTCCTCCGGAGATCACAAGTTTCTGTGTCAGGTATGCAGGGGAGTTAGAGTGTAAGGCTTTGTGCGTGATGCAAGCTAGTTTGAGCTGTATTCTTGCCTCCAGGGGAAGCCAGTTGAGAGCTTTCAGGTGTGGGGAAATATGATCGTATTTCCTTGAGCCGGTAAGTAGTCCAGCGGCCGCGTTGAGGCAGGCTTTAAGAGGTGCCAGGGAAATCTTGGGTAAGCCCGAGAGGGTAGAGCAGCCGTATTCAAGTCTAGAGATGACGAGTGCTTGGACTGCCATTTTTAGGTCGGGAGCATCAAGGAAGGGTTTCAATTTCCTAAGGTAGCTCAGATGGAATCTGGCTGTTTTAGCTATAGAGTTTATGTGATCTCACATGTTAAGGTTGGTGTCAAGGGTAATTCCCAGGGATTTAGCCAAGTTCACAATGGTCGGTGGGCAATTTAAGACTGTAATAGCCTTAATCCATGATTGAATCTCTGAGTTAGCATTGGGAGCGGAGATCAGGAGAAATTCTGTTTTCTTTGCATTGAGTTTGAGTTGATTGGATGCGAGCCATTGGACAGTGAGTTTCAGGGCTTCGTTCAGGGAGAGAATCTCTTCGAGAGAAGAAGTTTTGATGTAGATCTGGGTGTCATCAGCATACATATGATAGGAGATATTAGCTGTGCGCAGTACTTCGCTAAGCGGTTCTAGGTAGAGGTTGAAAAGGATGGGGGACAGGGTTGATCCTTGAGGGACTCCAACTGTGACCGGGGATGGTGATGAAAGGTTGCCATTGATCAGGAATCTCTGTGACTGGTTATGAAGGAAGGACCTAAACCAATCTAGAACAGTGCCATCTAATCCCATTCTGAGTTTGAGGCGTTCGAGTAATTTTTCATGGTTGACTGTGTCGAAGGCCGAGGATAGGTCCAGGAGGATTAGGAGACAGGTTTTGCCTTGGTCGAGGGCTTGGAGGGCATCATCCACAGTGTGGAGCAAGGTGTTTTCGGTGCTGTGCCCTGGTCTAAATCCTGATTGAAAGTCATCGAGGAGGTGGTGAACATCTGTGGTTTCGTGAACCCTATCATGCGAAGTAACTAGGAGGTTAATGCAGGTTTCAGTAGGATCTGAAAACAATGTTTCACAATTATGAAGAAGTAGGAGAACTTACCACTCTCTGTCCTTGGTAGAGTAACTTTGTGAACATGCTGGACCTGCCTACGCTCCGTTATTTGCTTAAAGCTCTACCGCTGTTTGTTCTTAACTGATACTTTAATCCAATTTACATTGCAATTTCCTCATTTAAGTAGGGATAAAGTTGGCCCGATGACCCCAGCACTTCCTTCCACTGCTATTTGATAGAGGTAGGTGGGACACTTCCCACTGTTAAGTACTATCTCTTAGCTGCATTAGGCTCGAGGCTGGCTGGCATATCGAGGCATAGTTGCTTGATGTGTGTCTTTTTTGCTGCAACCTATTTTGGTTTTAATGCTACAACCTATTTATCTGTTATGTTTCCAAACACTCAGATTTTTCCAGATCATGAGCCAGATGTAACAATGGTTTTTACCCATTCTGTGCATAAGGGAAAATGTGTTCGTACATATGGCCCCATGTCTTTTATAAGACTGTAAAAACACTCGTCAGAACTTTGAAGAATATCTTGTCCCATAAGGTATATGGTTGAATGGTAACAATATCAGAGGTCATTGCTAAGAGTGCAAGGTGAAGTAATGAATTGCAGTTTGTGCTCCAGCAAAATAAATTACAAGTTTATATTTTTATTTGTTGTGAGGTTTTTCCTATTTTTTCAGCAAAGCTGTAGTTTTATTATTTTCACTACAGGGAATAGTAAAAATAGAAAAGGAATTACAGAAACTACTCATGCTAAATCAACTGAACCCTCTCGAGTCTGCAATACTGATATAAGTGCTAGGTGTAGTCAACATCATATGCAAAAAGGTTCATTTATGCTTGTTAAGCCAGTGGGCACTGTAAGTAAAGAAAGTGCAGAAAATGGCTCAATAGAAAGTATTGAAACAATCTGATGTTAGCACTCAATCGATGTCCTGTTGCTGCTATCACAGAGACACTATGGCAGCGAAAACAAAGGGAGAAAAGGCGGTGAAGGAAGAGAACATGCCGATCATTGAAGAAAAAATATGTTATGCTAATCAGTAAAAACAGATGGAAAACAGATTTTTTGCTGATTGTGAAATAGCAAGATAGTATTTCAGAGGTGCAAAAAAACATACAAATTTGAAAGTTTGGTAGAGGTAACTGAAAGGATTTGGCACTCTCTCTTGGTGCACTGCAGTCTGAGTACCAACAGTGTCATTTTGAGGATTTTTAGGGTCCTGGGTATGACATATTTTGGGTCCTCCTGTTCGAAGGAAATTTGAATTGTATTACCCATTTTCATCTAGTTCAAGTCTGCATGTTGACAGAGAGTATACAAGTATACATTGGACGTTCAGGAATGATGTCACAAAAAACAGATTAAATTTGTGTTGCCTATGATCTCCAAACATGCATGCAATTAACAGTGGGTAGAGAGAGACAGGTTGAAACCTGTGCTTCACCTTGGGTAGCTTGGTACAAAAAGCAGTCAGGCGTATCTTAGAGGCAATGTGTAAGGTAAGTATACAGTACACAAACAGTAATAAAGTGAAACCACAACAAAAGAAAAATCTCACACCAAGTTAGAAAAATAGAGTATATCACAATCATTATTTGACACTAAAACAACAAAAATCTAAACAGTAGAACTGGAGTGTAAAAATTAGTGCCTACATGATCAAAGCACCAACCATGTACAACCGAGTCAAAGTCAAAAAATATGGCCGACTGCGATGGAGCACGGTTCAGATACACAAAGTGGATTGGGTCCAGTCAGCATTTACCTTCAGAAATTTTTAGAATTAAAATTCTGAAAAGGTGAAGTTCAGCAGGGCAAGGTTGCTGGAGGTGTCCCAGAAGGGAGTGTCGTCATTGGATAGTCTTGGGTCGAAGCCGCTGTGAAGATTTCCACGTTCGGTCTTAGTCTCTGAAATGGAAGTCGAAAATCTCCAGCGGGACAAGGCAGAGGGCTGTAGCCAATGACAGTTCCAGAAGGCTGGATACCCCTTTGGGGAAGGACCACTGAACATGATTCGCTGCTGTGGAGAAGAACGTATCGAGAGAAGCCGCAAAGTAAATCTGACCGACGATGCACATTAGGCGATAGCCGAGCAAGTTTGTCAAGGTTTCCCCCTGGTTCTGAGAACAGTTTTTAGCCAATTGTTTACTAAGTGCCCACTTTGGGATTTTGGCTATCTGCTCACCTTCAACACCATTTCTAATGGTCTAGGACTAGTGGGGCACCACATTCAGGGCCAGGACTCACTCAGGCTGGGTGCAGGTGTGGGACAAGGTGAAGGGAGCCTTTTCTGTCCCTGGGGCTCACATCAGGAGGCCCACAAACTAGCCCTTTAGAGTGACTACAGTTGTCCTGGGTTCACGTTGCAAGTCGAGTTTTTCTTCCCTAGGCAAGAGAAAAGCAGGACAGAAAGGCTGCACTTCAGCAAGGTAGCAGCAGTTCAGCAGTCCAGCAGAGTAGCAGTCCTTTCAGCAGCACAACACTACCTCTTCCTGGCAGAGTATCCGTCAAGTCCTGAAGTATACTGAAGGGTTGGTATCTGAGGCCCTATTTTTATACCCTGCTCCCCTCCTTCTGGAAGGTGGGAGAAGCTTCTACTCAGTGCTTTTGAAGTGCATGGAATTTCCTGACTCCCTTGCCCTGGCTCCAAGGTGGCTGCAGTGACACTGTGGCAGTGATAATTCCTTTGTGTGGAGACAGAGCACTCCCTATTCAGTTGCAAGTAGGACGGTGCTAAGCTCTGCCCCACCCATCCTGCCAGTAGATTGCCTATTCCGGAACAACCAATCTCTCTATTGTGTGACTGTCTGGGAGGAATTCACAGTCTATCAGTTACACCCATTCATGTGACCCAAGATATACTACATGCACAAATGGCTATGGGCACAAAAATGCCAACTTTCTAGATGTGGAATTTTCAAATTTGTAATCAAAAACCCGACTTTACCATTAAATAGGGTTTTACATTTCAATTCCAAAGTCATCAAACATAAAATAGCTGCCTGCTCCCAATTGGAAATTACAGCTTATAAAACGTAATAAGGAATCCCCAATGTTACCCTATGGGATAGGTAGGCCTCAGTTGGAAAAATGAATTTAGGAGTTTTTCACAACCGGTATGTGGAAAACTTAAAAGTAGATGTCCAAACTTTATATTTCACAACCCCCTGCCCAACGAGCTAGTTAGGGCCTACCTTATGTGTGACATATATGAAGTAAAATAGGAGTTTAAGGCTTTGCAAGGGGGGTTTTCAGCCAAGTCAGCATGGCAGTTTAAAACTGCATCCAGGCTGATGTGGCAGGTCTGGGTCATGTTTTATGGTGCTGCTTAAATGGGTGGAACAATATGGGCTGCATGCCCACTAGTGGCATCTAATTTACAGGCCCTGGGTAGATGGTATACCACTTTACAATGTGCTTTTAAGTAAATTAGGTATGCCAACTGGGTATAAGCCAATGTAACCATGTTTTAGGTGAATGAGCACAAGCGCTTTAGCACTGGTTAGCAGTGGGAAAGTGTGCCGAGTCCTAAGGCTAACAAAAGTAGGTTCAGCTAAATGGACGGTGAGAGGCAAAAAGATTGGCGGAAGACCACCCAATGTCTGATAGGTCTAATAAAATTGAGAAAGATTTATTTCCCAGGGGGCCTCTCAGAAGATGGGGGCCATGGGAAATTCCCCACTTTGTGCATGCCTTAAAATGTTTCAGGGTGCCTGCAATAGAGCCAGCATGCTAGAAGGATTGAAACTAAGAGCCTCCACTCTATGGTCATTGATGGTCACCCACTGCCTGTATTTTTTAGGGTTATCAGCAGCTGAGTCTTAGGCACCACCTCAAAGTCTCCTAATGAGACAAGAGACATTTCTGCGGGACCTCACCCACCTTGGGCACCCATCTCCTCCCCTCCCAGGGCTACACTCGCCATCTGACAGGGTGGTGCATGTGGTGGTGCTTTGGAGTCCTTCATGGGACACTGTGCATCGTACCAACGTTGGCCCACTTGACCAAACATAAAGCACTTGTAGGGGCCCCTCTGAACAGGTTTACCTGTCGGGGCCTCTTGCTTCTTCTCAGGGGAAGGCTGGGAACCCTTCCCTTTGTTCCCTTGGGAATTACTTTGGGGCCCTTTCTGGAACTCTCTCTGTTTACCCTTGTCCCCCCCACTCTTCTGCTGGGGACCCTGCCCACCTTTGGCAAAATCTCACACATGAACCTTGTGGACCCTGGTACTGACACAGCGATCCGCCTCCTCAGCAAGCTTCCTAGGGTTAGTTAATTTACTATCAATAAGGTGCTGGCGTAGCTCTGGAAAACAATTAGCAGACAAGGGCTCCCAGGCAAACCATAGCTCTGAAACAGAAAGACACATATTCCACCCAAGTGGTTCCCTCCAGCTTCTTGCAACTCCTGAACCTCTGTCTATAGAGTTCTGGGGTCAAACCATACCTTGTCATCAGGGCTTCCTTCATGTGGGCATAAGACAGCCTATTCTCACTGGGTAGGTCTAACAAAGTATCCCTCCCCTCACTCACAAAGCAGCCCCACAACCCAGCTCCCCAATCCTTCTCAGGGACCCAGTGGGCCAACATTGATATCTCATAGGCTGCAAACCGCTGCCCAATATCCTCATACTTGTGGAAATCGTTGATGACATCCTTGAGAATATACACTCTGCTTTCTGAAGGCACAGATGGTGCGCTGCCACCAGACGGAGCGATCTCTAAGCCCTTTGCCTTGATCTCTAACCCCCTCAACATCCTCTCATGCTCCATTCTCATTCTCTCTCTCTCCAAGGACAACTTGTTATTATCTATTTCCCTCTGACCCTCCATATTAAGCTCAGCCATCTCCAGCTTATGTGCCCTATTTCTCTCCCTGTCTTCCAGCTCTCTGGGGGACAGGTCTTTGGAAGAGATGCTACTGCCAAGTGGGGACGGTACCCCTCCCCTGGCTGGAAACTCTGGCCTAACCAGTGGCCCATCTGCATCCCCAGCTGGCTCCACCACCAAGTTAGGGGCATTTCTTGCTTCTACCCAGGCCCTCAGCACCTTTTGGTAGTCATCCTTTTTGGAAATGCCTGGTGTAGCAACTTTCAATTTATTGCAGAGATGCTTGAGCTGTTTCAAAGTGTAGGTTTCCAATCTCTCTTCCTCAAAATCTAGATCCATAGATGCAACAGATGCTGGTCTACTCATGGCGGTAAGAATTGGCAGTTCTCAGTAAAAATAACAGTCCAAGGAAAAAATCCTACCAAAAAAGTATGTGGTCACGTTTGGTCTGCACTCACCGCTGACCACCAATGTTAGAACTGGGGGTCTCTAGTTGGCAGAGGTAGGTACCTTTGACCAAATAGGGACCCTTGCTTCTATGTCAGGGAAAGGGGATTACACTACTGGATAACCCCTGCTCACCACTTGGTAGCTTGGCACAAGCAGACTGGCTTATCTCAAAGGCAGTGTGTTAAGCATTTGTGAACACATACAGTAATATAGGGAAAACACTTCAGATGGGCACCACACAGGTTTTATAAAAATAAGAATTCTTTATATAGACTTAACACAAGACCACAAACGACAAAAAAATCCACAATACTGTACTCAAAATTGACTTAAAGATGGTAGAAGTAACTTAGTTCAAGTTGATGGTAAATGCGACAAAATTCTCACAAAAGTACCTGGTGGCGTAACGCAAAATAAACAAAAGGCTCGCAGCGTTGGAGATGTGTCGGTTCCATGCTGCGGGGGAGAGGATGCGTCGCGCCTCAATGCTTGCGCAGAGTAGGGGATGCATCTTGATCCTTACTGGAGAGGAGGTGATGCGTAGATTCTCATACTGCGGCTCGGTTGTGATGCAACAAGATGGCGCCTCGATGCGATGCGACAATATGGTGCGATGCGATAAGATGGCGCCCTTGATGCGATGATGTGTAGACGATGCGTGCATGCCCGGTGGCCGTGCGGCGACTCTGTACTTTGGGAGCCGCGACAGGCCCTGCGACATGCTTCTCCAGTGATGCGACGGTGACCTCTGCGGCAGTGTCACGCTTCTCCGGTGATACATCGGGTAACAGCTTTGACGAAGACACGCTTCTCTGGTAATGCGGCGGCGACCTTTGCGGCGGTGACATGCTTCTCCAGCGACACGCTTCTTCTCGTTGAGTGGTGCTTCCAGGTGCCAGCGACACGCAGGCTTCTGCAGACAGAATTCCCACCACGGAAATTCAGAGGGAAGCTGGTGGTGAAGTCTTGTCCCTGAGACTTAAGCAGGAGGCAAGCACAAGTTCAAGCCCTTGGAGTAATATTCTGCAAGATGATGAAAGTCCTTGGAAAGTTCCTTCTCCTCTCCTTGGCACTGAAGACACCACTGTAAGCCAACCCAGCAACACAGCACACTGGCAGGGGGGCAGTACAACCCCTACAGCTTCCTTTGGTTCTTCTCCTTGGCAGAGGTTCGTCTTGTTGTTCCAGAAGTGATCTAAAATTCTGGGGTCTGGGTTCCCCGTTTTACACTCATTTTCCCTTTGTTCTCTGAAGGCAGAGAGGCCTTTGCATAGTCCAAACCAGTTCTGGTCAGTCCTGGAGCACTCTGTATACATCACTCCTTCTTTCCTTTTACAGTGTGGGCTAGAGACATCAGACGCACCACAGGAGGTGGAGCCAGCATTGTGGAGGGAAGGCACAGCCCTATTCAGGTCCCAGGTGCAACTCCTCCCACCCATCTACATGCAGATCTCTCTATTCAGCCCTGTGCTGACTCACCCTGTCTCCTGGAATCTCCAAGCCCTGTCACTCACAAAACCAGACACACAATACACAACCTAGCAGAGGCAGGCTTGGACAGTTAGGCAAGAAAATACCTACTTTCTAAAAGTGGTATTTTCAAACATAGAGGGGCCGATTCCGATAGCAGGTCGGACAGTTGTACATAGCCTTACCAGGCGACCAACATGTACCCTGAGCCGGTCCGTCCTGTAGAGTAAGTACGATGCACTTAACTGCCAAAAACACGACCGACACGTAGGCTGTGATTCAAGCTCCATTCTCCGTCCGAGCCGTAACTCCTAACGATGAACCGGGTCGCCTGGAAGCAGTATCCATAGCAGTTTCGGGCATGACAAGTACGATGCGTACTTCATACGCGCCAGACGGGTCGCCACGTACGGCACGTCACAGCATCCTGAAAACTAGCATATCAGCTACGATTCGCGCCACAACTCAATACACGGCTACGAGACGGACCAGCTTGCAGCGGGTACGAGATAGAGCAACAAGCAGCGTGTACGACATGAACACATCATGAATCCCATTGCGCAGGTCATACTAGTACTCTACATCTATGACCGGCTCAGGAACCGATGCTGATGGCGCAGGCAGTAAGTCAGACACCTACCACATAAGCAAACGACATGTACCCGCAAAATGGCACACACACACGGGATCCACATCCTGGCCACTAACAACAGGCCACCATAGGGGTTGCATGGCCAGCACCACTAACATCCCCACCCATAGGGGACCTGTTGCCTATCACTACTGCTACCCCCAGCCATAGGGCCAATGTTGCCCATCTCCCCTGCCACCCCCACTCACAGGGGACCTGTTGCGCATCACCCCTGCCACCCCCACCCATAGGGCTGATGTTGCCCATCACTCCTGCCACCCCCACCCATAGGGACCATGTTGCCCATCACTACTGCCACCCCCACCCATAGGGGACCAGTTGCCCATCGCTACTGCCACCCCCAGCCATAGGGCCTATGTTGCCCATCACCCCTGCCACCCACACCCAGAAGGCATATGTTGCCCATCACTACTGCCACCCACAGCCATAGGGCTTATGTTGCCCATCACTACTGCCACCCACACCCATAGGGCTGATGTTGCCCATCACTCCTGCCACCCCCAGCCATAGGGACTATGTTGCCCATCACTACTGCCACCCCCAGCCATAGGGCTTATATTGCCCATCAATACTGCCACCCACACCCATAGGGCTGATGTTGCCCATCACTCCTGCCACCCCCACCCATAGGGACTATGTTGCCCATCACTACTGCCACCCCCAGGCATAGGGCTTATGTTGTCCCTCACCCCTGCCACCCCCAGCCACAGGGCTTATGTTGCCCATCACTCCTGCCACCCCATCCATAGGGACTATGTTGCCCATCACTACTGCCTCCCCCAGCCATAGGGCTTATGTTGCCCATCACCCCTGCCACCCCCAGCCATAGGGCTTATGTTGCCCATCACCCCAGCTACCCCCAGCCATAGGGCTTATGTTGCCCATCACTACTGCCACTCCCAGCCATAGGGCTTATGTTGCCCATCACCCCTGCCACCCCTAGCCATAGGGCTTATGTTGCCCATCACTACTGCCTCCCCCAGCCATAGGGCTTATGTTGCCCATCACTACTGCCACCCACACCCAGAGGGCTGATGTTGCCCATCACTCCTGCCACCTCCACCAATAGGGACTATGTTGCCCATCACTACTGCCACCCCCACCCATAGGGGACCTGTTTCCCATCACCCCTGCCACCCCCAGCCATAGGATGGGTGATGCGCAACACATCCAGCATACTCCAACATAAGGTATGTCCACAAAATACATCCCCCTAACATCATGTCAACAGTGTGTAATCTGTGACAAATGCCCACAACAGTGATTATGGCTACGAACATACAATGTAAGTAACAGCACATGTGTGACCAACACATGAGTGTGACACAAGGCAAGCATTACCATAGCACTGTGGCAATGTAAAAATAACACCCCCTCACTGTGTAGAACAGAAGTTAAGTGTGGGCTTCCAAAATGCAGCAGATGTTGAGCAAGTGTCATCATGGTCAAAGCTGCAAATAACAAACAGCATGTATGATCCCTGCTCCCAACACATCAAACACTTCTGGGGCAAAGTAGTGGTTGTGTCCCATACACACAGAGATGTGGTGAGGCTAACAGTGCTGTAAAAACATAACACACTCTCGGCCATGTGCAGACAAGCTCAACACATGGGGGCTGACAATGCATACAGTGTACAATGATACAACAGCAGAAGTGACCATCACCAAGCATGCACACATCTCGAAAATAAACACACCAATCAAAACAACATGTGTAGACTGTACGTGTCAGCTCCCAAACTCACATTCCATGCCAGCAATGGCACCTAACAACCAGTATGAATGTGCACAATGATGTGATATGACTCACAGGGACAGCATGCAAAATTACAGAAACAGCATCCAGACAAAGGCCCACAACAGCAATACCAATGCACTGGTGCAGATGCACAAACACAAACAGTCAAACTCACACTGCACATCTGACACATCATGTCTGTGTGTATGTCACAGTATCCCCAGGCAACTACACAACACATGAGGGGGGCTGAACCACAGTGACACAGATGTGGACACAGTGCCATACAAAAGTAAACCATCATTGGGACACCCTCAGTGGGCAATCAGGCATTGGGAGATGAGAGGGAGCACAACAGACACATGTGACACAAGCTGGAATGAACACCAACTAACACAGCAAGAGACTGACACACAACACCACTACCCCCAGGGAACAGACATTGGGGTAACACAAGCATGCATGACACCTCCACTGTGATGCTAAAGGCAGATGTCGTACAAACTGGGAAACCCAGACATGTGTCCTGTGCCACAAACGTACATCACACATACAAGAACACAAATCACTCAGCATGGCCCCTCATCCATGGACAAACGGAAGCTAGGGGACCATCCATGCAAACATTCACATCAGTCCACCCTCAACACCACACACCCAGAACTGCAACAATGTGTTTTTGTGAAGCCCACATGGACAGGTGACATTGCACATGCACCCATGACAAACACAGGAATGTTGGGAGAAACTAAGGTGCACAGACACATCACAAAAGGACAGTTTACAACCCTGGGGAATGACAGACATACTGCACAGTATGCGGTACATGGCCATGACCTCAAAGCTCACGTAACCTTCAGAATCCCTGCCACAGTCCCAGGACAATGCAGATGCCAAGGAGAACCACAAGGCACACATGCTGACACCTGCCAGCCATGAACCCGACAAGTGGGAGCAGTCACACACACATACAAATGTCTCAATCACTGAAAACTACCACCTAGGGACAACTACATGATTTAGCAAATAAACAGGTGCCTTGAGGAACCCTGACTGTATCCCATCTGTGTCTGACAACATCATCACCACTCAGAACTGACAAATCCCAATGATGAAACACCAATTAACAGTAGTGTGTCATGCACCCACACATCTGGTAGCCCATTGGAAAAATAGTGGGATGAACCCAGTCCCACTCAGCAAGCATCAACAACAGGAACATATCAAGGGAACACTGTCTGTGTATGAACAGGGATGTGGACACACACAAATGCCCATACAACACACACCATGGGCCCAGGCCATGTCACTGGACAACACACTTACTTGAGGGGATCCAACTCCTGTGGGAGCCCAGCTGTGCCAAACATATTCACCGCAAGTTCCACTCATGTCTGCAGAACACTTGGTCAGTCAGCCATCAGTTACCACACAATGAAGGCTCTGGTCACAACAGCCTGGATACGTGAGTCTCCCGTAAGTCATCTGCACATACCCAAAACATGTCTAGCAAGTTGCACAGAGGACCCAGTTGCTCCTATTACAATGATGCCCACACCTTTAGGTCCAGTGTTGATGAGCACAAAGTATGTGGAAGTGACAAATTGGACAATGGGATGCACAACATGTGTGCAGGGGTGCAAGCCAGAGATGCGACCATGCAAATTAAATGCTCACAGAGAGATGTCCACAAATAGTTGATCCTGACACACCCAGGTAACTGCAAAGCATGACATGGATACCCACCAGAATAGGATACATATCTCATGGACCACAGGGAGTACCTCACAGCAACACATCAGAATTCAACATTGTAAACAAAGCATTACAGGTGCAAGGGCATGTTAAAAATCATCAACATAATGTACAGCTAAATCTAGTTCACAGGGAGAAAGAAAACAGCTTTATTCAGCATTTTAAAAGTTAAACGTCTGTGCAAACAAAAGGCCAATGGTCAGTCCATGTCCAAATGCCAAGGAGTGAATTAGATTGACAACTGTCACACCTTGCTTGCCTGCACTGCTAAGTACCGGGGTCATCCCCTCGGAGGGGCATACATGGGGGCAGGCCAGGCACCGCAGGGACAGGATCAGGGCGCAGCAGAAGGAGGTGGTGAAGAGGTGGGGGATGCAGGCGAGACACTTGCAACTGCAGTGGTGCTGACTGAAGTGGTGGGTGCTGTCACAGCTGTGGGGCACAAGTCAGATGGTGGGGGTTATGTTATGTTATATACACTTGTAGCATGCACAGATACTCCAAAGAGTGTCCCAGCGCGAGCCAAACAAGGATCAACACAGCCGCAGATAAGGAGACTAGAACAGGAAGGTTTTCAGATTCTTTTTGAAAATCACAGGGTCTTTAATGCCCCTCAAAGTCAATGGCAGAGCATTCCAAGCCTGCGCCGCCAGCCGGGAAAAAGAACATCCGCCCAGTCTTAGGCGTTTAAATCGGGGAGTCTCTGCCAGAAGTTGAGAAGACGAACGCAGCTGTCTTACCGGGGTGTAGAAAACCAACCTGTTCTGTAAGTAAATAGGACCCAACCCGTACAGGGCTTTATGAACAATGGATAAGATTTCAAATTTTATACGAGCCTTAACCGGAAGCCAATGCAGCGATCGCAAGTGTAAACGCACACTACATCTGCTGGAAAGGCCCAGCAGAAGACGGGCGGCAGCATTTTGAATCACCTGTAATTTATCCAACAGGTAACCCGGAATGCCAGCATACAAAGCATTGGCGTAATCAAGGCGCGAAAGGATTAGCGCACAAAGCACAGTCTCCTTCGCAGCCTTGGGCAAAAGAGGAAGAAACTTCCTCAAAGCCCTAAGAATGCCAAAGCAGGAACCCGTTAGCTTCTTTACCTGCGAGGAAAAAAATCAGGTTCTCGATGAACCAGACCCCAAGGATCTTTACGGAATCACCCTTAGAACAAGGAAGGGGAAAACCAGGAGGCCATCATCTCCTTCTGAAGTCGTCAGGGAAAGCACCATACAAGAGGATCTCCGATTTCTTCTCATCGCATTTAAGCTGAGCCTGAGCGAGCAACCGAAAAACCGAGGAAAGACAGTGTTGAGCAGGGAGGACCGAGTCCTCATCTCGTCCCCAGGAAAACAGCAATTGGGTGTCATCCGCATAGGCCATCACCTTAGCCCCCAAGGTTTCAGTCAGATAAACAAGCGGAGTAACATAGATGTTAAAAAGGAGGGGGCTAAGGGATGACCCCTGTGGAACACCAGTGGCCACTATCCATGAAGCCGAAGCACATGGGGGAAGCCAAACCTGCTGAGAACGTCTTTTTAAGAAAGACCTAATCCAGCCCCACACAGACCCAGAAATTCCGATCTCCCGGAGGTGATTGAGAAGCAGGGCATGAGGCACCGTATCGAAGGCCGCCGAGAGGTCCAGCATAACCAGCGCTGCTCTCCCACCGGCATCAAGGCACTCTCTAATCGCCTCAGACACCTCCAGTAAGGCAGACTCAGTACTGAAGGCCGCCCGAAACCCTGATTGTGCCGGATGGAGCAGGCCAGAAGCCTCCACATACTCAGTAAGCTGATTAGTGACCACCTATTCACTAACCTTGGCCAGGCTAGGAAGCAACGAAATAGGACGGTAATTTCCAGGAGTGAAAGGGTCCAAAGATGGTTTCTTAAGAAGGGTAAGAATTTTGGCTTGCTTCCATGAAGTTGGAACACAGGCCTCCCACAATGACATATTAATGATCTGATTGACCTCCGGATTAACGCAATCCGCAACGGAAGCCAAAAGTCTGGCCGCACAGGGATCTGTGGGTGAGCCTGATTTTAAAGCCATCAAAATTTTAAGAGTGGTAGAAAAATCAACCACAGAAAAGGAAGAAAAATTGTAGGAAGATTCAGCTGACAGAAAAACAGGGGTACAGGGGACAGGTGTGAAAGTGTTGATGGCAAAAGTGGCTTGAATGTCCAAAATTTTGTCCTGAAAAAACCTGGCCAGTATGTTACACTAAAACAGGGGCGGGGCGCACCAAAGCTAACGAAAACATAAAACCTTTCACAATTGAAAAGATTTCTTTTGATCTTTTGAATTATTATTAGCCTGATCAATGCGTCATGTAAAGTATTGACTTTTAGCCACCGCAATCGCTGCATAATAGCTCTTTTGTTTAGCTCTCAACTTGAGCTTTGCCAAAGGGCAATAGCCGCTGGAACGCCAAGCCCTCTCCAACACCTTACACTCATGTTTCTGGGTTTTCAGCTCCGGCAGGAACCAAGGTTTAGAGGGCGATTCTCTGGTAAGCTTGGATGGGCGGGGCAGCGAAAGTGAGGACACTGCATCTGCAATCCACCTCGTAAACCAAGCCACACACCCCGCAAGATCTTCCTGGCGAGGGGGCCTAGAAGCAGCCAGGGAAATCTTAAAATGCAAAGGGTCGATTTTAGAAAACGTCGGAGGGCGGGTAGAGCGCAAGGGCTGAACTGGCCAACTAATATCCCAGGAGAAACAGATGAGGAAATGGTCCGACCAAGGGACCGGAGAAGGGTCGTTCACTACCACTGGAAAGTTAGAACAAATAGGGTCGAGAATGTGGCCACCCTGATGCGTGGGTAAAGAAACCCACTGAGAAAGGTGAGCAAGTTGGAGAGAATCAAGGAACTCCACTGACTCTTTTGTATCTTGTTGGTCAAGATGAAGATTCACATCACCTAAAGCCAAATAATGGGAAAAACGTAATGAGCGTTCAGCTAGGGCATCCCCACAAGATTTCAAGAATGCACTAGCTGGGCCAGGGGGGCGATAAATAAGAGAGCCACCCAATGTAAAATGATCCGAAAAATGAATGGTAAAATCCAGAACCTCACACCCATCCCATAGGCTAGAAATTTCACTATGAAATGTTAGGTTCTCTCTGTAGAGAATTGCTACACCACCTCCTCTGCCAGCAGAGCGGTCCACCCTACAAAATTTAAAACCAACAGGGGTGGTCAGTGCAATAATGGGGTTGGAACCGACATCCAGCCAGGTCTCTGTAACAAAAAACACATCAAGGGTGTTATCCGTCATCAATTCAAAGACCTCAGAGTGATGTTTCCTCACTGATCGAGCATTTATCAAGGCAGCTTTCACACGCTGCCTTCTCGGGAGTTGGTAAGAGCCGAGAGCAGCTCAGGATTAAGAACAAAGCCGCAGTCAGCACACGAAAAATCAGCTCTAAAGGGTGGAAGCCTGCAACCAAGACAGGGGCAGGGGGGCGGCCGAAGTGATTTAAGGAACTCACTTGACAGCTGGAGGTGGGCGCCGACAATAAGTGCAGAATGGGCAGCATAACTAGCCTCTGCCGCTGACTTGACGCGGACGGGCGCAGACGGGCGCAGATGGGCGTGCCCACTGCGCGCGTCCGAGCCCAGCCCATGAAATAGGGTTAGAAATGGGCGCGTGCAGCGTGCGAGAGCTAGAGCGCGACTCGCAAATAACAGATGGCACAAGCAAGATGGCCGCAACGCCCTGATGCAAATAGTGTGAAAAATAGTGTGAAGGGTGAAAAAGACGAGGAGTTACACACACTCCAGAGAAGTAAAAAAATAAGCCAGCGTTTCGTTTTTAGAGCAGGAGATAAGGAAGCTTCAAATGGTTAAAAATAGCAGCACTTCTTTTCAGAATTACTTCCACCGACTAAAAAATGGGCAAGTCCCCCAGCAACACGTAAAAACATTCACAATTCCCAGACTACCTAACCCAATCCCCCAGCAGCATAAAAATACGTCCACTTATTTAAAACAATATCTTAGAGAGTGAAAGAAAACCTTGTCAGGCGCTGCGCGTCTGAGCCCAGCCCATTAAATAGGGTTAGAAATGGGCGCGTGCGAGAGCTAGAGCGCTACTCGCAAATAACAGACGGCACAAGCAAGATGGCCGCAACAACTTGTATGCAAATAGTGTGAAGGGCGAAAAAGACGAGGAGTTACACACACTCCAGAGAAGTAAAAAAATTAGCCAGCGTTTCGTTTTTAGAGCAGGAGATAAGGAAGCTCCAAATGGTTAAAAATAGCAGCACTTGTTTTCAGAAATTCTTCCCCCGACTAAAAAATGGGCAAGTCCCCCAGTAACACGTAAAAACATTCACAATTCCCAGACTACCTAACCCAATTCCCCAGCAGCATAAAAATACATCCACTTATTTAAAACAATATCTTAGAGAGTGAAAGAAAACCTTGTCAGGCGTTGGGCGTCCGAGCCCAGCCCATTAAATAGGGTTAGAAATGGGCGCGTGCAGCGTGCGAGAGCTAGAGCGCTACTCGCAAATAACAGACGGGACAAGCAAGATGGCCGCAACGCCCTGTATGCAAATAGTGTGAAGGGCGAAAAAGACGAGGAGTTACACACACTCCAGAGAAGTAGAAAACTAAGCCAGCGTTTCGTTTTTAGAGCAGGAGATAAGGAAGCTCCAAATGGTTAAAAATAGCACAACTCCGGCACAACTCCAGTGGGCAGGTCAGATGGAGTGGATTGGCTCACCACTGCAGTGCCCAAGTCAGACGGGGTGGTCGTGGATTCCAAAGCAGTGCCTACATCCATGGGAGCGGACTGGAGGACAGGTGAGGTCGGCAGGGCAGGGGGGGACACGGTCCCCACATCAGTGGCACTAACTGTCTGACCAGGTGTGGAAGAGCAAGTGCTATGGGGGGATGGCCTTAGCATTTTGGGGATGGTGTATCTGTGGGAGGGGGAACCCGGGGCAGGGAGTGGTGGGGGAACCTCTGGAGTGGTGGCCTGGGGGATGGAGGACGGAGACTTTGCCTTGGAGCTGTGTGGTCGCGGGGGGGTCTTGCTCTTCTTGCGCCGGGGGGACTTGTGGGTGGGGGTCTCTGACTGCGCCTGGGGGAGGGTGTCTGGGTGTGAGGGGCATTCCCCTCTGTGTGTGGGGACTTACTCTTCCCCTTGTAATCAGGATCTGCAGGGTCGGTGGGAAGAGGCCAAGGTCACAAAGGAAGAGCTTCTGGGGGGATGAGATTGCAGGTGAGGCAAGTGAAGGGGGCTGGGAGGGAGGTGTCTCGGAGGACTGCGGAGTGGTTGTGGATGACTGTGTGTGTGTCTGCAAACCAGCCCCTGTGAGTGTGGAATCAGTCCCCTGCACTTGCTTGTGTGCACGTCTAGACCTTGGTTTGTGGGTTCCTGTGCTTGGGACAGGTAGGGTGCTAGGAATCATGGGTGGTGCAAGGGTAGGAGGGTTGTGGGACTGTTGGAGGAGGGACAGTGCTGCTGTCAAGGAGGATGCCACAGACTGATTGGTCCTCTGTAGGGCAGACATGCCTGAGGAAATGCCCTCCATGAATGACACCAGTTGTGTCAACAGACCTGTGTGTGCATGGAAGACCTTCAGCATCGACGTCTGCCCTACATGGATCTGTCGAAGTAAGTCCACGGACTCCTCACTCAGGACAGTAGGGGTCACAGGGGCAGGGGGTGCCGTGCCTGGCACAAAGGAGACAAGCTCACGAACACTGGAGCCCACAGGGACCTCTGGGATGGGAGCCGATGGGAGGGGGGTGGTGGTGGTGGTGGTGGCGGTGGAGGCGACAGCCTCACTAGCTGGGGTTTGGTGGCTGCTGACACCCGCCTCCACAAGGGAGTCATCCTCAGAGCTGCTGTGGCCCTCAGCTGGGGGGGATGGTGCTGACGACTCCTCTGTGTGGCTCCACTCGCCCTCCGTGCCACTGGGTCCACCCGACTCCTCTCCTTCTGTCCCTGTAAGGCACTGTGGCTCCTCCTGGTCCGTGGAGCTGTCCCCTCCTGTGGCCGTGGATGTATCTGGATTGGAATAGGAAGTAAGAGAACAACATCAGTCACCTGCACCGACTGCACACACCACAGTGAGTACATTACATCACAGGGCAAGCCCTGGCATCATCAGCTGAACACAGCTCAAAGTGCCAACACTCTTTAGGATAAGACAATTGTCATTCTCAACATCAACCATGGCACACATATCCCTCCTTGACTTTCACACATATGTCTGTTGCATGTTGGATGCTAACACCCCAATGTGCCAACATGCACCACCCACACATTAGTTGTACATGCAAGTGAACATGTAGGAGTATGTCACTATACACACAGCACATCTCTTGCTACTGACTCAGTGCAGGTGTCCGGATGAAGGGATGGGCAGAGACTCATTTCACATGCTTGGGATGCATGCCAGCAACACACACTATGATGTACTCATGTCGCAATGCCACAATGGGGTGCATGGTGCACACTTTTAACACAAATTAGGCTCACTCATAGCAAGTTAAATGCCATGGCACTGGGATGCCTTGAAAGTCAGTCAACACTGTCTCCTGTCACAGGGGCAGGGCATCCAGACAACAACAATATGCACTGACTCACAATCCTAGCTCAGGGGTAAAGCTAACTCTGCAGATGACCGGCACACTTGCCCATCCCATGCAAACAACATATCCAGGACCCAGAAGACCCCACATCATGCAAATCATACATATGAGTCTCTGCAAACACAAATCCCTGTACATTAACACATCACAGTCTGCCATGCATGTAACACAGCTGAATGAAGGACACAGTTGCATACACCATTGTGTGCTGTCAGATGATCACACACCTATATGTCACACAGGTCTTGTCTCTCACAGTCACATCACAGATGTCATGCTGACCCTCTGAATCATGGACACCCCAGTTGTCCGTAACAACAAGCCACACCCTAATGACACAGAGGCAGACACCTGAGGGTTCATGTCACTAAGCACAACCTGCAATTTCATACACAGGAATGGGATTACAGAGTGTTTCTAAATGCCCTTGAGGAGGCATGACTGGCCAGGTCTACGTGAAACAGTGTTTGGCCCTGGACAGTAGTCAGGTGGCTAAGCAAGTGTGACATACTTGATATACATACTCCTGAGGCCCATAAATTGGACTCCCCTGCTGCATGGGTTTGTTTGGAATACCCCAGACACATGTTGCGAGTCAGACCAGCAATTGCTACACATCTCAAGGGCACACACAGATCACATGTCAGATCTCAGGTATTGTGTAAACAATTGACCCACCCATGAAACACACAACAGCGTCACGAGAACTGATGCTGACCGGTAGCTGAAGCATAGCTGACTGCAGGGACACAGTGCCTTAGTGACACAAGCAACAGACTGGAGGGGCAACACCTGTGGAACAGATGAGGAGGGTGCATCACACAATTTAGGGACCTGAGTTTTGGACTACAAGACCTACGTAATGTGGAAGTGTGACCAGGACAAAAGACTGCTATTAGCATGTCAGACATAGTACACATCTCAGACATAGACGCACCCCCTTCCTGCTGCTGTCTGGCCTTCAACTGCCTATCCAGGTCTGGGAAGACCACCACCAGGATACGGAGCATGTGGGGAGTCAGGGTCCAGTGTCCGCCCCTCCTGCTTGGCGGTGACAGCTTCAACTGGACTCTAGCTATCCTCCGGGTCCAGCCCCGAAGGTCCTGCCACCTCTTCTGGCAGTTGCGGATGCGGCGCTTGTCGACCCCCACAGAACGAAAAGCCCGGGCGATGGTCAGCCAGATCTCCTGCTTCTGGTGGGCATCAACCTGTGAGGAGGACAAAGTGAAAAGTACATTAACACACATGCCCCAGATTTGTACAGCACACATTTGGATATACATGTCTTCATCACAAAGGGAAATGAATTACACAGGTTGTGCAACAATGGGGAAGGAAAAATCAACTGCATGTTTGACATGATAACAATGCATAGACAGTTTAAGCTTGCAATAATGCACTTTAGCAGCAGGGAAACTATTCATTACATGTACCTACACACTTTGGGGAATGAAAGACGTCAGTGAGAATGCTTGCCACAGGTGTACACACTGCTAGTACTGCTAGTCAGACAACATGCATAATTAGGAAGGCAGTGGACTGCACACTCACCTGCTCCCCTGGTCTCCCATAGAGCTTGCTGTACTCTGGAAGGAGCCCATCCAGCAGGGCCTGGTTCTCCTTCTCAGTGAAGGCTGGGGCCCTCTCCAGAGTACGTGCCATAGCAGTAGCCAGAGGATGCAGAGACAGCAGCAGTGGTAGCAGGGATGTAGTCCAGTAGCATGTAGTGCAGGCAAGTGAGCTACCTGGGGGCCAGCCAGCCTTATATCTGTGCTGCAGAGGCAGATGCTGTGCCATGTGTCCCAAGTGATAGGTCCAACACGGTTGGCCAATCCATTTAAAAGTATGACTCGTACACGCCTTCCGCATTGTTCAAATCTTCACCTTCATGGAACACTTGAAATTGCAATGTTGTTGTAGGCATCCAACTGAATTTCCAGTGCACAACTCGTACAAGTTTTGAATCCGCATCCGTCTCCATGACAGTCCGGAGCCAATGGGTGTGCCCAGCTCGTTCAACTGACTGTACAACGCGTATTTTGAATATACACATGCACCCGTCTCCATACAATTCAATGGCCAAGGCGTACGCCTGTCTCGGACCATGCCTGTTCACCGCGCATGCATGATAGTCACCCACGTCGGATCTCATTGCATTCAAACTAAAAGCGTACGCACGGCTCGGACGTGACCCGTGCAATGCGTACGCATTGTCACCCGCATCGGACCTCATTGCATTTAATGACAAAGCGTACGCATGGCTCGGACATGACCCGTGCAATGCGTATGCATTGTCACCCGCGTTGGACCTCATTGCATTCAATGACAAAGCGTACGCACGACTCGGACATGACCCGTGCAATGCGTACGCATTGTCACCCACATCGGACCTCATTAGTGTGACTATTATACGGATGCAACACACATATACTGTCCAGGGACACCTGTGCACACCTACCACACTACAGCATTGGCCACACAGTGTCCCATGGCATGTAAGGCTGCATTCACTGGGTGTTTTGGGGGGCACATCTGTTTTTTTGGCTGGCACTTTGTGCAGCCACTCCCAGGCTGTGCATGTGTACATGGGGGCAGAATCCTTTGTGTGTTGTGCACATTACCACTGTGATGTGCAGTTGGACAGTAATGGGCATGAGTCATGGCCACAGTGTCAGGTTGGATATGTTTAGCACAGGTCACATACACCCTAAGTCCTGGGGGTGATGGCATGTACGTCACAGTGAGACCTGTAGCCACAATACTGATGTGCACACACAGTCTGTGTGCATGTTGTGTCTCAGATGTGTCTGATCAAATGTTCCCAATGGGTGACAGTCTCCACATCCATGTTGCATATGCATCAACCTTGATGGGGTGTGTGTCTAAGAGACGTACATGTAGGGCCGGCAGGAACAACAGTGGCCACTACCTGTGGGACTTACGCTTGCCTTGTGGTGTGTACATGCTACGCCATGTCCTTTGCTGTGTTGATGTAGCAATACAGGGAGCCTGGGTTTCTGCATGGCAAAGATCTGTGATGCCTGGGAGACCTGAGGCCTCAATAGTCACTGTGGTGTGTGTTTGGAACATTGCAGCAGCACATGGGTTGGGTGACACAGCCAGATGATTGGCTATTGCACTACATGGGACTCATGTGGACATGTGGAATTGAGATGTTAAGTGGTGGTCTTGTAGGTGACATATGTGACCATGACCAACAGCACACACCTCAGTACATTGTGTAATGTGATGAACTAGCATGTGAAATTGATCATGGTCATGGCCACATGGGTGGATGTACTGACAATCTTCCTTTGTGCAGCTCTGTGCTGCAGGGAACCAGCTGTCCATCGGCCGTTCCCAGACCTTGCAACCATGCAGGAACGCGACTGCAACAGACGGTACCGCTTCACCAGGCCACTGATTGCGGAGTTGGCGGAGCAGTTGGCACCACATCTGCTACCTGGCCGGACATACCTTACAGCACTGACCCCAGAGGTGAAGGTGATGGCAGCCCTGCACTTCTTTGCTACTGGTACCTTCCAGTACACTGTGGCTACTGCTGGTGGGATGTCGCAAACGATGTTTAGTCGGGTGCTAAGCGATGTCTTGGAGGGGATGTTTCAATTCCTCGACCTGTATCTCAAGTTCCCGAGCCCAGCTGAACTCCCTGAAATAAAGGATGCCTTTTATACACTGGGGAGGATGCCGAACGTCATCGGATCTATTGATGGGAAACATGTTGCCCTGATACCACCACAGGCACATGAGCAGGCATACCGGAACAGGAAGCACTACCATTCGATCAATGCTCTTGTGGTCTGTCTTGCTGACATGTCGATCACACATGTGTGTGCACGGTTCCCTGGTTCTACGCACGATGCCTACATTATGAGGAGTAGTCGCATTGCAACGCTGATGTCACAGATGCCAGCTCAGCATGCTTGGCTTGTCGGTGTGTACTGACTGTTTCTCATTGTGTTCGTTTGTCAATGTTGTATTCCACACTCCTACAAAACTCAGCTACTTGTTCATTTTTGTGTGACTCCGGATACCCCAACATGCCGTGGTTGCTGACACCCCTCCGGAACCCTTTGACACCAGCCGAGATGCGCTACAATGAGGCACATGGTCGGAGCAGGAGGGTGATTGAGCGGACACTCAGCATCCTGAAAAGCTGCTTTCGCTGCCTGGACAAGACCGGAGGGGCCCTCCCATATGAGCCTGCAAAGGTGTGCAAAATAATCCTTGTCTGCTGCATGCTACACAACATGGCGGTGCGGAAGGAGGTGCCTCTCATCCAGGATGACGATGACGATGACCAACGTCCGGCACCTGTGGAGGATCCCGGCCTGGGCCAAGATGCCAGTGATGATGAAGATGATGGTGACGTCCGCTCACAGCTCATCAACAACTTCTTCACCTGATTGTGAGTTTCCAGGGTTGTTATGTGACTGTATGGATGTAGCCTGGGATGTGTTGTGCCAGCTCTGTTGCTGTCTGAGTGTGTCTGTGTGCCACTTGACTGGATGCGTGCTGTGATGTGTCCATTCAGCTGGTGTGTACTCCACAATAGGGTAGTACTCATTCATTCATTTGATCTTTATTTCGACATTTTTTCAGTCATAAAAGATTACAGTTAAAACAGTTAAAACATATATAAACCCACAGGAGATAAATAAACATTTCATAAAATCAGATTATCAAGCAGGGTAGTACTGCTAACTAGTGTTTGTGTAGGTGTCTTGCAACATGTTTTGTGCATGTGTATTGCATTTCTCTCCTGTTCTTCTGTGCTTTTGACTGTATCTTGTCTGTCCTTCCCAGGGTACTTTGCCTGTTGTGTGGTGAACACTGACCCCCAACACCCAGAAGCCAAAACCAGTGTGGAAGTTGACAATTCCCATCAACTGATGTACCACACATCCCTGGACTTCCATTCTCCAACACATTGAGAGTGTGTGTCCACTGTTACATAGAATTACCGTGCAACTATTGTGGAATAAACGTGTTGCTGATGTGTAATGATCCTGTGCTATGCTTTGTTATGTGCGTTGTCTGTCTACCCACATCTGAGTGACATATGCTTACCTCACCTGTGGACTTGTTACCACTGACTGGGTATGGTGTTGTGTCTGTGCATGCCAATGCGTTTCAGGTCCACATCATTGTGTGTGATGAGTAACATGGCAATGGTGAGTATGTTTTGTGTTGCCATAGTGGTGTGTCTTCCTCACATGTGTCACATCCCCATGACTCACCTTACTTTGGTCACATTGTTGCAGTATTTGACATGCACTGTGTTGTGTAGCAGATCGACATCTCCCTGAACATGACAAGTTGGAATCACAACAGAGGCAAGTATGGTGTACTGGTGAGTTTATTTACAAACATGTGTGAGGGAAGTGCACAGGATGATGGGTGCTGTACATTGGTTTGGGAATCCAAAGTTCACATTGGAGTTGGAAGTGCCGGTAGATGAAATGTCCAGAGTAAAGTCCACAGTCATCTGATACATTGGCCCAACATGAACCCTCCATATCATGTGGGCGAGTTGTGTGCGATTGGACAAGGTGAACGGGTTGCGCACAAAGGACATTGTCCAGAACAGGTTTAGAGGCCCTGGGGGATGAGCTGGGACATCTGCCTCTCACATGTCCTTCTTCGGACGACCTCTCTTCTTCCGGGGGGGATCCTCATGTGCAGGCCTCTGCGGTGCAGGGGACTCTCCGCCAGAGTCCTCCTCCCTCCCTGTGGTGCTGGCAGATGGCGTTGCGACAGATGTTGTGGATACACAGGTGGGTGTGGACAGGTTGGTGTTGATCTGGCGGAGGCATTGTAGTATGTCCCGATGCACCGCAGTAATGTCATCCCACTTGGCCTCCATGCGGGCATGGTGGGCGACCTGCTCGTGTTGCATGTCCTTGAGGATCCCCACTACCTGGCCAAATCCTCCGGTGCTATTATTTATTATTATTATTATTACTTATACAGCGCACTATCACCTTTCAGGCATCCTGGCGCTAAACAACATAAGGACTTTTAGTGTGGGCAGAACCAACAGAGCAGACAACATCTTAGGGGCTGGGAAATAGACAGGTATTTCAGTTCATTCTTGATCTTTATTTCGGTCTCTAGGACCATAAAAGAGTACAGCATAAAAACTTTTGAACTGAATAAAATACATAATAATTTGCAAACAGTTGACCAGAATATAAAACGGTTATGCAAGTAATGATGACTTAATACATTGACTACGACTGTGCCACATTGCCGTTAAAAATCTTGAAACTGCAAATACAATTGGGGCCAAAAGATCTTTTTTTAAAATCCTATATGCCGGAAGATAGCCCCTAAAGCCCAAGTTTTTGAGTATTGGAACAAGCCAATATTTTCTGGCTCTTCTATATGCTGGGCAGAAAAATATTATGTGCAGATCACACTCCCTCGGGTGGGCACAGGCTGGACATTGTGATGAAGTCTCGGATTTTGCCCAAGAAGCGGTGTGCACTTTAAGAGGGAGGGTGCTGTATCGCCATTGCATGAAAAGCTTCCTAGTAAGCGGAGGGCCAATATTATCATATACAAGCTCTTGAAGGTATGAGTATTTTGATCCCAAAAATTTACCCGCTAGGGACCTCTCATCTACGTTATTAATTTGAGCACGTAAGTGATAATCGTAGTAGGCTTTGGAAAGAGACTTCCTTGAAATTCTGGGGCAGGTGTTTACCGGATCAGACCAAAGATTCTGCCTGCCTAGTGCCTCGCATGTATGTTTAATATATCTGAGCCAAGGAAACCGTACAGGATTGCAGAGTCTCATGATTTCCTGAAGCTCAGATCTATAATCAACCAATTCTGGTGTAGACCATATTTGCGCCAATACAACAATGGTTTAAGACCCAGTTCTTCCTTGATTGGTCTAAGGCCTAGATCGAGTCTCAGGGGTAACAGAGGGGTACTAGGCGGGAGGCCCGTTAATTGTCTGAGAAAATTATTCTCTGTGACCTGCATAGTCTGAGTAACAGTATGCCCCCATAATTCGGCCCCATAAATCACTGCACCTTTTACCTGTGTTCTATAGATTTGTAGGCGAGGGGAAAACGGCTGGTAGGTCAAACCTCAGGACATCCTTGTTAGTCCTCCTATCATTTGGGTTAGTTTCAAATTCGCCCTGGTACAGTGCGAATCCCAGGACATAGACTCGTTTAGTATTATCCCCAGGTACTCAAATGTGTGGACCCTTTCCAGCCTGGAGGGCCCAAGAGTAGGATTAGCACGTGTTTTCAGTGGGGGGTTGAAGATCATAAACTTTGTTTTACACGCGTTGATCTCCAAACCCCGATTCGCACAGAAGAGTGCGAACCCATCAAGGATCCGTCGCATGCCCATGGGAGACTTGGAGAGCAACAGGGTATCATCCGCAAAAAGAATAGCGGGTACCCTCATGCCTCCAAGTCTTGGAGCATCAGTGTCTTCCAGTGCGTTCATGTGACTGATCACCCCGTTGACAAAGAGGCAGAAAAGAGTCGGTGCCAGCACACAACCCTGTCTAACCCCCCTGTCAACGGGGAAACGATAAGTAAGGGCACCCCCTCTGCCACACCTCACCCTTGCAAAATTTCCTAGGTGCAGTCTTCTTAAAATGGCAAGTATATCATTTGGGAGGCCAAGATCATCCAGGACAGCCCAAAGTTTTTCCCTGGGCACTAAGTCGAAGGCGGCACGTAAATCAACAAAGACCGTATATAAAGTGCCACCCTCAATTTGAACGGTCTTCCAATGAATAAAATTTAAACGAAAAATCTGGTCAATAGTCGAAACTTTTCTTCTAAAACCAGCCTGGTATGTACTCATAGTATTGGAATCCTCAATCCAGTCTTGCAGATGGTTATGAATGAGTCTGCCAAATAATTTTTGGGAGACATCAATGAGACTAATTGGTCTATAGTTGGCTGGGAGCAGAGGAGAGCCCTTTTTGAAAATTGGGACAATCTCTGCGCCCAGCCAAGTATCTGGAAGTTCCATACCCTCCAAGATGGAATTAAATAGAAGCATAAGGTAAGGTGCCCAGACTTCAGGTTCTTGCTTAAAAAGGTCTCCCGGGAGGCCATCCAGACCTGGTGCCTTTCCTGACACGAGACCCATAATAGCTACTCTGACTTCTTTAAGGGAGAAGGAGAGACCCGACGGAGTACTGGCTTCTGTCTGAGCAGAGTCAGTTCCAGTCCCCTCGAGAAGCCTGTATAGGGACTGAAAGTGCTCCCGCCAGGTATTGGCTGAGATGTTAGGTTCCACCGCGGAGACCAGCTCCTCTGAGCCTGTATTTACACAGCGCCAGAATTTCCGGGAATCTCCGTGTGCCAAGAATTCCGTTAGTTTCTCCCATTTATCATATTCCCATTCGAGTTTGGCATTCTTGATTAGGGATTTGTATACTGATCTTCTCTCCCTAATTTCTGCCCGATCCAGGCCTGTCTTAATTGAGGATAAAAGATCACTCTTAGCCTTCCTACAGGCAGAATTATACCAGGAGGGACCATGAATAGAACCACAGGGCCTTTTGGGCTTGCTGATAAAGAATTGTGATGTAGAGGTAATGAGATCTGCGTGCAACTGTCGCAACTTGTTGAGTGATCCCGGCGTATTAATTTGGAAGTTTAGGGCTTGAGCCTTCTCTAATATCGGAGTAAGTAGGGCATATAACTTAGGTAGAATCCCTTGTTTGGCTACTAAATTCTCCCACTTTATTCTGCGTCTGTTGTTTGCAAGTAGTAGCTCCGAATCGGGTGACTCCCTGTCCTTCTCCCTGGGTTCCAGACCAGAATAATGTAGCTCAAGCTCCAAGGCATTGTGGTCACTGTCTTCTCTTTGTAGTACCCGGAAGTCACCTAATTGCGACCATAGGGCCAATGGAACCAGAATGTAATCCAGTCTTGATGTTTGTCCCTCTCTATGGAATGTACATTTTGGGGAAATATCTGATGGTAGCCTTCCATTGCAGGCCCTGAGCCCATGTTTAAGGGTAAGAGAGGTGATTTGCACCGCCAAAGGAGACCACGCTCTTGGAGCTGGTAGATGGGATGGTGGTATGGACCAGGCAAGATCTTCCTCCTGGGCCAGACCATCCAGTGATCCCATAAGGGGTTCAAAATGACAATTCAGATCTCCACCTACTATATAGGGGATACCCTCAGGAACTGCATTTAAGGCAAGATCGAGCTCGGCAACTGTGGAAGATTCTTGCGAGGTACTCACTGGCCTTAAATAGACATTTATAACCAGAAGGCGATGCGAACCTGGCCACTCCAATAAAATTGCCAGAATATCCTCCGAATTTACTAACATAGGGGCGGCCCTGCAGCCTAGGTGTGAGGCTATCCAAGTTGCAAGCCCACCAGAGGGGCGGCCTTTGCCGCTCCATTTGGCATTCTTGGTGAAAACGGCAAAGCCAGTGCAAGAAATGTCCTCCCTCATCCACGTTTCTTGGAACAGACATATGTCCTTATTTTCAATAAAGCTGTTCCAAACCTGGCAATGTAATTTATTGTGCAAACCCGCGACATTCCAAGAGAGAATATTTAAAAGAGGGGCTTGGAATCTAGCGAGCTTGGGAGATAAGGGCGCAGTGCCCGTAGGGGGGGCCTTTAGGTCAAAAGACACTACTTCCTGCGCTAGACTCTCTGATGCTACGGTAATAGGTCTATTAGTAGCTACCGAGCAAGATTCTAAGTTAGTTTGTGTCTGCTTTGATCCATCACTCTGCATGAAATTGTCCAATTGTGGGTCATTTAGTAAGGGCCTTCTACATCTCAAAAGATCACCCGACCCTTGCCCGCTCAGTCAGTCCACCCCATCCAGGTAGCTAAACCTATTATATGTAGGGAAATAATTATCCGCAGTGAATCTGAGGGTGGGGTGCACTTTAGTTACATTTGGTCTCCACCTTCGGTCTCTTCTATGCACGACTTCCCATCCCTCCCCTTCCTCGACCCGCCCTTCCAGAGGGTAGAAGAAAGACAGAGGGAGGGTATGGATGGGTGATTCGTGCATATTCCGGGGCCAACTACAGATATACTTGACAGTAGCGGGGTCCCTGAAGTTGATCACAACACAGTCACCCTGGATGGATTTCCTAGTGGAGCCCACCCAGGGGCCTCTTCTTACCGTAAGGACCTCGCTGTGTATGCCCTCGGGAAGAGGTCTATTTTTTGACAGCCAATGAGTAGTCTTATTTTTTAGTGCATCAACTGGTTCTCTGGCAGCAGGACTCAATTCAGGAATGCCAGCTAAAATCACTACATATGGATTAGCCTGAGGTGGGAGATTGATTGTTATGTCCTGTCGAACCAGCGACAATGCCTCGGCTGAAGATGCAGCCAAAACGTCTTGGGCGATTGCATTTGCACATGTTGGATTGTGTAGTAGTGAGTTCTCAATTGGGGGTACAGTGTATGCACGTGTTAGGGTAGGCTGAGGTGGGATTGGGCCTTTCCTAGAGGGGAGCGAAGATATATTCTCACTATCCTCATTTGTCTTGGAGCTAGATGACTGCTTCCCCTTTAGTGTATAGGAGGGACCCCTGCAAATTTCCAATAGAAGTGTTTCTATCTTGGAGATGCGATCCTCCAGAGGACTTAAAATTTCCTTTAGGAGGGTTCGGATATCCAAGAGAGTAGGGGGCTCCTTAACTAATGTGGAGTTTTGAGTGGGAGGTGGCTCAAACATAATAGAATTAGATAGTAATCTATTTTTCCCATGTTGATTCAGTAACCTGACTTTGGAGGTCTTGAGCGTGGGGTCATTTTTTAAATTACGTTTGGGAGCAATCGCCTTACGCCCTCCAGTAAAACCAGCCTTCGTTTTTCTTCTGGGAATAGCTCCTTCCCTCCCTCTCAGTGAAGACTCAGAATTAGAAATGTGTCTCTCACTAATTACGACATCAGTGGGAAGAGTGGCACTCGAGTGGAGAGAGGGGGGCCTAGCACAGGGGAGGGGCAAAATACTCAATTCCGTAATAGCAGTCATATCGCAATCAGCAATAATTTCTGTAGGGCTGCGCGAGACTGCTATGTCAAAAATCCCATTTGACCCCCCTGAGTCTGCTGGTTTAGTTGCTTCTGTTTGTTTAGGCGTGGTTGCAAGTGCGATGGCACCTAATGAGGATCTTCTGACCCAGTCAATCTCTTGGGATATCCGCCTTTCGAGAATGGATATTTCATCGATTATCAGTGAGCCAGCTTTGGCAAAGTAAGTGTCTAAAGTACCTTTGGCTGCACCTGCAGCACGCGTGGATCGACTTCTTGTTTCTCTGGCCGACATTTGTCAGGTACTTGTTACGGTGCTGTGGACCGGGTGTAGTATGTAGGCCAGACCTTGGCCCTTGCTCGCCTGACCTCGAACGGCCTCAAACGGCCCGCTCTTTGCCCGGTCTTCGCACCGCTCTTCGTTCCGCGTGCGTTCCGCTAGCGCGAATGGAGTGGGCAGTAGATATGCAATGAGCTACAGCAGTGGGAGTGGCTGGGAAGAGGACCCAGCTGCGCCGATGATACTCCAGGCGCTGGGGAAGCTGGTCCTCGCAGTCCCGCCCTCCTCAGGATGCAAGTAGCTTTGTCCGTCTCCGTCCGGCGTGAAGGGAGCAAGCAGCAGTCAGGGCACACAAAGTTCCGGTGAGATTGGTTGCAGGTACAACCTGGTGCCCACTGTGGGTGAGGCCGTAGACATCTATATCCTAATGCATTGTCATCTCAGGTAACATAAATAGTGGTTGCCAAGCCTTGAACACAACTACCTTTCCGTCGGTACCTCAAGCTCCCATCTGAGACTTGGGGGAGGCATTTAATCTCTTCCTAAACATGAAGAGATCATTGACTTGTCTTAATTCCAGCGGGAGCACATTCCAAAGTCTGGCAGCTATCACACTGAAAGCTCTACCACCCGATCTAGCTTTCTTAATTCTAGGTACTTTCACCAGTCTAGCAGATGCAGAACGCAAGCATCTCCCTGGAGTATACCAAACAAACTTTCTCTGCAAGCAGAGAGGACCGATCTCATGCAGGGCCTTAAACACCAAGCAGAGAGATTTGAACTGGATTCTAAGTCTAATAGGGAGCCAATGTAACTCTGACAAAGCCCAAGAGAATGATGCATCTCTCGACCAGCCTAGTACTAGCTTGGCCGCTGTAGACTGAATTCGCTGCAATCTATCTAATAGATAGTTTGGGGACCCAAGTAGCAGCGCATTACAATAGTCCAATCTGCTCAGTATAGTGCCCTGTACCACTAATGCTCGTGCCTGAGAAGGCATTAACGGAAGGATCTTTCGCAAAGTTCGTATCATGGCGAAGCAGCTTCCTACTAATTGGTTAACCTGAGCTTCCAACGTTAACTTGTTATTAAACATAACACCCAGGTTCCGTACCTTCTCCACTGGGCGTAGAAACTTAGGGAGATCCAAAGGCCAAAAATTCACAGGCAGCGTCGGATAGGCCTTCCCGGCTGAGAAATAAAGAACCTCGGTTTTACCAGCATTAAATTGCAAGGAGTTTCCTTTCAACCAGTGGGCCATAGCCCTCAAGCAGCCATGAAATGCATCCAAGGAGGTCGACTCATCTCCCTCCATGGAGAGAATTAATTGCGTATCGTCAGCATAATTTACCGTCTTAATATTATGCGCCCTAATAACAGCCATCAAAGGGAGTATGTAAATATTAAAAAGGATCAGGCTAATTGCAGAGCCCTGGGGTACCCCATGCGTAATCTTGGAGAAGGGAGATTGATACGGAGGCAGGGCCACTGCTTGACTCCTCCCTGAAAGAAAGGATTGAAACCAGCTCAGGGCAGGACCAGTCACCCCAACCTCCTCAAGCCTCCTTAACAAGATCGCATGGTTGACCGTGTCGAATGCGACAGATAGGTCACGCAGAACAAGAGCTACTGCCCGACCTTTATCTGCATGCATCCGAAGCTCGTCCATCACGGTCACCAAAGCCGTCTCCGTGCCAATGCGCTGGCCGGAAACCAAGTTGTACCTCCTCTAAAATATTATTATTCTGAAGATGTTTAGAGAGATAGTTCCCCACCACTCTTTCTACGATTTTAGCAGGAAAAGGCAAGAGAGAGATGGGTCTATAGTTATTAGGGCTAGCAGGGTCCAAAGTAGACTTCTTCAACAGAGGAGTCACCAGTGCCTGTTTCCACTGAGGCGGAACCACACCCCTAGAAAGAGACTGATTACAAATCAGCCGAAGTGTGGAGAACAACTCAACTTCAAATTCCTTCCAGAATCTCGGTGGCAGAGTGTCCAAGGGTGAGCCCGACATAATCCCTAATGTCACCTTGCCAAATTCTTCTGCTGAGAGGATCGCAAATTCAGTTAACTTAAGAAGAGGCTGTCTCTCAGGGCGAGTAGGCGTAATTACACCCCCCCCCCCCCAAGGAGCAACAACCAGCACTGTTATACTCTGGACTCACTACCTCCGGACACCGAGAATCCTCCCCCAGATCCGCAATAATCATATTAATTTTATCATAAAAGAAGCTTGCCAAGCTATCACATAGCTCTTGCAAGGGGGGAATCTGATTCTTGGTACAATCGGGACTGGTTAGGGTATTTAATATTTTAAAAATGCACCTCGGTCTATTATGAGCCTTCAATATAGTGCTAGAATAATAGTCAGCTTTGGCCAGATTTATTTCTTCCTTATAGCACCCAATCAGACGTTTCCAACTAGTTTTTTCCCTATCGTCGTAACCCCTTCTCCACTTTCTCTCCGCCTGTTTACACTCAAGTTTCAATTTGTTTAATTTGTCATTGAACCAGGGGGTCGAAAGTCTTCCTACTTTCTTATGAAATTTAAAGAGGGCAGTAGAGTCTAAGGCAGAGGAAATCTGTCCACAGAAGGATGCATAATTCTCCTTCACTTGCTTAACTGGCGAAAAACAGTCTTCCAAATCAAACACCGGGACAAGTCCTCTATTTCTTAGGAGGGCTTTCCAATCCCTACTAGCATAATTAGTCGCAGAATTAACTACTTGGGCATTATAACTAGGAATGGTCACCAAAAATGTAACCAAAAAATGATCCGACCAGTCCATTGGCAGAATGCCCACAACATTGAGGACTTGCTCCCCTGAAAAGATAAGATCAAGTATGTGGCCATCCTTATGAGTTGCCTTCTTCACCCGCTGGTAAAGGCCCAGGCCCTCGCAAGACTGAAGGACATTGTTATAGCCAGAGTCCAAGGACCCATTCCTCCACAAATTAAAGTCCCACAGAAGCACTAATCTAGCGTGAGTGGCAGCCAAATTGGTAATGGTCTCCAACAATAACTGCTGCTGCCTCACACTCAACGCCCCCGGAGGTCTATAACAAACAACCCCGGTTAAAATATGACCATGAGCGTCTTTAATAACAAATCCAAGTAGCTTGAATCCTTCAATTGTGTCAATATCTAAAGACACACAGTTCCAAGAACTTTTCTAGATCACCCCAACTCCTCCCCCTCTCCCCCTTAGTCTAGGTTGGTGGAGGATTTTGAACCCAGGAGGACATGCCCAACCTGCGGGGTAGGTCCAAGTTTCAGTCATAAATAAAACATCTAATTCTTGGAGTTCGAGCAACAACTGGATTTCCACGCAATGCTTAGGAAGCGATCTCACATTGAGCAGTCCACAGATAAAATTCCCCTGTCTCAGAAAATCAGAGACCAGGAAGGCGGTCTGTTCCAATGTGAATGCACCCAAACCCTCTGCTACCACCCCCGTCCAACGCAATTCCATGCTGAAGTAACTTACTGATCTGCTATCTCCCCCGGAATCCAGCCTGCCCCTGGCCAGAGCAGCAGAGCTGACGCTGAATGCGACCTTAGCGTGGACGGGCGCAGACGGGCTTGCCTTAGGCGCGCCTTTGGCGCGCCTTCGGCGCGTTCACACCAGCATTCCCTATATACTGCTAGAGGCCCGAGAAGCTGGACCGCTAACCTAGCAAGATGGCGGTTCCACTCACAATCGGGAACCGATCACAATGGTAGGGATATTTGAGCCCAATAAAACTGTTACGTGGATTACAATTTTTGCATAGTCTAGAAAAACAGCACACAAAAGGTTAAAATTCCCCCGATTTTCATCCAATATCTATGAAAATTAAAATGCTCCCAAAAGTACAAATTGCAAAATACAGCGATGTTAGCCGCTCCCCAAGGAGTCAACCACACACACACAGCCTCGTAAATTGGTTTAAACCTAAGATGCGTGCCAGGTGGGGGTCATCATGCAGTCCAGACCCCTCTGCAAGGCTCGCCCTGTGCCTCCCACCCCTCCCAGCACCCCTCTCCACACGGGCAGGACCAGCGGCGGGACGCACAGGTGAAACTGTGACCCCTTGGGTGGTGTTGCTGGTGGTGTTTGCTGTAGCTTCCGGGGGGTCCTGTGTCCCTGTGCTGTGGGTGTTGATTGGCCTTGGTCTGTCCGTGTTGGTGGAGGTGCCCTGTCGGTGTCCAGATGCTGGAGGCGTGGGTACAGGGGCGGCAGATGTTGATGCTGCTGGTGCTGCATGATGGCTCACACCGGAGGGGCCAGGTTGGTCGTCATCATCCAAAAAGGACAGTGAGAGAGTCAGACCAGAGAGCTCAGTGTCCACCAGAGTCTGGGACTGGGTATCCTCATCATTTGGTGCTGGGTGCCCAGCACTACCTGTGTTTGGAAGAGACACACAATGTGATTTATGTTTCTACATGCATCGTTGGTTCACAAACATGACATTTTCTACTTTTCCTGTACGCTGCTTTTTCCCAGCATGTCACGGACAGAGTTTGATATTGTTGCTGGCCATTTCCCAGCATGGCCTTGTGCTCCCCACAACAGAGCCCAGTGTCAGACATCTTGTCAGTCCCTTCCCACTCCCTGTGAGGCAAGTATGGTTCAGTTTAATCTTGCTGGGCCATGTGGGTGGATGTAGGTTGTCTGTGACTGCGAGTCCCATCATACTCTTGGCTACACCCCCCTTCCCAGCATGCCCATACTTCCTCCCTCTTGACTCTCCTTCCCTGTGAGGGGGTGTGACAGCAATGGCAAGATGGCTGACTGTGAAGTCCTGATGTTGGCCATTTCCCAGTATGGCCTTGTGCTCCCCACAACAGAGCCCAGTGTCGGACATCTTGTCAGTCCATTCCCACTCCCTGTGAGGCAAGTATGGTTCAGTTTGATATTGCTGGGCCATGTGGGTGGGTGTAGGTTGTCTGTGATGGTGAGTCCCATCATACTCTTGGCTACACCCCCCTTCCCAGCATGCCCATACTTCCTCCCTCTTGACTCTGCTTCCCTGTGAGGGGGTGTGACAGCAATGGCAAGATGGCTGACTGTGAAGTCCCGGTGTTTGTTTGGCGAAAAGTCCAAAGTGAGCCCCTGTGCTTCACACAGCAGCACCCAGTACGGGGTATCTTTTGCTGATATTTCAATGAGGTGTGTGTCAATGCATTGTACCCGGTGAGTTGTGTGGAGTTTGTGTTGACGGGGGTCTCCCCATGCTGATTAGTATGGTCAGGGTTGTCAGTCCTCCTTCCCATCATGAAACGTGCTTCCATTGTAGGGCGTGCAAGTTGTCTTTCAGGATGTCAGTCAGTGGTGTCCTGCTTCTGATTTGCACACAAGCCCTAGCAGGGTCTTGTGCTCCCCACAGCAGGAGCCAGTGTCAACCATCTTGTCAGTCATTTTCCACTCCCTGTGGTGTGGTGTGGCATGTTTCTGAGAGGTCTTGATGGGCCAATCAGGAGGGGGAGCATTATCTGTGACTACAGGCCCCATCATGCTTTTGGCTACACTCACTTCACCTGCATCCCCACTATTCCTTCCTGCACTGTGAGGTGGTGTGTTTGTGGTGTCAAACTGTCTGGCAGGGTCTATTTGGCTTAGTGCCACTGGCTTGCCCTATTTGTTTGTAGGTTTGTAGGTTGGTGCATGTCATGACACAGTTCCCAGTCACTATGCGATGGCAGGTATTGCGTTTGTCTGACTGGCATACACATCTTGGGCTGATTATGTATTGGTTAGTGTAGCTTTGCTTGCGGTGCATGGTTTCACTGTCCCCTTGCCACACAATCTTGGGTTTGTTGTTTGTGTACTCACCAGGCTCTGGGATGTCTGTTAGGCCATGGATGCTCTCTGGTGGTAGGATGTCCCGCACCTTCTCCTCCCAGGTCCTGAAGTAGACTGGTTTGGCAGGAGGGCCACTGCCGGTTCACTGACTCAGGGCGTGATCTTTTTCGATGAGTTTCTTGACCCTCCTGCGCACGTCATACCATCTGTTCTGGATGTCGTCCTTTGTGCGCCTTGCTGGTGCTTGGACGTTCACCTTGTCCACAATCCTCGCCCACATCTTTGTTTTCTGTGAGATGGGGGTCCTTTGGACCAATGTACCAAACACATGTGGCTCTACGCTGATGATCTCATCTACCAGCACTATCTGTGAACTTTGGATTCTTCTTTGGAGGCATGGTGATGGGTGGTGGTGGTGAGGGATGTGTGTGTGAGGGTGCAAGTGATGGTGGGTTGGTGTTGGTTTTGCTGGGTGTATGTGTGTGTGCTTTTGTATGAGGTGCTGATGGTGTGTGAGTTGTATGATGGGTGAGTTGTGAGTGTGTCTGTGGTTGCTGTGTACTGGTGTTTTCTGCTGGCTGTGTCTCCTGTTTGCAAGGGATGATGGTAGTGATTGTAGTCCTTTATATAGTTGGAGTGATGGGTGTGTCTTTGTCCCATGTTTTTTTCTTTGGTATTTATTGGCTTTGTCATTGCTTGTTTGGTCCTTTTTTTGTCTTTTTTCCTTTGTGTTTTGTAGGCATGAAGGAGACGTTCATGTGACGGAAACGGACGCTGCTGTTGTCTCGTGCGGGCTTCTCCACCTCATTCACGCTGCCTATCTTCTGTGTTTGGTACGCGTCGTTCGCGGCGGTCTCTATTGCTTGTGTGCCGGGTTGTCTGTGCGTGTCTGTCGTGCGGCTTGTTCTCCGTGCGAGTTGGTCTGGTTTTACATGCATTGCATCGTACTGCGCATATCGTACATTGCGGGTACGGGTCGTCGGCTTCATTCCGGGTTCGTGTCGGTCGGTGATATTCGCGTCGGTTTTCTGGCCGGATCACTATTTTCCCTACGGCTCGGTTGTACGGCTTGTATTCCGTACGTGTCGGTTGTAATTCACACGCGTTGCATCGTACTGCACAGGTCGTACGGCGCTGGTCCGTGTCGCTCGGTGTTCGGTCCGGGTCCGTGTCGGTCGGTTCGTTTTGCGGCCGGAATCGGAATAGGCCCCAGAATTTTAAAACCAACTTCACTAATAGATGTATTTTCTCATTCTGAGTTCAGGCATACTAAACTCAAATTTCTACCATGTTCCCTGGGTCAGTTCGGATTATAGGATGTTTCAATCAAACTGCCCATTCTGGTCTATGGGGAACAGGTAGCCTTGCAATAGTGAAAAACAAAAATGGCTGTAATTCACTATTAGGACATGCCACACACATCAGGTCATGTCCTACCTTATACTTACAATGCACCCTGCCCTTGGGCCTACCTTAGGGGTGTCTGATATGAAGATAAAGGAAGGTTTAGAGACTGGCAAGTGGGTGCACTTACCAAGTCGGCATGGCAGTCACAGACTGCACACAGGCTCTGCAATGGCAGGTCTGAGACGCTCTTTACAAGCTGCTTCTGTGGGTGGCACAACCAGTGCTGCAAGCCCACCAGCAGCATTTAATTTACAAGCCCTGGGAACACATGGTGCACTGTACTAGTGTCTGACAAGTAAATCAAATAACCCAATCATGAAGTCACTAATCAATACATCAATTTAACTTAGGGAGCACTTGCACTGTGGCACTGAATAGCAGTGGCACAGTGCACAAAGCATCTAAACCAGCAAAACATATCAAAAACAGAGGAGGCAATCAGAAAAAATGGAAGGGGGGCTCACACCAATGGTACCAGGTCTAACACCGACATCTATTGCTGTTGCAACCAGGATTGAGGTACTTTTGCTCTGAAGGTCTACATTGGCCCTGTACCCAGCCCACGCTCCATCCCAGTTGGCCTGAGCTCTTGAGAATTTGTCCTAGTCCAGCGCGACCAATTAACTCTTTAGGCGCTACTTGTTTCTAAGCGCTATATTTTGCGTTTATCATATCTGGACTTCTATTGGAATGATTTTTGTTGTTTTTATCTTGTTTTATTTATAAAATCCTAATAACTTTTTGTAAGATGATGTGGGGTCTTTTGTGGTGTTCTCACTGTGTTGTTTTATGAAGTGTTGCACAAATACATTGCACATCACCTCTTAAGTTATGAACATAGGATAATTTAGGTTGTATTGTGACCTACCCTGAGTAGGATTGTGGTTTCTGCTTGGACAGGAGTTAGAAATGGGGGTCTCTAGTTTGCAATGGTTTGCACCTTTGTCCAAGTAGGGACCCTTCCTTCTAGTCAAAGTAAGGGGAATACACTACTGAAATAACCCCTGCTCACCCTCCTAGGTATTTTGGCACAAGCAGTCAGGCCTATCTCAGTGTCTAAAGCATTTGCTCCTAACCAACCGTAATGCAGTGAAAACTCTACAAAATTACGCCACACCAGTTTAGAAATATGTCCAATACTTTATATATGTAAAACATCACCAAAACGATAAGAATACAACATACAGTACTTTAAAAGATGCACTTTGCAAGAATAACCTTAAAATGCAGTTCCTTGGAGTCAGTAGCTCTGTCCGGTGCAACCGCGATACTGAAAACAACAGAATTCAACAATTCCGTCCGACCACATCGGTCAGGGTGTTGGCAGACTCGTAAACAGTACCTTCTTCGTTCCGACTGACAAGTTGGTGTCAGTCGGTCCTGGCAGTCGTCGCGGTTGCCATGTGAAGTGAAGCGGTGTAGTGTGCGGTGCCCTGAAGGCGTGATGCAGGCAGTGGCTCGGTAATGGTCATCCAGCGATGTCGGTGAGACCAGGGCTATGATGCATAGTGAGGCAGTGCTTGTGATGGTGCTGGCAGGTCGCGGTCAAGCGACAGATCCAGTTACAGGGAGCTGCATTGCTGGCCCAGACTGTGGAGTGGGTTGAGGCGGTGCATCATGAGATTTACGAGCAGTCGCGAATGTCAAAGTCAGCAGGCAGTGACGGCATCGGTGAGACCAGGGTGGCGTAGTGAAGCGAGGCAGTGCGGAGCGCAGTGGCCACAGTTCACGGTGCAAGCAGCAGCTCAGGGGCGGCGGAGTCAGTCGTCGTCATCGGTGAGACCAGGGTTGCGGTGTGAGATGTGGCGGTGCCCTCTGCAGTGACTTCAGGACACAGAGCCAGTGACGGAGTCAGTTGATTTTCCCCCTCTGTGGCAACTGAAACCACGGTTCCAGAATTGATACCCAGAGGTCGGTTAAGTCTTTGTGGTCCCTGAGACTTCAGAACACGAGGCAAACTTTTCTTTGAGCCCTTGGAGATACTCAGCACAATTAAAGAAAGTTCAGTCTAGTCCTTTTGCTGCCCAAGGCAGAAGCAGCAACTGCAGGCCAACCCAACAAAGCAACAACACAGCAAAGGGGCAGTACTCCTCCTGGCAGCTCTTCCAGCTCTTCTTCAAGTTGCTTGATTCCAGTGAGTTCTCAAGTTCTGGGGTTTGGGCCCTAATATTTATACTCAGTTTCTCGTTGTTCACTTAAGCAGAGGATGTCTGTACCTAGCCCCAAAACAGTGTGGTCCTCTCTGGCCCAGCTTCCCGGCAGGAGGTGGGGACAACATTGTCTAAAGCAGACCAGGCCCATTCAGATGGTAGGAAATCTCCTCCCACTCTTCTAAATGCAGCCCAGGTCCATTCAGCCCAGCCCTGACACATTCAGGAATGGCAGGACACACTTCGACCCCACCCCCCCAGTGGCTGTATGAGGAGAATGCACATTCCCGGCCCCTTGTCACTCTAAAGCCACACAGTCAATCCACAAACCCAGAAGAGGCACACAGGATGATAAATAAGAAAATTCCTACTTTCTAAAAGTGGTATTTTCAAACACAGAACATAAAAATAATCTTTACTAAAAGATGCATTTTTACATTCTGAGTCCAGGCATACTAAACTTCATTTCCCCATCTTGTCCCAATGGGAAGTTATGCTTATAAGATGTTATAAGTAAACACCCATTCTATACTATGGGACATATAGTCTTTCCATAGTGAAAAACGAAATACACAGTAATACTCTACCAGGACATGTCACACACACCAGTACATGTCCTACCTTTAACAATCAGAGTACCCTACCCACAGGGATACCTTGGGCCTACCTTAAGGGTAACTTATATGTAAGGAAAGGGAAGATTAGGGCCTGGCAAGGGGGTGCACTTGCCAGGTAGACATGGCAGTTACAAACTTCGTGCAAACTCTGCAGTGGAAGGTCTGAGAACCCTTTACAGGGCTGCTTGTGTGGGTGGCACAATCAGTGCTGCAGGCCCACGAGCAGCATTTGATTTACAGGCCCTGGCACTCTCAGTGCACTTTACTAGGGACTCACAAGTAAATCAAATATGCCAAACATGGAGACACCAATCCATAATACCATGTACAACAGGAGCACTTGCACTTTCACACTGAACAGCAGTGAGAAAGTGTGCAGAGGCACTAAGCCAACCGGGAAGTCAGAAAGCAAAAATACAGGGGAAACACAGCAAAAGATGCCTCGTCTAACAACAGAGTGCATAGCTCTGCCGACCAGAAACACCAATTTCTCACAAATATCATACTGTCACTTGTAATTTCAGGAGCTGATTATCGAAATTCTCTGCTGAATTAATTTTGTACCTCCAAAGCCATTGCTAGTTTCAGGCACAAAAATGTGACCCATCACTACAATTGTCATTATTTTACCACAGCTTCCGATTGAAGCCTGGAATAGCCTATCTCATGGGTACTCCCAACTTTCTAACCTAGAACCTTTCACAGCACTCAATCCCTTCATCTCAAGATGCTAGTCTTTAAAAAACAACGTGCTACACTGCAGTCTTTCTCAGTGGATGTACCTGTGATTTGGATCTCCGTTTCTACTTGCCGAGTTTTGTCCGTTTGCCGCCCCAGCAAACGCATTGACGAGGGGGGCTTACTATTGCGGCACCATTTCGAGACGGCAGGTGAAAGTGGGGGAGGCTGGAGCCCACCAAACTCTGTGCACCTACTATCACTTTGAGGTTCCGCACATGTGCTTTTGTACTTTAAGGCTGTATATTTAGAGCATAAAGAAGTGTGTTTTAGTTGATGAGGACTGCTGTAATTTAATATATTTACTAATAAGTGATGTACATGCAGCACACAATAGGACAACTTGTGGTTCTCTTCACCAACATTTTGAGGAAGATGAGGCACTTTATTTGTCTGTGGTGCGGTAAGCCCAAAGGCAGAAGACAGAGGAGCAGCTTTAAAACAAGCACGTTGGCAGTAAAATGTCATTCTGATGCTCAGTATATCCAATATGGCCACCCGAAACCTATATACAAATGATCTAAATGAATACCACGCCAGTTAATAATAATATCTTTACTGCTTGATTAATAAAAATCATTGCAATAAAAACATCTTCACAATTACACAATATGTAAAAAAAAACGGCACCACAGATATTATTAACAATTTACAAATACATTCATAGTTATGTCATAAAACCAGTCCAGTTTACACTACATTGTACATGCAAAAAAAATATATAAAATCTATCAAACATGGGCTAGATAATGCAATAAATAGTAATTCCAACATATTATAAAGTGCATCAATAATTACTATAACAGGCTATTGTACATATTGCATATTAAAGTGCAGACGTGCAAAAATCATTAATTCCATTGTACAAAAACAATTATAAAGTGCATCAATAATTACTATAACAGAGTAGCTTGAGTTATTACATTTCTAATGATTACCCTAGCAGTGTGAACACTAAGTCTACAAAATATCAAACTGTGCAAAAGTCTCTTAAGCTCCAGGGATATAAATATAATACATCTCAAACTGACGATACCAAACACTTTTCGGATGCATGTAAAAATGGTATTAATTAGACATAACAACAACGGGATCAACTCGCCAGACAGGGGCCTAATATGACGCCAGTTGCACACAGTTTGGTGCCACGCCTTTGTGGACTGAAGGCATAACAAATTGATCATTCTTTGTTTCTGGTACTCGGTAGCATGTCATTGGTATGGCAGCATTGGTAACCAAATGAATAGAAATTGGAGGCTGACAGAGACTCATATGAGGAAATAGATGCATGTGGTGCAGAGATTCTTCACAGAAGTGACAATTAACTTAAATGCAGCGGTCATGGCACTATTTAATTATGGCATGGCTTCACTACTGGACCTTAATCTACACTCTCTTGGATGAGCAAGCCATACAAGAATGGTGAACCAAACATAGAGGGAGACCCACACGGTCAGGACAAACTAATTTTGAGCACATCCTGGTGCCCCTTGAATCGAGTGAGTGGAGTACATAATACATTGAAACTCCCACACTCGTGCACAATGAATGAGTAAAGGCTCTGGCTCTTGTAATGAGCTGTCCTTGTAAGGAATGTGATGTCTAATTTGATGGCAGGAAGTAAATAGTAGAAGCATGGCGCAAGTAATTAGAAAACCAAAACGTGAAGTGAAATCTGTATTCGTTTTGGGCTGGTAAATAAGATTATTCATTAAACAAGACTATATCGTTTTTCCCTGACACCAGGGAATGGATTGAAATAGTTAAAAACACAGCTACAAGATAAAACTGCTGTGCGCATCAAGAAATCAGTTAAAGTCGATTGACTTTTAGATACAGCTATTTTCCGTTCCCCGGAGCATATCAAACTGCTGCCCAGCCCCTGCGGTCTCGCTGCTCGTGCAGTTAGCCAGAACACGAGGTCACACAATGCAACCTGATCTGGATCACTGTGTGGTCCTGTGAACATGGCGGCCATGACGGTGCATTGTGCTTTGTAAACCGCCAGTAAACCAATATTACTTCTCTTACCTAACGGCCTTCCCTTAGAACGTTTTTCTTGACTTAAACTACAACAATGAAGTCAAATTCCTTTTACTTATTTATTAGCCATAGTGAAGGTATGGGACATGAAATGCATTCTGTCTGAGTTCAGTTAAGGTGCATACCCAAAGTATATAACTTTCTGTTGGAACCTATTGACACGTAGTGATAAATGCACTCTCCATCTGTTACATAAAGGACTGGTTCCATAATGCCCATAATGCAAGAGAGAAAAGCACTGGAGCCTGCCAAGTCAATCAATCAATCAGGGAATTGTAAGCGTGCTACTCACCCATGAAGGTCTCAAGGCGATGAGGGAGGGGATGGGGGGAGGGGGGCGTAGATCTGTCTAGCCGAAGAGAAAGGCCTTGAAGGTGTTCAGGGAGGGGGCTCGTCTGATGTCTGCCGGTAGCTCGTTCCAGGATTTGGCTGCAATGTGGGAGAAGGATCTTCTGCCTGCTCTGGCTCTGTGGATGCGCAGAGTTTTGGCCAGTGCGAGGTTGGAAGATTGGAGGTTTCTTTTGGGTACATGGAAGTTGATTCTGCTGTTGAGGTATTTGGGTCCGTTGTTGTGTAGGCATTAGTAGGCGTGGATGAGGATTTTGAAGGTGACTCTATTCTCCATCGGGAGCCAGGGGAGTCTTCGTAGGTGGTCGGTGATGTGTTCGTGCCGGAGGATGTCGAGGACGAGTCTGGCGGCGGTGTTCTGTATTATCTGGAGTTTGCGGAGTAGGGACTTGTTGATGCCGGCGTACAGTACGTTTCCGTAGTCCAGTCTGCTGGTGATGAGTGCGTGGGCTACTGTCTTCCTTGTTTCAGGGGGATCCACTTGAAGGTCTTGCGGAGGAAGCGGGGGGTGTTGAAGTGTTTGGAGGTGACGGCGTTGACCTGGCGGTTCACGGTGAGTGATGAGTCGAGTACCATGCCGAGGTTCTTGGTGTGGTCTGAGGGGTTTGGTGGGCTTCCGAGGGCGGTCGGCCACCATGTGCTGAGTGGGTGGTGCAGTGGATGAGGACTTCTGTTTTCATGGCGTTGAGCTTTAGGCAGCAGTTGGTCATCCAGACTGCGACGTCTTGCATTCCTTTCTTGAACTTGAGTTTAGCGGTGGTGGTATCTTTGGTGAGGGAGAGGATGAGTTGGGTGCCGTCAGCATAGGATATGATGTTGAGGCCGTGTTGTCGGACGATGGCTGCGAGGGGTCCATGTAGATGTTGAAGAGGGTCGGGCTCAGGTGATGACCCCCGTGGGACGCCGCAGGTGATGTTCATTGAGTCGGAGAGGCAGGGCAGCAGTCTGATCCTTTGGCTTCTTCCAGTGAGGAAAGATCGGATCAAGTCCAGGGCTGTTCCATGTATTCTATGTTTGTAGTGAGTGGAGGTTCGCTTGGTGTCTACCCACTGCTGTTGGTTTTGGAGCCCCAGTGCGGAGCTCAGCTATTGGCGCCCCAGTGCAGGGACGATTTATTGGAGTTCCGGTGAGGAGTGTGATTGTCGGAGCCCCAGAGTGGGACTCAGTCTGGGAATCTGTAAGCAGGAACAAGTCCAGGTCCAGTAAGGGTGCGGCTGCACCACCTTTGTTAATCATTCTAGTACTTTAATTATAACTTGAATGAGAGTACGCATACAATTACATTGGAACTACTCTCGGGGAAAAAGCATCAACTATGTACCTGTGTTGGATGTGAGTCTCTATTTTGCCTCGCCTATCGAACCCATTGTGATAGGTGTTCTTCCTCTTGGTGAGACACACGTATGTACTCTCTTGCGAGTGGTAGGGATACCAGTACATGGTGTTAGGGGTGAGAGTTACACTTCTCCTACACGCCTCTTACTGGATGTGTACATTGCCAGTAGGCGCTGGTGAAGTGCGTTTTCCTCACGTTGGAGAGTTAAGGACATCCTTTGACTAATGCGGAGGGGAACTTCTATATTGGTCTCTATCCTTTCTATGCTCTAAAGAGTATTTTCTTGTGTCATGTCAGGCAATAACCCGGCTGGGTGAGAATGTACAGAATTGCAATAACTTACTGAGCACTGATCAGTAGTTACGCTATATGCTATACCATTGAAGAAGATACCTACTCAAGAACTTTGGTCTATCTAACCTTATTTTGTATTGTGTGTTCTACTAGCAGGGGATTGTGGTTGAGCCAGGTTCGGTTTCTTACGTCTTCTATGAAGCAAGGCTCGAAGGGAACACGGGTATGTGCACATTATCCCTGTGTGGTAAACTATGCTCTGCTTGCGGAATTTGCGGAGTTTCGGTAACTTCGCAGTTCGTGTAGAACGTGTAGTTACCGAATACTACGCAATCTGCAACGTACCGTAGCTGTTTTTCTTCTTCACGCGCTCAATATGCGTTCTCCGCGCACGGTAACGACTTACCATGATTCTGCGTTCGCGACTCGATTTTCTATCCGTTCGTGTGCGCCATGAGATTTGGAATCCGGCCGCACGATCCCACGAGAGTGTGCGAACGCGAACACGTCATTTGGACGTGCGATCTGACTTCCGGCGGCAGTGTTGGTAAGATCGCGATCCCGAACGCGCAGGAACTGCAATCTGCCGAAGAATATCTCTCGAGCATCATAAAACCTTCTCAAAAATGATTATTTTGCTAAAAAAACCTCCTCAGATTGTGATTTGACTGTAGTTTTTTGTGCAAGGAGTCCTTTTTCTTTTATACTTGAGTCTCCAACTTCCTCTTCCTGTCCAGCAGGCTCCTTCCAGTGCTTTGTCCATGTGCTGTTCACTTTCATTTGGAATTGGTGATGGAAGGATCACTTTTTTTGTCTATCTGCTGCATCATATCATTGGATTGGATTTGAGGACTTTTGGATTTGAGCTTTCACAAGTAAGTTGGAGAATTGGTGTACTTGTTTGTTTGACTGGGGCTTGTTTGTACCTATATTTGATTGGGATTTTCCTCATTTTTAAAATGTATTGTTGTGGGTGACCTGTAGTTTCGGTTGGGGCCTAGTTGTTTTTCTTTGAAATTTCAGCCAGTAGGCCCAGAGGTACCCATGGGTGCATGTTTCTGTGGTGTCTGTTGAATTTTATTTTAAACATCATGTAGGGCATGGATGGCATTGGATCGAATTGCTAAATGTGGTTGGGGTTGATTTCACTTTTTGGGTGTGTGTGTTAATAAATAAATACCTTTGTTGGATGTGTGTGTGTTAGATTTGGGGGTCTCTAGTTGGCAGAGGTAGGTACCTTTGTCCAAGTAGGGGCCCTTGCGTCTAGTCAGGGTAAGGGGGTACACTCCTAAAATAACCCCTGCTCACCCCCTTGGTAGCTTGGCACGAGCAGACAGGCTTATCTCAGAGGCAGTGTGAAAGCATTTGTGAACACATACAGTGATCAAGTGACAACACTACAGATGGACACCACACAAGATTTATATCAAAAATAAGTATTCTTTATATAGACTTACCACAAACGACACAAATCCACAATACTGTACTTAAAATGGCAGAATTAGCTTAGTTCTCTTAAGATGGTAAAAGCGACACTCAGTGTTCAATGTACCTTAAGATGCGTAGCGCAAGACAACAAAAGTGTTGCAAGGACGGTGATGCGTTGAAGATCTGGTGCAAAGAAACAAAGATGGTGCTTTCTTCTTGATGCGACACACTTCCTGGTGAGGCGGCGGCATCTGCTGCGATGTCGATCCTCTTCTCTGGCAATGCGAGATGCTTCCACACGATGCGAGCCGCGACAGGCCCTGCGACACGCTTCACAGTGATGCGGCGGCATCTGCTGCGGCGTCGATCCTCCCTCCGGCGATGCGAGTTGCTTCCACAACTATGCGAACCGCGACAGGCCCTGCGACCCTCTTCCCGGTGACGCGGTGGCATCTGCTGCAACGTCAATCCTCTTCTCCGGCGATGAGCCGCGACAGGCCCTGCGACATGCTTCCCGGAGATGTGGCGGCGTCTGATGGAACGTCGATCCTCTTCTCTGGCGATGAGACGCGACAGGCCCTGCAACACGCTTCCCAGTGATGCGGCGGCGTCTGCTGCGACGTCGATCCTCTCCCCTGGCGATGCGAGGCTTTTCGGTGGACCTGCTATGACTCAACGATTCTTCTGCGACACGCTTCGCGGTGATGCGGCAGCCTCTGATGCGACGTCGATCCTCTTCTCCGGCGATGCGAGGCACTTTGTGTTGTGAAGCGGCAGCGGCAGTTCGGCGACATGCTTCTTGTTCGTGAGTCGCACTTCCAGCTCCTTGCGACACGCAGTCCCTCAGAAAGCCTCGCAAAACAGCAGGCACTTCCAAAGAACTCTTGGGGAGCTGCTGGGTGAAGTATGTTGTCCCCTTGACTTCAGCAGGAGGCAAGCTCTTTTATAAGCCCTTGGAGATCCTTCACAAGTTGAATAAAGTGCACACAAAGTCCTTTCTCCTTTCTTTGGCAGTCAGGCAACCACTGCAGGCCAGTCCCTCAAGCTTAGGGATAGTCTCTCCTCAGTCTCTTCTGGTTCCACTCCTCAGCAAAGGTTTCTTCTTGTTTCACAAAGTGATCTAAAGTTCTTGGGTTTGGGTCCCAATATTTATACACAGTTTCTCTTTGTTCTCTGAAGGCAGAGAGGCCTTTGCCAAGTCCAAACCAGTTCTGGTCAGTCCTGGAGCACTTTGTTGACAAGACTCCTTCTTTGCTTTCAGAGTGCAGGGCAGAGACATCAGACGCACCACAGGAGGTGGAGCCAGCATTGTGGAGGGAAGGCACAGCCCTATTCAGGTCCCAGGTGCAACCCCTCCCACCCATCTAGATTCAGATCTCTCTATTCAGCCCTGTGCTGACTCACCCTTTCTCCTGGAATTTCCCCAGCCCCTGTCACTCAAACTCCAGACAAGGAATACACAGCCTAGCAGAGGCAGGTTTTGGATGGCTAGACAAGAAAATACCTACTTTCTAAAAGTGGTATTTTCAAATACAGAATGTTAAAACCAACTTCACTAAAAGATGTATTTTATCATTCTGAGTTCAGGCATACTAAACACGGATTTCTTCCATGTTCCCTGTGCCAGCTAGGATCATAAGATGTAATAATCAAACTGCCCATTCTGGCCTATGGGGAACAGGTAGCCTTGCAATAGTGAAAACAAAAATGGCTGTAATTTACTATTAGGACATGCCACACACACCAGGGCATGTCCTACCTTATACTTCCAATGCACCCTGCCCTTGGGCCTACCATAGGGGTGTCTGATATTAAGAAAAGGGAAGGTTTGGGGACTGGCAAGTGGGTGTACTTGCCCAGTCAGCATGGCAGTACCATACTGCACACAGGCTCTGCAATAGCAAGCCTTAGACACACTTTAACAGGCTGCTTCTGTGGATGGCAGAACCAGTGCTGCAAGCCCACTAGCAGCATTTGGATTACCAGCCCTGGGCACTCCTGGTGCACTGTACTAGGGTCTGACAGGTAAACCAAACCAGCCAATCATGGAATCACTAATCCATACATCAATTTACAATAGGAAGCACTTGCACTGTGGCACTGGATAGCCGTGGCACAGTGCCCAAAGCATCTAACACCAGAAAAAACACATGAGGCAACAGCAAAAAGTGGAAGGGAGACCCACGCCAAGGTGCCAGATCTAACAGTGTGTGTGCTTGCTGTGTAACTTTCCCAAATTTCCTAGCCCTGTTGATTTTTGTTTTTGCATTTTTGTATAAAAGCTGTGTTGTTTAGCAGGCCTCCTTTGTCTGGTCATATAGGCCTGCTTGAGTTCATTGTTTTCCATGGCCTGTTGTGACTGTGAGTGACCATGTGGCTTGGAGCCATTTCGTGGTAGTAGTTTAGTAGTGTGCTGCTTTTTCCATATAGGCCTGCATGTCTTTTCTTTGTTCCCTTTGGCTTATGTTTGTTGTTGTTGTGGCCTGGCCATGTGGGTGGCGGCCATTTTGTGAAGGCAGGCAGTGTGCTTTTGCCATAGGCTTGTATTGTCTGTCTTCCATTTTTTTTTTATTTGGGTGGCTAGCGGCCATTTTGTGGAGCCATCCCTGCTGTGTGCACTGATTTTGCCATAGGCCTGTATTCATTGTCTGTCTTCGCTTTCTTGTTATTGTGGGTAACTCTGGGCGTAGTTCACGTAGTAGCGCTACGCGTAGCTATGCAAAGTGCACTTCGCGAGATAAGCGTAGCACTACGCGAATTGCGTAGTGCGCTGTTCGCGATGATTGCACAGTGCCGGATGCTTGTCTGCACTGTGCAATCATTGAAAACGGCATCTTGCACAGTGCGAGCTGTCGTTTTCTGCCGCTCGAGTAGATTTTTACTCGAGCGGCACCTTTCTCAACGCAGACTGGTAGTTTCTCATCGTGACCACTCGCAATGAGAAACCTGACCTCCCCGCGTTGAGAATCTCGCCGGGAGGTTTATTTTCCATGCTTGCGATCGTCAACTTGATGTTGCTGATCGCAAATGAGGAAAAAGTCTCGCCGGGATGTCATTTTCCCGGCTCACGGCCAACTTGATGTTCAGGACCGCGAGCGAGCAAGAAATGCCAACTACGCTACGCTACACGTTTTTGCACTGTGCTACGTGCAATTTGCGTAGCGCGCAGTAGCACAAACTACGCAAACTACACAAGCGTAGCGTAGTTGTCCACCCAGGGTTAATTGTGGGTGGCCTGGCCATGTGAGTGTAGAAAGTGTGGGTAGCAGATCCCTCTCAAAATATTTGGAAACCAATAAGATCTTAGAGGATGTGCAAGTTGGATTTCGTCCTGCTCATGGCACTCAGACTGCTTTGGTGACCGTGATGGATGAGCTTCAGATGCGTGGAGACAGAGGTCAAGCAGCAGTCCTTATTCTGCTTGACCTGTCTGCCGCATTCGACACGGTCAACCATGCTATCCTGTTGAGGAGGCTCAAGGAGGTGAGAATAGCAGGCATGGCCTTGAGCTGGTTTCAAACCTTCCTCTCAGAGAGGAGACAAGCGGTGGCCCTCCCCCTGACCAGTCTGACTTTATTAACATCGCGCATGGCGTGCCCCAGGGCTCTGCAATTAGCCCGATTTTATTTAATATGTACATGAAACCTCTGATTGCGGTCATAAGGGCGCATAACATTAACATCGTAAATTATGTGGATGACACTCAACTGATTCTCTCCTTAGAGGGAGAACAGTCTATATCTCTGGAAGTGTTTCACGATTGCCTGCGAGCCACAGCTCAGTGGCTGAGGGAGAACTCATTGTAATTTAATGCTGATAAAACCGAGGTTCTCTTCCGCTCAGGGAGGAAGGTCCCACCAGCGTTGCCCGTAAACGTTTGGCCTCTAGAAACATCTACTGCACTAAGGCCTGTTGAGAAGGTACGAAATCTGGGCATCATGTTCAATAACAATCTGACGTTGGAGTCACAGGTTAACAAAACTGTGGGAAGCTGTTTCGATATTATTAGAGTTTTGCGGAAGATTTTTCCTCTGCTGCCTACTCATGCGCGAGCACTGGTAGTACAATGTACTATATTAAGCAGATTGGATTACTGTAACGCGCTGTTGCTGGAGTCCCCGAGATATCTAATAGATAGGCTCCAGAGGGTTCAGTCCACAGCAGGCAAGCTGGCCTTGGGGAGGTCCAGACGTTCCTCCACTTCATCGGCTTTGGTGGAGCTGCATTGGCTCCCGATAATGCAAAGAATTCAGTTAAAATCCCTCTGCATAGTCTTCAAGGCCCTGCATGGGTTTGGACCAGTGCCTATGCAGGGGAAGTTTGCTTGGTATGTACCTGAGAGAAGCCTTCGCTCCTCCTCGGCCAGATTGGTTAAGCTAGCAAGATTAAAAAAAACGCAATCTGGTGGCAGAGCCTTCAGTGTCTCGGCCGCCCGACTATGGAATAAACTTCCATTAGAGCTGAGACAACTGAGGGATCTCCTCCCTTTCAGGAAGAGAATAAAAACTTGGCTCTTCCCCAATGCATAACCTGTTATCAGTTTCCCATGTAGCATTACTCTCAACGTGCACTTTTGATGTCAGCACCAGGATGCCTGTTAGGTGATAGAGCGCTTTATAAATGAGATAAATAAATAAATCTGTCTTCACTTTCTTGTTATTGTGGGTGGCCTGACCATGTGGGTGGCGGCCATTTTGTGAAGGCAGGCAGTGTGCTTTTGCCATAGGCTTGCATTGTCTGTCTTCCATTTCTTTTTGTTGTGGGTGGCCAGCGGCCATTTTGTGGAGCCATCCAGGCAGTGTGCTTTTGCCATAGGCCTGCATTCATTGTCTGTCTTCACTTTCTTGTTATTGTGGGTTGCCTGGCCATGTGGGTGGCGGCCATTTTGTGGAGTAAGGCAGTGTGCTTGCTTTTTCCATAGGCTTCAGTTCCAAGCTTGTGGCCTAGTCTGCCAGTAGGCCCAGAGGTAGTCATCATGGGTGCATAAAAACTGTTTCTGTGTTGTCTGTTGAATTTTAACATCATTTATGGCATGGATGGCATTGGATTGAATTGCAAAATGTGGTTTTTGGGGTGGAATTTCAGTTTTTTGGTGTGTGTTAAATAAATAGGCCTTTTCAGCCAGTAGGTAACCCTAGGCGTTCAGCTCGCGCAGTTTTGGCAACTCTGCACTGCGCGACAACACGGACGTACACTTTTTGTCTTCTTTGCGCGCTCAATATGCGTGTTCGCACACACAATAATGACTTTTTGTAAAGATCGCGATGCCGAACACGCAGAATTTGCAATCTGGCGAAGAATATTTCTCGAGCAGCATAAAACCTTCTCGAAAATGATGATTTTGTTCATTTTGCTAAAAAAACTCCTCAGGTTGTCATTTGGCTGTAGTTCTTTAAGCAAGGAGTCATTTTTCTTTTTTTACTATTTTTTAAAAGAGGAAGGAAGTTCCTCAGAGTCTCCAACTTCCTGGTCCTGTCCTTTGTCTTCACTCTCTTGTTATTGTGGTTGGCCTGACCATGTGGGTGGCGGCCATTTTGTGAAGCCAGGCATTGTGCTTTTGCCATAGGCCTGTATTGTCTGCCTTGTCTTCCTTTTCTTGTTGTTGTGGGTGACCTGGCCATGTGGTGGCAGGCATTTTGTGGGACCAACCACTGTGCTTTTGCCACAGGCCTCCAAGCTTGTGGCCTAGTCTGCCAGTAGGCCCAGAGGTACTCATCAATCATCATGGGTGCATGAAACAACAGTTTTTGTGTTGTCTGTTGAATTTAAACATCATTTAGGGCATGGATGGCATTGGATTGAATTGTAAAATGTTTTTTTTTGGGGGGTTCACTTTTTGGGTGTGTGTTAGGCCTTTTCAGCCAGTAGGCCCAGAGGTACTCATGGGTGCATGAAACAACTGTTTCTGTGGTGTCTGTTGAATTTCATTTAGGGCATGGAAGGAATTGGATTGAATTGCAAAATGTGTTTTTTTTCTGGGGTTTATTTCACTTTTTGGGTGTGTTAAATAAATGCCTTTTTTGCATTTGTATGTGTTGTTGTTGAGGTTGTTGTGTAACTTTCCAACCTGTTTTTAGCCATGTGGATTTTAGTTTTTGCATTAAAGCTGTGTTGTTTATCAGGCATCCTTTGTCTGGCCATATAGGCCTGCTTGAGTTCATTGTTTGCCGTGCCTTGTGCCTGTGAGTGACTATGTGACTGGGGGCCATTTTGTGGTGTTAGTTAGTAGAGTGCTGTTTTTGCCACATAGGCCTGCGTGTCTTTCCATTGTTCCTCTTGTCTTACTGCTTCCAAATCCATCCCCATTGCCATCTGCAGCTCCCTGATGCTGCATCCATCCCACGTGATGCACAAATTTAGGCCAAACAGGCTCCACTACATTTTTGTTTTTGTTCTTTGCTATCCTTATTCTTCCTGAGTGTATACAGTACACCAGGAAAGCCCTGGCCTTGTTGTCAAAGTCTCATAAATGGCTACACTGTTGTTGTTCACTGAGTTACTAAAATGTAATAATTGTGACCACCACACACTAAGAAGTTATATATTAAATTAGTTTGATTGTACTGTCTTTTGACTGATGTTCTTCTGGCTTTTTTGCTTTTAGGTGCACAAAAGACTGAGGAGGAGGTGTGTCATCATCGGCCGTTGTGATGCCAGACAGATGTCCTGCTGCTGTACACGACGTGACGTGTGAGTGACCTGACCAGATATCTCTGCAACTTGTGCAACTGAGTTCTGCTGACATCTGAAGAAGATGGCTCCAAAGAAAGGAGGTACCAGGTCCTCCAGTACCAAGAAAGTTGCTATTGAGAAGAAGGAACAGAAGAAGGAAGTGACACTTAAGTCTGGTGTGCAGCCCAAAACCTTTTTTTGGGAAACCTAAAATGACGCCTGCAGTAGCGGTGTCCGGGGGGCAAGCTGGGGGCACCACCTCTGCATCAGTGGGCCCAACCCACCAACCCAGGCCCAAGCACATGAGTGTGGAAGAGGTAGCCAGCCTAATGGTGGAAACCAGTGACACTGAGCCTGAGCTAAACTTATCGTTATCTCAAAGTAGTACCCAATCAAGGTAGGAGGAAACACAGCAGATAAGTGGTCAACAACAACAGCCGCAACCACTGCCCGCAATAGTAGTTGTTGTTCCTCCCGAAGTAGGGGCAGTTCAGGAAATTGAGCCTCATGCAGAGGAAGAAGAAGAGGAAGCCACTCATTCAGGAGATCCATTGTCTTCCAAATCCCCAGCAAGGAAAAGGAGGGTTAGTCCAGTTCTTTGCCAAGCCCCCCTTCTGATGATCTAGATGCCACTTGGAAGCCACAAACTGAGTCTGAGAGGGAGACACGTCCCAAGACCAGGCTAGGGAAAAGGAAGGTTCCAGAAAGCCTTACACTTATGGAGGTTGATGTAGAACAGCAGGATGATGATGATGAGCCAGTCATCATGAACCTCACTCCCGGCCCCGAGGAGATGGAGACCAACATTATTACCTTGTCCAAAATCGCTGTGAGGGATGTAGCACGCATACCTCCAACACAGGTAACACCAACACGACCTACAGCTTCCATATCTGCATTAGCAAAGGCCTGGCAGCGACCTACATTCAGCACAACCACCACCTCAGTAGAAGTAGGTAGTGGTACAGCACAGAGTCAAATTCAACGCACACCCTCCAGTTCATCCGGCATTGGAAGTGGCACCTCCAGCAGGAGGCAAAAGTTAAGCTCCCCAGTATGGGACTTCTTTACGGTTAGCGAAAAGGATGTGAACATTGCTATATGCTCCACTTGTAAGTCGGTGTAAGCTTGGTACAAACTATGGTACCGGAGGCCAAATAACCCATCTGAAAAAACACCACTTGATCAACTGGGAGGACCACCTTCGTGGCATAAAAACTGCAACCATTGGTGTTGGTGGGGACAAACGAGTAGAAGAAGAAGATTCAATCACGGTGGGAGAGGAAGGACAGGGAGACATTCTCTCTGGTAGTGGTACACAAAGTAGCCCTGTCCCCAGCAGTGCAGTGTTATCGTCGGCCACATCTTCAGCATCATCTCAGTGGCACAAGAGTAAGAGTCAGCCTGAGACAGCAAGGAGTACCGCAATGAAAAAAAGTGCGTTGTTGAGCCTAAGAGAAATGAAAACCATGCAGCCTACCATTATCAGCATGTTTAGGGGGTAGGGGCAGTATGAACGCAACCACCCAATAGCATGTTTGTACAATGCGAAGCCGGATAAAATGCTAGCACTGGACCACCTCCCTCTTTCTTTTGTTGAAGGGGTGGTTTTTATGGAATTTGTTACAGCCATCTGCCCAAAATGGCAGGTTTCCAGCCGCTACTATTTTGCCAGAGTTGCTGTTCCAGCACTACATCACGACGTGCTGGAATTGCTTGGAAAAGCCTTGAAGCAGAGTGCTGTTCAGAGTATCCACCTGACAACAGACATATGGACCAGTTGCCAAGCCACTGATTACATGTGCATCACTGTGCACTGGATCTCTTTTGTGGGGGTTAGAGAACAGACATCTGCTGTTGTTGACACTGCTGAGATTTTTCATGCCACTCGCAAACATGCAACTGTAGCCATGTTTGCCATGGAGAAATCTCATAGTGCTGCAAACATTTTGGATGAGATTAACAGTCTTTGAGTGGCTGCGACCAAGAGGGCTTAACATTGGTTTTGTTGCCACGGACAATGGCAGTAATGTAGATAGGGCCATGAAAGATGGTGGCTATTTCAGGGTCCCGTGTTTGGCACACTGCATTAACATTGTTGTTCAAGGCTTTCTGAAAAATGAATACAAAGTCTGCAACTTACTGGCCACCTGCAGAAGAATATGCACACATTTCAGCCATTCTTTTAAAGCCCGGAAGCAGCTGAGGGTCATTCAACGTGAGCATCCAGGAGGCGCCAACACGTTGGAACTCAACTTATTACATGCTTGATCGTCTGTTTGAGCAGTACATACCACTGAATGCTCATGTCATGCAAAGCTTAGGGATCCGACTGTGAGAGGCATGACCGTTGAGATGGGCCAATGGGACCTCGTTAAATGCCTGACAGAGATGCTACTCCTTTTGAGGTCTTCACATGTGAAGTCAGCAGGGAGGACTGTACTATGGGCCAAGCTATCCCATTCTTGCACGTGCTAGAACAACAGCTGAAGGAGGTGTTTGAAACGTACGCAGGTGTGGATGACAAACAAGACGCACATTATTTGGCGAACTCCTTAGCCGCTCGCTTATCTGAAAATACAAGGATTCAAAATAACATTGTGTCACATCCTCATTACATTACTGCCACAATTTTGGATCCACGGTACAAAGTATTTCTGAACAGTAAGTCAGTAATTTTTCAGAAGTGGATGTTGCCAAGTACAGAACTTTGATAGCTGGGCAAGCCATTGACTTTGAAAACGAACGGCTGGTAATTAGAGGCCCCCCGCCAGGGGCCAGAACAAGTACTACAGGGCAGATTCCAGAGTCAAGTTCTACTTCAGAGCCTGAGGGCAGTGCGTTTGCCTCCCAGCAGTCACCAACACCGACACCCGGATTGGGGCTGGTCGAGGATGGCGTTCTCTTTTATGAATCATATCAGTTACTTATTGGCATTGGAAGTGGCACCTCCAGCAGGAGGCAAAAGTTAAGCTCCCCAGTATGGGACTTCTTTACGGTTAGCGAAAAGGATGTGAACATTGCTATATGCTCCACTTGTAAGTCGGTGTAAGCTTGGTACAAACTATGGTACCGGAGGCCAAATAACCCATCTGAAAAAACACCACTTGATCAACTGGGAGGACCACCTTCGTGGCATAAAAACTGCAACCATTGGTGTTGGTGGGGACAAACGAGTAGAAGAAGAAGATTCAATCACGGTGGGAGAGGAAGGACAGGGAGACATTCTCTCTGGTAGTGGTACATAAAGTAGCCCTGTCCCCAGCAGTGCAGTGTTATCGTCGGCCACATCTTCAGCATCATCTCAGTGGCACAAGAGTAAGAGTCAGCCTGAGACAGCAAGGAGTACCGCAATGAAAAAAAGTGCAAAAAACACCGACACCCGGATTGGGGCTGGTCGAGGATGGCGTTCTCTTTTATGAATCATATCAGTTACTTATTGACTGTTTTCTCTGTGACTTTGGCGGCGAAGTGGAGGAGTGAGATGGGCCGATAATTCTTGAGGTCGGTGGGGTCAGCTGTGGGCTTCTTGAGCAAGGGTTTGACTTCTGCGCACTTCCAGTCATCTGGGAAAGTGCCTGCTTTGAAGGTGGTGTTGATGGTGCACTGTAGTTCGGGTGGCTCTGTGGTAGATGTGAGGGCGGCAGGGGTCGGTGAGGGCCCTGAGTGGATGTCTTTCATAGTCCAGGTGGTGTCTTTGGCCGTGTCCGGTGTCCAGTTTGATATGGTGGGCTGGCTGGTGTCTGTAGGGGGTCTAGTGGAGGGTTGATGAAGTTGTCGTAGAGGTTTTTGATCTTGAGGTGGAAGTAGGTTCTAAGCTTGTTGCAGAGGTCTTGACATGGGGTGATGTCTGTGGCTTCGCTGCATGGGTTGGAGAATTCTTGAATGACGCAAAAAAGTTCTTTGGTGTTGGTGGAGTTGGCGAGGATTTTGTTGTGCATGAAGTTCCTCTTAGTGGCTTTGGTTGTGGTAGTCTGTCATGGATTCTTTGTAGGTGGTGTGGTTTTTGGTTGTCTTGGTGTTTCTCCAGTTCTTCTCCAGGCGTCTGCAGGTGCATCTGGCTTCTTGGCGAGTGGTGGTGAACCAGGTGCCTTTCCTGGGGCATTGTATGTCGGGGTTGCGTAGTGGGGCGAGCTCGTCTGCACAGTTTGCTATCCAGGTGTGGAGTTCTTTGGCTGCGTTGTTTGCGTCGGATGCCCAGGTGTGGTTGTCTCGGGTGAGGGTGGAGTTGAGTCTCTCGTCAGTAACCTTGCTCTAGTTCCTTCGTTGTGGGCGTGGAGCTGGTTTGGGTACCTTGGGTTTGTCGATGGTGAAGTGTGGCTGAAATGGACTCTGTTACCTGCCATGAAGATGGGATCGAGGGTGTGTCCTGCTCAGTGGGTCGGTCTGTTGACGAGTTGTTTATGTCCGATGCTGGTGAGGTTGTCCCAGAGGATGGTGGAGTTGGGGTCGCTGGGGTTGTCGAGGTGAAAGTTCAGGTCTCCAAGAGTATGTAGTTCGTTGAGGCGATGGCGTGGGGTGCGATGAAGTCGGTGATGGTGGTGGCGAAGGGTGTCCGGGGGCCAGGGGGTCTGCAGACAAGGGTTCCTTGGAGTTTGGCTTTTGGGGTGGTCTAGATCTGAAAGTGCAGGTGTTCAGCGGAGGGGAAGGTTTCGCTGGAGATGGTAAGGCGGAGGGTGCTCCTTTGGACGATGGCGCGGCCCCCTCCAGGGCAGTTGGGGCGGTCTTTCCGATGGATCTTGTAACCGTACGGGATGGTATTGTTAATGTCGGGCGGATGATGCGCTGGTCCAGGTCTCTGTGAAGAAGGCGATGTCGGCCAAGAAGAAGTTGAGTAGGTTCCAGATTTCCATGGTGTGTTTATGAACGGAGCGTACGTTGAGGAGGATGCATTCCAGGGTGTTGCTGGTGTTGGTTTCGGTGGTGTTGGAGGCCGGGGTGGCGGCGAGGGTCTGTCGGCAGTGGAGGCAGGAGAACTGGCTGTGGGTCGCATTCGGTGAAGCCTGTTGGCTTTGCCTAAGTCGTCCGGGGTTGAGTGCGAGAAGGGTGGTAGTGTCATAGCGGTGGATGGTCGGATGTCCAGGGTTCCTGGCGCTGGTCGTGGTCAGGTCGTGGGTGGGCACAGATGGGCTTGCTTTTAGCGTGCCGGCCGTTTACCCGCTGCGCGCATCCGCTGCGCAGCCGGAATTTAAATATGGGAGATGGGAGGGAGGCACAGCTGGGAGGCGGGAGCTGGAAAACGGAGGTGGGGAGGAGCCGCGGGGGCAGCAGCGACGGGTGGGGGAGCAGGAAAAACGGGCAGAACGGCACAAAACCAACCACAATAACAAGCAGGGCACAATAAGGCAAAAATGGAGCAAGATGGCAAAAAATAAGGCAAGAAGGCAAAAACAAGGTAAAAACAGGGCACAACTACGCACAATAATGGGTGAGAGTAAAGCACAACAGGAGAGGCAATGGGGTAGCAGAGTGCACAACCTGGGAAGGAGCATAGGCTCGAACCCCTACCTGCACTGAGTCCTGCGTGGGCAGAGGCGCAGCACGGCAGCTGGAGCTACGGGGGAGAGAGCAGGTCCCTGGCCGAGGTCAGAGGTCCTGCTCGCATGGGGAAGCATCTGTCACACAATAAATATACTCTATCACTGTAGCCCATCCGGTAGGCAGGCCAACGAGACCCGGTGGAGTCCTTCTCTGGAGTCAAATGTTAGCTCAGTCAATTATATTTACGTTGAAGTTACTGCTGCACTGAAGAATTCCTCATTGCTGTCAGTAGTCAGTGTGTAGATGAGATGTTTTCTACTGTGCCTGCAATGTCTCCTGTGTCAAGCATTTTTCCTCAGAGATGCTGGTGGCAGACTCGTGCTAACCTACAGAGCTAAAGAGCAGTCCTGCCAAGTACCATGCATCAGGCGTTAGGCTAACGCATTTCAGTGTGGTACTCCGCATTACCGCACTGAAATGCATTGTCACGCATAATGAATAGTGTCTCAGCTGTCCCTGAAGCGCTGCCTGGCTGTAAAAACTGTTAAGTGTTGCAGCTGGCAGCGCACCGGGCGCCCGCTGCTCTCGCAGGCTTCTGGGGCTCGCTGCTGGCACTTTTACACTCACTCTGCTACAATGTATCATTGTGATTCCCTGCAGGGTGGCTCTCACTGACTGAAAGCTCAGTCAGGTTGTGCTACAGGCCGGCGCCGCAGGGGAACATCACATCCTGCTGATAGAGCGGGAAGTTTGTGGAGGAAAGCGGCAGCTGGCTAGTGCTTTGCGGGCGGCACCTCAATTGTATTTATTATGGAGCTTGCAGTGTTGCACTGCCTGCTGCAGGAAGCTCCCACCAGCCCCGCCCGGGCCGCTGTGTGCCATCAGCCGTTTTGTTTACCCCCACAATTCAATAATACCGGGTACAGGTGAGGGAGCCGGAGAGGAGTGAGTTGCCCGGTTGCAGCAGCTGCCAGGACAGAGTCTGCGTGTCACTGGACAGCCCGCTCGGGAGTCACCGGACAGCCTGTAGGGTGACTATCACTGAGGCGAGCGGGTAAACCCGAATTATCACGGCCTGCGGTGGTCGTGGCCTCAGTGAGCCTTTGTAGAGAGTCCCTGCCTCAGCAATTATTGGAGCGCCACGGCCACACTCCTCCAGACTCTATTGCCGTAGCCCAAGTAAGTACCAGCCTCTGTGTTTAACACTATGAAGGGCAGTTCGCGATCAGGCAGCTGCAACCTGCAGTCAGTGCCTGCCGGTCCTAGTACTCTAAGGTGACACTGCAAGATGTTTATAATTTCAAATAGCCTCCTGGCCTGGGCCCACAGTAAACATCTGAAGGGTTTGCATTGATCAAATGTAGCCGATGTGGGTACGACTGCAATACATCATAATCTTACTAGTCGCTTCCCTGATCCGCACATGTGATTTCCCTGTAAGCATTGCTAAAGATGGTATTCAATTGTAAAATCAACCCACATTTCCTTCTCCCACAGGCCCTTTACTAGTAGTTTCCATATCAGTGACATCACATGAGTATCTTTAGTTTCTCTCTGTAGTAGCTTTTCAAAGCCTGTGTGTGGCTGGGCAGCTGCCTCATTGATCTCTTTCTGCAGAACCCAGGGTCTAATCTGAGTATGTTTATACTTTTCGTTTTCTCCTAAAGCAAAGTCTCTCTTTACTTGTTCAAAGGATTTTAAACCATTACGATGCCTAAAGGCATCTCTTTCTACTCCCTAAGAGAGCTAGACGTTTCATAACCCTTACAGGTTCTCTTATTGTGTACAATATTTGCTGTTTGTCCTAGTTATGGGGGAGCGTGCTAAGTTGGTGGTCTTACATTTTCGTTTTTGCCACAGAATTTCCAAGAGGTAGCCCCCTGCCAAATGATGGACAATAAAGCAACATTTGTGCTGTTATTCTGACCGACACCATTCTAATAGGAAGTGCAATTGTCGCTTAATAATAGGTCTTAAAACTTGGGATCATCAACCCTCCTTTTGTCCCTGACTGGTAGGTGTGCTTTGATGCTATTCTAGAAATTTCAACGCTATGTATAAAATCCAGACATGCCTGTTGTAGTTCCATCCGGATATCCGGGTCACTCTTAATGGGAATTGCCTGGAAAACAAACAACACTTATGGCAAAACATTCATCCTAATAAAAGCTGTGCTTCCCTGACACAAGAGAGTACCACCATACCAGCTTTGTAGATTTCTTTACTATCTAATGGTTTCACTATTAATTTTGAAGAGGGAGTGCATAGCTACCAAGTTTTCAGTCTGCCTGTGAGTGACATTTCCTTGTTTTTCGGTGTGCTTATGTGTGACATTTGATACTGTTTGAGTGAGATCTTATCGCAAATTGAACAAAGTATTTATGCCCTTAACTCTTCTCTGCAGTGCCTGGTGTCCATCCCAGGCGAGTGGAGCAGCCCTTTGATGTGACCTAGCCTGCTGTAAGGCTCCGTGCAGGTATAACCACCTCGTTGCACTTGCTATACTATGCTATCAAACTTGCTTTTTAGGCTAGCGCGTGGTCATGAATGGTCAGATCATTGAGATCCTCTTCTGTGCAGCTGTAGCGTCTATCTGCCCTCTGTTACTGAGAACTGCAGTCACACAGTCTATCTCAGGTTAGTGTCCTTCCATTTCTGGTGCTTTGCAGTAGTTTTAAGATCTTCTTAGAGTTTCTCGTTGCTCAAATGGGTGGAATTTCTGATTTTTATATATGTTTCCCTTGTCTTCATTGCTTGATTTTGCTTTGTCACTCGTAATAACACTGAAATTATGAAAATGTCACACATAGCAATCTCAAACCTTGGCAGCTATGAAAGAGGTCCAAGTTCCGGCCTTAGATGTCTGTTTTCAAGGGTGGAAATGCCAGTGAGACTGGAGGGTGCAGGTTGTCCTAAGACAGAAGAATCTGTTGCAAGCATGGGATAATTTTTCGTTAACCAGTTAGAACTGGGGATTTGTTTTGGCCATATAATCTGTGTAGTGGGGACCCTCATAAAGCTTGAAAAAGTGGACGATACCATCTTGCACTTACTATACACGGGAAATGTGTAAATGGTAACTTTAAGCAGGCTCCAGTTAGGAGGAAAAATCACAAAAGACAGAAATAACCTCCTAAGCAACCTGAATGATTTCAGATAGAAGATGGTGAATACAGGACTTGATAAGCAAATGCACCAAAACCACCCTTGATCAAGGTTGAGAAACAGCACAGAATAGCTCTCACAGAACTAGAATTGAGACAGAAATCCTGATGAAAAGAAGATCAAATATCAGAGACAAAAAGTACAAAAAGTGGGTGATGAACCCCCAAAAATAGGGGAATAAATGCCGGCAACTCTTCAATCAAGGCCAAGTCTCACATGTGATCAAATCTGGAAGTGCCATCACAAGAAAAAGGTCAACAACCTTTTTGGTTTGAGAACGTTACACAACAAACACTGAGAAGCAACCATCTTGGATAGAAGTAAAGTTAAGACTAGCCATGCATATTTCTTCTGAAGAACGGCACCTTTCAAAGAAGGGAAGAACCCGATGGCTGCCATCCCGTCCATCATACGCGATGGAAGTTTAATTCTGCCCTCCGATCTTGCAGAGTACCTCCCATTCGGTTTATATATAAGTCGGGAAAATAGCAGTCCATCGTTTAAGAAGGAGATCTGTCATCCTAGCCGGACTACCTCGCATGCAGTGAATAATCCTCTGCAATCGGATAGCACTCCATCAGCACTGGTGTGGCGGGATTTCACTCCCCAAATTTTATATCATAATCAGCATTGCAGGCTTGCAGCAGTGTACTGTCAGAGGAAATATTTTGCAGAACGTTTTTTCTGTGGCACAGCATTGTATCTGCAAGGCAGACGCTCAATTCGTGCACCTGATAACAATGTTCTAAGCAATCAAACCATTAGTCACACCGTATGCTATGCCATGATCATTTGCTTTTCTCACAAGCAGCCAGCAGCAGATAGCAATTTTGGGGTCACAACATTTGGTTTTCCCTGAGCTACTTTTGTATAATTTTCCCTTCTTTTATATTTCTATTTCCTTTTTTACTTTCAATATCTGTCTTTTCATTTATAAACCATGGCTGAGAGAAGGAACCACAGTTTACAGGAAGAAAATTGACAGTCATGGTGGATGAGATCATCAGGGAAGAGCCCCACTTATTTGTAGCCCCTACTCAATATATTACTCAGAAAAGGCAAATGTGGGACAGAAGTGTCTCAAGAGTGTATGTTGTGTTTAACATCAGGCCTTCACAGCAGGAAATTAGAAAGTGCTGTAATGATCTACAGGGGAGGGTCAGATCTCAGGCATCCAAAGCACACCTACAGGCCAGCGGACTGTTGATGATTTTCCGGGGCCTATACACCTCTTCCCGTGGAAGGAAAAGCTGTATAGGAACCTGAACTCTGAAGGCTTTGCAGGAATCCCAGGCAGAGTGGAGCTAAATAGGTAAGAGCACAGTAAAGTAGACAGCAACCAAATAATTACATTTCTATTCCTCTGGAATTTACATAGAATTTTGCCTTGTAACATGATGTAATCTAAAGTAAACCTAGACATTTCAAAAAAAGGTGCAACAAATCTAATGCCAACCCCCTGTGAAGGCCAGTCTATCTTAATCAACTGTAATATTGCTATAGTAATTCAACTTGTTTCCTTGTCAGAATGTAATCCAAACTGCCGTGAATATGTTCTTTCTGTGTACTATTTAAAAATTTTATATAAGTATTCGTTGTCTGCCCTGGTATGTTACATGCAGATCCTAAAACTAACACAAAGCGTGTCAACTTCTATATAAATGCCTTCTACACATCATAAGTGACACAAGGGTTGGATTCCCTCATTCCAACTAAATGGTGTAAAGGCCTCATTTCGGATGCCAGCTCATGGTACAATGACTCGCTGACTGCTCTGCGGAAAGCGTGTAAGAAATTGGAGCGAGCGTGGAGAAAGGATTATGACCCAACTAAAAAAAATGCTATTTGGCCGCGATCAAACGCTATCATAGAACCATTTGTATCGTTCAAGCGGCTTATTATGCCAACGAAATAAAGCTTAGCCCAAATCCGGCCAAATGCATTTTCAAGATCCTTAAAGACCTTAGAATACGGAAAAATTCTGAATCAGCGATTACTTCTGAGCAGCAGTGTGAGGACCTTGCAACTTTCTTTGTTGACAAAGTACGCACCATCTATCGGTCCTTCCCACAAGGGTCTTTGTCTCCTCCTACTGCTCCTTGTGGATCTCCGCCACTGCACTCTCTGATAGCTATCCCCAGTATTTCACTGGAAGAGTTTACCTTGCTGAGTAGAAAAGTTAAATCTAGCTCTCTGGCCGATCCTTTAAAACCTGTCCAGTTTAGGGACTTACTCTCTCTTTTCCTGGCCCCTTTGTGCCAGATTGTTAACACCTCTTTTTCCACAGCGGTGGTCCCGGTGCCATGGAAACAGGCAAGGGTATCCCCTATACTCAAAAAACCTTCGCTTGACCCGGCAAAACTGGAAAACTTTCAACCAATATCTCTCCTTTCCTGGCTGGCTAAGATTGCAGAGGCCGATCCTTTAAAACCTGTCCAGTTTAGGGACGCACTCTCTCTTTTCCTGGCCCCTTTGTGCCAGATTGTTAACACCTCTTTTTCCACAGTGGTGGTCCCGGTGCCGTGGAAACAGGCAAGGGTATCCCCTATACTTAAAAAACCTTCGCTTGACCCGGCAAAACTGGAAAACTTTCGACCAATATCTCTCCTTCCCTGGCTGGCTAAGATTGCAGAGGCGCATGTCAATAACATACTAACGAGATTCCTGAGCACCAATAACATCTTGGATCCATCTCAAAGTGGTTTCCACCCTGGTCACAGCACGGAGACTGTTCTCCTGGCTGTGACAGAACATCTGCGGACCATTCTCAATTCCAGTCACACAGCTGGACTAATCTTGCTTGATCTGAGTGCCACTTTCGATACGATTTCGCATGGGATTCTGTTACAGCATTTGGAGGAAACTGGTGTGGTGGGCCTGGCACTGGAATGGCTCAGATAGTTTCTGACCGAAAGATCCTTCTGAGTGTCGTCGTCCCCGTTCCTCTCCCAGGTTCATCCCATCGATCAGGGGGTGCCTCAGGGCTCTGCATTGAGCCCCATATTGTTTAACTTGTATGTTCAGCCTCTTGCTACGGTGGCCAGGCACATGGGCCTCACTATGGTCTCGTATGCTGATGATACGCAACTGGTGGTGGCCTTCTCAGATGGTTCCACACTGGATGCTTCTAGGTTTAAGAGTGTTCTGGCTGCCGTTGCAGAGTGGATGACTATAAATTGCCTCCAGTTGAACGGTAATAAAACAGAGGTCTTTTTGGTGGGGAAGAACACAAGCCTGTAGAGTGAGCAATGGTGGCCGAACGCTCTTGGGAGTACCCCCACCCCCAAGTCGGTGGTTAAGAACTTGGGGTATGGATGGATTCAACCCTTAGTTTTCAAGACCATACTAAAAATGTTGCCGGCACCTGCTTTGGCCTCCTTCGGGGTCTTAAGCCCCTTTTGAAGTTCTTTGATCCACCTACACGTCAGCTGATTGTTCAATCTGCCATTCTATCTAGACTAGACTACGCTAGTTCTCTCCTGTTTGGGGCTAATCAGGCTGAGGTTATGCGGTAGCAGCGTGTTCAGAATGCTGCCGCTAGAGCCTTGTTGGGACTTCCGCGTCTCTGCACCTCTGCTGGTGCCTTCCGGAGACTTCACTGGCTACCTATGGCTAAGCGGATCCAATTTAAGACGCTTTGTCTAACCTTTAAGATTTTGAAGCTTGCTTCGCCCAGCCTGTCAACTAACTTGTTCACCCTGTATGTTCCTACTCGCCAGCTGCGCTCCTCGGGGCAGCATCTGGTTAGAGTTCCCCGTGTGAAGCGCCTTCGGGCCGGGGTTTGTTCCTTTCGCTGCTTGGTAGCCAAGTTATGGAATTCTTTGCCTCTCCAGATCTGCATGATGGAACGTCTGATGGACTTTAGCAAAGCAATCAAAACTTTTCTTCTTCCCTCCACCTAGTCTTTCTTTATCCTCTTATCTGTTCCATGCTCCTTCCTGTCCTGGTTCATAGTTCCGATTTTCTGATGCTGGCAGCGCTGGGACGCCTCTTTGCTGAGGCAGCTGCGCGCTATATAAACTCAGATAACATAACATAAGGACGAATAAACTATGTCTGTGTAAGTTGTTAACTCATGACATAACTGCTGTAGTCACACATCTCTGTTGACTCTTCTATACAGTTTTACTTTCTTCATCCGCAGAGCCTCAGTCTATCCACCGCAACTGCTTCCAACATTGTTGTGTTTCCGTCTCATCAACATGCAGTAGTAGGCACTTCTCCATGTGGCCCATCTCCAACATCTACATTGGTAGTGTGCACCCCAGTTCTGGCTCCTATAGCCAGTTACAACTCATACTACTACATATGTTAGAGAGCCAGGACCCAGTAGGATGGTGGCAACTCATCCAAGGCCACTGGGCAGTGGGGATAGGGGGAGACCACCATTAAGGCAGCAGCGTGAGGCCACCAATGTTCATAGTTTCAGGAAACTATGGGCTGCAATATCATTGGCCCAGTCTCCCGGCCTGAAGAGCAGATGGGCCAGGTCATATAGCTCCTCAAATTGTACAAAGAAATCATGGGTGACATTAGTTGGAGAGGGAATGCAATGACCTCCTGAAGAGGGAATATCTGTCATGTGCGCCTTTTCTGCGGTGGTGCAGGATGGAGTTAAGGAAATATGTAGGGGTCTACTTGAACCAACTAACCCTTTCAGTGGAGCCAGAACATCATGGGACCAAACACCACCTCATTTCACAGAGAGGGGTGCCCTGCAACACTAAGTGCCACCTGCCATCCCTGGGAACGCTGCAACTACTGAGCCACTGGTCACCCTGAGAAGGGACTGATCATCAGGACCAGTGGAGATGATCACATCACAACCACCACCAAGAGGCACAAGTAATTTCCTTCTGTGCAGTTGTCACATTGACTCTTGAGACAATTCAAATCTCAAAATGGCTTTTGAGGAGTATTTAATTGGACATTTACCCCAGACATTTGGGGCTGGAACATTAAAGATCCCATACACCATGATTGTCAATTCTGTGTTTGATATAATGTTGATCATACTTGTGATAAAAAATATTGTTTATTTTGTTCACCACTTACCAGCTTCAAAGAAACATTTTTGTTTCTAGAAGTATTATTTATTCTTCCACTACATGTGATTTGTAGTTTCTTAAAGGTGCCTTTCTGGTTTTGGAAAATGTGTTGTGAAAGTAAACATCTTATCATCTCTTCAAAATATATCTGAAAATCATCCAACATCTTATGTCAATAATCATGGCTAAATAGTCCAATAGAACAAAATGCAAACAGACTATTTAACAAGATGGAATAAACCCAGATTTAATTTCAAGGTATATAGATTTTTTTTCACATGTAATAACATCATACTGTTATGTTCCTATGTAGTACTGTAGAAGTAGACAATTCATAGTAAGTGGATACCATTATTCTCACATAGCATAAATATACTCAGAAAGGAGTATCAGTCATTCCTACAAACACCCAATGTGATAATGGCAGCATGTACAACTGAATCAGTGGTTAACAACAAAAAACAAAGTAAGTCGACAGGAAAAACACCCACCACATACAACATCTGTGTGAGAAAGTATGCTACTTTGTTAATTTAATCAGTGGCCAATGAGTCTTTTGTACTATTGAAAATAAACATGTATGTTCACCTACAGGAAACACAAGAAGGTCAATATTACTATCTAATCTAATTAGATTAGATAGGTAGACTCTAATGGACATATCACAAGGTAGCACCTACTGCTACATAATTTTCTGATGTGAATATGAAAACATTGGTACAATCAGTTTGTAGATGTTCCATTCAGCCATTCAGCCATGTACTAAACATTGCCATTTGAACCCACGTCATATGAACAACAGCATAACCTCAGCACTTTACAACAACTACAGGAGTCAGCCATCTGTAAATCAAAATTCTAACATCTACAATGACCTTCTTTTAGTGATATTTACCCTTATGAGAAGAAGTTGGCAATGACATCTTGATGGAGAGCATTTCCTTCTTCATCACCACTGTCAATCAATCAACAATGTTTATTTTGGGCACTGCCTATAAAACATAACATATCAAATCATTTACCAAAACATCAAATATGTTACATCTTGAGGGGCGTGGCCTAGGAGCAGATCAAGATGGCAGCACACTAGCAGAGCTCTGGGCCTCGCAAGCTGAATAACCCCACCAATCCGGATAAATATCAGCTCCTGCTAGCACGAAATGACGAGGGTGGCACGAGAGAAGTGGTGACAGGCGGTGATGCTACCCTGATCAGCTGATGTGATTGTGATGATGTACATGCCCGTATTTGAGGGCTGGAGTGGAGGATGGGCCAGCAGCCACTGAAGATGGGCTGCACCCTGATGTGGAGGCCGGATCAGAGGATCGGCGAATTGGTATTGACGGAGAGGGGTGAGTGTCTGCCTTCCTCCCTCCCCCTTCACCTGGACCCCGAGGAAGTGGTTGCCGCCCTGTGCTGGGCTCTGTGGGCAACTGGAAGCGCTGGGACCCCCGGGGGCCAGGGTGGTGTCCTGCAGGAACGGTGAGCCTGCGTCTGTGAATGGGGTGAGGTGACTCCTGGACCAGGACACTGGAGATCTTGACCTTGGGTCAACTGGGCCCTATAAAGGAGCTGCGATGGGAAGACGGGCTAAGAGTGTGCTGGCTCCAGTCTGGGCAGCAGAGTGATCGACATTGTGGTGATCAGCGGCGGAACTTCGGGCCCTGGGGGTGAGGAGCAGAGAGGACGTGACCCTGCTCGGTGGTGGGAGCACTGGACTGTGGAGGCAAGAGAGCCACAAGGATGCTCAGAGTGTGGGGGAGAGGTGAGGAAGGACTGCGCTGTGGGGGCGTGACGGCAGTGCCAGGGAGGTGGGGACTTGGCCTGCCTATGTGATTGCATGGAGGTATCAGTGCCTGGATGGGCGGCCACGTGATTGAGACCTGCAGCCATGGGGCCACAAATAGATACTGGACGGAGACCAATGGGCTGCCCTGCCTAGAGAAGGTACAGCAGAAGGGCCTGGCTGTGAGCGCCTGGGCTTGGCCACGAGGGAGCAACAGCTGGAGATCCTGAATGCCAGCTGGAGATCCTGTTGATCTGGGGCATCCTAAGGGGGTGGAGGTAGCTGCCCCCTCCCTCATCCATCACACCTATCTACTGGGCAGTGCTCTGTTGGGATAGACGGTCAAAGACTGGAGCTGCGATGAGTTGAATGCCCCGATTTGTCCCTGGGTGGAGCAGCAAACTCTGTGATGAGGCTGCGGGAGACTGAGATCACCTTGCCCCGGCTGACAACAGGATTCCAGAGGTAGGACTAGTAAAGAGGCAGTGGCCTCTTTCTCTTCCATTGTCCCTCCTATGTCCCCGAGTGAGGACAGTTCTGTGGGTGGACTGGTGTGGCAAGATTGTGGAAAGACACTAGTATCTATAGCCACTAAATTCCTTGGCTGGGAGAATAGGCTAACAGAATGGAGCCTCGAAGTGGTAAGTCTCCAGGGGTTTGGCAGTGTGGGCTATTTGGCATAGACCAATATGGGGATGTGTGGAGAGGACTGGCCATAATTTCATTTAAAGACTTACAGGATGAGTACCAGATGGCTGACTCAGAACATTACTTAATACATACAGCTAGGCCGTGTGCTGCGCATACATATTCTTGAAGGGGAGCAGCTGCCGGAATATGCTCCCCTTGAGGATAGACTATTATTGGACCCAATGATAGATAAGGCCACATACCTAATATATAAGAAAATTATGAATAATGCACCTGACCCCTTTGGGCCATGCGGGAGGCGTGGGAAGCAGATATTGGGATGCTGGAGGACGATGACTGGGCGGGGAAGTGTCAAAGCACAAGAGAGGTGGTGATCCGGGCTCGATTCTGTCTGGTGCAACTCCGTATCCTCCATAGGTCCTACTCCTCCCGAGCGTTCATGCACAGACTGGGACTCTGTCCTTCGAGTCATTGCACTAGGGGCAGTCAGGAAATGGGTTCTTTCTTCCACATGCTCTGGTAATGTCCTGACATTCAGAAATATTGGGAGAAGGTGACATAAATGATGTCGGAAGTGATGAGCCAGGCAATACCACTGGAGACTAGGGGGCATATGCTATGTGTAACGAGTGTGGAGACATGGCCGAGATACCAAAAGCTGTGGCTGATGTTTGCAGCTATGGTAGCTAAGAAGAATATTATCAGGTCCTGGGGAGCGAGCCCCCCTTCAAGGGTAGGGCAATGGAAATTCGACTTGGATTGGTACTACACTGCAGAAAGAGTGATCTATGAGAGTAGAGGCTGCCCTCGGAAATGGGGAAAGATTTGGGGCTTCTGAGTTGAGAATCGGGGTCTCTGAAGTTTCTAGGAGCCAGGACAGGGATGGTAGGGAGCTGAGAGAACCCGCCCCTTTTTTCTTTCTCTTTCTCTTGTGATCCTATGTCAATATATGAAAGTCAGAATGCAGAAAAATTTCATACATTCACCCCAGTACAGAGACCTGGGCCTAAATCCATCGTTTTTTGGTCCGCATGCCATTCCACTTTGATCCCAGCCACACGCAAATCAATCTTGACCCTGTGCCCAATGGGAACAGTCCAGCCTGAACTGCCAGGCCAGGTTCTCCCTGGACTGGAAACAAGCATCCTAGGACTGGTTTGGAGGTTTAACCCCTCATCAGCCAGGATATCATGACTCCAGTTTGCCCTAAGTTGGCAGGGTATGCCCAGGCGTGGGTCCCTTGCTCACTTGGATTCAAGCTAGCCTGGCTGATGAGGGGTGTTACCCCGAAACCGGTCCCAGGATGCTTGTTTCCAATCCAGGGAAGACCTGGCTTGGCAGTTCGGGCTGGACTGTTCCCATGAGGCACAGGGTCAAGACTGATTTGCATATGGCTGGGTCTGATCTGGGGTGGCGAAGTGAGCTAAAGAACGATGATGGATTCAACCCAGATCTGTGACTGGGGGTGAGTGTCTGAAAAGTTTCAACGCTCCGTCCATCATCTCCTTGTGTTTGCTCAATATATGAAAGTCTCCATCAGTATGTACAATATTTTTTAAGTATGATGATGGTTAAGTTGAATGTAAGCATTGAAATGCAATGTACTGTGCTTGCTACCACAGAACCTGCTGGTGTGATACTATACTCTGCAACTGAAGAGCGTTTAATAAAAATACATCTTTGAAAAAATATGGTACATCTTAAAAAGAACTTTACATAAACATGCTCAATATTGAACATTACAAAAATGTAAATCAGGTACATGCAGATTATTACATGAAAGCAGTCAACAAGTACAAAGTACAAACTCCTAAGTGACTATAGTGTTAAAGTTGTTGTCCTCCTATTTTTATTATACGCCAAATAGCTTGTAGATAGGTGCCAAGACATAGAACAATGCCACTATTACAGTCTGTCCTTAGGCTGTGATATGCCTCTCTGTAGTTATTTACACCTTTGGTGATACAGATGGGTCAAATCCCAGACCTCCTGGGTCCGTCGTAAGCTGGACAAAAAAATAATATGTGACATATGTCTTCAAGCTTGGAAGAGCAAAGGGAGAATGTTTGTGTTTTGGGGAAGATGAAATCCTAATGAAAGGTAAAACTGCTTCCCAATAATGTGCCTACTCTAAGCTTTACAAGCAACGTGCGTGCTAAGGGAGGTAACTATGTGTCCACTTATGTTTCTAGTTTTGGAGTGGGTTTATAGGACAAAAACTGATGAACCAGCACTCCTGCCTTAGGATTTTGGAGGTATGAATTGTTTGTGAAGGCCCAATATTTCTCTTTGATGACTGCCTTAGGGTTGTTATTTATTAAGGATGTGTTTGACCAGTACATGCCCAGGCCTAAGGTTCCCAATAGTTGTTTGCCATAATAGAGCCAGGGGACAAAGCTACTATTCCTTAGGCTAATGACCTCTGTTAAGGCTGCTCAATATGAGACCAGCTCCTTGGTGGACTACAGCCCTATCTAGAATAGGAGTAGCTTCTACCTGGCCAGCTCACCAATTTTCTTGAGGTCAGTGTTGAAGTACTTGGAGTACTTGTTGGCAATTTGAACTGAAATTTGATGAAACTGTTCTCTCTAGAGGTCACCCACACTGGTTTCCTATCCCCCTTTATATCTGCTTTATTCAAGGAGGTGGGTTGCACATTAGCCCTTAGATCTCAATGACCAGAGAAGCTGTTTTTGAGGTGGTGTCCTTATAATGCTTAGCAACTGCAGAAGAGTCATGGAGAAGAGACAGTTCTGATTTCATGATTTGTGCTTTCCATTTGGCAGATTTATCTAACCTAAATCCCAGGTAGTCAAAGTGCTCTACCTGTTGGAGATTGGACCCTTGCATGCAAAACCCCCCAATTAAAAGATTTATGAGCTTCCAGAATCATTATCTTGGTTGCAGAGGAGTTAATTTCCACGCCACGGAAGCTGCAGTAATCAGCAAAACTATTCAGAATTTTCTGCAACCCCAGTGGAGTACACAAGAGTAACTCAATATCATCTGTGATTTGGAGCGCGGAAACAATGAATCCCCCCAGTGTAGGGCAGTCATGGGTACAAGATGATGAATAGTTAACCACATCGTTTATGTAGACAGAAAAAGAGTTAGGGCAAGAACGCACCCCTGTCGCACCACATGAGCGACTGGCATGCGATCAGTAAGCTCCCATTCAGCCCTCCATCTTACTTCGGCATCTTTTCTTTCATGAAGCCTAATAAGGACATCCAGGAGGGTGGGGTTCACTTCCATGGTTTCCAGGGTTGTCCACTATGTATTTCTTGAAACCAGGATGAAGGTGGCCATCAGATCAACAAGTGCTGTGTAAAGATGGTCTGACAAGAGCCCCAGTTATTTACAAACATATTTAAATGAAAGATCTAGTCAATTGTGCTTATTTTCGAATTAAATCCTGCATGAAGCAAGGAGAGGACCTTGTGTTCTTCCTAACAGACTTGCAAGCGGTCAAGTACTTGATGGCAGAAAACGTTCTGCAAATTGTCAATCAAGCTGATTGGCCGGTAGTTAGGGAGGGTCCTGTAACCTATTTTTTTATAGATGGGAATGATTTCGGCCTCTAAACAAGATGTGGGTGTATTGCAACCTGCGAAGATTTATATATAAGTGTTGTCACCCTGTTTAATTGCCCTATTAAATGTTCTTTAGCTTTCCAGCAATCCCCCGAATACCAGGGAGGAGATTGACGGTTTACTCTTTTCCCACCTTTGGATATTTCTTTTGTGCCAAGGGCATACAGAGCCTTACACAATTCACTATGTAATTTGCCCAATGTAATCTCATTGATGTGGCTGTTTTATATGGCCACAATATCCTATTAAACGCATTATATATTCGTGTTAATGTGCTGCAACTAAGGCTCAGCTTAGCCCATTTAACAGCCTGTCTATTATTTGAGAGTGATAATAATGTTTCAGATTGAAAGACGGAGTTTATGTCAGTGGCAAACAAATTGTGTTTTAATGTCAGCATTAAGGCATTATAATCTCTATCTGTAAGGGTTCAAATTTCAAAATCTGAGACATTATGCCAGTGGGTGATGTCTAAGATCATATAGTCAATCCGGGTCTTACTGTCACCTCGTGTAAATATGGGGGTGAGTTGGTGGTCAGACCTCAATCGACCGTTGCAGGTACGCAAACCATATGTCAGGGTAAGGGACAGTAACTGAATGGCAGTCCCATTTTTGAGAGGTTTTGCCTCCACCCTCCGGATGCCCCTTGCCTCATCCCCCCCTTCTGTGATAGATGTTAACCCTTTCAGGGGTCCTTATGTAGTATTAAAATCGCCTGCAAGTATGATGGGTGGTTTATCTGGACTTTCAACGAGACGGTGAACCACCAATTTTAACGTTGGTGGGTTAGTATTCCTGATTGTCGTGCAGTTATAGATGTTACACACTGTTAACCTATGCCCATTTTCCCCACTAATGCTCAGGCCTAGTACATCATAGCAACCAAGCTCTATGCTTTTTCTTGTAACACTGGGCATATTTTTTACCCAGATCAACAGCCCACCTGGCAGTCATTCAGCCCTCGATGGTACTGCCTCTTGGCTGTAATTAGTAAACCCCTGCATAAAAAGCTTTTCTAAAGTCCATGTCTCTTGTAATAAAACCACATCACGTTTACTAAAAAGAAGACCCCAATCTGGGTTTAAAAGTTTCCCTAGATCTGCTATGTTCCATGACAAAGCTGTAAAGGTAACATGCTACTTTAATCAGGATAGAAAGGCATATTAGGAATAACATGATCTTGACTTGACCCAATGAATTCTCTTGAATGCAGGTCAGCAGTTTCTTGATAATCAGATATCCCTGATGTTATGATAGATTGCTGCTGCTGGGCAAGCTTGTCTATGTCACTTACAGTCTTCTCACAGATAGATGGAACATGTATCACTATAGGCTGCTATTACGTGATCACAAACAGATGGAAATATGGAAATACTTGAATTCGTAGAATTAGTGGTTAATAGAGGGCCTTTTAGTTAATCAACCATTCTCAGTAGAGATGTCTCAGAACCACTGGGGATAATTACCTTCCCTATGACAGAATGTAACTCTCTTCTCTTTCCACCATGAGTCTGTGTTTGCTGAACATGCAAGGAAGGAGAGCAGAAGGTTGAGTTTGATTGATGGCCCACACTGCTTTTAAATTGAATTGTGGAACCTGCTGGTGGGGTAGGAACGAGCTTCCAAGGGATGTATGACGTTACAACACATACTATTACAACGCATACCTTTACAACGCATTTTTTACAACGCAAGTACTACTACAACGCATTACTTTACAACGAATACTCTTACAACGCAAAACCTATTAAAATACAGAAAAGTGCTGTTACAACGAAATCAATTACAACGCATACCATTACAACGCGATTTTTTTTTTTTTTTAATTAAAAGTACAATAAAATCTGGCACGGGATGCAGGGAAATTAGGGGTTTTAGGGTGGGGAAGTGTATTAAAATGTGGAGAAAAACTGAACGCAAATCTACTGAAACGCATTACCCAATTAATACTCGAGTATTAAAATTAATACTCGAGTATTAAAATTAATACTCAAAATCCCCCATAAAATTCCGTTTTCACACATTTCAAAGTTTTACAAAAATAACGAAAATTAAAATAACATTACATACACATTTTTATCATGATTAGATCGGAAAATAAGTAAACAAAGTAAAACGTAAGACACATACACATAGGCGCCATTTTAACCATCTCACTTGTAAAACTTGTCCTACCACAGTTTCTATGTAAACAATACCAAAAGACATGTTCCAAAATGGATGCCAAAACGGAGCAAATGAATGAAAACAATACTTTTGTAAAAGCATTTTTAAATTATCATTTTCCACAGTAAAACAAAGCATTTAAAAAAACACAACGAACGCATTTTTTAAAAAAATTAATAGTGACACAGAGTAAAACTTATAAATACCAGGAAGACACCATTTTGCACTCAGTTGATTATCAACTACCAGAGAGACCAGACGTGAAAAGCTGACCCTCTGTCACCTCCACTGCGACCTCCTCAGAGAGAGCACGGAATTCATTCGTAAAAGCATTACAATAGAGCAACTACTAGTAAGTCATTAAAATATTTTTAAACGTGGGTTTTGAGGAAAATATATTTTCTTAACCCAAAAAAAAATTAAATAAAATTCTTAATAATAACTTTAAAAATGTACTGTTTCTAATTTAATATCACTAAAAATATACACCAACTTAAAACAAGTATTTTATTTTCCAAAAACAGAAACTCGGAATATATTGAGATTCATCAATTGGTGTACCTAATTTAGCATCACCACCACGTTATCGACTGACATATACAATTGTGAAGGTAAATGTAATTTATTTGTAATTGATTTACTTGTAAAATATATTTAAAAAAATTAGCTAAAGTGATGTATGGCAAAGGTGTTTTTTTTTTTTACCTCAATCTCACTACATCATAAACGAAAAAATAACATGATGCAGGAGTAACAATTACTAATAAGACTTCAGTTGGGTACTACATCTGAAAAAGAGATTCATGTTACTAGGGTAACTATTACTATTCAAAGTCCTAGAATGTACAACATTACAGTAATTGAGTGATAGTATCGGAGTAACCATTTTTTTTCCAAGAAAAAAGCATTAAATGTGTAATATGTTTACTTTCACCAATTGTTACTCATACTCATTTGTCATATATCATATTGTTTAAAAACTGTAATTTTTTTCCAACCAACGTTGGCTAAGGAACATTAATTTATTTAACATTTTTTTTTTCCAGAGGACATCTGTAGCAAATAAATTACTTTATCCTGCTGCAAGCATTACCTTAAAGGCACGAAAACAAGCAACAACTGAAAAAGGTATGTTACCTTTTCAGTATTATTTTTTCTTTACATTTCTAATCCTTCCTTTTGCAATTATTACTCCTCTAAAGTACCTAATTAGAAAAATGATGGATAGTTTAGAGTAACAATATACTATTCCTACTCCAGGAAGGTGCAACATTAGAGAGATTTTTTTAAGGTGTAGGGGTACATATCTCTATTTCATCTACAGGAAGGTGCATTGGTTTGCACAGTGTCATGTAGTATTAGTTATATTGTATGTCATTATTAATTTAAAGTTACTCAGATTTTACATTTCAAACCAACGTTCATTTTTTTATTATCCTCATTTTTTTCAAAAGACAACAATTTGATTCGATGCAGAAAGAATATTTCCATCACATACGTTAAATCTTGAGCCAACAGACCAAATCATCTTCAGAAGCCTCACCCTGAAAAGCAATTTCTACAAAACAAGGTATTGATTTTCAGCATGGTTTCTTAACCTTCAATATATTAGACTAGCCATCTCATTGCTAATGTTGAAAAAAAAACCAATTTAATTATGGAAACATTTGCAGAATTCAGAATTTTATTTCATGACTAAAGGTTGGTGTAGCATTAGGGAAAGTGTTATCTACTTCCACTTATAACAAATATACAATTTTTTAAAAATTATTGTAAATTCGCATTTCTCAACATCGTTCAGTTTTCTCATTCTTTTCTTTTTTCACTTTTCCAGACATTTATTTTCCAATAAGAAATCCAATCACCACATAAGTGTCTACTCCAGCCTACACGCCATTCCCACTTAAGAAGAGTCAGCAAGAAAAGCAAATTCGAAAGAAAAAGGTATTGTTATCCAACATTCTAAGGTGCAACAGTTGTAAAAATGTACCATGCTGTATGGGTAACAATTACTATTCTAACTCCAGGAAGGTGCAGCAGTAGGGAAAGTGTTGGATGGTGTAGGGGTGCAATTTACTATTCTAACTCCAGGAAGGTGCAGCAGTAGGGAAAGTGTTGGATGGTGTAGGTATGCAATTTACTATTCTAACTCCAGGAAGGTGCAGCAGTAGGGAAAGTGTTGGATGGTGTAGGGGTGCAATTTACTATTCTAACTCCAGGAAGGTGCAGCAGTAGGGAAAGTGTTGGATGGTGTAAGGGTGCAATTTACTATTCTAACTCCAGGAAGGTGCATCAGTAGGGAAAGTGTTGGATGGTGTAGGGGTGCAATTTACTATTCTAACTCCAGGAAGGTGCAGCAGTAGGGAAAGTGTTGGATGGTGTAGGGGTGCAATTTACTATTCTAACTCCAGGAAGGTGCAGCAGTAGGGAAAGTGTTGGATGGTGTAGGGGTGCAATTTACTATTCTAACTCCAGGAAGGTGCAGCAGTAGAGGAAGTGTTGGATGGTGTAGGGGTAACAATTACTATTCTAACTCCAGGAAGGTGCATCAGTAGGGGAAGTGTTGGATGGTGTAGGGGTGCAATTTACTATTCTAACTCCAGGAAGGTGCAGCAGTAGGGAAAGTGTGGGATGGTGTAGGGGTGCAATTTACTATTCTAACTCCAGGAAGGTGCAGCAGTAGGGAAAGTGTTGGATGGTGTAGGGGTAACAATTACTATTCTAACTCCAGGAAGGTGCAGCAGTAGGGAAAGTGTTGGATGATGTAGGGGTAACAATTACTATTCTAACTCCAGGAAGGTGCAGCAGTAGGGAAAGTGTTGGATGGTGTAGGTGTGCAATTTACTATTCTAACTCTAGGAAGGTGCATCAGTAGGGAAAGTGTTGGATGATGTAGGGGTGCAATTTACTATTCTAACTCCAGGAAGGTGCAGCAGTAGGGAAAGTGTGGGATGGTGTAGGGGTGCAATTTACTATTCTAACTCCAGGAAGGTGCAGCAGTAGGGAAAGTGTTGGATGGTGTAGGGGTAACAATTACTATTCTAACTCCAGGAAGGTGCAGCAGTAGGGAAAGTGTTGGATGATGTAGGGGTAACAATTACTATTCTAACTCCAGGAAGGTGCAGCAGTAGGGAAAGTGTTGGATGGTGTAGGTGTGCAATTTACTATTCTAACTCCAGGAAGGTGCATCAGTAGGGAAAGTGTTGGATGGTGTAGGGGTGCAATTTACTATTCTAACTCCAGGAAGGTGCATCAGTAGGGAAAGTGTTGGATGATGTAGGTGTGCAATTTACTATTCTAACTCCAGGAAGGTGCAGCAGTAGGGAAAGTGTTGGATGGTGTAGGGGTGCAATTTACTATTCTAACTCCAGGAAGGTGCATCAGTAGGGGAAGTGTTGGATGGTGTAGGGGTGCAATTTACTATTCTAACTCCAGGAAGGTGCAGCAGTAGGGACAGTGTTGGATGGTGTAGGGGTGCAATTTACTATTGTAACTCCAGGAAGGTGCAGCAGTAGAGAAAGTAATGGATGGTGTAAATGTTATGTTTTAGGTATTTCATAATTTTTTTCAGGCTAATTTTTTTTGTCTTCTCTCCTCTTTTCAGATAATGTCTAGCCTGGGAGCTGCAAACTTTATTAAATCCAGGAAGGGCAAAAATTTATTAAACCATGGTGGATACATATATAGTAAGGAAAGAATAAGTTTAACTAGAAATCATTGGAGGTGTGTGCAATACTACACTACCCATTGCAGTGGCAGAGCGGTTACTGTTGATAATTTGGTTGTGAAAACCACAGAACATAACCACTCTGCCTCTGCAATGGATGTAGAAATTAGAGAAACAATAAACGAGATGAAAGCTATTGCAAGCACCTCCAATGATTCTACAGGATCAATTTTAAGAGAGGTTGCACAGCATGTCCCCAGTCATGTTGCTAGTAACATGCCTATAATACCTAATTTGAGAAGAATTATTCAGAGACAAAAGCAGGCAAGTAACATCCAATTATCTACACCACATTCTTTCTCTGACATTAGAATTCCTCATGATCTTTCTATTTCTTTTTCTGATGAACCTTTCCTTCTGCATGACAACGAAAACCCTCAGAAACGTATTCTAATTTTTAGTACCCCACGTAACCTTGCTAAGTTAGAAAGTAGTGAAATTTGGATGATGGATGGGACGTTTAAAAGTACACCCCATCCTTTCACTCAAATTTACACTATACATGCTAAAATTAACAATAGTGTAATCCCCTTAGTGTATAGTTTGCTACCTGATAAGACTTCTGCAACATACACTGAACTTTTATCAGTGATTAAAAGTAAAACATCTTCAAGTCCTCGAAAAATAATTATTGATTTTGAATTGAGCATGATCAATGTGATCACTAAAACGTACACGGATACCCAAATTCAGGGATGTTTTTTCCATTTTTCGCAGGCATTTTGGCGTAAATTACAGAAAACATCCCTAGTTGCAGATTATTCTCGGGATAGCAAACTACAATTTGAACTAAAAAAATTAACTGCACTTTGTTTTGTTCCTCCCGATAGTGTGGACGAGTACTACACTGCAATTATAGAATCTGTTTATTATACGAGTAACGAAGAAAAATTGGCACCCATTCTAAATTATTTTGAGGACACATGGATTGGACACCTAAGCAGATCGGGTCGCAGGAGGAAGCCACGATTCCATGTGGAGTGGTGGAACTGCTACACGAGTTGTTTAGAGGGAGAAGCAAAAACAAACAATGCCATTGAGGGATGGCATAACTCCTTCAACCATACAATTGGCAAACCACATCCTAACTTCTACTCATTTTTGGAAACTTTGAAGAAGGAGCAAAGTTTCCAAGAAATGAGAATAGCACAAACACTCGCAGGTAGTCTAAACCCACGAGTAACAGTCAAAACAAGGGAAATGTCTGAGAGACTATTGGCAATTCTACAACAATTTTTGTTGTGTGTGGCTATAGACTACCTGGAAAATCTTTCTAACATTCTTTCTTTTTAAAATAATTTAATAACTTACTTTCCTGCTTTGCTTCAAAATTTAATAATTTTCAAATTACAATTGGCATACAATGTTTTTTTCTAAAATATTTTTCAATCAAACAAGTCGGGTCCTTTTTTTTTAAAACAAATCTTCATTTCAAGCAAAAACTACCAATGTCTCCAAATTAACTGTCCCATAGTATTCGAACAATTGTTCTACATCGGAACTCCATTAATATAATTTCCGAAAATTTTCAATTTAATTACCGTCATATCAAATCACCAAAACTCAAACATATATAAATTCAACAATTCAAACCATATTCCAAAATGCACTTTGCAGCTTAATCATCATTTTTATAACAATCGTTAATTTCCAAAGTTTGAAAGTACGCAACTTTTTTTGCACTTAGAAATTAAGATCAACATTACTTTTGTTACTTCCTAAATAAACAAATCAACTTTCTGAACAGTAACTTTTAATTTTTTTACAGTTACATACTTTTTTAAACAAAATAAATAACTGTTAGCGACCCGACATAGGCATACATTAATGACATTAATGTGGACATGTTTAAAAACATTTAAGTAATCAATTAGTTTTCCCGCAACCTTCCCTTACTCTTTCCTCACTATATATGTATCCCTTTTAAAGGTTTATTCTACAATTACAAATGAAAATATTTCCTACCTGGCCGCAGATCAGCTTCCTGCTGCTTCCTCCTCCGATGCTCTGCAAAATGGCGCATTACGTCGACGCTCACGTCATTACGTCATCGCGTGCATCTAAATTTATAACGGACTACTTTATTTAACTAATCTGTAAATTAATGTTTATAAATGTTAATAAAATATTTATATTTTGTTTTAAAAATGTTACTTACATTGCAAAATTAATTAAAAATATGGTTTATTTTTTCATGATTTTTCTATAAATAAAAAATTTGAAAACAATAATTGTTTACTGTCATTAATTTTTTTAATAGTTATTTAAACTTCAAAATTGTAACTAATTAAATGTAAATTTACTAAATATGTTCCTTACCTCGACTCTATTGTCTTTTCCCTTCAAAACTTTCTCTTTCTTCACTATCTAAGCCTTCTTTTCTTGTTCCGCGGGTTGTATATTCTGAAGCTGCCAAAATAAATGAAGGACAAAGACGCTCATAGACTTCAATGGAAAAGCGTGGGAATTTTTAAAAAAAAGTAAGTAATTGTTTTTATTTATTTTTTTCTTAACTATTATTGTTTTTAAAATGCATTCCTTATTACTCTTTTAATATGTAAATTATTATTATATTTTTAAATTTTTTTAATACATTTCTCTAATTTTTTAAATAAATAATCCAAAAGTACTCTTCCTTTTTAATAATAAAATTTTCTTTTTTTTTGGAACTTATAAATACTCTAGTATTAATATATCTGATTACTTACCTTTTTGAAAAATACTCTTGTATTAATATTTTTAGAAAGTAATCACAAATTTTAATTTTATTTAATTTTAAAATATGCTGTTTCTTAATTTTAAAAAACCTATGAACTAAATTAAAATAAGAAATACACTTTAATATATAAAAAATACTCAAGTATTAAAATTTAGTTACTCCCTCTTATTTATTTTAAATAAAATATTAAATACTCTTTCAATTTAAAATAATTCTCAAATATTAATTTAACTTTAAAAATACTCACTATTCACTGTAATATGTATAAAATTAAATATAAAAAAACTCATTCTATTTTGAGAAATACTCAAGTATTAATTTAGCTATCCAACAAAACATTTCTACTTGAAAAAATACTCAAGTATTAAGTATCAAGTATTAATATTAAAAAACTCAAGTATTAATTTAACTATCCAACAAAACATTTCTACTAGACAAAATACTCAAGTATTAATATTTTTATAAACTACTCACTTTTTATCAATTACAATTTAAAAAAAAAATAATAATTATACGATATATATTTATTTAAATTAAAATTCCAACATTAAAAAATGCGTTGTAATAGTATATGCGTTGTAAAAGTACTTACCATATAACATCTTGCGTTGTAAATGCATGCGTTGTAAATGCATGCGTTGTAAAGGCATTTTCAAATAATGCGTTGTAAAGGTATATGCGTTGTAAAAGTACTTACCATATAATAGCATGCGTTGTAAAAGCATGCGTTGTAAACGTTTTTGCGTTGTAAAAAATGCGTTGTAATAGCATAGCGTTGTAAAAGTTGCGTTGTAAAGGTGGTTCCCCGCTTCCAAGGCTAATAGACCAGTAATGTATGATACATTCCTCAATTGCAGCTTGATAGAATCCCAAGAGTCGTTAGCATTAGATATGTATTTGGCACAGATGATAATTGTGTTGTAATTGTAGGAAGCTGGCTCTGTAAATACTATACCAAAGAGAGGTATAGTGTGCGCAGATTCCAGTAACTCTCCAAAGGTATAGCAGAGGATAAAGTAGATAATGCCTTCCTCTCAATGTAATGATGGCATGGCTGATCAGTTAGGCTTATTAGAGGGCTGTGCTGAGCATTTATTGTACACAGTCAGGCAAGAAATTATGTCACACACTCAAAGACTGAATCCAGAACAATGGATTGTACAAAATGTGTTACTTTGTTATTTTATTATACAGCAAATAATCACTTTGTGCAGGTAAGTTTTACAGTGTTTTAAAAGTAGAAATACTGTTCAAGAATGCAGTAATGTTTTGTAAATTAAGTTATATACTCTAGAGTATTAAGAATGTTTTCTGTAAATGTCAATCAAGTACAGTGGCATTATTTTACAGTGATAAGATTAGACAGGTCAATGCAAATGATAGAACTGCAATTCAATCATATAGAGGAAAACAATGTTACACAGTTTGCAGGTAAGCACTCAACTTACTGCCCCAGGCTTCGGGAGTTAAGACAACACAGGGCAAGGTTCAATACCAGGTAGATACTGCACCACCAACGGCACTGGGGCTTCCAGTTGCATAGGTAACTGAGTCCAATGTTATCTAAAGGAGCCGAGGGGTACCTCGAAGAGGCATGGTTTGCAGGTAGGTACCCGTGACATTAAGGCAAGTGCCCCAGGGGTTGAGGTGAGCACGGGGGGCACAAAGCAGCACCAAAGCTACAGCACCAGCGGCACAGGGCCAGATGGGTGCAGGGTGCAAATCAGCATCAGGCACCCAATGCTTTCCAATAGAGGTCGTTGGTTTTGGAAAGAGGGTGCAGGCTTGGACCAGGAGGCTGGACGAAGGTGACCAATGGCTGGGCAGGTAAGTTGGTTACCTGGGGGACACCTGGGTACTGACAGCTGGGCTCTACAAAGTCGGGGCGGAGGATGCAGGGGTTCCTTTCGATGTCAGGTTTTCTCAGCTTGTTCCGGTCGCAGTCGGGGGGACCCTTTGAACAGAGGCTAATGGCCCGGGGGGCGGGGTGGCTGGAGAGGTCAGCCACCAATGCAGATGAGGTCAGGATCACCAGGGAGACTTCACTGGATAGGTGAGTCACTTGAACTCGGACTCAAGCATCGGGTGCAGAGAGTGGAGCTGTCGCGGATACTCCTTGATATGGAGTGCTGGAAGTTGGAGTTTTTTTGTTGGGCAAATCTGTGTCCACAGGAGAAGAGAGTCTTTGTTGAAGTCAGCTCAGGTCTCTGGACAGGTGCTGGCCACAGGACATGCCAGTTTCTTTGAGCAGGGTAGCTGGAGGAGGAGACAGGCTGTTAGGGCTGGGGCCAAGTCAGCTGTCGTCTTCCTCTCCACTGCTGCACGGCTCTTGAGTCCTTCTTTGTAGGTCATCGTAATCTTAGGAACAAGGTTCCGGGGAGCCCTGAAATACAAAATCTAAGGGCGTTACTGAGGTCGGGGCAGTAGCTAATGGCTACTATCCCTAGGGCGACTACACCCTTCTTGGTGCCCCCTCCCTTTGGGAAGAGAGTACAGCCTTGTTCCTATTGGCCTAATTCTCCAATTCAAGATGGAGAATTTCTAAGAGAGGGGCTTACCTCAGCTCCTGGCCACCCTAAGTGTGTGCCAGGCCAAGGCGGACACTCCTACTCTGGTCACTAATTTGTCCACCTGTCCTGCTGCCAAAGTGGGGCTGGGACAGGGGGGTGAGCATCTCCACTAGTTGGAGCTGCCCAAGTCAGTATAACACAAGGTGAGAGCCTTTAAGGCTCACCACCAAGTGTTTCTGTCCCTGCAAGGGGGTGATGTGAAGCACCTCCTCCCAGAGCAGGCTTTGTTTCTGACCTCAGAGAGGACAAAGGCTCTCAATCCATAGAGTCAGAAACCTGTCTGCTGGTGGCTGGTGATCCAGTGCCAATCAGGGATTGATAATCAATAAAACACAAATACAGGTCGATACGCATTTACCAAACTCATGCAAATCCCTGATGCGCTGTGTTTCAAGTTTGACAAAATTCAGTTGTTCATTATACAGATTCATATCTAACAATCTAAATACATAACTGAGCCTGCATATCAACTCCTTTCCTCTGGTCGATGGACCTAAAGTTGAGAAGTTGATGGTAATAATAAGTACTATCTATCTATATTACTAAATAATCACAAACTCAGTATAAGGTTAACAATGTTTATCACCAAATAATGTGAAGATAAAAGCTCAACATGTACAGGTTTACAAAGCAAATAAGGCATCAATCACAGAGAGAGAGAGAACATTATCAATGCAAGCAGTGCCAAACTCATATCAAAATGAATAAATGCAAAGGAAGGAGTGGATAGGCGAAGAGACAGTACTTTCACAGACAAAATGCATTTGCAAATTATTATGCGAAGTAAGGATAATTTAGCTATACTATCCTAAGGAAATATTAGAGAAATACCTCCCCCTGGCCATGGGTTTAGCAGGGGTCCCCTTTAGACAGAATCCGGGAATAAAGATCGATCAGGATACTGGATATAGGACAGGGACAGGAAGCAGGTAGGCCTCTATCATTCAACAGATGGACAGCGACGATCTCCTCTAGCAAAGCTTCCTCGCGCTCTCCCTAATCGCTCTCCAACCACACCCCCTGGGGCACCTCAATTATACCCTAAAACCTACACGTCCAACCCACATTTGTTGAAACATTTAGAGAAACTCAGTCTCTCATTGGCTGATTTAGGGGGTGTTCTATCACACCAGCATAGTCACGTTCATAATTTTCATAGCGTTCTTTGTTTTACACTTTTCACATTACGTTAGCCACGTCTCATAAATACAGATTTCCTCCAGCAAGTAACATGTTGCAAGTCTCTACACTTCCATTGCTCATCTCTGCAGCTTCTGTAGAAAAAGTTTGTATATTTCCACTTGATCTCACGGCCATCCTTCTGTTACTTGGCAGACATACAATATTCCTTGAAGGTTTTCAGCCTTTGCCTTCTCCATTCTCTCTCAGAGCTCGATTTTCAGCTTATTTATTCATATTTATTTTCTTTGACCCTCAACTTGCATGCAGAAATGTAGGCCCATGCTTACTTCACTACGATGAACAAAACACAGACATTATTAACTTCACAAAGTGTATTTCTCACTGTTTACCACCCACCATTGCACTATCCCACGTTATATTCCTAGCAAGAGCATTAATGTGCAAAAGTAGCATTATTTTTATTTGATTCCAAAGCAGAACACAAATGCGGCCTAGCCTTTCACGCATTAGTCCCTCATTAAAACCCTGCTCCATCACTGGCTGGCAGGGACCAGTCAGTCAATACACTAGTAGTTGGTCATTTTTCAGGGGGCATCTTTAAGATGCTCTCTGAGTGCATTTTATAATGAATCCAACACTGGCATCCGTGTGTGTTTATGAGGTTGAGACGTTCAATACCAAACTTTTCAGTCTTCGGTAAAGCCATCATGGAGCTTTGGAGTTCATCTTGACAAACTCCCAGCCAATGTATTAAAAAATGGCTTCACTGCACTTACAGTGTCCAAGAATGGCCTCTGTAGGGGCATACTGCTCATGCAGCTATGCCCTCATTCGCGGTATAGTGCACCCTGCCTTAGGGCTGTAAGGCTTGCCAAAGGAGTGACCTACCTATGCCACAGGCAGTGGTGGGTAGGCCTGCACCCAGGTAGATGTGCCAGTTCGATATGTGTTTGGGTGTGGAGTCCTTTAGGGTGGCAAACGTCATGCTGCAGCCTTAATGGACTCCCTCCGGTCACAAGGCCCTTGGTACCGCTGGTACCTTTTACAAGGCAATTATATATGACTCAGAGGTGTGCCAATTGTGGAACCCATGGTACAGTTTAGGGAAAGAACACAAGCCCTGGGAACCTGATTGGCAGGCACCCAGGGCACACTCAGTCAAAGTGCATCACAGGTCTGGCAAAAAGTGGGGGGGTTACTGCAACATTAACCCACTTTCCTATACTAATCAAATGTGTTACTTGGCTCACCAAAGAGCCTTTAGACTCCATTTGGTTTGGTTTGAGTCTCGTAACATAAGTCATGTATACGGAGCATTGGCTGTCACATCCATGCAAAGTTGGAATGGACCGATAGGCGACTGGGAAACCAATGTCCTGGTCCCTACCATACTGGCTGCTATGTGTACCGTAGTGAATGTTAGCCATAGCATTTGAAAACAATCATGATTGCCTGTCGGCGGAGGAGAAATGTTTGATCACATTCTTCAACTCATGATACAGCAAAAGGGTTACGGAGCTTTGGCCCGATTCTAGCAGAAAGATACGCTAGATTAGTTGCACAATCTAGCACACTGGCTGGTTGAGGGGCTTCATATAGATTATTATTAGCGTGATCCCTAGCAGTGACTCCTTCAGTCATCTTAGAATGAGGTTGACAACCCTAACAACACTGGCAAGCCTCAGATTTTCCCATTTGTTGTTTTAAAAGTTCACTCTTGAGGTCTACGTTCAACTTGCAGAGATCACATACCTTCTGGTTAGTTATCTGCACAATGGTTTTTTGGTCTGTGATTTCCTTCCTTAGGTATCTAGGAGCACAATTATGGTCTGTGTGCAGTTTGAGGATAATTGTAAATCTAATACAGGGGTGGTGGTAGATCATTTGTTAGGTCAACCAGTGGGGCAAAACAATTGCTGCATCTAACATTGGGGGTTCGGACGATTTGCTTGTCTTGTGTTTCCAGAAGAAGTAGTGGTTCATTACTAAGGAATGGCTGAGTAGATGTATTATTTATTTGGCAGTCAAGCTCTACTATTTCCAAAGCTGTCAGAGTCGAATTAGAGCCGGTGTTAATAACAGGCACACTAGTTTTGGACTCTTTGCTTTTTAGGAAGTGTTATCTTTTATTTTCCACCCTTATTCCCAACATGCCCTTCCCCTTTTTTTTTAAAGTCATTTACCTCCTCAATCAAATTATCAATGTCAGCTAATGTGCAATTCTCTGCAGCGTGTTTTTAGACAGATTTTGATTTTGCTCCTAGTCCTTTTATGGGCTCCGTTGCCTTTTGCTTCCCCATAATAAGCACTCAATGTACTCTCGGTTGGTTGAAGAGTGTGGTGCTTAGGGGTATTATTTAAAACAGAGAACCAAGGGGAGTGGCCCTGCCTAGCCTCTTCCTGGCGCTGACGGGTGCAGGGCAGGCCCACTCTAGGCCTGAGCTTTACCCAGGAACGGCCCATTCGCGTCCTAAGTAGCACGATTGCCAAAAGCACTAAAAGTGTGATGGGAGGCCCGCCCCCTCCTGCACCATTCAGCAGACATGCATCCTGGTGCACTGCATGTTGGAGGATGAAGTCCCCTTGATTGTTGTGGGTTGTTGGGGGCCAAGAACACCTCCTACCAACTTGTCCCGAACAGCAGGATTGACTGAAAGCACTAGGAGTACAATAGGAGGTGTTAGACCTGGCACCATTGGTGTGGGTCACCCTTCCATTTTTGTCTGTGCCTCAATGTATTTTTGTGCTGGTGTTAGCTGCTCAGGGCCCTGTGACACTGCCATCCAGTGCCACAGGGCAAGTGCTCCCTATGGTAAAGTGTATTATGTGAATTGATTTCCATGTTTGGCTTATTTGGTTTACTATCAGTCCCTAGTAGAGTGCACCAGGGGTGCCAAGGGCTTGTATATCCAAATGCTGCTAGTGGGTTTGCAGCACTGGTTGTGCCACCCACAGAAGCAGCCTGGTAAAATGTGTCTAAGGTCTGCCATTGCAGAACCTGCAAGCAGTCTGGTACTGTCATGCTGACCGGGCAAGTGTCCCCACTTGCCAGTCCCTAAACCTTCCCTTACCTTCATATTAGTCACCCCTATGGTAGGCCCTAGGGCAGGGTGCATTGTAAGGATAAGGTAGGACATGCCCTGAGGTGTGTGGCATGTCCTAATAGTGAATTCCAGCCATTTTCGTTTTTCATAATTGTAAGGCTACCTGCTCTCCATAGGCCAGAATGGGCTGCTAGATTATAACACTCTATAATCCTAGCAGGCTCAGGAAGCATGGTAGAAATTCATGTTTAGTATGCCTGAACTCAGAATAATAAAATACATCTATGCCTGAACTCAGAATAATAAAATACATCTTTTAGCAAAGGTTATTTTAATATCCTGGGTTTGCAAATGCTACTTTTAGAAAGTTAGCCTTTGCGTGCCTAACCATTTCAGTCCGCCTTTGGAGGGGAGGGCTATCGTCTTTGTGTGTAGCTTGAGTGACAGGGCTGGGAAGTTCCAGGAGACAGGCTGGGGCTGCCAGGTGGTGAATAGAAAGATTACACCAGGATGAGTGGGAGGAGTGCACCTTGACTCTGAATAGGGCAGTGCTCTGCCTCCACAATGCTGGCTCCACCCCCTGGGGAGCGTCTGATGTCTCTGCCCTGCCTGCTGAAAGAAGAAGCCAGAGTCTCAACAACAAAGTGCTCCTCACTGAAAGGAACTGGACTGGGATTATGCAAAGGCCCCCCTGGCCTGTAAAGACAAAGGAAACTGAGTATAAATGTAGGAGCCCTGCTCCTAAGAAATCAGATCCTGATTGAACCACGAAGGAACTCTGCCTGACTAGAAGGACCTGGAAGAAGCTGAAGGAGGAGTAACTTTCCCTGACCTGGGGGATTGGCCTGCAGTTGGTGCCTTGCTGAGAAAGGAGAGGAAAAGACTGAAAGAGACTTTACACTTTATTTTTCAACTATCTCCAAGGGCTTGGAAGAAGAACTTGCCCCCTGAACTGAGTCCCAGGACCATTGGACTCATCTGCCTTCCAAAATTGAGTTGTCTGGACGTTTTGTGCTTGTTTCCTGCTGGATTTGGCCCCAGTACGCCTCGTACCCCATCCGCCGCGAAGCCGTGTCTTTGCCGCCCAGCACCGTGCGTCTACGCTGATCCAAAAGCGTTAGTACGCGCCGTATCCCTCCCGGCTGCATTGCACCTAACCTTCCCCGCCGATTCGAGACGTACAACACTGGCTGCCGAACCCTGTACGCCGGACCCAAGCTCCATCGACCCGCAGGTACGGTCCGTATGCTGCTAACGTACTGCACCGTGCCGTACTCAGAGCCGAGAAGCCGCAGCACGCTGATCCTCCCCGTACGCTGTACGGTGCTGAGAAGTGTCGCCGCCTATCCGCACCGAAAGTCCGGCTCGAACGCCGACGCCACGGACTCTGCAAGCTGATCCGGGCCATCCGCACGTATCCCTGAAGGTCCCGTACCAACGCCGCGTCCAGACGCTGCGACCGGACCCGCATCTGAATACGCTGCCGAACTACGACCCGGACTCATCAACTTGTCCCGCACTGTCCGTCGCGGACCCCACAAATTTAAGGTACTTTGTTCTGTTCGCACCGCAGTGTGCGCGTCCCGGACCCCGGAGTCCGCACCGATTGTTTGACTCGTACTTTCTTTGTTTTTAATGCGGACGAGTCGTACAAAGCCTGAAAAGAAGCAGAATTGAGTAAAAGAAGCCTATTTTTGCATTTTAAGCCTTTTTACAAGAACATTGAACTTTAAAATAATACTGTGGTCATATTCTGGTCTTGTGCTAAGCCTTATATAAAGAGAACTATTTTTGATATAACCTTGACTGGTGTCCATTTGTGGTGTATCATTGTATTACTGTATGTGTTCACAAATGCTTAACCTATGACGCCCTGAGAATAGTCTTGACTGCTTGCGCCACACTACCTAAAGGGTGAGCAGGGGTTATTTGAAAGGGTGATCCCCTTACTCTGACTTAGAATTGAGAGTCCCTGCTTGTCGCAAGTGCATACCTGTGCCAACTAGAGATTCCCAGTTCTAACATTGGTGGTCAGCGGTGAGGATTTGAATTTGCATTTGTGATTCATGTACAGTGATTGAGTGAACGTCACATGGTGAGTTCAGACCGATAATGCAGCCACACAGTATTGATTTTTGTTTTGCTGAAGAATCTCCACTTTAAGAAACCATGCATAGCTCAGTCAATGGAGGCGGAGCGTCCTCTATATTCTCTGGGGTTGATGACATAGATTGGGAGGAGAGGGCACTGGGGAAGTGCACAAATGAAGTCTTGAAAGGATACCTCTCCAAGTACAGAATCAACCAAACTGGATTGAAAAACAAGGAGCAGTACACAAAGGCGCTGAGGGCCTGGTACGTATCAAAGTTCCCAGAGAATGCGCTGGAGGTGATACACCCAGAATAGGCGTCTGAGCCTGGCAGAGGCCTGTCGCCAGAGGAGATGGCCAACAGGAGTGCGGCAAGAGCACAAGAAGTGGAGATGGCAAAACTTCAAATGGAAATGGAAAGACAAAGGCTGGCCATGGAGCATGAGGTAAAAATGAGGGAGTTGGATCTCAAGGCCTAGAGTTTAGACCTCTCTCCCTCTGGTGGCAGCAATTTAACAGAGTCAAGGGTGCACATTCCTAAAGATGTAGTGAAAGAGTATTATAAGCAGGATGATATTGGGCAATGGTTTAGGGCCTATGAAGTAGCCATGTCCTCCCACCGGGTCCCTGAGAAAGATTGGGGAGCGGGATTGTGGGGAAGGTTCCTGAGTGAGGGGCGGGACACACTGCTGGATCTCCCCTCTGATGTCCACAGATCCTATCCACACATGAAGTAGGCTCTGATGACAAGGTATGGGTTAACTCCTGAATTGTACAGGCAGAGGTTTAGGGATTGCACCAAGAAACCTGGTACCACTTATTTAGAATATGTGACTTTTTTTTCCAGAGCGCTAGATGGTTGGGTGAAGGGTAGCAAAGTGAATGATTACCAAGGGCTGTTTGATTTAATTGCATGGGAGCACTTGTCTGATAATTGTTTTCCTGAGCTACGCCAGCACCTGATCGATAGCAAGCTGACTAACCCTAGGAAGCTTGCTGAGGAGGCGGACCGCTGGATCAGCACCAGGGTCCACAAGGGTCCCATGGGAGGCCCCGCCAAAGGTGGTCAGGGTCCCCAGCAGAAGAGTGGGGGGGACAGGGGTAAACAGAGGGAGTTCTACAGAGGGCTCCAAAGTAATTCCCAAGGGAACCAAGGGAAAGGTTCTCAGCCACCTCCACCCCCGAAGCAGGCCGGGGCCCGACAGGTAACCCTGTTCAAAGAGGGCCCCCCAGATGTTACAAGTGTAACAACCTGGGGCACTATTCCATGGATCCCAAGTGCCCAATGTATGGTAAACCAGCACCCTCTGGTGCTCCACCCCCAAGCAGGTGGCTAGTGTAGCCTTTGGGAGGGAGGTAGATGTTCAAAGGGAGGGGGTTCCCGTACAGATGACCCTAGTCTCATTAGGAGACAGTGAGATGGTCCCTGAGGCCCAACTGCCCCCCAATACTCAAAAGTATGGGCAGTGGGTGACCATATATGGCAAGAGGGTGGGGGTCTTAGAGATACAGGAGCCAGTGTGACTGCTGTCAAGCAACACCCGGTGTCTCAAGAGCAGGTGGTCCCACACGCATTCTGCCGTGTTGTCAACGCTCACAACACAGAGAGTCAGTGTCCAATGGCTCAAGTTCCCTTTGAGTGGGGGGGTCTCTGGTACTCTACAAGTCGCTGTGAGAACTGCCATGCCTGTTGATTGTCTCCTAGGAAATGATTTGGAGAGCTCCCCTTGGGAAAAGGTGGAGAAGACAACTCACCAGCGGATGGTGGGTTTACCTGATTGGGCGTGCGTGACCACCCGGTCAATGGCAGCCAGTAGGGGTGTTGAAGGGACCCTGGAGCCTGAAGGAGAGGCCCAGGAACCGGCCTTAGAGAGAGGGTGCAGGAGGCACGGGAAACTGGCTCCTGAAGTTCCCACGGCCCAGGAGGAAGCAGACCTTGAGGGGGATGCCCTGGAGCCTACCGGGGAACAGATAGCCAAACTGGGGGACCTGCCTGAGCTGACCCATTGGCAGCAAGAAGGAGGCCCCACCAGGGAGGAATTCTGCAGGGAGCAGAAGGAGTGCCCCTCTCTAGTGGGTATGCGGCAGCAGGCTGCAGCCCAGGCCAATGGTGATCAGTCCGGTACTCACTTGATCTACTGGGAGAACGACCTCCTGTACTCAGAGCCTAAGGTTGCTGAACCTGGGTCAGCCCGTGCGCTGGTGGTACCCCAGAAGTTCAGAGCCTTCCTACTGGGGCTGGCTCACGACGTTCCGTTAGCAGGGCCTTTGGGGCAGGACAAGACCTTCGAAAGGCTTGTCACCCACTTTTATTGGCCTCAAATGCGCAGGAGTTCTGACACTCACTGCAGGACATGCCAGACTTGCCAGGCAAGTGGTAGGAGTGGAAGGAAGCTGAGAGCTCCACTCAAACCTTTCCCTGTTGTCAGTACCCCATTCCAGCGAGTGGGGATTGACATTGTGGGGCCACTGGACCCCAAGACATCCATGGGCAACAGGTTTATCCTGGTCTTGGTGGACCATGCCACCCGGTACCCTGAAGCCATCTCTCTGAGGACAGTGGCGGCCCCCGTGGTAGGACGGGCACTGATGGGAATCTTCTCACAAGTAGGATTCCCTCTAGAGGTGGTGTCTGACAGGGGGACCAATTTCATATCGAAATATATGAAATCCCTTTGGCAAGAGTGTGGTGTGACATACAAGTTCACCACCCCTTACCATCCCCAAGGAAACAGGTTGGTTGAAAGATTCAACCGAACCCTGAAGGGCATGATTATGGGCCTTGAGGAGCCTATGAGGCGTAAGTGGGACGTCCTCTTACCATGCCTTCTCTTTGCGTACCGCGAGGTGCCACAGAAGTCTCTGGGGTTCAGTCCCTTTGAGTTCCTGTATGGCCACCCAGTACGAGGACCTCTTAGTCTGGTCAAGGAAGGCTGGGAGCAATCTCCCAGGAAACCTCCCCAGAATGTATACAGTTACATGCTGGCCTTTCGGAACCAGACTAGGCGTTTCAGACAACTTGCTGAGGCAAATCTGGAAGCCAGCCAGGAGGAAATGAAGCGGTGGTACGATCAGAATGCCACTCTGGTTGAGCTTCAACCTGGCCAGAAGGTATGGGTCCTGGCCCCTGTGGAGCCTTGTGCACTCCAGGACAAGTGGACAGGACCCTTTGAGATTGTGAAGCGCAAGAGTTCTGTCACCTACTTGGTGGACTTGCAGTCTCCTAGGAACCCCTTAAGGGTCCTACATGTCAATCGACTGAAGCCCCACTTGGAGAGGTCCGAAGTGGGCATGCTCTTGGCCACCGATGATGGGACGGAGGAGGAGTCTGAGCCTCTTCCTGACCTCTTGGTAGCATCAGAGCAGGACGGGTCAGTGGATGGAGTTAACCTCTCACCCACCCTGACCCCTGAGCAACAGGATAACTGCCGCCAGCTGCTGGGGCAATTTCCTGACCTGTTCTCCCTGGTTCCTGGTATCACAGATTGGTGCGTCCATGATGTGGATACAGGAGACAGCTTACCTGTGAAGCACAAAGCTTACAGGGTAACTGACAGGGTCAGAGCCTGCATCAAAGAGGAAGTCTCAAAGATGCTTGCTCTAGGGGTGGTTGAGTCCTCCAGCAGTCCTTGGGCCAGCCCAGTGGTCTTGGTCCCAAAGGCTGCCTTGCCGGTTGCCACACCCGAACTCCGGTTCTGTGTGGACTACAGAGGACTAAACTCAGTCACGAAGACTGACGCGCACCCCATCCCCAGAGCTGACAAGCTCATCGATCGGTTAGGGGCTGCACGGTACCTCAGCACGTTTGATCTAACGTCTGGGTACTGGCAGATCGCCTTGACTGATGGGGCCAAGGAGAGGTCCGCATTCTCCACACCAGATGGGCACTACCAGTTCCGGGTTATGCCATTTGGGATGAAGAATGCCCCTGCCACCTTTCAGAGGTTGGTCAACCAGATGTTGGCTGGGCTGACCGAGTTCAGCGCCGCATACCTGGATGACATTGCAGTGTTCAGTGGCACATGGAAAGAACACCTGCAACATCTCTGGGAAGTGTTGCTGGCACTACGCAAGGCAGGCCTCACGATCAAGGCAAGCAAGTGTCAGATCGGGCAGGGATCAGTGGTGTACTTGGGACACCAAGTGGGGAGCGGCCAAGTGGCGCCCCTCCAACCCAAGATCGAAACCATCCTGGCTTGGGAGCCCCCAAAGACCCAGACGGAGGTGAGGGCCTTCTTAGGACTCACAGGGTACTACAGGAGGTTTGTCAAGGGGTATGGCAGCATCGTTGCCCCCTTGACAGAGCTGACTTCGAAGAAGCAGCCCAGAAAAGTGATATGGACTGACGCCTGTCAGAAGGCCTTTGACACCCTGAAAACTGCCATGTGCACGGCACCCGTGCTCTTGGCTCCTGACTTCTCCAAAGAATTCCTTGTGCAGACAGATGCATCAAAGCATGGTGTAGGGGCTGTTCTCTCACAGATGACTGAGGAGGGCTGGGACCAGCCTGTAGCCTTCATAAGTAGGAGGTTACTTCCCCGGGAACAAAAGTGGAGTGCGATTGAGCCAGAAGCATTTGCTGTGGTCTGGGCATTGAAGAAGCTAAGACCCTACTTGTTTGGGTCTCACTTCCGGGTTCAAACAGACCACAGGCCCCTCAGATAGTTGATGCAGATGAGGGGTGAGAATCCTAAGTTGTTGAGGTGGTCCATTTCCCTACAGGGGATGGATTTCATGGTGGAACATCGCCCCGGTATAGACCACGCCAACGCTGATGGTCTTTCCAGATTTTTCGGCCTTAGTGATGAGAACTCCCTGGGGTAGGGTAGTTCTCCCCACATTTCAGCTGGAGGGGACACGTGTTAGACCTGGCACCATTGGCGTGGGTCACCCTTCCATTTTTGTCTGTGCCTCAATGCATTTTTGTGCTGCTGTTAGCTGCTCAGGGCCCTGTGACACTGCCATCCAGTGCCACAGGGCAAGTGCTCCCTATGGTAAAGTGTATTATGTGAATTGACTTCCATGTTAGGCTTATTTGGTTTACTATCAGTCCCTAGTAGAGTGCACCAGGGGTGCCAAGGGCTTGTATATCCAAATGCTGCCAATGGGCTTGCAGCACTGGTTGTGCCACCCACAGAAGCAGCCTGGTAAAATGTGTCTAAGGTCTGCCATTGCAGAACCTGCATGCAGTCTGGTACTGCCATGCTGACTGGGCAAGTGTCCCCACTTGCCATTCCCTAAACCTTCCCATACCTTCATATTAGTCACCCCTATGGTAGGCCCTAGGGCAGGGTGCATTGTAAGGATAAGGTAGGACATGCACCTGAGGTGTGTGGCATGTCCTAATAGTGAATTACAGCCATTTTCGTTTTTCACTATTGTAAGGCTACCTGCTCTCCATTTGCCAGAATGGGCTGCTAGATTATAACACTCCATAATCCTAGCAGGCTCAGGAAGCATGGTAGAAATTCATGTTTAGTATGTATGCCTGAACTCAGAATAATAAAATACATCTTTTAGCAAAGGTTATTTTAATATCCTGGGTTTGCAAATGCTACTTTTAGAAAGTTAGCCTTTGCGTGCCTAACCATTTCAGTCCGCCTCTGGAGGGGAGGGCTATCTTCTTTGTGTGTAGCTTGAGTGACAGGGCTGGGAAGTTCCAGGAGACAGGCTGGGGCTGCCAGGTGGTGAATAGAAAGATTACACCAGGATGGGTGGGAGGAGTGCACCTTGACTCTGAATAGGGCAGTGCTCTGCCTCCACAATGCTGGCTCCACCCCCTGGGGAGCGTCTGATGTCTCTGCCCTGCCTGCTGAAAGAAGAAGCCAGAGTCTCAACAACAAAGTGCTCCTCACTGAAAAGAACTGGACAGGGATTATGCAAAGGCCCCCCTGGCCTGTAAAGACAAAAGAAACTGAGTATAAATGTAGGAGCCCTGCTCCTAAGAAATCAGATCCTGATTGAACCACGAAGGAGCTCTGCCTGACTAGAAGGACCTGGAAGAAGCTGAAGGAGGAGTAACTTTCCCTGACCTGAGGGATTGGCCTGCAGTTGGTGCCTTGCTGAGAAAGGAGAGGAAAAGACTGAAAGAGACTTTGCACTTTATTTTTCAACTATCTCCAAGGGCTTGGAAGAAGAACTTGCCCCCTGAACTGAGTCCCAGGACCATTGGACTCATCTGCCTTCCAAAATTGAGTTGCCTGGACGATTTGTGCTTGTTTCCCGCTGGATTTGGCCCCAGTACGCCTCATACCCCATCCGCCACGAAGCCGTGTCTTTGCCGCCCGGCACCGTGCGTCTACGCTGATCCAAAAGCGTTAGTACGCGCCGTATCCCTCCCGGCTGCATTGCACCTAACCTTCCCCGCCGATTCGAGACGTACAACACTGGCTGCCGAACCCTGTATGCCGGACCCAAGCTCCATCGACCCGCAGGTATGGTCCGTACGCTGCTAACATACTGCACCGTGCCGTACTCAGAGCCGAGAAGCCGCAGTACGCTGATCCTCCCCGTACGCTGTACGGTGCCGAGAAGTGTTGCCGCCTATCCGCACCGAAGGTACGGCTCGAACGCCGACGCCACGGACTCTGCAAGCTGATCCGGGCCATCCGCACGTATCCCTGAAGGTCCCGTACAAACGCCGCGTCCCGACGCCGCGATCGGACCAGCATCTGAATACGCTGCCGACCTACGACCCGGACCTATCAACTTGTCCCGCACTGTCCGTCGCGGACCCCACGAACTTAAGGTACTTTGTTCTGTTCGCACCGCAGTGTGCACGTACCGGACCCCGGAGTCCGCACCGATTGTTTGACTCGTACTTTCTTTGTTTTTAATGCGGACGAGTCGTACACCCAGGTACGAACCGTACAAAGCCTGAAAAGAAGCAGAATTGAGTAAAAGAAGCCTATTTTTGCATTTTAAGCCTTTTTACAAGAACATTGAACTTTAAAATAATACTGTGGTCATTTTAAATCGTTATTCTGGTCTTGTGCTAATCCTTATATAAAGAGAACTATTTTTGATATAACCTTGACTGGTGTCCATTTGTGGTGTATCATTGTATTACTGTATGTGTTCACAAATGCTTAACCTATTACGCCCTGAGAATAGTCTTGACTGCTTGCGCCACACTACCTAAAGGGTGAGCAGGGGTTATTTGAAAGGGTGATCCCCTTACTCTGACTTAGAATTGAGAGTCCCTGCTTGTCGCAAGTGCATACCTGTGCCAACTAGAGATTCCCAGTTCTAACAGGAGGGTAGCCCCCTTCCTTCACCACTCTACAGATGCACCTCCTGGTGCACTGTAGGTTGGGGGATGAGTGCCCTTGATTGCTATGAGTTGTTAGAGTCCAAGAACCATCCTGCTGCTACTATTTCGTCCTGCACAGCGGGATTGCCGAAAGCACTAAGAGTGCAATAGGAAGCCCTACCCCCTTCCTGCACCACTCAGCAGATGGGCCTCCTGGGGCATAGCACGTTGGGGGGTGGAGTCCCCTTGATTGCTGTGGGTTGTTGGGGCCAAGAACCCCACCCTGTTGCCACCAGTTCATCACTGTCACTTTAATTGAGCAATTCTTCAACATTACCCTAGGCATCCTCATTGTAGTCATCATCTGAGATGAAAGGAATGTTTTGCCACTGGGCAATGTGGTGCAGCATGCAACAGAGTAATCTGGCACACGTTCTTAGATGAGGAGAGGCGGCCTCTTCCAGACCTATCCAGACAACCGAATCTTGCTTTCAGGAACCAAAATGTCCACTCCACAGGTCTACGAGTTCTACCATGTGCCTCATAGAAGCAGACTTCCACAGCATTGGTGACAACCCTGGTCTAATAGAATATGCTGAGTCTCCTACAATAATTAAAAATTTAACAAAATATATATGATAGTATATATATTTTGCATGGTTTACAGAACAATATTATGGGATGTTCACACATATTGGAACCTAACACTTTCTAACAAGCCAGGCCCTCATATTTCCAAGTTGTGCCATTTGCTGTTATAGGCTGCTATTGCGTAGTACACAAGAATCAGGGGTGGATCCATGGAAGCGTACACCAATGCTAGAGATGTACAGATCCGGTAGGCACACCACCTTTACATTGATGGAATTCCTGTGGCGGTATGTTTGTTGTCTGTTGCGTGATGGCACCAAGACAAAGTGGGCACCATCAATGGCACCCATGACATCTGGCATGCCACCCAAACCATAAAAATCAGTCTGCACATTGTTTAATTCCTCTCCAGTCCTTGGGAAATGCATGAAGCAGTTACGGTGGCACAGCATCACTTCCATGAATTCCCACGGCACACCAATAAAAGTAGCTTGTGACATTCCATTGCAATCCCCTATTGTGTGCTGGAATGATCCAGTGGCAGCAAAATGGAGAGCTACCATGTTTTTCACATTTGGTGCTATGAAAGTAGGATTTAGATTCAGTGGCTGAAGTTGTGGCTCAAGCTTATGACATAACTCTGTTATTGTCTGTTGGTTTAGCCAGTATTTTTTGATTATCTTTCATTCTTGCATGATGGCAAGGTCTGGGAAAGGACAGAACATGCTAGGTTGGCATCTACGCAGCTTTGCGGGCTTGTTGTCTTGAGATTGGAGGATGTTTCTGATAGTCAATGTGTAATAATGTAAGGATAAAGAGACAATGTGTTCCACATCAAAAACATTATAAATCACATATATATCTGTGCATTATAAAACATTTTGATAATCTATATGCATAAACTCAATTGTCCCCTACATGTGTGTTAACGTTATGCCAAACAGTGATCGCGTTGGTCTGTTAACATATCAATTAACATATATTGTAAGTGCCAAGAGTATAATAACTAACCCACACCACAAAAGTCCATATGCCATTTAAAACTGTAAATATACTTCTGGTGGAGAGGGTGTCGTAGGCGTAGGAGATGATGTTGAGATGATGTTGAGTCTGTGGTTCCTGACTATGGCAGCGAGCGGGGCTATGTTGACGTTGAAGAGGGTGGGGCTCAAGGAACAGCCCTGGGGGACTCCGCAGCCAGTCTCCGTGGGTTCTGAGAGGAACGGTGGTAGTCTGACTCGCTGTCTTCTACTGGTGAGAAAGGAATGGATCCAGTCAAGGGCTTTGTCAGGATGCCGGTGTGGTGGAGTCTCATGCTTAGGGTGCAGTGGCAAACAGTGTCAAAGGCGGCCCAGAGGCCCAAGACGATGAGGGCTACTGTTTCTCCCTGGTGGGAGAGGGAGCAGATGTTATCAGTGGTGGTGAGGAGGGTGGTCTTGGTGCTGTGGTTGCTGCAGAAGCTGGATTGAGAGGAGTACAGGACGTGGTTCGCTTAGATGAACTCGGAGAGTTGGTTGTTGATGACCTTCTCAATGACCTTGGCTGGGGAATGGAGCAGGGAGATGGTCTGAAATTCTTGAGGTCTGTTGGGTCGGCAGATGGTTTCTTCAGCAAGGAGTTGATCTTGGCATGTTTCCAGTCATTGGGGAAGGTGGTGGTCTTGATGGAGCAGTTGACGGTGCGGCATAGTTTGGGGTAGTGGTGGCTCTGTGGAAGATGTAGTGTGTGCAGGAGTCCGAGGGGTCACTGGAGTGAATGCTCTTCTTGATCTTGAGAGTGTTGTCCATAGTGAGCGGAGTCCAGTTGAGCAGGATCTGTTGGGCATCATCGCGTGTGGTGGTTTCGGGAATGATGGGCGGGTCGTGGGTGTCAAAACTGTTGTAGATCCACTTGATCTTGTGGTGGAAGTTGGTGTCAAGTTTGTTACTGAGGTCTTGGGAGACTGTGACTTCTGTGGTCTTGCTGTTGGGTTTGGCAAACTCCTTGATGATGGTGAAGAGTTCTTTGCTGTTGTGTGCGTTGGCATTGATTCTGTATTGGAGGGTCTTTTTTTCTTTGTGGTTTTGAGGAGGATGTGGCGGCGACTTTGAAGGCTGAGTGGGCTTTTGTGGTTTTGTTGTTCCTCCATCTCTTCTCGAGCTATCTACAGGTGCGTCTGGACTCGTGAAGGGTGGCAGTGAACCAACTGGCTTTCTTGGAGTGTTGCTTGCTGGTTGCTTTCTTGACAGGCGCCAGTGTGTCGGAACAGTTGGCAATCCATCTGTGGAGGTTGCCTGCTGAGTTATTGGCATCTATGGATGTCGGCGGTGTGGTTGTGATGAGGGAGGTGGTGAGATTTTCTTTGTGTCTTTGTTCCCTTCGCGGTGAGGGGGCGGTGGGTGTGGTGGAGTACAGTGGGTTTGGTGAAGGAAAAATTAACACAGTGATGGTCGGCCCAGAGACGTTCGGAGGTGTGGCTGTGGGTGATGTTTTGCTGGGAGAGAAGACATGGTTGAGCATATGTCCTGCTGCGTGGGTCAGAGAGGTGACTAGTCGCTTGAGTCTGATGTTGCTGAGGTTCTCCAGAAGAGATGCAGTGTTTTGGTCACTGTGGTTGTCCAGGTGGAAGTTAAGGTCGCTAAGTAGGATGTTGTTGGTAGATGCGTGAGCCCGGGGTGTGATGAAAATGATGATGGCATCAGTGAAGGGTGGAGCCAGGAGGTCTGTAGATGAGGGTGCCACGGAGGGTCGTGTTGGGGTTGGTGTGGACCTGGAAGTGGAGATTTTCCATGGTTGTCATCAGGTCGTCCAAGTATGTGGTCAGGCAGAGGTAGTTCTTGTGGATGATGGTGATGCCTCCTCCTGATTAGATGTTGCGGTCCTTGCGGGTAATTTGAAGCTGTCGGGATGGCGGTGGCGATCTCCGGGCCTGAGCTGGGGTTCATCCAGGTTTCCATTAGGAAGGCAATGTCGAATAGATGGAGTTGAGGAAGTCCCAGATTTCCGTGGCCTGTTCGTGGAGTGAGCATGTGTTCAGGAGGATGCAGCTGAGCTGATTGGTGGCACTGTGGTCAGCTGGGCGGCAGAGAGTCTGGTGTGCAGAGGTGGGTGAGGGTGCAGTTTCAGTTGGGTGTCCTTCAGTGACGCAAGGTTCCAGGCGGTGTGGCGTCTGGTGTTGAGAGTGACGAGGGTTCTGGCGTTGTATCGGTGGAACGAAGGTCTGAGAACCAGGGTCTGTGGCGCCGGGCCTGGTCCTAGCTCAAATGGGTGCAGAAGGGATTGCCTTTGGCACGTTGGCGGGGCAGCCACTATTAAGTAGTGTGAGGGGAAGGGCTGGGGAGCGGGAAACGCATGCTTGAAGTGGGCGAACCGTGGTGTTTGAGCAGGGGCATGGCACAGAAAAAAGAGAGTGAAAAGAGAAAAAAGTATGCAAAGAGGAAAAAAGAGAAAAAGTAAAAAAGAGTGCAAAGAAGACAAAGAGGAAAAAGAGGCAGAAGCACAAGGACAGAAGGCAGACCAGCAGCAGAGCAAAGATGCTCTCCACTAGACCACCAAAGATGAGGTGCAGGCAGGAGCCTGCAGGCAGAGGAAGACCTCGAACCACCAACCAACAAGGGGCAGTAGACCTGCAGGGGCAGCAGCTACCAGGCGGAGCTGTGCAGGGAGGCAAGTAGATCACTGACAAGGTCAGTGAAATTGCATTTGTTAGTTGTTTAGGATGTGTGTATACACATAATATAATTTATTTGTATGCATGTATCATGAAGGATAACATTTGTCTAAAATGAATTATGTGAATGATTCCCAACTAAAACGAATACACAATTATGTTTGTTTCTCTCAAAATGAAAATGCACTAAATTAAGATGTTTTGAAGTTAGAAGTGTTCAAATTGTGACAAATCTCACCATTTCTGAACATATTTTTTTATTTTACCCATATCTTAGGTCAGTCCCCATATGAAGAATGAAATTTGAAGGGCCATTGCTGTTAAAGTGCAGACTTTGTGGGTCCATAGGAGCTCTAGCCTGTATTGCCATAAAATGTTAGAAGAACCTACTTTACTGGACCAAAATGGTGGCAGAGGTCCACCTGGAGAAGTCCTCCTGGCAGAGGAAGTGGGTGCAGTGCACCCTGACCACTGGCCAATTACTCGCATACTGCCAGTGGCCTATCCACTCCTTGATGGTGAACTGAAGGACCCTCGAGTAGCAACAAAGGAGTAAGTGTGCACAGTCATCCAGAGCAATCTAGAGAAACGTTGGCCACGAAGGTAGGGAAGCAGATGTCTGCTGGGAGTCTAAAGGTGACACGACCGAAACAGAAGGAACAAGCGGCACAGAGGGTCATTGGACTGTAGAGAGGTATCCAACCTCCTCGGACTCAAAGGCTTCTACAGCAAACTAGCCCCAAGTAGTGGGGAATGCAAACAATATTTCCTGGACTTACACCATCGTTCCTCACCACCAGGAAGATCAAAACCCTTACCACTGTTACTTCCTATGTTGGCCAACACACAGCCCTTAAAAGGTCTGGGACTTCCTTTGCCTCAGGCACTACTGTCCCTGCCCCAGTCCACTCAATAGTGATTATGGAGGAGGTTCTTGACATGCTGCTCAGAATTTCTGTTGGCAGACTGCACTGTTGGATGCCAACCGGGGGGGTCATTCAACAGATAACACTGAAACAAGCCTTCCAGGATGGCATCCACAGTGCTGTGTGTGCCATAAAAACAGGCATGGAATGCCTGAGATCCCCCTTGGACTCCACTGCTTCCCACCCACCAACGGTTACCGCTTCCTTTCAATTAATCACAAGCCAAAACATACAGACACCGATAGTACTATCACACCCTCAACTACCACAGCACCCACAACAAACATCACTTTATAGCTGTGTTGGTCATTCAGGCAATGGTGAAGGCGACTCAGATATGGATTAAGAAATGGATGATGAGTACCTGGTAGTAATCAAAGCGTTAGAAGAAAACATTGGATGGACGGTGAGTGTGGTGGTTGAAAGACATACGTTTTTTTAAAGTGCACAATTAGCTGGCAAATCTTTAGATCAATATGTTGCTGTTTTGAGAACTCTGCTGACAAGACAACATGCAAGTTCAGAAATCTGCAAGAAGAGATCATTACAGACCAGTTTATTAATCGGACTTCGAATCTAAAGATCTAGAAGGAGCTATTGTGTATGAAGGAGCCGACATTGGAATGGTCCATAATCATTGCAAAACGCAGTGAAAATACCTTACATTATGTTGAAGAACTGAAAAGTAAAGGGGAGTACAAAATTACCAGTGCCAGAAAAAGTTAGCAGATAAATTAGAAGTGAGGGATGAATATAGATCTGGAGCCTCGTCAAAGTTTGAGAAAAAGATGTTACAGATGTGGGAGTAGCAAACACATGGCTTCCTCCAACAGTTGTACGACTGTTAGAGTAAAGTGTTTTAAGTGCAAACAAGTAGGGCACTTTTCTAGACTGCACAAAGCTGATGCTCAGAAAAGTGTGAACATAGTGCAGGAATAATACTTGTCATGTGAGAATAATATGAGGGAGATGGATTCCAGCAATGAAGTGGAAGTTTTAGTAGTGTGCGACGTAAAAGAAGTGCATTATATGGATGGGAAGATAGGAAATGTACACAGTACTGATGTGAATGTTGCGGTAGAACCATATCCCCCTCCAAAATCTGAATTAAAGATTTGTAGAAAAGTCATTGCAATGTGGGCTGATTCTTGTTCACCCTATACAATGATAAATAGAGACACATGGGAAACGTTGGGTAAGAAGAATATGGAGAAAAACCAAATAGCGCCAGAGGGGTACAATGGGGCAAAATTACCTATTGTAAGATGATTCCCAGTAGAACTGTCCTTCAAAGGTAGAAGGGTGGATGGCTGTGTCTATGTTTTAGAGAGGGGTGGAGCATTATTGAGTTGGAGGGAACAAAGAGCACTAGGAATAAAGTTGGACCCCCATAGTGTTGAGCAGGTTATGTCAATGGAACAAAGTGAGAGCTTGCAAAGGGTGCAAAAGTTTCCTGATCTGTATGAAAAGGAGTTTCGGGAACTTAAAGTAGTTCTTTTCTGAAATTATATTGAATGACATTTCTAAACCAGTGGTGCACAAGGTGCAGAGTGTGCCGTTTGCTTTGAGAGGTATGTTGAATGATGAATTCATGAGATTTCAGGAGATGAAGATTATAGAACCTATCAAAGTTGTTGAGCCCCAACGTGATTGTCCGTAAGCCAAATAGAAGGCTCAGAATGTGCATAGATCTTAGGGATTTAAATAAGAACATTTGGCTAGATTGGCATCCCTTGCAGAATATAAATGTAATGTTGACTAGTGTGAAAGGAGGACAATACTATTCCACCATTGATCTGTCTAATGCATACCACCAAATAATGGGACACCCTCACTCCAAACATCTGACTTAATTTGTGACCCCGGAGGGGGCCTTCAGGTTCGTGCGGATGCCATACTGATTTGCTTTGGCATCGGCTGTTTTTCAATGCTTAATGCAATGGTTGCTAGGAGGTCTGAATAATGTGACATAATTTCAATGCAATGTATTAGTGTGGGGGACAGACAGAGTAGCTCATGATGGACGTTTGTATGAGGTGCTGGACATTTTGGAAAAGGCTGAACTTAGTGCAGAAAGCGAGAAGTGCAAATTTGCTGTGAAGGAAGTGGAATATCTAGGTCACAAGGTTTCAGGTGAAGGTATTAGGCTAAGGAAAAAGTTGTTGGAGTTGATTGAGAAGGCACTGAGTCTGCAAGACAAAGACCAGCTTAGGTCATTCCTGGGGTTAGCGGAGTAGTATGCAATGTCCGTAGATCACTCTGCTGACAGAGTATAACCCATGCAAGAAATGATGAAGAAGGGGACAAGGTATGAACGGACACCTGATTGTCAGAAATAATTTGATGACATAAGGAGATGTACAGTACAGGCTATGGAATTAAAATGCTTTGATTCTTGGAATCACAGTATCGTATACACTGATGCTAGCATGTACGGACTAGTGGCAGTCCTGATGCAGGTGGAGAAGGGACAAGAAAGGATAGCAGCATTTGCTTCTTGCACGCTAAGGAATGGGGAAATGTATCTCTCCACCATAGAAAAGGAAGTGCTAGCCTTTTGTTGGGGGGAACAAAATTCGAACTCAGGACAGACCACAAACCATTGGTGGATTTACTCTCCACTAGGGTGCAAGTAGGCCCATGCCCCATATTGCTAAGTGGTTGTATATATTTCAGAAATTTGTATTCAATGGGTGCAATGTTCAGGGTGTGAAGAACATTAATGCTGACTGCTTGTCCATGTTACCAATTTCTGCTGAGACAGCTGATGAGGAAAGTGATTGGTTGGTGGCTGATGTGGAAAGTTTAAGTCAAAAAGACATTACTGAGGAGGAATGGAAACAAGTTGTGTAGAGAGATGATGAGCTGCAGAAGATAATAATTTTACCACAGTATACAACCTGGAAGCAGGATCTGGATCGTAGTTTGTCCAATTATAAATTGGTTTGATCTCAGTTATTGTACTGTTAGGTAAGGTAACAAATTGTTTGTGCCTAGAGTTTTAAGAGATAGGTTGATGGGGACTTTACATAAAGGGCATGGTGGCATGTCTGCCATGAAAAGAAAGTGAGGCAGATTTTTTGGTGACCTGGTTTAGATCAAGATGTTGAGAGATTTGTGAGGGGGTGTTTAGTCTGTGTGAGCAGTGGCAAAAGTCATATGAGTAGGCAAGCTCCTGTCATTTCTATAGAACTTCTGTAGAGGGCATGGTAGAAGGCTGTGTGTGGTTTGTTTGAATTGAGAGGAGGCGGAAAGAAGTATGCCATAGTGCTCATTCACCGTTCTTCAAAATGGCCAGAAGTAGCTCCAGCGAGTGATGTGAAATCTAAGATGATTGTGGTATTTTGTGAGGAAGTATTCCGTAGAGAGGGGTACCCAGAGGAATTAGTAATGGCCCACAATTCATGTCTAGGGAGTTTGAAAAATATCTCATTATGAATGTAGTGAAACACAGGAAAACTGCCATAGGACATTCCAGCGAAAATGGACCAGTGTAAAGGTTTAACAGGGTGTTGGGGGAGAATGTACAGTTGGCAGTTCAGAATGGTCTTGATTGGAAGAGTGAAGTAAAAAAACATGATTTGGAGGTATTGAACCACTTCTCATCCCACCACAGAAGTGTCACCTATTCAACTGTTAAGGAGTCACATGACATACTCTAAGGCAGTACCCAATTGCATGTGTAAAGGAAAAGCATCAGGTGTGGATGTGGCTAAGATGTGACATACTGTGAATGAAAAACAGGAGAAATATGGTGTCGACCAAGAGGATATAAGAACATTGGAAATGAAGACTGGGGATTGGGTGTGTGTCAGACTGTTGGAAGGTGTGAAAAAAGATACATCAAATTGGTCTGTGCTGTGAAAAGTTGTTGAAGTTAATAAATTCACAGTGATACCGGAAGGTGTAAAGAAATGGAATATGAGTAAGGTTGTTAAGTGTAATGAGAAGGAGTCTTTTAGAGTTAGAAGGAGTGCAAACGTCTGTAAGGAAATGCAAACAATTCATGCCACAAGAAGGAATGTGCTGAAGGGGTGATCGCTAAAAGAACTTGCGTCTGAGGTTGACAGATTATGGGATGTCTAAGTAAACAACCTAACACTTGCTTTTGGTTGTGTATATTTAAGCCAGCCATATATGGTACTTATTGTATTTAATTAAACTTATGGCGTGTAGGGAATTTATACCGGTGTGTATATGTTTTTCTGAATGTTTAGTTTGATGTTATTTCTTCTCTTATTTGCTTTATAAATGGTATTTGTTATATATTTGGGTAAAAGAGATGTGTTGTATTCTTGTTTCGTCATGTAATCTAGTTCTATTGCAGATCTGCCATGCTTCAAGCAGGGTGAGTGTTCTGTGAGGCAGTTATCAACAGGATCTGTCCTGGCTGGTTACTACTCTCTGACTTGACTAATAAAGCTCCTTTCACCATAACTACTGTGTATAGACCCTCATTTCTTCAACCACAACTTCATTTACTGTACTTTTGATATGTCCAGAGTGTGTCTGCACATGTGTGCACTACATTTAATTAAAAGCTCATTTGTACATCACAAATGTATTACTTAGACATCATGATTGTGACATTATTTTTGCATGTTCTGGTGAAAATTTGCAGAAACATCAACTAAGTACATTTCATATATTTGACTGCTTGTCCATGTTACCAATTTCTGCTGAGACAGCTGATGAGGAAAGTGATTGGTTGGTGGCTGATGTGGAAAGTTTAAGTCAAAAAGACATTACTGAGGAGGAGCCGACCAAACAGTCAGTAACCCCAACAGTGGGTAAGCCACTCCCCCTGCCCTTTCTCCTTTTTTCTCTATGTAGGAGAAAATTGCGTGGCTGGGGCGCTCTCCCCTGCGTCTCACCAATCACAACGCGGCCATTGTAGTGTTGTGATTGGCTTAGGGGAGCAGGAGGAGGGAGGCTGCCTAAAACCCAGGAGCAGCAGGAGGCCAGGATCTGAGGCGGCAGGTAAGTTTTTCTTATTTATGGCCACTTAACCTCCCCCCCCCCCGCGCGCGAACCCACCCGTCCGTTTTGCCGGCCATGACTGGTGCATAGAGCAGGAAATGTTGGCTTGTTGGGTGGCAATGTTCTGATCTAGCCATACCCTTATTTCTCCTGCATGCCATGTCACTTCATACATTATATTCCCTGTATAATGAGATGTTTAGTGTGATTTTGTTTTGCCTATACCTTGCAACGAGTGAGGGGCCCTAGGTAACATGCACCAGTTTTCCAGTGTATGAGCTGAGTGAGACCTGGCACTGAATCACAGAATAAGCGGTGTCTGCTCTGAATAACTCAGTCAGATTTATTACACATGTGCCCAGAAGTGTTATTATTACGCCACCACTTTAAAAAGTTACCAGCCGAGGGGGAGGAGCCTAGCGCGCACCCAAGATGGCCGCGTAGGTGCGAGGCTCCCGAGGACCTCCGCGACCTCCTGCATAAATCCTGTCCTAGATGAGGGGACTGTGTTTGTGAACCCGAACTGAGGTGACGCCCGTTTTCCGTTTTCAATTCGGACTTCGGACACCGGCGGGAGCACCGATTAAGGTTTGCGGCCTTCTCCACACCGGCCCCCCGTACTGGAGTTGTGGGGCGATCCGGCGACAAAGTGAATAACAGCGGCGGGCAAGGCCGGGCGACTCGCGCACCCCGCACTTTCACTTTCGCTTTTGCGCCCTCCTTGCTGCCAGGCGAGGTAGGGTCGCGAAGCGGTGTGCGGTGGTGTGGCCTCGTTGGGGTGCCCTGCCGGCCCGCCGGCGGCGGTCCGTCCTGCGGAGCGGTGGCCGCCCCCCCCCAGAGCCCTTGAACGGGATTGTCTACCCCCTTTTTTGAGGAGATTGGCTCGATTTGGGGACCGCGACCATGGCCACAAAACAAGATGGCGACCGGGCTAAGGTGAAGTCGACCCGTCGTGGCGCGGCCCATCAATCCAACAACATGGATCGCTACACCCTCCAGAAGGGGTCTCCAGAGGCGCTGCGTAGGTCCCCTACGGGCCCGACTGATGCTCCTGCTCTGCCCACGGACCTGACCCTCCGAGACGTCATGGGCGCCATCGCCGAGATGAAGGCCTCGGTGGACCAGCGCTTTGACACTCTGGCGCAGAAGATCGACTCGGTCCTCGTGGACGTGGGCCTCGTGAGAGCCGATCTGTCAAAAACAAATGACCGGGTCGATTCTCTGGCCCACTCTACCTCGGGCCTCACATCTGACGTGGCGGCCCTCCAACAGGAGGTGCGCAGGCTTGGCCAGGCGAGCGCCCTGATGCATCGTCGACTGGAGGATTCCGAGGGTCGGGCCCGGAGAAACAACGTCCGCATTATCGGGGTGCCGGAAGGACGCGAGGCAGAGGCAGCGGATCTGTTTGTGGAGGACTTGGTCCTCACCCATCTCCAGCCTCGGGGGCTGAGTAAATTCTTTGCAGTGGAACGTGCCCACAGGGTCCCCGGGGGTAGGCCTAAGGCCGGAGCCCCTCCGAGGCCTCTCATCGCCCGGATTTTCAATTTTCGGGACAGGGACGCTATCCTGCAGACTTCCAGGCTACAAGGGCCGGTCAGACTTGATAACATGGATATAAATTTCTATCCTGACTTTACTCCGGCGGTCCAAAAGCAGAGACAGAGCTTTCTCGGTGTCAAACGTCGCCTACGGGACCTGAATCTCAAATATGCGATGCTTTTTCCGGCTAAGCTGAGGGTGGAGGTGGATGGCCGCACGCACTTTTTTGATCGTCCAGAAGCGGCCGGGGACTGGCTGGACACTTTGCCCGGAGATCGGGGCCGGGGGGGTGGGGGGGGAGCGGTTGGTGGGGAGGGCCCGCCGGATCAGGACTGAGGGACTAATGGTAGGCCTTGCTCGGGACTGTGTTATTGTCACCATTGACTGTTAGGGTAAGTTCCCCTCCTGTGGAGGTCGTGTGGGGTCTCTTGGGGGATCTCCCTCCTCCTCTGGGGGACTAGTTAGTTTTCTTTCTATGGGGCGACAGGCACACTGCACTTTGGGGGGGCTGTTTGGGCTCATGCAGGGGTGCAGGGTGGGGGGAGTTCTGTTGGGATGGGTGGGTTGGGGTGGGGTGTGGTTCGTTTCTACCGCAAGGCAAACCCTTCATTGTATTGGTGTTTTTGAGATGCTCTCCGGGGGACAAATGATGGCTTCTGTATGTGATGGGGGGTAGGGACCTGACTTTGTTGTCCTGGAACGTTAACGGACTGGGGGATAGGATTAAGCGGGGTGTGGTCCTGCAATATCTGAAACGGATTTCGCCTGATGTGGTCTTTTTGCAGGAGACGCACCTCATTGGTAACACCTTTTGTGCCATGAATCGGCGTGGCTATCGTTTGGTGGCCCACTCGGGCTTCACATCAGGCTCACGAGGGGTGGGCATTATGGTCAAGACCTCGCTCCCGCTAGAAATAGACGAGGTGCGCCATGATGAGAGGGGACGCTACACTGTCTTGGTGGGGAGAATGGAGGGCAAAGTAGTCGTCTTTGTCTCAGTGTACGTCCCACCGGGGTTACAGTCCACCACCTTTGCGGACCTGGGACGCCTCCTGCTTGACCTTCCGGGGGGGCTTCTGGTGGTTGGGGGGGACTTCAATGCGGTGGCCTCTGGGACTATGGATCGCTATCCCCCTAGGGACCTCCCCCGGGCACAAGCGTGGCTGTCTGGCCTTTTGGACACACTGGGATTGGTGGACTGTTGGCGTCTAAAGCATCCCACTCAGCTGCAATACACCTTCCATTCGGGGGCCCATGGTAGCCTTTCGCGGCTTGATCATGTCCTTGTCCCTGCGGCCTATGCCGGGAGAGTGGGGGAGGTGCGCCACTTGGCGCGGGGTATTTCGGATCATTCCCCACTCCTGTTGCACTTTGATGTCTTCCCGAGGGGGGAGGGCAGGGTAGCTCCAATCAATGCCTGGTACCTGCGCGACCCCACTATTCGTGCGGACTTGATTGAATCCTTGCAATGGTATTTTGAGGAGAATGTGGGGTCTGTCTCGTCGGCCATCTCCCTGTGGGAGGCTTTCAAGACAGTGCTTAGAGGGGAGGCCCTCTCCTTTATTTCCCATGCCCGGAGGCGCGCACAGGAGGAGGTGACCCGGGTGGAGGCCGAAATTACTGAACTGGAGGGGGATCTGGGGAGTGGGGTGACTGACGCTGCGCTGCACGTTCTACACCTTAAGCAGGCGGCCTATAGGTCCCTCGTCACGGAGGCGGCCAGGGGCCTCAGCAGAGAGCAACAGGGGCGATTGTATGATGTGGGTGATAAGGCTGGCAAGTTGATTGCATGGTTGGATAAGAAGGAGAGAGCTAGTCGTGTGGTCCCGCTGATTGAGAGAATGGATGGTGTACGTGTTACTGAGCCGGAAGGCATTGTCTCTTGCTTCGCAGATTATTTCCGCGAGGTATATTCCCCGGTTTCTCCCTGCCCGGAGGAGGATTCCCATGCCCTGCTGCGTGACATCGCGCTGCCCTCCCTCTCAATGGAGGACAGGGAGTTGATGGATGCCGCCCCCACCTCGGACGAAATTGCCCTCGCTATCCGTTCAGTCGCTTCTGGCAAGGCCATGGGCCCGAACGGCATTCCTATCGAGTTGTATAAACTGCGACCGGATGTACTGGCACCCCATCTCCGCGCAATGTTCCTTGCGGCCCACTCGCGGGGCTCCCTCCCGCCGGACCAGCGTCTGGCTACCATCGTGGTTATCCACAAGGAGGGGAGACCGCGAGACCGGGTCACATCCTACCGGCCTATCTCGCTCTTGAACGCGGAGCCTAAAATCCTCGCCAAGGTGCTCGCCAACCGGCTGGTCGGCGTGGTGGGCGATTTGGTCCACCAAGACCAGTCCGGCTTTATTCCCCATCGCAATACGGCCCTTAATCTGCGGCGCTTGCACGGGGTGCTCGCGCGTGTTCCGTTCGTGCGGGAGCCGCCCATCTTGGCGTCCTTAGACGCCACCATGGCGTTCGACACGCTCGAATGGCCCTACATCTGGGCGATGCTGGCGAAATTTGGATTTGGCCCGGGATTCATCAGTTGGGTCAAATTATTGTACTCGGACCCATTGGCACAGGTGGTGGTGAATGGTCGAGTCTCGGCCCCATTCGTGCTGGGACGGGGCACGCGACAGGGTTGTCCCCTGTCGCCACTCCTTTTTGCACTGGCCTTGGAACCCCTGGCGGAGTGGCTGCGGTGGCACCCTTCTATCCGTGGTCTCCGTTGGACCCCCGAGTATGAGGACCGCGTGTCCCTCTACGCTGACGATATCCTTTTGTACTTAGCCTCCCCGCGCAAGTCACTGATTGTCCTGGTCGATGTTTTGCGCTCCTTTGGCCGTAATTCAGGCCTTGTCATCAACTGGGCTAAATCCTGTGTCTATGTGCTTTCCGGGGAGGCTCCTGTCCTCCCCCGGGGTTGTCCGATCCAGATTGCCTCGCAGGGATTTCGATACCTGGGGGTCTATATTACGCTGGACCCAGTGGCCCGCTACGAGCGAAATCTGCTTCCCCCCCTCGAGCGCTTGAAGGAGGACGTCGCGCGCTGGCGGCGCTTGCCGCTCTCGCCGCTCGGCCGGGCGGCATTGTTCAAGATGATGTCATTGCCGCGCTTTCTGTACGCTCTCCAGAACACTATGGACTTGGTCCCGGCGCGCTACTTCCGTGAGGTGGAAAGCTTGCAGCGCCGTCTGTTTTGGGACGGGAGGCCGCGTATAGCTCTGGCAAAATTGACGCTCCCGTGGTACGACGGAGGGATTGCCCTCCCGGATATTAAGCGGTATTACTGGGCCTCCCAGTTAGCTGCAATTAATCACGGTTTCTATGGGCCCGCCCTAAACCCGGCATTTGAAATGGACAAAATGCTCCTGCCCGGTGGCGACTACAATCGAGCGCTCTACACTAGCGTGCCCGATTCCCGCTTGACGGGACCCACGCGTGTCATGGTGCGAGTATGGCACGCGGCTAATGCAGCTATGGGATGGAAGGACCGTTTAACCCGAGCGTCAACGTTGTATGCGTCGGAGAGGCTGGGCTCTTTGTGGACCTCGAAGGGCTTCGAGAGGTGGGACATGATAGGCATCAGTACAGTGGGAGATCTCTGGACGAGGGGAGGATTCAAAACATTTGAGATGCTGCAGGCGGAGTTTCAGCTGCAGGGCAGTGAATACTTTCGCTACCTGCATATCCGTCACGCACTGGGTTCCGTCTTCCCAGACGTGGCCTCCATCCCGGAGTCCTCCCCCCTGGAGGATAGAGTGCTAAATGGCCACGTTCCGGACAGCACGATCTCCCTCATTTACAAGAAATTGATAAATGACCGCTCGGGCTTACTGACTGGCCTCCGCGAGGCTTGGGTTGCCGATGGGCTGGAGTTGGACGACGAGGACTGGATTTCCGCGGTGGCCTCTCCGAAGGAGGTGGCCATCCCGGCTCGCCTTCGCTTCGTCCAGCTTAAGATACTCCACCGGGTGTATATGACGGGGCCAAGGCTTCTGCGTATGGGCTATGCCGAGGATGGATTGTGTAAGCGTGGGTGTGGTGCTTTGGCGACTTTTTTGCACATTCTGTGGGAATGTCCGAGGGTGGAGCGATTCTGGCGTGGTGTGCATGAGGTCCTGCGAGCGGTTACGCATGTCGCGCTGTTGCCTGAAGCGAGGAGATGCTTGCTGAATGTGTGGGAACCGACCGATTACTCGGTTCCGCAGACGCGATGGGTGACTCTGGGATATATGATAGCTAAACGTGACATTGCTCAACTGTGGGGATCCCAGAGGCCCCCGGCGGTGTCAGCCTGGAAAGAACACATGGATTGGTGCATGTTCCGAGAAAAGGTGGTGTATGCGGCGCGGGGTAAGCCTGGGGCATGGGTGAAGATATGGGGCCCCTGGAACGCCTACCGCGGGGGTATTTGCGAGCCGCCGTTGTTGCCTCCCACTTCACCGGCTCCATCCCCCTAGTTGACCCCCTCCCTCAGCCCCGGGCACATTGTTCTCCCAGTCCCGGATCTGTTTCCCTTCCCCTCTCTGGATTTCTTTGGATGGTTGGGGTCCCCCACTGGAGGAGCACGTGTCGTCATTTTCGATCGCGGGTTGCCTTGCGGGTGTGGTTTTATGTTGTTGTGTTGTATAAAACGAAACCGTATTGTGGGCTCAGAGTCATGTGGCCCACGTTGTTGATACCTCCTGCTTTATCGTCTCTGCAAAGTCAGGTGCCTTATTGTATGTATGTCATTTGCTTCTGTCACTTTAGCGGCCGGCCGGAAGGTTGTAGGCCCATACTTGTATATATTTGAGATTGCAATAAACGGTTTCAAAAAAAAAAAAAAAAGTTACCAGCCGCAACTGGTTAGCCACCATGAGAATACTGAGGAAAAACAACATCGCAATTGGGAGGGTGATGTTGCAGCTGTTATCCTGCCACCAGCCGCTTTTCATCTCTAAACTCTGTCAATGGAGGAATCTGCATGCAATGTTGACAGTGGGGCCCTGATGGGCTGTTGTACGTCATACCGCTAACATATAAATCAGGTGGGGGCAAGGGCGGCTCCTCCATAGGGGCGTTTGGGCGTCGCCCCACTGCTTTCTCGCAGTGCAAGAAGCAGAAACATAAAATGGTAATACCTACCATTTTATGTTTCTGCTTCACGCACTGCAAGAAAGCAGAAGTGCCTGGCTGGGGGCGGGAGGGTGGGCGGTCCTTCTCGAGGGCAGGGGGAGTGGCTTACCCACTGTTGTGGGTACTGACTGTTTGGTTGGCCCCTAGAATCGACCAAACAGTCAGTACCCACAACAGTGGGTAAGCCACTCCCCCCTGCCCTCAAACACGACCACCCACTCTCCTTTTTCCTATATGTAGGAGAAAATGGTGCAGCTGGGGCGCTCTCCCCTGCGCCTCACCAATGACAACGCTGCCATTGCAGCATTGTGATTGGCTTAGGGCCGCAGGAGGTGGGAGGCTGCCTAAAACCCAGGAGCAGCAGGAGGCCAGGAGCTGAGGCATCAGTGCGTGATGGTGGGACTGGAGGAAGGTACGTTTTTTTCATTTATGGTCACTTAACCCCCCCCCCCCCCCGCGCAAACCCACCCACCCGTTTTGCCGGCCGCAACTAGTGCATATAGCAGGAAATGTTGGCTTGTTGGGTGGCAGTGTTCTGATCTAGCCATACCCTTATTTCTCCTGCATGCCATGTCACTTCATACATTATATTCCCTGTATAAAGAGATGTTTAGTGTGATTTTGTTTTGCCTATACCTTGCAACGAGTGAGGGGCCCTAGGTAACATGCACCAGTTTTCCAGTGTATGAGCTGAGTGAGACCTGGCACTGAATCACAGAATAAGCGGTGTCTGCTCTGAATAACTCAGTCAGATTTATTACACATGTGCCCAGAAGTGTTATTATTACGCCACCACTTTAAAAAGTTACCAGCCGCAACTGGTTAGCCACCATGGGAATACTGAGGAAAAACAACATCGCAATTGGGAGGGTGATGTTGCAGCTGTTATCCTGCCACCAGCCGCTTTTCATCTCTAAACTCTGTCAATGGAGGAATCTGCATGCAATGTTGACAGTGGGGCCCTGATGGACTGTTGTACGTCATACCGCTAACATATAAATCAGGTGGGGGCAAGGGCGGCTCCTCCATAGGGGCGTTTGGGCATCGCCCCACTGCTTTCTCGCAGTGCAAGAAGCAGAAACATAAAATGGTAATACCTACCATTTTATGTTTCTGCTTCACGCACTGCGAGAAAGCAGAAGTGCCTGGTCGGGGGCGGGAGGGTGGGTGGGAGGGTGTGCGGTCCTTCTCGAGGGCAGGGGGGAGTGGCTTACCCACTGTTGTGGGTACTGACTGTTTGGTTGGCCCCTAGAATCGACCAAACAGTCAGTACCCACAGCAGTGGGTAAGCCACTCCCCCCTGCCCTCAAGCACGACCACCCACTCTCCTTTTTCCCATATGTAGGAGAAAATGGCGCAGCTGGGGCGCTCTCCCCTGCGCCTCACCAATCAACGCTGCCATTGCAGCGTTGTGATTGGCTTAGGGCCGCAAGAGGTGGGAGGCTGCTTAAAACCCAGGAGCAGCAGGAGGCCAGGAGCTGAGGCATCAGCGCGTGATGGTGGGACTGGAGGAAGGTACGTTTTTTTCATTTATGGCCACTTAACCCCCCCCCCCCGCGCAGTGGCGCAGTGTTCTGATCTCGCCATACCCTTCTTTCTCCTGCATGCCATGTCACTTCATACATTATATTCCCTGTATGAAGAGATGTTTAGTGTGATTTTGTTTTGCCCATGCTTTGTGTTAGAGAACTAGGACATAAGAGGGCTGGGTCTGTGATTCAGCAGGCCCTGGAGCTCTCTGCCTCCTGACTGAGAAGAGGGGCTAGCTGGGGGCGCCGGATTTGGTGTTCAAGAGGGAGAGCAGCAGCGAATTAATCTGTACTGGGTCAGTTTGATAAAGATAACAAAATACCTTCGAGCGTGCAACGAGTGAGGGGCCCTGGGTAACATGCACCGGTTTTCCAGTGTATGAGCTGAGCGAGACCTGGCACTGAATCACAGAATAAGCGGTGTCTGCTCTGAATACCTCCGTCAGATTTATAACGCATGTGCGCAGACGTGTTATTATTGCCGCACCAGTTTAAAAAGTCACCAGCCGCGACTGGGTGGGAGTACAGTTCCAATGGTGGATGGCCAGACCATCAATTTTCGATGTTCCACACATATTCACCAATATACAAATCAGGCCCTATGTTCTTGGATTCTATCTTTTTAGGAAAAACTCCTGGATATCTCCAATTCTAGTGGTGTCAACATACTACCTACAGGAAGAGGCACGCAACAGCAACAGTACCACGTGAGCTGTAAGGACAAAAAGATTAAATAACACAATCTACTGCGAATGTCAACCCATATTCTGTTCCTCTTCAAATGAGCCTGCCTGTACAATGTGTCTTAAAGTTTAAAAAACACAGGTTCCAAAACTGATAGTCGGGTGCTATGTGTTGAGTTTGAAAATCATTCAGCAATTGTTATTCACACTGGTATGGGCAAAGATATTAAATGCAATTTGGAGATATTGGTAATGATCATCCACAATTATATAAAGGACACATAACTGAAGACTGAAACCATGAGCAATATGAATTCAAAGGTACAGAGTAAAAAGAGCAAAAAAAATTAACAAAGTCTACACTAGGACATACCTCAGGGCAACAAACCCAGGGCCTTGGAGAGCTGATCTTATAGGATACTTGAGTATCCAGAATCTGATTACAAGACTTTATAATTCCTGCTCCAATGTGTTTCAGTCATAGCCTTGACAATCACAGACATATATGTAGCATGCCACATATTGTTGAATTCCAATTTCAGAACCCCCTGGTTACTACCATCATGGACTGTGCATATTGATTATAAGGGCCTACAGTCCATGTGGTGCATTAGGCAGCCCCTGTGCATGCCTACATTGTTCCAGATTGAGAATGACTTTAAGAACTGTCAACCCTGTCACCTAGTGTGCTGTGGGAACCCTCTACCCTGATTGTGTGCTGCCCTCTGGCAAACCCATCAGTTCATTGACCACCATCTAACCCAGGAATCAGCTTTACACTATTAACAGGTACAGTTGGAAAGTGAAAAACTCAAGAGCTCAAGTGGAAAGGATGTGGTGTAACGACTCAAGCTGCCAGCTTTGGGACTGGAGAGCCAGGTTTGAGTCTTTGCGTTGGCTCAACATGCTGTGGTTCGGGGCAAATCACTTAGGACCTCATTACGAATACAGCAGTCTCATCCTCGCGGTGGAGTCTGACCACTGCAGTCCGCCAGCCGTATTATGAGTGCGGTGGTCAGACCGCCAGCAGCCCGGTACTACACCACTGGCTCCGCCATGATCCTGATCCTCATGATGCTGGCAGTGTGTGGAATGATTAAGAATAGAGGTGGCACCGATCCCAGCACCGCCGTCCATATTGCAACTTGCCCTTTTGCAAATCTTTTCATGGTGGTGCTCTCGCCATAAAAAAGCTGGCAGAAGGGCAAGGAGGCACCCCAACAGGGCCCCTGGGAAATCTGCCAATGGGGGTAGGTGCAGGTGGTCCCATGATATCCCCCCCACTAGTGCATGGTCATGCGTGCACTGTGTTGCATGCACGGCATGGTGCATGGCACACTGTGCACAGACGAGTATTCTGCACAGTCACAGCAGTAATATGCTGTATAGGCTCTCCTGTGAGCCTAATATACCTGCCAACATGACACCATCGCCACACCGCCTGCTCATCCTGGATTATACTCGTAATCCAGTGGGCGTGTGCAGCATGGGTTTGGCGACCTTTATGGGACCCCAACTGAAAACCGCAAAACTCAGAATAAGGCCCTTATTATCACCATGCCTAAAAACAACAAAAATGAATATGTAACTGGTGCTCATTTAAAGCTCTCCAGTACCTTCATATTGGGTTTACGCTATATAAAACTGAAAGAAAAAAAACTTCTCCCCATTTTATGAGACTGAGCCCACATGTAGTATCTTTTTGAGTCTTAAAAAAAGAGCAAAGTTGTGTAGGTCAAACATGGTATTGCAGAAGAAACTAGAGCTTAAGGTTGCCCTCCACGACACCGGACCAGCATACCTGAATAGCCGATTCAAATTCCACGCCCCCCAAAGGACCCTACGATCAGCCCAGCTCTCCTACGCCGTGGTCCCCCGCACCAGAAAGACCAGATTGGTAGGCCGCTGCTTCTCCTTCCGCGCGGCCAGAGCCTGGAATGACCTTCCGCTCCACCTTAGACAGATAACATCGCTACCCATCTTCGCAAGAAACCTGAAAACCTGGCTCTTCGACAGACCCCCTCCTTGATGGACTGGTACCTGCGAACCCCCCCCCACACACACCCCAGCACCTTGACACCCTTACGGGTGAGTAGTCGCGCTGAACAAACACCTGATTTGATTTGATTTGATTTGAATGTTTTACGAAAGGCACATGCTCGAGGTATGGTAATTGCAAGGTATTTCTAAAGTCTTTCTGAATGGCACCCTTGCAAGTCACAATAGATGTTAACATCGAGAGTTTTGTTCACTGTGCTAACTTGCTATAAACCGGCTGGGCACTCACGTGAAGCAATTCTACAAATTTGTCAGCCTAGAGTACTATTAGGAAGCTGATGAATTGAAAGCAGGCAGTGACTGTACACTATATGGATGAGAAGAAATGTTGTGCAGAGCTCAAAGATGATCATCTTGTGGACCTATGAAATATGTAAGGCTGAAAGAATCTGCTTAAATTCGAGCCCACGACCGTCAGTTTCCACAATCATTTATGCTACAAATGCATTGTCCAATAATCTTACGCACAGAATGAGATTTTTGTTTTTGTTATTTTAGTTAGTGCAACACGAGTAGCTGACCCCAGATTGCCAGTAAGCCAAAAGGTTTCCTAGATGGCAAATGGGAAAAGACGAACAAACAATTTTTACTTTGGGCACAATATTCCTTTTTAGTTCGACTCTGTCCGACCGTATGTAGCAATCTGCAGACGAAGGCCATGTTGGTGGCCCATCGTATCCGGGATGACAGGGACTGAAGGGAAACCAAATGTAAAATGCCACGAGTCCTGTTTAAAGAACCGTCAGCTGTTCATATGTGCAGTTGAAAATGTAATATTACATTTTTAGGGGCCCGCTCGCTAAACTAACTTACTTGCCTTTCACATTTCGTGCACTTCCATTCACCTGTTTTTCAAAGTTAAAGTTCCTTGGCAGAGTTCCTTTGCAAGTAATACTTCAAATAATAATGTGCCCAGGAGTAGGCTTCCCCTTATGGATTCTGCCCAAATTTGCCAAAATCAAAGCGAGCTCTTTTCCAGAATTTTCTCATCCGTGTTTGGGTCCTCATTGTGAATTCCCCCAAATCACGGTAATTCCCAGGGGCTCGCTGTGATCTGACCCCTCGCCTCCCACCAGGGAAGGAATAACAGGGATTCCACTTTTTTGGGGAATAATATGCAAAAATCTGTGGTCCCACATCGACTCCCAAGTTTTTGACAGAGACATTTAGAATCTTCTCGTGAAACAGCACAACTTTCCATCCCAGTGGGACCGGTAGATCTGGTTACTAGCCCCATCGGGATCACCAGGGGAAGTCATAATGAGGCCCCTATTTTTCTAATTTTTAGGCATTTTAGGTTAAACATGAATTGTAAACATTGTCAAATGATGACGTCTGTTACGCGTTAAACAGAAGTTTCACTAACCCCACATTCAGGAAGCACTTTGTTCACTGCTCTTCACTTTTAGTCCTGCCATAGTTTAATTCACCCATTTTCTAGGAAGCTAAGGCTCAGTAAATGCTTATGAGTGGTTGCTTGTTAGTACAGATGGTTTGCACATAGCTAGTTGTGAGTAGGTTAAAGCAATGTAATGACGGGACCCACGGCTATTGCGTCATTTCCCTTGATTAGTGTGTGCGGAAGCTAACCAAAATATGCAGGTACCTCAGACAGGCTCGATCCGTTTGAATTTTATGAGCTAATATGCAGAGATTTATTTTGATCATTTTCGAGAGTAATAGTATAAAAATCTCTCCCCCGCCCAAAAAAACAATGTGAGAGTAATTGTTCAAATACTCTCAGGCTGCTAAATGTATCACCAGAAATGAACCCTCCCCCATTAGCAGAATGAAGGAGTACATGCTGGCAGGGTAGATTTTAACATTTGTGGTATCAAAGTTCAAGAATGACGAGAAGCCACTTCACTTGGAAGGCAATCCTCAGAGGTGCCAATTTCTATGACATGGTGGTCACAAGTAATATCAGAATGCAGGACTGCTTTGGAGCAGAATGTATTTCAATAGGCAGTAAGAAGGTATGCAAACATTTCTCCAAGATCAGTGGACTCTGAATTAGAATAAAGCGAGCCAAATCCATTAGCACAATGAATTATCCTGAAGGACACTCTTTGGGCAACTACCAGTGGCGCATTATTGGGTTTGGGCACACTGGACACACTTTTACCAGATCCACACCTAGTATATCTAGCCCAAGACCATGGGGAGGTCCAGAGGCTGCAGGCACAGGAGAGCACAATCACAACCACTCCACAACCATGAGGGAGCAAACAATGCTCCCCCCTGTGTTGCCAGACCCTCCTGTTGTGCCACGCGCCATCCCAATCGCCACACACTGACCCCTATTTCATACACGCCAATGTTTGTCAACTGATTGGAGTAACTGGCAAATATCAGCAGAACAGACCCAAGAATCTAGGAAGCATGTAGATGTTCAGCCATTATTTCTAGGCCTACACAGATATTACCCACTCTGTAAAACTAGCAAAGAACACATTTAGGTGTGGGGACACCAGATGGAATCAGAGATGTTGGGCTCCTGTTAACCCCAAATTTATATCTGTATAACTTGTAATGAGGGACACCATGGGAAAATCATGGCTGGTAGATGGTGCTCGTTGCTTCTTCTACAGAGATGTAGGACAATATCATACACAGCAGTATAATTCAACAAAACAACAGATAAGAAACAAGCTATTGATATGTTTACAAAATATTAGGCTAAGTGTGGCATGGAGTCTCTCCTCGGTTGGGGAGGAAGTAGGAAACAGTTGGCTATTCACCCATTGCCATGGTTGCTATCTTGCCATTGCTTTACGGACTTTACATTGTACCAATAAATAAACCTGCAGATGACTAAGTAGATATATTTAGTGGTCATTGTTGAGTGTTGGGAATGCCATTTTCACCAGTGTTCCCTTACCAAGAATCTGATGCCCTGCTTGGATGAGACTAACAGCCTAGGTGCAAGGTTTTTGATCACCCAGGATCAGCCACCTGTGATCTCCCAGATAAATTGACAACATATATGTAACTCTCAGGTGGTGAGATGTGAGAAAGGAGAACTGTTTATCAATGTAATGGGTTGGCAGGGAATAGAGAACAAGTCAAGTCCTCTTAAAGCTACAAGAAGATGTGAAAAGGTGTAGCACCCCAATATCGACATTTAAATTTCAACCTTGACTGCTAGACATCAACTTGCATTGTATTGGCCGGGTAGATATATGTGGAGATACACAAGTAAATCTACATTCCCCAAATTATGTTTACCTGTATGATATTGTGCACATATATATCTTTCTATACTGCTGATATTTGTTAATGTTTTGATATATAATCTGTGGCTGCGGCCCTGCCTTAAATGTAAGGCCGGGCAGTGAACTCTGGTCCGTTTGCGGAGTTTGCATAGTCTTCTGCCCTCCGCGGAACTCGAGTGGTGCAGAAAACTCCGCTCCGCGTAGTGCAGCAGAGTTTTTTACCGCTCGTGAGCAGTAAGTGCACGAGTGCATACTGACGCCCGGGTAGAAATTCTAGCCAAGCGGGAGGAAAATCAGCATGAACGGCAGTTCGCACTGCACTTCGCCACTTGCGGAACTCCGCAGAGTTTTTTTGTCACTTCGAGGAGTTCCGCATCGCAATACTCCGTGAACTACGCCCAGGCCTACTTAAATGTCAAGGATTTAACAAATCCAATAGTTTTCCAACAGTCCTAATAACAAATATACGGTATGCTTATTAGAAAAATGTGTGTTTAATTTAATAGTACACTAAACCTTGATTTTGCACCACTTGAACATTATCCTGACACAGACAAATTGCTTGCACCTAGGTCAACGACAGAAGCAAATAGAGGAAGATTTACTTGATCAAATATGGTTGGGACATTAGCTGGGTACATTATGTACCTAGTGTCATGGGAGATGTAGTTTCTTACTGGATTATAACATTGGTATAGATATGGTTTGGTGCTGCATTTTGGCAGATATAATAGAGAATACACTGAAATTGTTCACGCTCCATCTTATAATTCAGGAGAATATTTTATTTTTATACTACCATGAGGTTACCATGTCCAGCGTACAGCTGTCAAATCTGGGGCATGGCATGAAGGTCAGTATGTCAAATAATTGCTATTTGTAAATTTACTTACTACCAAAAGTGAGCATTTTGCTTTCGTTTTAAAACAGTGAGCAAGGAGCACTGACATTTTAATGATCTTTTATAGCCCTAGCACGAGTTGGACATTGGGATACATTTCTATAAATTGCTGTTATTGACTTAAAATGCATTTGCATATTGGTAGACGGGAATGTCTCTTGGCAATATGTTCTACTTTATTCCAATTGCTGTACAGAAATGTAATTCCTATCATTTTTTTTTTTTGTATTTGGCACAGTAGAACTTTTGTGTATAATTTATATTAATATCTGATTGGTTTCTTTTTATCTGCCTGTATATACCTCTCATATTTATTCATGTTATTTTTTAGGAAGGACTTTTTAGTAGTATATTTTCTCCAGACAACATTGTCACTGCATGCAGCATTTTATTTTGTCTGTTATAAGGCTGATAAGACTCTCTTAAATAACTCTGTTCTTGCCTAATTTCACCCTGCTGGTGCAGTATTTTCAAGTCTATCAGGCCAACAGTTTTTAGTTGTACTTTCTAAATTGTATCTAGCACTTTACTTCACAAATTGTATGACACTTTACTCCCTTTCCAACTGCCTTTTATGCATAGTTGCCTTTTATTGGGTTTTGCACGTCTAGTCTCCCAAGACAGCCCTCTCGTCTTTTAACCCTGATCTGATGTGGTTATTATGATTTTTAATTCATTTTAATTAGTTTGTTATTTCGGTTTTGTACTATTTATCTGGCTTACAAAACACATAATAGTACTGATTGCCTAGTCATTTAAGATTTTTTTTGTCCATACCGCCTTGTGTGAGATTTGCATCCCTGTTTTATCATATCCATGCTTTGTGCCTGGTAGTGTTTTTTGCTTACAGCTTTTTGAATTATCGGTCAAATGAACCAAAGCGATTAAAACATTTTATTTTTCTTACCTGCATCTAATATTGCATATTTTTTATAGCATGGCTTTTTTTTGTAAAGCTGAACCAATAAACTTGATTGATTGATTGGTTTTCTTTGTCATAATCAGGCTTCCGATTTCACTGTCCATATGGCCGACCAGGGCTTCACGAACCCAACTCCTGGGTTCACGCACTCCATTTAAAGCCATGTGCAGTGTTAGTTGGCCACTCCTGGTAGGTGACAGAAGAACCTAGATGAAGTCCAGGCATTATATTTAGGAACTGTAATATCACCTTAGAAATACACTGAAAAAACCAAAAATTAAAGGAACTTTATAGTTAGGCGAAATGTTAAATTAAAACATACCATTTAATATTGACAAAACCCCTGAAATTCAGCAGTTATAGTTCTCTCGCTGCCTATACATCTGTCGGTCCCTCAGCGCTTGGACGCCCCCGGGCATCAATCGCGCTTAATAAATCCACATACAAATACAAATACAAATACAAATACTATAACTCATGCCCTACATAAGTATAACTCACGCCCTTGCAGCGTTGTGATTGGCTTAGGGGAGGGAGGCTGCCTGCTTCCTGTGAGGAGCAGAGAAGACATGGGACTGGACCAGGCCGGCGAAGTTAAGTTAAATTAACTTTTATTTTTAATATTTAAATTAAACTCTCCCCCCACGCGACCACCTGCCCCCTCACCTGCGAGTCATGCTGGCCGCAACCGCTTCACATGTTCTATGACAGCGTTGATAACATCACTACAACATCTGAAATGACATCATTGGTGACAACACTGTGCATGGGGGAGGATGCAAGTGATATTTACTTTAGGGCATGATTTATAGTTACTATAGCTGTTTAATTTTAGTGTTTTTCTTTGTTTCGGCAAGGCTGAAATCATAGCGCAAGTAGAGGTTTGGGACTCCAAACCCCAATTCTGCGCACGGCTGACTATGCCATATAACAATATAAAGAGTGTAATTTTAAATAAGACACACCTACGGTCTATGCCAAAGGATCAGAACACCATAATATAAAAAGCAGCTGGCCTATTGGCTTTATGAAGAGGTCAGCACATCAACAAATATAAAGCAGACCTATCTGTGTTGTCAAAAACTCACTTATAATTAAATATATATTTTTTAAATTCACACATTGTAATGTTTAACAATTGTGCTTGTCACAAAATCCAATAAAGATTTGTTGTTTTAAAAAAAGCATTAAAAATGTCTCTCACTAGTTTTTTAAAAACATTTTCAGGCCTCAAAGTGCAGTCATTGAACCAACCACATGGGGTCCCTGCCCTCCAGCTGAAGAGCATGCAGCTCCAGCTGGATGTGCTTTAAGAAATATTGTAAACTCCACTGGTGTCAAAGATTGCATGACTTGCTGTCTTTTTTTAATGTTGCTGGGGGCTATGTTATGTTACACTTACTTGTAGAGCACACGTTCAGTGTGCGGTTTCATGGCGCTGAGGTAACAGAAGCATTGCACGCAGCTCACTGTTTAATCATTGGCTATTCTGAAAAGCCAAGTCTTCAAGAGTTTCCTAAATTTGGAACAACAGGGTGCAAACCTGTTATCAGATGAGAAGGTTCTCCGAGTACCGAAAATCTGAAACCACTAAGTTTCTTTGTTTTTAAAGGAAGGATGATGAAAAGGTTGAGGTACATGAATTTCAAATTACAGGTGAGTATATATTTTTGAATACAAGCTGGAAAAAAGGCAGCACTGCTACTCTGTAATGATTTAAAAATGGTGCAGCCGGCCTTCAAGATTGAATTCTGTTCTACTGGCAGCCAGTGCAATTTCCTCATCAGTGGGGTGGCGTGGCAATTTCGAGGTTGTTGGTATAAAAGGCTGATTTTGTGCTAGTTGAAGTATGAAGTTCATGCCTTTGGGAAGGCCAAGATAGAGAGAGTTGTAAGAAGCAAGATTAAATTACAACCCCTAATCGAGGTTTCATAGACAAATTTGTATCAATCAGAACTCTGAGGCTCTTGACTTATTTATTGGGTTGATGGGAGAGCCCATTGTGGTAGGTCAAAATGTGGAGTTCCACAAACCATGTTTGCTACTAGTGATGACAATCTCAGTTTTCTCAGAATTCAATTTGAGTTGAATATTATTCATCCAATCACGGATAAATAACATTGGGCCCGATTCACAGAACAAACTTAAGACAAAATCCTAAACTTACTACCATTTTCGTATTCACAGAAGGCACTTACTCATTTTGGTATTCACAGAAGACACTTACTCACTTCGGTATTCCTAACTTTAGGACTCCTAAATGCCTTCTGTGAATACTGAAAGTCTTAAAATTTGGATTTTTCTCAGTTTAGGAGTCCTAAAGTTAGGACTCCTAACTTTACTACTACTAAACTGTGAAATATCCTAATTTTAAGGCTTTCGGTGTCAACAGAAGGCATTTAGGAGTCCTAAAGTTAGGAGTCCTAACTTTACTACTACTAAATTGAGAAAAATTCTAATTTTAAGACTTTTGGTGTTCACAGAAGGCATTTAGGAGTCCTAAAGTTAGAAGTCCTAACTATACTACTACTAAACTGAGAAAAATCCTAATTTTAAGGCTTTCGGTGTTCATAGAAGGCATTTAGGAGTCCTAAAGTTAGGAGTCCTAACTTTACAACTACTAAATTGAGAAAAATCCTAATTTTAAGACTTTCGGTATTCACAGAAGGCATTTAGGAGTCCTAAAATTAGGAGTCCTAACTATACTACTACTAAACTGAGAAAAATCCTAATTTTAAGACTTTCGGCATTCACAGAAGGAATTTAGGAGTCCTAAAGTTAGGACTCCTAACTTCTGTGAATACCAAAATGAGTAAGTGCCTTCTGTGAATACCAAAATGAGTAAGTGCCTTCTGTGAATACCAAAATGGTAGTAAGTTTAGGATTTTGTCTAAAGTTAGTTCTGTGAATCGGGCCCATCATGTTTGAAAAGTTGCATTGGATTCTGATGATTTGCAGATTTGTTGGATTTTCTAACAAGGACTGCGGTGTATTCTGGAAATTGAGCCAGAATTATAAGGAGGTTGGGAAGAGGAAGGAGGTCTTCCGGACATGTGTATACAAATCTGTTGTTTGTGCACAGTGGGATAGATTTAGCCTTATATTCTGTAGCAGTGATCCTCTCATTAAACTTGTTTTGGATGCTCGGAATATCTGATACTCTTTGTCTTCATTGGGGAAGCTTTGTCTACTGTGCTTCACACTATGGCATAATGTTACAGGGAAACCTTTGGTGATAGATGAA